>NC_045614.1:150558484-151183484 GCF_009829155.1 Mustela erminea
CGTAGGGAAGGTGTTAGGATTGGGGCATTTCACTCCATAAGGGATTCAGCTCCAGGTAAGAGGTGCTGGTAGAACAGGGTCTTGACTGAGATGTACCAGTTGTGCTGGTACACTGCTGCCTGCACTTTTTATTCAAACCTTGGTTCCATAGCAAAGGCAAGAATGTTCACTCTGCAAGGACTTTGTTGGTGTTCTGGATACTCTTTCAACAAAAATACGAAAAAAACAATATGCAAGGGAAACATTTTCCCCTGAGTTTCTTCTCAAAATTTTATGAGTGGGGGAGAGAAATATGTAAGAGTAGAAAAATGTAAGTAAACAGTGCAAATCAAACCAGTAGGTGAGCCTTGCATATCCAAAGATTGCATGAAGAGAAAGGAGTTACTTCAGCTTTATGTTATTTTTTTCTGAATGTCTGTTTTTGTTCTTAATGTTTTCAAGTCAGAGGCTTGTAAACTTGCCAATTCCTAAGAAATGGCTTAGGTGGGTTGCACTATCTTTTATTTTTTTCCCTTAGCTTCAGTCATTTGTTTCTCTCTGTTTAATATAGCATAACCTATTTGATCTTCAATTTCTGTGGTTTAAAATTTCCATCACTATCCTGGATCCTTTAGTCATCATTGAACATGATTAGCTGCTTGTTTCTTATGACTTAACAATGTTGCATTCACATTGTGAAGTACAGACCTACTAACCTTGCCATTGTATATTTAACTATTCATTTTTTCTTTCATTATCTGCAAATATGTAGGGCCAACTTGCATAGAATATGTGTTCTTTGTGGACTGTTTCCATCCACAGTGCCAGTGTCATGGCTCTTCAAAAGTTGTGTTGATAACTGAAAAGACTTTACAGGAAGCAAAATGCTCTTCTAATAAATGCAGTGCCTCTTGGTTCAAACTAGTATATCAGAATGCACAAACACAATTGCAAAGAGTGATAGATAATGCAGGGGATGTTAAAGATTGAAGCCACCTAGATGTAAGAGTAGTTGAGATTGTGGCAAGATAAAGAGAGCTCACCTCATCTGAAACAGGCAGCCACCACTCAGCTCCAATGGATCATTTCTATGAGGAAACAATGGTCTTACATTGTTAGATCTTATTTTACAAGAGAAGCTCACAGTTTGAATTTTTATGTGTAATCTTTACTGTTGGCCAGCTATCCTAACAATTTTAAAAGCACTCAATTGCTGCTCAGCAGCAAGATTACAACCTCTGTGGTAGATGTAGAATAAAAGAGAGAAGCCATGCTCAGATAGTGCCATTCATTGAAAAATGACTACCATGTATGTATGTAGTTTAGGGCCTTGTTACTTAAAGTGTGGTCCATTGACCAGCAATATCCATATCACATGGGGATGTATTAGAATTCAGAATATACACCCTACCCCAGTCCTACTGATTCTCCATTTTAACAAGATCCTTCAGTGATTGGTCTGTACATCACAATCAGAGAAGCTCTGGTATCTGTATAAGGTCATGCTTAGTGTAAGGACATCCCTGATACTCTGGAGGGGAGCTTCATCGTGGTATGCCTACCCTGGGAGGCTCCAAAGGAAGCTTTATCTGTAGGAGCTGCAGGTTATAAAGCAGCTGAAGGCTATGATTCATTTACAGCCTTCTCTCTCTCCACTCTTTCTTGTTCTTCTTTGCACATTCTTGGTCTTACCAGGTGTGGTCAATGAACACATTTCTGTTGCCCAACATAGACCTCTCAGATATCCAAGCCATCAGCAAAAGAACCACATGAAGGGCTTTAGGAAATTCCTAAATGTTCACTCTAGAATTATCTCTCCTTCCTTTCTTCTGCCTACTACATACTCCCCTCCTCACCATCTCTCCCTTGTTCATCATTTTGCTTACTTCTTTGTTTGTTTGATCTTTTTGTTTTGTTTTGCCTTAGCCTTCATTACCATTTGAACTGGCAACCCCATTATGAACTGATTTCCTAACTTTGATCTTGTACTCCCTTAGGATGCTTTTTCTCGGAGTGTTCTTCCTCCTCTTGATTCTTACAACCATAATAGGAGAGACTTGCCTGAGTTCTGCACAGGCTCCCAAGCCAATGGTGGTCACACTTTTCTAATTGTCAGGAGTCTGGAATGATACTTAAATCTCCTCTTTGATGTGAACAGATGATTAACAGATAATTCTTACTGAGAAATTAAGTATGTATCTTTTTCTTAGGTGGGGAGAGAAGCAGAGGGGGAGAGAGAGAGAGAATCTTAAGTAGGCTTCATGCCCAATGTGGAGCCTAATATGGAGCTTGATCTCAAAACCCTGAGATCATGACCTGAGCCAAAATCAAGAGTTGGATGCTTAACTAACTAAGCCACTCAGGCACCCCAAGTATGTGTCTTTTCTAAAAAAATAAAAATATTGACAATTGCATATTGAAGAAAAAATACCATTCCTCTTTGAAAATAGCTCAAGTAAGCACGAATGTGAAATCCAGCCAAGTTACTATGGACTGTGGTGACCTGATATATAGGAAGAAAGAAAATAACTTACTCTTTTGAGCATAAACCTATCACATTTTGAAAGTGCATTTAAGATACACTCTTTGACAAATAATATCCTTATAAGGTGTATCCTGCCAAACAACTTTTTGATGTCATGCTTTCCCCAGTTTTTCTATGACAGTAACAAGACCAAGTTGCAGTGTAAGTGTCCTTGATTTGTGATGATTCTGGTCACTCTGACCAGGGCTTTCTCATTCCTGCCTGGTCTTCTTAACTCTACTCATCTCCACTCTCACCATCCCTTTTATTTGATAAATAACTACTCAGACGTATATGTAAATGCTCCAGAGATTTTTAGGATTGCTAAAACCAAAATGTACCCTGCTGTCATCCAAGCAGGAAAGATAAACATTAAACAGACAATTACACAGTTAATTAATTAATTCTATGGTGATAAGGAAATATAGCCATTATAAAAACTTCTATTCAGCAGATCTGACTTTTGCAGGAGGGTCCAGAATAGTTTCCTTGAATGAGTTATGTTTGAGGACTATTTAAAAGTTGTTGTCAGGGAAAAGAAAAACCATAAGGGGGTACTCCATTTTTCTAAGGTTAGTAACAGTGGGACACCATTATCTGAAGGGGAAAGGGATGAAGTGGTAGTAGAACCTAAAAAGAGATCTGTGTGGATAGGACCAAATGAATGGAGCTGTGACCTTTGACTGAAAGACAATAGGAGCCCATATAGGTCCTGAAGAGAGGGAACTGACATAATAAAAAATAAATACACCAGCCTTATCACCCACTCTGTTCTCCTGGCAGTGTTCTTTCAGCGGCATTGGTTAAATCTAGCCAAAAGCCAGAGACTAAGCCCAGTGAAGGAGCCCATTCAAGTCAGCCTCATGGGACACAGAGCAGGATGAAAAGGATGCAGAATGGATCTGAAAAAGAATAATCACCCACAAATATTTTGGTTTTCAATCTAAGAGCATTTGAGAAGTCATGATAAGATTTTGAGCATGGAGATAAATGATCAGATTTGTGTTTTTAAATGATTCTGGCTATACATTGGCAGGAAGGGAGGGGATATAGGGATACCACTGCAGCAGACATAGGCATATTCAGAGGAAATGTAGTGTTAGCCTGGACTCGGTAGTGATTGTATTTGAAACCAATTCAAGAGGTAAAATGGCAGTTTAGTGATAGATTGCATAGGGAGAAGAGCACATTCGGTTAGAGATGGGTCCAGAATGACCTTGAGTTTTCTGGGTGGGAGTTGGTGCCTTAGCTAAGAAAAGATACACTAGAGTAACATCTGGGTTCTGGATTAGATCCTATGTTTAGGCTCAGAGCTAGGGAGTCTGAGGTACCTATGGGTCTCCTAGAAGTGAGAATAGGAACCTTAGTATTGGATATGGTAGAGAAGCTGCTAGACATCATGTTTAGTGTTATCTGAGAAAGCAAAATGAACTGTTCTCTAGTCTTGAGGAGTTAAATAAGTTTTGTGAATACCTCCTCCTATCTTCTGAGCAGGTTGAGGTGTTTGACACAGACAGGGATAACTTCATCTCACTCTAACCCCAAACCAAGGATTTGTGAAGAAACTACTGTCAAGTTAGGAAAGGAGTCCTGGTTAATAAAATCAGTTACTGGCATCATATTTTAGACCCTGTCAAACTTGTCTTTACTTTGACTTTGATAACTGACTAAATTCTAGAAAATGTTGTCAATTACAGAGTTTCTCATCTTCTCTGTTGATCTTTGCTTTTATTTTTTTTTTTCTTGGCTTTTTATAAAATCATAAAATTTTAGAGTTTGAAATAACCTTAAAATCATTTAGCTTCATTCTCCCCAATTCACTCCCTCAGTATACCTGTATCTTTTTAATAGAATAAACCAGCATCCTTTTTATAGAACACTTTAGCGTTGCTTAAATTCCTCCAGGGAAGGAAACTAGCAGCCTCCTATAGTGCATTTCCAACTCATTCTTTGGACATTTTTCAATAGGCTAATCTGACTCTATAAAGTTCACTACTTCCTTTTTTCCCCCCTGGCTTTCTGGAGGAACACAGATTAAAACCTCTTTCTCTCTTCCTTATGAGCCCTTTCCAGTTTTATACTCTGGGTGTCATGTTGCGTGTTGGTTTTCTGTCAGATAACAAACCCAGCTCAGTATCTCTTGCCCATTTAACATGTTTCTAATCCCTTAGTTTCTTAGGAGGCATTTTACAGAGAGTTGTTTCGAATAAGAAACTTTTTGCTGAGATCTGTCTGATGTTGAATATAGTGGAATTAGTATGTTTTGAGGTGTGTGACTCTTAGACTGTTGATTTCAGCTCAGGTCATGATCTCAGGGTCATGGTATCTATGGGCCCCAAACTCAACAGGGAGTATTCTCGAGGATTCTCTCTCTCTGCCTTTCCTCTGTCCCTCCTCCTGCTTGTGTACATACCTACTCTCTCTGACTCTCTCTCAAATAAATAAATAAATAAATATTTTAAAAAATAGATACTTCCACTGATCTAGGTCTCTTTTACCTCCATTACTTATTTTTCCATAGATCTGTCTGCTATTGTGTTCTCTTGTCATTTCATTGGGTCTTGGGAATTTTGTAATATCTGTTTGAATATTTTTGTTTATGGGTGACTAAACCAATTAAGCTATTTGTGACTTGCGGGCAAACTTGTCTTCACTATCTTCGTTCCTTGACTACTTTCTTCAGGGAGACCTGAGATTGGGATGTGGTAGTATCAGAAAAAGTAATATCTTTGGTTTGTTTGGGTTTCTTGTTTTTGATGCCACCTTCTATCTTTTTTTATTGAGGTATATTAACATACAATATCATATTAGCTTCATTACAACATAATGATTCAATATTTGCATATATTATAAAATTATTACAAGAAATCCACTTAACACTCATTGCCATACATGGCTACCAACTTTTTCTTGTGACGAAACTTTTAAAATTTTCTCAGCAACTTTCAAATATGCAATAGAGTATTGTTAACTATATTTACCATGAAGGTGATCTCTTTGATGTGTGCCATGCCAACCATACTAGATCAAGTATGAAGAATCATTTAAAAGGTAATCTCTTTCCAGTCAGGTCACATCAACTTTCTGTAATGAGATTAGATGAAAACATATGTTACTATGTTGAAAACAATTTACTAAAGTCTTCTTTTGAAAGCTCTGAATCTAAGCCTTTCTCAATTCACTGGTTCTCTAGGAGAAATGTTAATGCTAAATGGCCTTTTGTGTTTCCCAACAGAAGTGATAGCTGGAAGAACTAAGAAACCCCTTGGATCATTCAACAGTGATCCTCTGGTAATAGCATAAAAAGATAACTATTATTATGCTCACTTTATGGATAAGAAAACTGAGGAAATGATGAGGTAGTAACTTGCTATGGTCAAAGAGCTAGAAATTGGCAGAGGCACTTGCCATGCTAGATTTTAACAGTCTGTTTTTTCTCTACATACCTAAGCAGACTTCTCATTACCTCCCCCCGCCCCATTTTATGCCCAGAACCCTAATAGGCACTCAATTAAAAATATATTGTGTGGCTGACTAACTTTGATTCCTTCTTCTGCCTCTGAAACTCCTTTTTATAAAGAAGAAGGCACTTATTCCTTCTGTGTTGTATCCTTAAAGATAAAACCACACTTGATAATAGCATGTGCTACATTCTCCAGAGGAATAGAATTGTTAAGAAATGAAATCATTAACTATTGGCCAATTCACCTGGCTTTCATCTATTGATGGTTTACTCCACCGGCTTCTGTCTTACAGCTAAATTCAATGTCTGTTCAACTCAAATCACATGGGGACATGAAGAACTGTCTACATTTCAGTTCAATGCTCTGTAGTGTAAAACCTATGTCAAGAGAATGGGGTTAGTAAATAAGAAGTAAGGACATGGATAAAGAGTAAGTTATATTAATTGTCTGATGTTAGGTAGGCCAGATGAATGGGTGATTGTCAGAACCATAGAGTAGTAAGCCAGGCCCCATGTACATCTAGTCCTAGAACCTGGTCAGTTCATGGCAAGGATACTTGGGATTACTAAGATTTAACAAACCAAATACCCTTCTTTAGCAGATACTTGTGTTGCAGGGGTAGTCTTGTAGGAGTAGTGATCTCAAAGCTCAGGATCTATAAAAGAACAACTATTTATGGTACTAAATATTTTATTATGTTATTGTAGTTCTCTAAAGCATTTTGTTGATTTCTTCTATATTTGAGTAGTGGGTAAATTCTGTTATTAGAAGAAAAGCCCATAAGAACAGTCTATTTGCTCTGAAAAGTGATTTGAAATGTTATAAAAGAAGTTCACTTTACAACTACAAGGGTATTTCAAGTAATAAGTTGTATTACATGCATCCTAAGCAAAACAGTGCATTTGAAACTCTCCACTATAGATCAGAAATTTTTTGAAAATATATTGACGTGGTTGAAAAAGAATTGGGCCAATGAATTTGTATTTGATTTTCATCACTCTTAAGATAAGTCGTTCATTCTATCTTGTCATCCGTAATGATATCTTAAGACCATCAAACAGTAAATAGTATAACGTCTTAATTTGAGCTAAATATGTTTTAAGCATTTACATTATTTATGAGCTTCCTACTTGCTGAAAAGTTGATCTGATTAGGGAAAACCCAAAGAGTTGCATTTTCTTGTTATTTACATTTTATTGCAACCAGCAGTTGGCTTTAGGATTTCAAATTGTAGAACTGAAGAATATAAACATGCTTTAGGGAATATGAAAAGGGATGGGAAATTTTCTGGGACTAAATTATCAAGTTATATTCAAATCGCTGGTTTTATTCACTTTGCTAAAATTCTAGGCAGCAAAGAATCTGTGAAAACTCCCAGTGATGCGAGATCTCTTTAGGAGAAAACGGACATTCCTGTCATGGCTTGCTACAAGTCAGGTTCAGTATAATTTTGACCAAGTCATTAACCTAGATGTGTCATGGTTTCTATATTGTAGGATAGGTATTCTGGATTAAGTTTTTTTTCCTCCTGACCTAAACAACTTATTCCAACCTGTGTTTCAGTTTTACACTTGAGGAAAAATGGAAGAAGAAAGGCTTTAAGGTGGTAGATAGGCTCTAAGCATTTTTGTGGTAGTTCTTAATGTGTGAAAGAATAATGGACCTTGATTTTATCCACCTTCTGGGAAGAGTAAGAGCAAATGAGGTAACAATCATACATATGTCTTTAAAGTGAAAAGTAGTAGCTGCTCAGGAGTCCCTGGGGCTAAGCAAACTTGGAACTCAAGCTGAGAAGTATAGAAGACTGAAGAAAAAATTGTTTACTAATAATGAGGAAATACAGACTTGCAAGTTGTAGAAGAGCTCACTAGCCAAATTATTTCATTAATTTTCTACTTATTTAAATTATATCTGTATGTATGTATCCAAATTTAATAGAAACACTGTGCAGAAATAAGTGACATTTAAAGGAAAAAAAAAAGAAAAAGAAAAGAAAAGTAGTAATCAAGGGGCCACATGTATAGGGAAGCAACCACCATTCTTGCTGCTTTAGCACAGATGAATTTCATACTCTGAGATATTTTGTTCAAGCTTCTTTTTATTAATAAAAGCATTAAATGTATATATGTATACACATACACACACACAAACACACACACACAAACATATACAATTTTTACTGCCATCAAAGCCTCTTAGTTGTTATACTTCATTCCAAAGCAAAGAAACCTATTATTTGGTTTAAACAGCAAAAAACTGCTTTTAATAAACATGCAGTTTCTGCTAGGATTTTTTAAAATATTTAAAAATAAAAGCTTGAGGATTCTCTCACCATTTTTGAAAACTTGGTAGTAAGGACTTCGCAGTTACCAGCCTCAGATAAGGCCCAAACAATCATCCAGCTCTCTCCCTCTGATAGGGAAAAGGGGGGGGGGGGTCTCTGTACCTAGGAAAAAAGTCTCTGCAGAACTGCAGATCACAGGCATAACAAAGATTTGTTAAATTTTATATTGCAGTGGGTTAAGACACTCCCTAGCCCCCACCCTATTTTCATTTTCTTCTACAAGGAGTTCCAAATTGCAGCTGAGAAGTAATAACACCTTGAATCCTCACATGCTGTCCATTAGTCTTCATCTCTAATCAATGAATAGCAGG
The DNA here is from genome assembly GCF_009829155.1 of Mustela erminea. Taxonomy (NCBI): domain Eukaryota; kingdom Metazoa; phylum Chordata; class Mammalia; order Carnivora; family Mustelidae; genus Mustela; species Mustela erminea. Next base: position 150,567,107 of record NC_045614.1, read on the forward strand.
GAAACCAAGTCACTAAGCAAAAGGTGTTAGGTGCTTTCTATATGTGGACCCGTAACCTAACTGCATCTCAGGCAAGCTCACTGATGAATTTAAAGTGTTGCCATATTAAGGAGTGTACCATCCAAACCAGAACACACACCAATGGCTGAGGCCCGATGGTTCTCATTTAGAGTCTCCTACTCAAAAGTATGGCCTGGGACCAGCAACAATGGCACCACCTGGGAGCTCATTAAAAATGTAGAATCTCAGGGCTTATTCCAGATCTGCTGATTCCCCAGGTCTTGACATTAGGGACAAGATGTGATGGAGAACACTTGTTCTAGATCCTGGCTACAGGATCAGTGGAAGAACTTTCAAAAAATTCTGGTGCATGGGTTCCATCTGCAGAGATTCTGATATATTTGGTCTGGGATGTAGCCTGGGCATGCTCATTTTCAAAACTCTCTGTGTGATTCTAATATGCAGCAAAATTTGAGGACCATTGAATTAGACTTTCTAACGATACATAGTGGAAGAATTCATCACATTGAGTTACCCAGCTTTCACTGTCCATACCTGACGTGTTACCACCCACTTGTTTTGCTGGCCTATGGCGACTATCCCTGTTCCTCTTCCTACTGCCACAACTCAGATCTGACCCCATCTGCCTTTCAAGGAAGATTCATCTCCAATACCTCCTTCCCCCAGACCATATTCTACCTTCCCTCCTTTGAAACCCCATATCATTTTGCCTTTAGCTTTTTTACCGAAACTACAGCTTTTCACATAGTAGTTCAGTCATTTATACACATGATTTATCCTTTCTCCTGAGCTGTGAGCTCCTAGAGGAAAGAAGCCACTTCTGATTCATCTTTGTAACTCTTAGGACCTAGCAAGGCTGGCTGAAGTGTGCATAGGAATTGAGGTGCGAACCGAGAGGACAAAAGAGAGAACAGCCCAGATATGCTATCTTCAAATTAGTTGGGTAAGATGGGGAAACAAAGAATATATGGCTGGAATTTAAGACCTTGAGGAAATAAAGGAGAGAGCTTTATACACCGTATCAAGGGATGAACGATGAGGATACAAACCGATAGCGGGTTGGAGGCGAAAGAGCAGTGATTACAACTAGTGACCACTACGCATGGTTTTTTGAAAGAAGAAGACAGAGAAGTAGAGAATAGGGTAAAATTGAGGGAGCAGGAGAGACGTGAGGAACTCAAGTTACTCAGAGAATTTTAGGGGCCACACATCCCAGGATGCTGGGGCAGGCTATCATTGAGTGGGTGTGGCTAAGTTGTACTTCCTTCATTGTTCCTTTCGGTCTTCTCAGAAGTGATCCCCTTTCATGCCTGAATGAGCCAGCATACTCCCAGATAGTGGATATGAGTAGACACACACCAAGAATGCCCGGTTAAGTTCTTGCCTGTGTTTAGTTAATCTTTTAGTAGATCTCTACCTCTTAGTGCATATCAACATTTCAATTTATGCCCGTTCCATATTCATGCTTGGGATTTATATCATATTTTCTCCAAGAACCTTGAAGTACTTTACAGGAGAGGAGATTATATCTCTGCAGGCAGTTGCATAAGTTGCTACAGAAGCAGGAATTGTCACAAAAGTGCGCAGGTGTGTGAGGGCTCCAGGGAAGGTCCAGTACGGTGGCAAGTTAACACACAGATGGGCACTGGAGTATTTAAGAAATGTCCTCACTTAATTTTCTTCCAAGGGACGCACAGTCTTAGAGTCTTAGACCCCAGTAATGGGTAAAGAACAGTGTACTGAATCACAGCCTCCTCTCTGCTGCCTTTCCATTATTGAAAAAATGTGGTAGCCAGTTCAGGCTCGCAGGAACCAGATATAGAACTGACTTAAAGGAGAAATCGTGGAAGGCATGGTGCTTTCCATACCCTTTTACAGCCTAATTAAATGCCTGAAAGGAAGGTCTCCTGGGCCACTCATAACCCTTAAAGAGCTAGTCCCAACATAATATGTCAAAGGCATTCTACCAGGAACAAAGAATATAGTAATTTGCTTCTTAAATTTGTGAAGCCAAGGCAAAGACATCTTAAATTTTCTACTTAGTGTCCAATAGTAAAAAGTAGAAAGGAACATGTATTTAAATTTCATTTCTGGGCACCTGGGTGGCTCAGTGGGTTAAAGCCTCTGCCTTCAGCTCAGTTCATGATCTCAGGGTCCTGGGATCGAGCCCCGCATCAGGCTCTCTGTTCAGCAGGGAGCCTGCTTCCTCCTCTCTCTCTGCCTGCCTCTCTGCCTACTTGTGATCTCTGTCTGTCAAAAAATAAATAAAATCTTTAAAAAAAAATTTAATTTCTATGATTTGTTGGGTTTCTTTGTTTATAAAATAAGAATCCTCATGGCTACCCAACTGGTATGTGTGTGTGTGTGTGTGTGTGTGTGTGTGTGTGTGTGTGTAGATTTAAAAATATATAAAATGTAGTAATATGGGGCCAGGCACAAGGCAGGTACAAATGTTCAGGTTTTTTTTCCCTCTGTCTTTCTCTTACTTTTATTCCTATCACAGTCTTCTTAGAGCCTTAGGGCCAGAGAGCCTACTACTTAATGCCAGATAGGTGACTTGTGAAAAATCAAGTTTCCATGGGGTGGCAACTGTGGGAATTTCGTTGTTCTGGTGATGACTGTTGCAAACAAAGTTTTTGAGTTGCCAAATGTCCTAATATAGAATTTCCCAACCCCAACACACTTGCATTTATGCCCCTGTCAATGAACCTTCCCCCCATTTTTCTCCTTCCTCCTACCCCATCCCATTACCTAATCAGCCTATGCTTTCCACTTAGGGACAGAAAAACTGAATGCAACCTTCCCCTTTCTCTAAAGCCTGTCTCCCTCCAACCCTTTCAAAGAAGAGAGGGTTGGGGCAGGTTCTTTTAACATGCACGCAAGTCACCGAAGTGACTCCTACATCCTCTTCTTTCCCCCAACCTTCAATGAAACAGAAGGGACAAAGTCTTAAAATTGGTGGGAAAAGTAGAATGGGCCAAGGAGGCCATATACCATTGTGAGATCTGAGGACCTGCTTCAGTTAAAACAGCCTCAGGTTTCAGACTCCTTGAGGCAGAGCAGCCTGTACTGAGCGCTGAAGTGAAAACCAGGGGTGGAGTCACAGCTTAGTCAGGAAGGCCTTTTCCCCTCATCTCTACAGTGAGTGGCAGATGGCAGATGATTCCCTGGATTGCCAAAGGAAGGGTTTCGTTTTGTCCATTGAATTTTGTACTGACTGAAGAACAAACCTTTTCAGTGGGAAAGGTTTTGCATTCTAGAAAAAAAAAAAATCACTAGTTGGGACATCCCACGTATTGATGAAACACTGCTGGCAGTTTCCTTACTTGAATGTATATTTCAGGTTTAGCAGATAAGCCACCTTCCTCTCAAACCCTGTCCTGAGACCCCAGGTAAAGAGAGTTTCTTCTTTGTGAACCCCGTGCACTTGATCTTCACTTCTTCCAGGACTCCTCCAGGACACTTAGTGCTTGCTTTCCCTCCCTCCCTCCCTTTCTCTCTTTCTTTCTTCCTTTAAAAAAGATTTTATTTATTTATTAGAGAGAGACAGTTACTGACAGAGATAGTGAGAGAGAGCACAAGCGGGGAGGGGAGGGAGAAGCATGCCAACATTTCGAACTTGTGATCTCTTCCATAAAATAAAGTTCCCCTTTAATATTCCCCAACTGGAGAAGTGGGCACATGTGCAGTCTATATTTGTCTCCATAGGATTAGTCACAATACTAATAATTAATTATAAATTAGCTATTAAATGTCTGGTTCCCCCCAACAAAATGTAAGCTCCCTCAGAGGAGGAATTATATCTTTGGGTAATCTTTGGTTTCATAAATGAGTCAATGAGCAAATTAATGAACGCTTGAGTGAATGAATAAAGAATTCGGCTAGAAGAACTTCCCAACCCCATCTAGCCCAGGATTAAGAAATTATTAATTCTCTCATGGAAACAGAGAAGAGACTGGTGGTTGTTAGGGGTAGGGAGTGGGACAGGAGATGAGAATGAAGATGATGAAAAGGTACAAACTTCCAGTTATAAGATGCATAAGTTCTAGGGATGTAATGCACAACATGATGACTATAGTTGATAATACTGTCTTGAATATTTGAAAGTTGCTTGCTGAGAAAGTAGATCTTAAAATTGCTCACCATACACAAAAATGTAACTGTGAGGTGACACATATGTTATTGAACTTTTTTTGGTAATCATTTTGCAATATATACATGTATTAAATCATGGCATTATATACCTTGAACTTATACACTGTTATATGTCAACTATATGTCAATAAAGCTCAAAATTTTAAAAAAGAATTTATGAATTCTCCAGTGGGGTATTACTCTTGAATGCATGCTCCAGAAAAAAAGAGAAAGAAAGAAAGAAAATGTGAGATATAAACTATCCACAAAATATGAACAAATACATAGGGAAAGATATTTATCTAAAGGAAAATGTTTAGGTACAGAAATCGGAAATCTAGATGTACATTATAACTGTCATATTGCTTCCAGAGCCTGTTGGTTCTCGATTTTCCCACTGCAGAATGAGCTTCATATAGTGGCCTGTTTCACATGATTTCGCAGGCAGGGATGTGGCTCTTGCAACAGTTAAAGAGACTGGCCCACACATCTGTATCTCCAAACTGACAACTCCCCTAACTTATCCCTAGCAATTCGAAAAAACTACCTTTCTAGTAGGTCTATTCATTGCTTGATCAAGACTACTTTTTTAAAAAAGAAGTAAGTATATTCTTTCTTAAAAATACTGATAGAGATCAAGATGGCATATTTAGAAATCATCCAAGCAATTGAACATTTTGGAACCCTTTTTTCCCTTTTTTTTTTAATTCTAGTTAGTTAACATGCAATTTAATATTAGTTTCAGGTGTAAATATGGTGATTCAGCACTCCAATACAACATCCTGCGCTTATCCCATGTGTCCTCTTTCATACCCATGACCCCACCCACCTCTCCTCTGCTAACCATAAGCTTGTTCTCTATAGTTGAGAGTTGGCTTCTAGGTTTGTCTTTATCTTCTTTTTTCTTTGTTTCAAGTTTTTATTTAAATTCTAGTTAGTTAACATATGGTGTAATGTAGGTTTGGGGAGTAGAATTTAGTGATTCGTCATTTACATGGAACACCCAGTTCTCATCACAACAAGTGCCTTCCTTAATACCCAACACCCATTTAGCCCATCAGTTGCCCACCTCCTCTCCAGCAACCTTCAATGACATGGTCAACTAATCTTTCACAAAGCAAGAAGTAATACCCAAAGGAAAAAAAGATAGTCTCTTCAACAAATGGTGTTGGGAAAACTGGACAGCAACATGCAAAAAAATGAAACTGAACCACTTTCTTATACCATACAGAAAATAAATTTAAAATGGATGAAAGACCTAAATGTGAGATTGGAAATCATCAGAATCCTTGAGGATAACACTGGCAGTAACATCTTACACATCAGCTATAGTAACACCTTACTAGACATGTCTCTGGAAGCAAGGGAAACAAAAAGCAAAAATGAACTATTGGGGCTTCATCAAGATGAAAAGCCTCTGCTTTCTATGAAGGAAATAATTAACAATACTAAAATGCAACCCATGGAATGGGAAGAACATATTTACAAATGACATATCTGATATAGGATTAGTATCCAAAATCTATAAAGAACTTACCAAAGTCAACACCCCAAAAACAAATAATCCAGTTAAGAAATGGACAGATGACATGAGTAGACATTTTTCCAAAGAAGACATCCAGATAGCTAACAGACACATGAAAAGATCTTCAACGTCACTCATCATCAGGGAAATACAAGTAAAAACTATGATGAGATATCCCCTCATACAAGTCCGAGTAGCTAAAATTAACAACACAGGAAACAACAGATGTTGGCGAGGATGCAGAGAATGGGGAACACTCTTATACTCTTGGTGGACATGCAAACTGGTGAAGCCACTCTGGAAAACAGTATGGAGGTTCCTCAAAAAATTAAAAATAAAACTACTATGACCTAGCAGTTACACTACTTGGTATTTACCCAAAGTTTAGAAAAATACTGATTCAAGGGCACCTGGGTGGCTCAGTGGGTTAAGCCTCTGCCTTTGGCTCAGGTCGTGATCTCAGGGTCCTGAGATGGAGCCCCGCATTGGGCTCTCTGCACAGCAGGGAGTCTGCTTCCCCCTTTCTCTCTGCCTGCCTCTCTGTCTACTTGTGATCTCTCTCTCTCTCTCTCTGTCAAATAAATAAATAAAATATTTTTTTAATTATTTTTTTTTATTTTTTATTTTTTTAAAAATTTATTTATTTATTTATTTGACAGAGAGAGAGAGAGAGAGATCACAAGTAGGCAGAGAGAGAGGCAGAGAGAGAGGAAGGGAAGCAGGCTCCCTGCCTAGCAGAGAGCCCAATGTGGGGCTCGATCCCAGGACCCTGGGATCATGACCTGAGCCGAAGGCAGAGGCTTTAACCCACTGAGCCACCCAGGTGCCCCTAAATAAAATCTTTTTAAAAAATATTGATTCAGGGCGCCTGGGTGGCTCAGTGGGTTAAGCCGCAGCCTTCGGCTCAGGTCATGATCTCAGGGTCCTGGGATCGAGTCCCACATCAGGCTCTCTGCTCGGCAGGGAGCCTGCTTCCTCCTCTCTCTCTCTGCCTACTTGTGATCTCTCTCTCTGTCGAATAAATAAATAAAATCTTTTAAAAAAAATATATTGATTCAAAGGGACACATGCACCCCAATGTTTATAGCAACATTTTCAACAATAGCCAAATTATGAAAGAGCCCAAATGTCTATTGACTAATGAATGAATATAGAAGAGGTGGTGTGTGTACATGTGTGTATACACAATGGAATATTATTCAGCTATTAAAAAGAATGATATCTTGCCATTTGCAATGATGTGAATGGAGCTAAAATATATTATTATGCTAAGTAAAATAAGTTAGAGAAAAACAAATACTATATGATTTCACTCACATGTGGAAATTAAGAAGAAGGGAAGAAGAATAAGGAAAGGAAGAAAAAGAGAGAGGGAGGCACATGGAACTTTTTTCACAAGTCTTTAGGTTTGGAGATTTAATGGTGTAAAATAAGCTCATGAAATTTAAAATAAGTTCACATATCTAGACACTTAATGAAGTGAGTGTGTAGAGTATTGTGTTGGGCATTTCCCCAAATTCTGCTTTACCCAGTGCTTTCTTTTAGCATCAGTGACATGACTGCCATCATGTATACTCTACTCTTTGAGAGTAGGTTGTGGATTTCTACTTTTGTATCCTCCATAGCACAAGGACTTTGCTTTTCAAAGAATAGGACCAAGTGGATATTTGTCAAAATCAATGCTATCAACAGTTCTGCCTTTTATGAAGCAGTTCTGCTTCTACCCATCCCTGTGACCCAGGCTGTCACTAACCCCTGGAGGACATCTTATTCAGGTTCATCATATTCACAGCATTGCATGCATCGGACTTCACCAGATTCCCTATCCCCATCAAACCACATCTCCCCTGTATCCTGAGCATCTGAAATACTTTCTGTGAAGTGCTGATAGACTGTACCACTCTGAGAATATGGTAATTGTTAATGGTTTTACTTTTTTTAGCTTCCCAATTAACATAGTTATAACTAGTTTTCATTAATAATAACGTAGCAACAATGACAAGAGCTACCATTTATAAAGAAGGGTGTGGCATATGGTATAGACACACTAATTATTGGATTATTATAATTACCAATGATGATGACCATTGTTATTGGTATTGAGCTTGCAAAGAACTGGACATTTTTTTCTGCTTTTTTGGTAATATCTCACATAAGCCTCTGGAATTATAGTTATTTTATGTCCAGGAGTTGATTTGAAGTAAATAAACTAATTGTGGTTAGGCGTGTGTGTGTGTGTGTGTGTGTGTGTGTGTGTGTGTGTTTACATTCGTGTGTGTTTCTCCCGATTTCAAAGCAACTCAAAAGCTTTATAGAGTTGGTGGTTAAGGCTGCAGGCTTTAGCATCCAGCTCGCTAGGTTGAAATCCACCTCTCTCATAAGCTAATTTATTTTACCTTAGTCAAGTTATCAAATGTCTCTGAGTCCTAATTTTCTCATATGTAAAAAGGAATAATTATAGAACCTAATTTATACAATTTTAAAGATTAAGTGACACAATAAATATCTATTGTGTTACATAATAGCATTTGGTAATGTATGTTGTTACTTATTTTTTGTTATTACTATTTTTTAAAAGAACTGGAAAAATGTAGAAAACCAAAAAGAAAAGTAGTCACATTTAATTTCATTATTTAACCACTATTAACATTTTAGCTTATATATCTCTGGTCTCTTCCTGTTTGTATGCATGCCTAAGTCTGTTCAATTTTTATAAAATTAGAAATTATTATTTGTTACCACTTTATAATTTGCTTCATCAGTTTACTTTTCTGTGTCTAATATAAAATCTTATATATAGTAGTATTAATTGCATATGAGTCTGCATATGTATGTTTTATAATTTATTCACTGGATATTTAGATTTCTTTGAATTTTTCACTCTTATAAACAAGAGAAATCTAATATAATTTGAATACACACCCTTTGGTACATATTGAATTAATTTTTGGCATAAGTTTGTAGGCAACCATTTAATAAGCCATAGAATATTTGAAAATTGATACTTTAATTAAGGCTTTAATTTGATTTCTATCAATAGTATATGAGACTTCTAGTTTCTATATAATCTTCCCAAGTCTAGATAGTATATATGCATATTTTTTTTCACCTAATCTAATGGCTTCTGTGCAATATGGGAAAAGTCATTTTAATTCTAAGCCTAGATTCCCAGCCTATAAAATTAATTAATAAGTGTAAAATTCAGAAATAAAATCACAGGTCATAAAGTTTATATTGGTTCCGGAGCCTGTTGATGCTCAATATTTGAAGGCTAATTCAAATGAGAAAGGGCTGTGGCGAAGTTGGGTAGTACCCAAAGAGGCTGAAGGTATGACTATCGGAGAGCATTCCCGTCAATGTTTTAACTGCCCCGATTGTCCCAGTGTTGATCCCATTTGCAGATTCCAGTTCAGAGCATGATACAATTAACAGATATAAATCAAATTTATGGTAATTTTTATTGTTATCTATCTGGTAAAATGTATGGTTCATAAGGGCAGGAATCTTTGTTTTCTTCACTGATGTATTTTAAGAAATTAGCACAGAGCTTGAAACAGAGTAGGGATTAAATAATAAATGTCTATTGAATGAACAAATATACTGAATGAAGCTACCCTGCTCCTGTCAACAGGCTGCATGACCTAGTAACTGGCAGAATACCCTTCCCAGCATGAGTGTGAGTAAACTGCCATGATTGAGACCTCTTGGACTTGCCTCTTCCAGCAACCATTGTTGTGTCCCATGACAAAGCCTTTCTCAGAAATGTTAATACCTTCAGCCTAGTTAAGATTCAGCCTTCTCACTATAGTCCGCATTCTTCATAGTAATGTTGGCCCTCTCTGCTCAAACCCATTATGGCTTAATAATTACAACTCAGAGGGTAGTATTATTTCCAAGTTCTTAGCAATACTCCATTGTTGTGCCTTTGTACAACCTAGAACCACCACCTAATAGGATAGCTGTGAGTATATTATATGGGACAATATATAATATAAAATAGAGAACTATTCATCTAGGCAATATTATGTGGTGGTTAAAAGCCTGGGCTAAGGAGTCAGTTCCCCACAGTTCAGATCTGGTTTTGCAACTTAATAGCTGTATCATCTTGTGCCGGTTATGTGAAGACACTGTGTTCAGTTTTCTCATCTATAAAATGCAAATACTGCCTTCCTTATAGGATTAATGTGTGAATTAAATTAGCTAAAGCATGTAAAGAAATATAAATAGTAAGTACATATTACCTATTTTGATAAATATTATTAGCAGTAATAATAACCCCATTGAGAATGTACTACGTGCCAGAAACCAAATGTACATTATCTCTGATAATCCTTAAAACAATTCTATGGGCTAGCTATTATTGTTATCACTATTCCATTAATAAGGATATTGAAGTTCAGAAAGTTTTAGTAATGTTCTAAATCCACATAGCTGGTGAGTGGTAGAATCTAGATTTAAACACAGTGTCCAAAATATTTTCTCATGGAGAAGTTTTTTTTAACAGAATCTGAAATATCTGCATTTTCATTGACATTATAATTTCTAATCTGTTTTCTAGCCTTTTTATCCATGCTCACAACTTAGAACATTTTTAAAGAAATTTATTTTCCAAGCATGTGAATATTTAAACATACATCTATTGGTCTGAGAATCTACAATTTCTAAAGACTCTCAGAGTCACTTATAGTGATTTTACTATGGTCCAGTTCACCAATCTCTGTATTTCCTCTACTAGGATTTTGGCAACAATCAGTCAGTTAAATAAATAAATACAATTTAAAAGCTATAGGGTGGCAAATGATGACCAAGATAGATAAGCTATGTTCCATGGTGTGTTTGGTAAGCTTAAAAACCTTTTATACTCTCATGAAAAGAATAGCTATCCTTGCAAGATCAAAACATAAACCTTTCAGGATTCATTTTCAACAACATATTGAAGTTATAGGAGTTCTTTACTAACAGTGATTCTGTACCCAGTATGAAAGTATCTTGACATTAGCAGTGGTAGAGACCCATCTATTGTAAAGCAACTTGTTGACTGGGTGTGCTATGTGTGACAAATATCCTCTTCATTGCAGTGACAGACTTGAAATTTGAACACATTTCAGACATCCCTACCACACAAAACAATGAAAACCGAAAAACAATCCATTTACAGATGTTAACCCAGATGCTATATTTGTGGCCATAATTTGCTATACCATATTTGACAGATTATTTTTTATATCCTTGAGATGTATTTATTTTCACTGAAATATGCTATAAAATATTCTTTTACCTTTTACCAGGCGAATGAATTGGGATATTTGGTTAAAATGTATTTCATAGTCAAGAGATTTATACAGTGTACTGAGAGCTAGCATGACCATGAATTGGCAGAGTGGCAGTAATTTGTGCATGATGCTTATTCAGGAAACACATTAGAATGTTAGCTATGATAGCATGGATTTGCACAGGATTCAGCATAATGTTTGAAGATCTTATTTTTCTCTTAACAGGTTAATTATGTATGGCTTTGTGAAAGCTATGGTATATGCTGGCCAGTTGAAAAATGGAGACTTCCATTTCACTGACTGTTTGTTTTTTGGTTCACTGATGTCTGCTACAGATCCAGGTAATTGTTCAAATAGTATGGTGTTTTTTTTGTTTTTGTTTTTTTCTTTTTAAGAATCAAACATTTAAATTAAATGTTTCTCTAAAGACCATCACCTGAGTCTATATCATAATAATTCCATATTCCTCTTCACTTGCAGTTGACACATGTGTTAGAGATTTAAAAAAGAAAGGAAAGAAATAGGTGAATATCTTAGTAGCTTTCAAAAAATGGATCTGAAAACAATTTCAGTGGTGGGAAGTTCAGACTTTAAAATTCATTATAGCTTATTTCTTTAGAATGTATAATCATTTTGAGCTATAGGCCTTATTTTTTTCTCCAACTTGTCTTCTTTCAAAAGTGATCTGTTGAATTAAATGGTAAAAAATATTTCCAAAAAGATTGTTTATGGGTGCCTGGGTGGTTCAGTCAGTTAAGCATCTGCCTTTGGTTCAGGTCATGATCCAAGGGTTCTGTGTTTGAGTCCTGCGCTGCGGTCCCTGCTCAGAGGGGATTCTGCTTCTCTCACTCCCACTACCCCTTATCCCTGCTTGTGTTCTTTCTCTCTTGCTTTCTCTCTCTCAAATAAATTAATTAAATCTTAAAAAATATTGTTTACTATGGAGCTTTTCAAACACATTAAGAGTAGGGAGAATAATAAAAAGAATTTTCGTATACCCTTTAGCAATTACCAATATGGCCAGTATTTTTGTCTATACCCCCTCTACACTTCCTTTTATCATAACTGGATTATGTTAGAGTAAATCTCAGACATTGTATCATTTTATTTGTAAATATTTTGGAAAATGAACATTGCCATTATGAAACCTAAAAATATTTATAATTGTTCTTTAATATTATCAAAGAGGTAATCTCTGTTCAAATATCCTCAAATGTTATTTTATCATTATCATTGTTAGTTTGTGTAATAGTTTGAATTAGGACCAAATAAGGGCTGCATGTTACAATTGATTAATATGACTATTGAGTCTCTTTTAATTTATATGTTCCTCCTCCATCTTCTATTTTTGTCAGTTATTTGTTTAGAGAAAAAATAAGCAATTTGTCTCCTAACTGAAATGAATATGGCTCCTTAAAATATTCTCCTATACCGCATTATTTCTTGTAAGACTGATGGTTAAATCTAGAGGCTTAATGAGATTCATGTTCATCTTTTTGGGCAAGATTACTTTATAGGTGGTGCTGCGAGTTTCTAAAGCAAAACACCACATAGTGATTAGTGACTCAGCTGTCAACCTTACTCACCACACTATTGCAGTTTCTCCAACAAAAACCACCAGAATACTAAACTAAACAAGTTGTGTTTATTACATATTATAATGAGAGAAAATGCACACCAAAGGAAAGAACCTTTCAGAGAGTGTTAGAAAGGATTCATTATAGGCTTGGACTTACATTTGGTGATTTTAGAGAGGGTTTAAGGAATTGGAGCTTTGCTCTGGATAAGATGCTGTCAGGAAACAGAAGTGCTTGGGGGGGAAGAGCAAAGGCAGAGGGAGAGAAAGAATCTTAAGCAGTTTCCACACCTAGCGTGTGAGCCCAACTCTGGGCTCAATCTCCTGACCCTGAGATCATGACCTGAGCCAAAATCAAGAGCTAGATGGTTAACTGACTGAGCCGCCCAGACACCCCGGTTTTTGTTTTGATCCCTCATGGTCATAGAGTGACCTTGTCTGATGTTGTTCTATGAAATTGTCCGTGTGCAACAGGAGAACACCAAGGGTAGGAGGATAATACTGGGTCATTCTAAGAATTTTTAAGAGCTGTTTTGTCTCTCTTAGAATAACCCTCTGACCAGTGGTATTAGCACCATGTGTTCGCTTGTTGTAAATGTAGACTCTCAGGCTCAATCCCAGAGCTACCAAATTGGATTCTAGAATTTAACAATATTCTAAAGTCATTCATATGCACATCAAAGTTTGGGAAGCATTACCTTTTAGAATTCCCCATTTTAGCTAATGATTTTAGTATGTATTGATGGTTACTGCTTAGTTAGTCCAGTATTAATTAGGGGTTACAAGTTAGTGATATGCTAATCCTATCCTAATTTTTGTATTTATTAGCTGGTTTTCTCCTATAAATAAGCAGCTTTCCAGATGAACTTTTAAAGATTATTTATTTATTTTTTTGACAGAGAGGGAGATCACAAGTAGACAGAGAGGCAGGCAGAGAGACGGGGGAAGCAGGCTCCCCACGGAGCAGGGAACCCGATGCGGGGCTTGATCCCAGGACTCTGAGATCATGACCTGAGCCAAAGGCAGAGGCCCAACCCACTGAGCCACCCAGGCGTCCCTCCAGATGAACTTTTAAGTACCCCATGATATCATCTGAACAAAAAGGCAGGATAAATGAATGATTCTTTCCCTTTATTTACTAATTTTCAAAATAATGAATTGTTTCCTTAGCATTCTCTACATATGATCAAAGAGATTTCTTTTTTAAAGTATTATTTCAACACATGGATTTTAACATGGTTGATATGTTTGGAGCTACTGCTATCATTATCCTTTTTGATGTTCAAAATACTCCAACTTGACAACTGAGAGCTTCTTCAAGTTTCTCTTATATTCTTTTGTCATGACCCCAATGGTCTTTCATAGATTCTTTTCTTTGGGTAGGACTATATGTTCCAACCTTATTTTGTGTGTTTCCCATACCCTGACTTGGAACCAGCCACTTCTAAAAGGGAAAATTAATTAGAGACCAAAATTTGGGCACTAGGGGTTTTCATTGTTATTGGATTGGTCATTGTTTCTAGATGTTTTTATTTGTTTTGAAGGAGAAATAATATCACAAATTTATGTTAATATTTTCAGTTCAAATTTAGGATTACAGAAACTTTAGTTAACTGCCTAAAGTTTTTATTTTATTTTTTCTTATGCTTAATTTTCTTCTTATTATTACATAAATAATTTCTTACTTCCTTAAAATAAATATTTTCAAAATTATGCTATGCATATTATTTAAAATTATGATTATTGAAAATTTCTTAAGGTTTCCTTGTGGTTCTTTTTAACCTTTGGTTATATCCGACTAGGGATAAACAGTTAAAAATTACTGTTTGAAGAGCTCTTGAAATCATTCCTCTGTGGGTTCTATCTTGTGAATATACGATAATGTTCATTTATATCATTTTGTTTTTAACTTTTGTTTTAAAAGTAAAGAGCTACAGAATTCCAAAATGAAAACCATAGAACCAGAACAAGCGACATCTAACTTCTATTCCTATCCCCTCTACCCTAACATTCCAGCCATTTTGATTGGTCTTTCATTTACCCTTCTATTTTTAATCTAATACACAAACACACATACCCTACTATATGCTACTATACAAATGGTTCTTCAACTTACTCTTCTTTAACAGTATTTTAGAGAGTACTCAATAGCAATATGCAAAGATCTCTCTTATTTTTTTCCTTTGCAATTATGACTGGTGTTGCAACTAATAATACTAAAATAAACACCTTTCCACATTTTTCCAATGCTTCTTTGGAATAGATTTATAGAAACAAGTTAAAAGGTAAATATATTTTTCCTAGATGCCAAATATCTCTCCATAAAGTTTGCACCATTTTGCATTCACACTAGCAACATATGACAGTACCTATTCTTCACAAATTTTTCAATGCAGAATTCTGTCACAGTTTTGGATTTTTATTTCTACAGTAGGTGAGGATTTGTGTCTCGCTCTGGTTTGACTTAGTCTTTCTCTTATTATGAATAAGGCTAAATATTTTTTCATATGTTTAAGGGACATACGCATTTTTTCCCTGAAAATGAACCATTTATAAGATGGCTTTGCTTGAATAGGATTGTTAATTTTTATTTTTCAAGTTTTAGAAGCCTTTAACATATTAGCGATATTAACCTTTTGTCTGCAATATAAGTTACAAATATTTTTCCAAATGTCCGTTTTATTTTGTTTATGGTATGAGGGAGGAAAACATTTTTTAAATGCATGATGTTGACTTGTTTCCTAGAAGAAGATGGAATAAAAGTAGTGTCAGATTAGGAATTTGTGGTCTAAATTAGAGGAGCAGAGTCCTAGTGTAGAGGGACAGACTGCTCCATCTTCAGGGTTAGAGACAGCTCAGCCACCAGATCATTGCTGAAAGAGCTCATGCTTCACTCTCACAGCCCAAGGGAAATGTAGAAGTTCCTTGGTAGCATCGGGAAGCATGAACTCAAGATGATATATTTTCAACCCATCAGTGATTTCTACTTGAGGTTGTTCTTTTCTGCCCATATATGGACATTTTGCCTTTAATGGTCAAGTCCCATTTTGTGTTACCTTTGCACAATCAGCATGTCAAAAAGCATTGCATCTATTGTTCCTGGTCCCAATGCCAAAGGCCAAGTTTTTTGCATTCTATTGAGTGATTCAGCCAGCTCCAAGCACAATTGTATCATGTTAAAGCTTTTCTCCTTCTGTGGCTGGTGATATCCCTGAGGTTATGTCTATATGACACAGGAAAACTGATTGAAATAGAAAAATAAATCCAACTTGGTAAGATGGATATTTATCTGCATTGTGTCAAACAATTGAGTTGACTAAACTTTTCAAAACACAGAATTGACTCACAGCCATAAAGAGAATTCTGGGAACCAAACCTATTTTCCAAGTCTGGCACCAGCTGTGCAACTTTGGATACCATTTAGCCTTTCTAGATTTTATGTGTTCTTGGAAGTGGAAGATATTTGATTTCATTTCTCCCAACCCCTTCATTTTACAGATGAAGAAACTGACTTTTCATCTGTAAAATGAAAAGTTTCAACTAGAGCCCTTTCCAGTTTTAACATTCCCTGTATTTTATTTCTGTAAGATTGGTTTTCATTTTAAAATAAGCTTTTGTATTAAAGAAAGTTAAAAATCAACCCAAAGCCCACCCCATCCCCAGCCCAGCCCAGTCCCAAGCATTCTTGGGTTCTAACCCTGATTCAGCAAATGTTAGAGAGGATCTTACATAGCAGAGACCCACACATGAACAGGAATACTTAAGCTTTCTTCTTTTACTGTGAGCTAATTGTTATATTAAAACACGCTGAACCTACTCTGCTAAATTGGTGCAATTTAAGATCTTCAACAACCTTAAAACACCTAGTTAATCTTACCCTACAATTATTCATTTATTGCCTAAATTATTGTGACTCACTAATTTATGAAAGAGAGCCTATGCTCTCCAGGTCTGACTTTTCTTGGCCTTCTTTAAATTAATTATTTCCCATTTAGCCGTAGCTAAATCTTAGCCAGGTGTTTTTAACTATTTATATTTTTCTTTCATAGACACATATTTAAAATTAAATCTAATTCTTCCTGCATGTTTCTGACTCTCCATGGCCAATTTTCAGTTTTTCTCCAGGTAGGATGATTTGACTATTATTTGATTGATTTAATTCCTCTTTTCCTCAATGATAAAAATCCTGCTGATGATGTAAAGGGAATCAGCAGTACTTAACAGAAAGTGGATGTAAAGGCCTAGCCCCCAAAGAGATCGTGTAGAGTAAACGGCAGGGTTGGGGGAGAAGTACTTAGAGGGCTTGATCAATGCGGGAGCTCATCTCTTTAGGTGTGTTTAGATAAGGGAAAGTAGGAGGATGGGGTGGGGAGAGAAAAGATAATATGGCAACAACTGGAAGTGATGCTTTAATTACTACCTCTCAATTTACAAATGACCAAAGCCCATAAGGGAACCCTCTAACTTCTTACTATCTTCTTGTCTCTTTCATTATTGACTTGGGTCTTAGTTTGGTAAATTTGACCATTCAAGATAGTGATTTTTATTACTAAGTCTGAAATGTCCCTTTATATATAGGGTGGGTAAGATAGAGAGAGAGGTTGTTAAGGTGTATAAGGACACTCTGGAGTCCCATGTACCCATGTGCTGTTCCTCAACATATCAGTATTGTTGCTGTCTCAGCACATTTACATTTGTTGTCTCTCCCTCCTTGCTTTCTTCAGGTCTTTGCCCAAATGTTGCCTCGATGAGACCTTCCCTAACCATCCTATCAAAAATTGTATTCCATCTCTTTTTCAGCACAGTCACCCACAAATCATGATGCTTCCCATCCCGCTTCTTTGCCTTACATTCTTGCGCAGCATTAATCACTATTGATCTACTATTTATTTCCTTATTTTTTTGTCCCTTGTGAAGAAGTAGCTTTTTCTTCTGTTTTCACCCCATTTTCCACTCTTCTATTTTTAGTACCTAGAACAATAGGTTTTTAATAAGTACTTACTAAATTAATGAATTAATATATTTGTAGGAGAAACTGCTAGAGTAATGTATAAAGCTTGAAAAGCGGTCTCTTCTCAAATAGAATGTGAAGGATTTGAGTATTCCAGATCATGCTCAGAGATGAGGAGTCTCATGATCCCAGGGGGGACAATGACTCAAAATGAGGGTGGAACTCTCAGCACATGGCTGAACTTCCAAGTGAGTGGCAATACTGGTTTCTATCCTCTAAAAAGAGTATAGTCAACTAAAACAAAAATATGTGTCTTTCTTCTTGCCTGGCTCTGCAGCCATGTTTCTTTCTTATGGTTTACAAGTTGGACAGTGGCTTAAAATTTTCCAGACTCCCAAGCCATAGATTGTAGACTTGCAGAAGCAGTTATAATAGTGTGAAATTTTTTGTTGTTGTTTTTTGGGGTTTTGTTGTTGTTGTTTAGGTTGGAAGATGTTCAAAATAGGATCTTTCCTTAGGAAAAGGAAAAACTCAGCACATTACATTAAGTATTAATCACTCAGAAGATGCCAGGAACTCATCCTGGTATTTACAGGGCTGAGACTTCTTTCAAGGTCTGCAAGAAGCTACTCATTCAAGCACATTTGGGCTGTGCATTTTCTCACTTCATCAATTTCTCTGTTTCTTATTTGGATTAAAATGTCTTCATTTTATATGATGCAGCTGCATTTGAGACTGAAATACAGCTGTGCTATTTTGAACTCCAGAAGTATTAGTCCAGTATTTTAAACTAGAAAATAATTCTTACTTAGTAGACCTGTCCTATTTTTTTCCAACAAAATTAATTTCAGGTTGTCCTGTTTTAGGTAACTTCAGATAAGGCTTACTTAAAAATTGTTGTGTCCAATATGATGGCTACAAGCCACATATGGCCACTTGAAACGTGGCTAGTCCAAATTCAAGGGCTATAAGTACAAAATACACCCTAGATTCAAAGACTTATTATGAATAAAAGTATAGTATCTCATTGATAATTTTTATATTGATTACATTTTGAAATTATGAGATTCATTTAACATTGAGTTAAAGAAAATATACTATTAAAATTAATTTTACCCATTTCTTTTTACCTTTATAATGTGGTTCCTAGAAAATTTTAAGTTACCTATGTGGTTTACATTATATTTTTGTCAGACAGAATTACTATAGAGCAATATAGATATGGAATGGTTGTAAGTCAAAAAATATCCTATTTTTCCACTTTTATTATTATTGACATATAACATATATACACTTAAGGTATACAGTGTGATGGTTTGATACCCATATATATTGTAAAATGAATACCGCAATATAGTTAGCCTCTCTATCCCCTCACGTAATTACCCATGGGTGTATGTTTGTGTGTGCATGTATATGTTTGGTGGTGGTGGTAGCAACATTCATGATCTACTCTTTTAACAACTTTCAAGTATATATTACAGTTTTGTTAATTCTATTAACATGCTGTATCTTAGATCTGAAACTTCCTAATCTTATAGTTGGAAATGGTTATTCTTTGACCAAAATCTACCAATTCTCCCCACTTCCAGCCCCTGGCCACCAACATTCTCAACACTATTTCAATGAACTCAGCTTTTTAAGATTACACATAAAAATATGATTCTTAATAAAAATACAATAACTTTAAATCGAGTAGAAAAATTAAGCACAAATACAATGCATTGCACAGATTATGGCATTTTGGTGAAAAGAGGCACTTTATTTCTAGGATTTTGAACTAATATGTCTGAAGTTTTATTTCTAATGTCTCTTTTTCTAGTCTTGTTTTTCTGCTCCAACACATAATAACCTATAATCTAGCCTCACCCATGCTTTAGAAACAAGGCAAGGAGTAAGAAGATTAACACTCTGTATGAATTAAATATCATGTATGTGCCATTCAAAACTATAAATACTGCAACCTCTGACTTGAGAGAAACAGATTAAATAAGTTCCTGTCCAAATGTCTCAACTGTGTTTTTTTCGTTAGTAGAAACATAAATCACTAGTTCTTAAAGTCTGACAGTCTGAGTTGTTTTTTTAATGCCCATTACTGTTCTGTTTTATAGAGCTTGTCAGAAATCCAAGAAACTTGACATTTATATTATGTTACCCCTGTTTCAAGGCATGTTGACACATTTAATGGTCCTAAATTGGATAGACTTAATATCAGAAATAAATATTTACCTTAAAGAAGTAAATAGTGACTACTTGTGTAGCCCATTGGGAAAGTACAGTTTATAATTTTTCTCATTAAGTTTAGAATTTAAAAATCCAGTTAATGTAAATTATTATTCAACTCTCCAGTTAAACAAGTCAAAATATATATAGTACTTAATAGGATCCATTTCTTTTTTTTTTCTAGAGTTTGTTTTTAAGTAATGTCTATACCCAACATTGGGCTCAACTTACAACCCCGAGATCAAGAGTTGCACACTCAACCAACCAAGCCAGGCAGGCAATCCACATTTCTTTATCTTTATCATCACTAACATTAAACGATATTTAATGACTAGATCTAAGAAAGATCTAAGAAAGCATCTACAGATCTCAAAATACAAAAATCCTGTCTAGTTTTACATGGAGCATAATATATATTTACTAAGTAAATAAAATAGTCATTGAGTATTGATCAACAACACTGACCATGGAGGGGGATAGGCCTGTGTTTAAATCTATATTCTGTCTGACCTGTTGGAACCTCAGTTCCTCCATCTATAAAATAAGAATAAATAAGAATCCTATAAAATAAGGATATAAAGTAAGAACTTATTTTAAAGGTTCTTTTTAAGTATTAAATGAGATAATTTTATTTTTATTATTATTATTAATACATTGTTATTTTTATCCTATACTAAGATGAGGCTGCTATTTTATACTCAACAAGTGAGACATGGACATTTTTGTCTGTTTTCCTGGTAGCAATAGTGGATTTCCATGAATCTGTATACTCGGTGAGTAAAATATTCCCTTGGAAAGCTAAATTCATTTGTGATTGCTTGGTTAGAGTTGGGAGCATAATATATGTAATGTGGTAATTTTGCTTATATAAAACACAAATAAACTTCACATTTATTTTCAGAGGTGGTAGGTAGTAAGTAATATGTGAAAGCAAATCTCAGACATTGTCATTTTATCCACGTGTATTTTGGTATACATCTCTATAATTATGGGCATTGTTCTTACGTAATCATGAAGTCATTATCAAACCTGTAAGTTTTCCATAATCAACTGGTATCATCTACTTCCTATCCACATTCAAATTTATGATTTTCTTTTTATTAAATTATAGTTGACATACAATGTTACATTAGTTTCAGTTGTACAACATAGTGATTCAACAATTCTATATGTTATGCTCTGCTCACCGTGAGTGTAGATACCATCTGTCACCGTTCAACACTATTACAATGCCATTGACTATATTCCCTATGGTGTACCTTTCATCCCTGTGACTTTGATTCCACATGGAAGGCTGTACCTCCTTCTTTTCTTCTCCCATTTTGCCTATCCCTTCACTGTCTTCCCTTGGGCAACCACCAGTTTTTTCTCTGCACTTGTGCGTCTGTTTCTGCCTTTTCTTATTCTTTTTTATTTGTCTTGTTTTCCAAATTCCACATATAAGTGAAATCATATGCTAGTTGTGTTTCTCTGCTGACTTAATTCATTTATTGTAATACTTCTAGGTCCATCCATGCTATTGCAAATGGCAAAACCTCATTCTTTCTTATGGCTGAGTAATATCCCATTTGGGGTGTGTGTGTGTGTGTGTGATATCTTTTTTATCCATTCATTATCAGTGGGTACTTGGGTTGCTTCCCCATCTCAGCTATTGTAAATTATCCTACAATAAACATAGGGGTGCATGTATCCTTTTGAATTAGTGTTTTCATTCTCTTTAGGTAAATAGCCAGTAGTGGATTACTGAGTCATATGGTATTTTCATTTTTAATGTTTTTAGAGCCATACCATTTTCCTCAATGACTGTACCAATTTGCCTTCCTGCCAACAGTGCTCAAGGCTTCCTTTTTCCTCATATCCTCTTCAACACTTGTTATTTCTTGTGCTTTGGATTCTAGCCAGTCTGGCAGGTATAAGGTGGGTTTGATTTGCATTTCCCCAATGATGAGTGATGTTGAACATCTTTTCGTGTGTCTGTTGGTCATCTGGATGTCTTCTTTGGAAAAAAGTTTATTCAGGTCCTCTGCCCATCTGTTAATAGGATTATTTGTAGGTTTTTTGGTGTTGAGTTGTAGAAGTTCTTTATATATTTGGGATATATATTTGGATATATATCATTTGCAAATACCTTCAGCAGTTTGCCTCTTTGTTTTGTTGATGGTTTTCTCACTGTTCAAAAGATTTTTGTTTTGATGTAGTCCCAATAGTTTAATTTTGCTTGTGTTTCCTTTGCCAGAAGAAATATATTTAGAAAAATGTTTTTATGGATGATGTCAAAGAAATTACTCCCTGTGTTTTCTTTTGAGAGCTTAATGGTTTCAGGTCTCACATTTAGGTCCTTAATCCATTTTGAGTTTATTTTTGTGTATGTTGTAAGAAAGTGATCAGTTTCATTCTTTTGCCTGTAGTTGTCCAGGTTTCCCAACACCGTTTGCTGAAAAGACCATCTTTTTCCCATTGTATATTCTTGCCTCTTTTATCATAGATTAATTGATCATAAAAGTATGGGTTTATTTTCGGACTCTATCCCGTTCCATTGATCTAGTGTTTATTTT
Organism: Mustela erminea; assembly: GCF_009829155.1. NCBI lineage: Eukaryota > Metazoa > Chordata > Mammalia > Carnivora > Mustelidae > Mustela > Mustela erminea. The sequence continues at coordinate 150,589,365 of NC_045614.1, forward strand.
TGCACCAGTACCCTACTGTTGTGATATCTATAGCTTTGTAGTATACCTTGAAACCTGGGGTTGTGATACCTCCATCTAAGTTCTTTCTCAGGATGGCTTTGACTATTCCGAGTTTTTTGCGGTTCCATACAAATTGTATGAGTATTTGTTTTAGTTCTGTGAAAAATGTTGGTATTTTGAAAGAGATTACATTAAATCTATAGGTTGCTTTGGATAGTATGGACATTTTAACAGTATTGGTTCTTCCAATCTATAGTGGTTTTTAATCCACTCCTTATATAATCTAAAAAGAATATGCTGATCTTATCTGGATCTTCAGTCAAATAAAGCAGCTATAATAATAAATTCCATTTTAAACATGTAGTTTAAACATAACCCCAATGTCATCCTCACACCTTAAATATTAACAATAATTTTTGTAGTAGGCAAAATAATGGTCTTCCAAAGATTTCCATGTACTAATCTCCGGAACCTGTGAATACATTATTTTGATGCAAAAAAGGCCTTTGCGGATGTGATTAAATTAAGAACTTGCAGTGTGGATATTATCTAAATTATCTGAGTGGACCCAATCTTGTCACATAGGTCCCTAAAAGCTTGAAAACCTTTCATGCTGTGATCAGAGGAAGATGTGATGATGGAAGAAAGGCACAGGGAGAATTTTTCTGATTTTAAAGTTGGAGTACAGGGGCTATGAACCAAGGAATGTAGGTGGTTCCTAGAAGTTGGAAAAAACAGGAAAACAAATTCCCTTCTAGAGCCCCCAGAAAGGAATGTAGCATTGTGAAACCATGTTTTATCCCAGTGAGACTCATGTCAGACTTCTGACCTACAGAACTGAAAGATAATATGTTTATGTTGTTTTAAGTTGTAAGTTTGTGATAATTTGTTATGGTAATAATAGAGACCTATGACAATTTTTAAATGTTATCAAATATATAGTTAGATTTAAATTTCCCAAATTGTCTCATAAAAATTTTTATAGCCATCCTATCCAACCAAAGATCCAGACAATTTTCTACACATTGCTTTTAGATAATATAAGGAGAGATTTAAAATAATAAAATTATAGGATAATTTTATAAAAAGAGACTTTAGGAACCAATATAACACCTTTATTTTACAAAAGAGTAAACTAAGGTTTAGAGATGAATGACCTGGCCCTAATACAGCCCTGTCAAAACAGTATTATAATCACTCCAAAAAATTCATGAAATTTAACAGTAGATTTCAGGAAAGACGTGACCTTAACTTGGCCTCTTTGCCCTTTATTAACCTCTCCAACCTACATGATTTTGCTAAAATCATACAGAATCCAAGAGAGGTACCTGTATTGCAGCTGAATGCTGCTGAAACCTTGAGCTCTGTGCAGCCCCCATAGAAATAGCAGGTACCGAATTTTCTCTACCATGAATAGGATGAGCACCTACATACCAGCTTCAGAAATGCTTTTTCATGGGGACTAGAAAGATATGAGTCCTCAACAAAGGTTGAGTCATAAGAATACGTGGATTTTGGTGGTGGGTAAATGAGAAGTATGGTGACCCACTTGAACCTACATGAGTGAACTTGGTGTCTTTGATTACTGGGTGAGGGTATGGCCTCCACAAGGTGCATGAGGGGTTTCTACACCACTGGTCTAACTTATGGTACTTACAGGTCTGCTATCCTGAATGGTAGTCCAACAAATTCTAAAGATTCAATAAGCCAAAACAAAACAAAGCAAACAAAAAAACCTCAATAAGCCAATTAAGAAAAATAAAAACACAGCATGACTTTTCAGCGGCTTGAGAGAAGATCAGTCAGAACAAACAGAACATATACACATGAAATAAGTTCCTGAAGTTGTCAGAAGACAATTTGAACAGAAACCTTATAATAAATCTTAAGAGGGTCCAGGGTTAAAAAAAAAAATTAATGATAGATAAAAAAATAAATAAATAATTTTTAAAAATCATGATTTTCCCAATAAACAACTGAATAGATAAAGAGAATGGACCAGTCAAGACATGCCCTCCACAGACATGCCCTCAACAGCAGATAATCATCTAGCCCAAAATGTCAGTAGTGCCAAGATTAAGAAACCTGCATTAGCCAATTGTTCAAGCTGGGATAATTAAGACCCTTAAGGAGAAATTATAATGGTAATCCACTAACCCCAGGATTTGCAGAGAAAAAAATGCTAAAGAGTTTCATCAACTTCTCATCCCAGGAGAACTTTTGTACTGCCCTGATATTACCCCCATGAACACCAGTCTTAGAGTCCAGCCAATTGTGTGTGCTTTGTGTGGCAAGGAGCTAGGCAATAATTACTTCATGGAAATGTGAGTGAGTCAAAAGAGAGGGGCTTCAACGTTTTTTTTTTTTTAATTTGTCTTTACACTGCTGTGTAGCTGCCTTTGAAGTTTGCCCCATTCAATCTCCTTCACCTTCCTTCCACAAGCAGCAATCCAAAATAGACTTCCTCCTTCCTAGGGATTTCTTGACTTTTTTTGGTATTATTTTTATTAGTGTCAATTCCATTTTTCTCTGTATACTTTCTCTATCATTGATTTTGGGGAGGAAGCCAATAACCTATGCTAGCTCACTGTCTTGAGAGGTATGATGGTAATAAGAAGAATGGTGTAATTGGTAATGAGAAGACTGCTGTAATTAAAATGCTACTTTTCCCTAAATTAACATAAAATTTTAATACAATTCCCATGAAAATCTAACGCTTTAAAAATTGGATCTGGACAAAATTATCTTAATGTTTATGAAGTAGGATAAAAAGCAATAGAGGAACTGGCTAACCAGATATATGAATATACTACAAAACTATTATAATCAAATTATAATTATAATCAAATACTATGATTATGTATATAATCACATTATGTTATATTATAATATATTATATCTTATATAATATATTATATATATTATATAAGATTTTATAATATGATTTTGGCCTAGGTTTAAACAGATCAGTGGAATAGAACAGAATATCCAGAAAAGATGCAAGTATAAATGAGAATTTGACAAAAGTGATAGATGGATAGACACATAGATAGATAGAAACAACGAATAGTATTTTAATCCAGTGGGAAAAAATGATTTATTTAATAAATGGTACTTGCACAACTGACTGGCTATCCATTTACAGGATGATAAAATTGAACTAATCTAAACAAAATCTAAACAAAATATATTTAGAAGAATTAAAATACAAATAAAAAATGGGGGAAATGAAGGAAAAGAACACCTGCAAGGAAAATCTGTAAATCTTTATTTACCAATTATAGATAGGAAAAGTCTTCTTAATGAAAAATAGAAACTCAGAATTGATAAAGAATAGACATATTTGACTATTTAAAAATATATTTAAATAATAAGATACCATAAAGAAAATCAATAAACAGGCAACACATTGGGGTAAAGGACTTTAAATATAGAGGACCAAGTATTACTACTTCTTTTTTTTTTTAATTTATTTTTTTATGTTAGAGAGAATGAGAGAGAGCACAAGCAGGGGGATGCAGAGGGAGAGGGAAAGAGAGAATCCTCAAGCCAGCTCCCCACTGTGGACAGAACCTTATGCAGGGCTTGATCCCAGGACCATGAGATCATGACCTGAGCCAAAATTAAGTATGTGCCACTTAACCAACTGAACAACCCGGGGGCCTCCAAGTATTACTATTTCCAATATAGAAAGAATACCTTAGGATGTCAATCTGGCAATAAATAACAAAAAAATGGACAAAGATTATGAAGAGGCAAGTCATAGAAGAGCAAATCCACTTGGGGTATAAATGTGCAAAAGTTCAAACTCACCAGAAGTCATAGAAATCTAAAATAAAGTAACAGCATATCATTTTCTACCTAGCAGTTTGGCAACAGTTGTAATGCCAAATAATAGTCACTGCTGGCAGGGAGGCAGGGAAAAATGACTGTTACAAATTTCTGGTGAAAATTTAATCATTAACATACTTTCGAAATCAGTGTGGCAACATCTATTAGAATTTAAAATACATAGTTACTTCTGACCTAGTGTTCTGACTCCTGGATTCTGTTCGACAGAATTAAAAATATTGGATTCTTAGTGATATATGGACAAGGCTGCCTAGTGCAACATTTTTTTCTAAATGGAGAAGAAAGAATAAGAAGTAGCAAAGGGAATCCTAGCAATAAGGGAATTGTTGAAAAGGTTGTAGGACATCTACACAATATCATATAGCCATTAAAGAGGATAAATTAGTGCTCTTCCTGCTGACTTGAGAGTTTTCCAGGAAGCATTGTTGACTTTATAAAGCAAAATGTAGAAAAATTTATATAAAATATGATTCCAATTTTTAATATATAAATATGTATATGTATATAAAAAACAGGACTCATTAGGCGTAGCTATAGAAATTGCTTTTCTTCCTCCCACTTCTTTATTTTTAACTTTTTTAGAAAACTTTGAAATTTTAATTCCAGTATAATTAACATACAGTGTTGTATTAGTGTCAGATGTACAATATCGTGATTCAACAATTCTGTACATTACTCAGTGCTCATCACAGTAAGTATATGCTTAATTCCCTTCACCTATTTCACCTATCTCCGTACATACCTCCCCTCTGGTAACTATCAGTTTATTCTCTATAGTTAAGAGTCTGATTTTTTGGTTTGTCTCTTTTTTCTTTGTTTCTTTGGTTTCTTAAATTCCACATATGAGTGAAATCATATGGTATTTGTCTTTGGTTTATTTCACTTAACATTATAACCTCTAGATTCATCCATGTTGTTGCAGATGGCAAGATCTCATTCTTTTTTATGGCTGAGTAATATTCCACTGTATATTTACCCAATCATCTATTGACGGACACTTGGGTTCTTCATCCATTCATCTATCGAGCGATGTTTGTGTTGTTTCCATAATTCGGCTACTGTAAATGATGCTGCAACAAACATGGGGTGTATATACCTTTGAACTGGTGTTTTTGTCTTCTTTGGGTAAATAGCCAGTAGTGAAATTACTAGATCATGTGACAATTCTATTTTTAACTTTTCGAGGACCTTCCATATCATTTTACACAGTGACTGCACCAATTTGCCTTCCCACCAATAATGCACAAGGGTTCTTTTTCCTCCACATCCTTGCCAAAACTTATTGTTTCTCGTGTTTTGATTCTAGCCATTCAGGCAGGTAAAAGGTGATACCGCATTGTGGTTTTGATTCACATTTCCCTGATGATGAGTGATGTTGAACAGTTTTCATGTGTTTATTGGTCACCTGTTTATCTCCTTTGAAATGTTTGTTCATTTCTTCTGCCCATTTTTAATTGGATTATTTGTAGATTTTTTGGTGTTGAGTTGTATAAGTTCTTTATATATTTGGGATGCCAACCCCTTATTAGATATGTCATTTGCAATATCTTCTCTCATTTAGTAGATTGTCTTTTTGTTTTATTGATTATTTCCCTTGCTGTGCAGAAGCTTTTTCTTTTGATGTAGTCCCAATAGTTTAATTTTGCTTTTGTTTCCTTTGCCAGAAGAGACATATCTAGAAAAATGTTTCTATAGATGATGTCAGAGAAATTACTTTCTCTGTTTTCCCCTAGGAGTTTTATGGTTTCGGGTCTCGCATTTAGGTCCTTAATCCATTTAGAGTTTATTTTTGTGTATTTTATAGGAAGGTTGTCCCATTTCCTTCTTTTGTGTATAGCTGTCCAGTTTTCCAAGCACCATGTGTTGAAGAGAATTTTCCTATTTCATATTCTTGCCTTCTTTGTCATAGATGAGTTGATCATATAATTGTGGGTTTATTTCTGGGCTTTTCTGTTCCTGTCTCTCCCATGATCCTTTAAATGTATTCAGTGAGGTTATGTTCTTTTCCATCTGCTGGATAAAAACCTTTGGTCTTTAAGTTGCAATTGAAGTTTCAATTCAGCAGTGAACATTCCTAATCCCATGTAATATGGGAAGTTTTTGATTTAAGACTGTCCTATCTCCCCTGGCCTGTTGAAGACAGGCTGCCTAACCTCTGGGAGAAGAGGTATGTTAGAGCTTTTCATTCATTCTCATGCTTCTTATCTACCCTTTCTGGATACAGTTTTCAACACCTAACTGTAGATGCAGAGATAGGGTAAAGGAATGTTTTTATTTGATTGATACTTAGCTACTATCAGAGCAACTGGACAGCCACAGTCTATTAGATGTCTTAGGTGAGAGTCAAAAGTATTTCACGTATCCCCAAACTCTAGTAACATCATAAGCTGTCTGATGGCCTAGCCAAAGTCTCTTCCCATAAGCTTGAGATGAGGGTCAAACATCCCTGTGTGAGATTCACAGTTCACAAATAGCAAAAGAACTCCCTTAACAAATCTTAACCTTAACCATTAGGCTAGTCTAGAGAAAAACCCTTTCTCATTCTCAGTGTAGGCGAGAGGTTTAAGGAAGTCTGTAATGGTTCTTGGACAAATATTTTTAAATTGTGCATCTCACTGTTGGATATGTACTTCTTTCTTTGTTCCTTAAACTTCTGATTTAACATCTGTTACAACTGTGTGTGTATGCTTATTACAAAGAAAATTTAAATATAAAGAGATTCTGGTGGGACATATACTAGATTATAAATTGAGTTACTTAGGAGGAAAGAAGGTATGAGTTTAGGAAAGGAAGAGATGTGGAAAAGGGAGTCATATTAAAGAGAAAAAGAAAAAAGATAATTAAAACAAAGCATGCTAATAAACAGAGTATGTACAATGTGATCCACATTTATATGGAAGCATATCTATGTATGTAAAAATGAACTCTTCAAAATTTCATAGAAGTGAGAAAATTAACCAATCATTTTTATATCATGTTAGTAAATCACTGAAATGTGATAAGAAGATCTTAAAGGAAAATCTTCCAACTTGATATACTATTGCACATGCCATGAAGTAAAAAAAAAAAAAAAAAAATTCTATGGCTTTGTGTATTACATGTAAGTCACACATCTTGACTTGCTCTGGCAGCTAAAGTGTGCTAAGAATCCCAAGTGCTTGATGAAGCCCTGGGCACTGGATGTTGGCTTTCATAAGGAGAGACTACTGGCTCTTGTTAATTGAATTTAGAAAATTCACTCTGGCATTATCCTGTCTGGAGCCTAAATTAAATGCATGGATGATAATTCATTTATTGAAATTAGAAGCCAAGAGGAATATAAATACAAGTCAAAGTCTCTGCTTTGTTAATGTTGAGGCCAACCAGCCTCTACTTGACAAGAGTCATGGCACCATGCTGTTTTTATTACTGCGAGTTGGAAAATCTGAGGTCTACTTCAGTTCTTGCTACTAACTCACAGGGCAAATCAGGTGGCTACATTACCTTTCTAGGTTTAGTTTCCTCATATATTCTGGAGGAATTAGATAATTGCTGAAGTAATTCCTGCTCTATTCAGTGGTTCTCCAAATTCAGTATACTTAAAACTCACTTGGAGAGTTTGTTAATGTGCAGATTCCTGGGCTCCATCTCCAGATATTCTGATTCAGTAGGTCTGGGATGGGGTCCAGAACTGCAGTTCTAAGTGTCCAGTTGATGCTAGTCCAGAGACCCGATGGATATAAGAATTGATGAGTAAAAGATCTGTATTTCTGAGTAAAGTGGTAAATTATAGAGTGAAGCAGGCTCAGTACTGGTCGCTGAGCCTTCTACCTCTTGGGGTAGAGACCTCCCTTCTGAGATGCCACCAGCTCAGTTGTCTCCTGGCAGTCTCCATTACCCAGCATTCCCGGTATGTGCTACCTAAAATCACAAATAGCTGGGACATGGGGGAATACGTCACCAGCTCCTGTGTTTGTGGGTTAAAGATCTAAGAGAGCTCCTAGGAAGTTATTTGCGTAAATGATCACAGTCAGGGATGGATAATAAACTTTCAATCCCAAGAGGAACTGCCCCTTAAAATAGGCATGTGATAAAGTAGGAGAGTTACCTAAAAATGAAGTCAAGATAGGGTCTTCTAGTGGCTGAATTATCCTGGATATGGAAAGTATCTGGTCATTAAGGCAAGATTAGTGTCATGGGTGATTGGAACACTATGTTTTAAGTGCTTTAACTTCTCTGAACCTCACTTAACATGTCCTTAAAATAGATACCATAAAAACAAAGCAAAACAGAAAGTACCTCCAGTTTCTTCACAGAATTGCTGTAAGATAAAATGAAATGCTGTATAAAAATTATTTGTAAATTGCTAACTTATTAGATAAATTTTTACTAACAATGATTCTTCTAAGGCACTTTATTGGCTTTTTAGATAACACTATCATAGCATTCTTTTTTTTTAATAATTTTTTATTTTTTATAAACATATATTTTTATCCCCAGGGGTACAGGTCTGTGAATCACCAGGTTTACACACTTCACAGCACTCACCAAAGCACATACCCTCCCCAATGTCCATAATCCCACACCCTTCTCCCAAACCCCCTCCCCCCAGCAACCCTCAGTTTGTTTTGTGAGATTAAGAGTCACTTATGGTTTGTCTCCCTCCCAATCCCATCTTGTTTCATTGATCATAGCATTCTTATTTGTTTACAATTGAAAGTAAAATTGTCAGCTATCCATTCATTTCTTAAGTAGCCATGATGAAATAACTGTTTTCTCATATTTCATTACTTGTTCACCCATTTTAATAGTCAAGTTCCAATATGAAGAGATTTAAAAGAAAAAGTAACTGAATTATATTCATCTTCATGTGGATTCTCTAATTTTGTAATGTCTGCTATACATTTAGATATTTAAAATTCCAAGTAGTTTCCTTATGCTTCCAGATGCTGCTCTTGTAGTCACATGAGGCATTACAAAATGTTGTATAAAGTCTTGTATAATCCATTTGAATTATAGAAATCACACTTCTTCTGATAGAATAATTGAGTCTGGATATTCTGGCTTTTATTCCCTGCTCCCCATCCCTCCCCACTACACCCTACCCCAACCACAAATTATAAAGCCAAATTCACGTCTGTGTTTGAGTTGGTATTTTACCACTTTTTAAAACCAGTTCCACTGTTTCTCTAATGAAAAGCTCCTTTTATTCATAATTGGACTGCCAGTTCAGACCCTGAATCACCCTATATAGCTAATCCCATATAATGTTTGTCTACAGTCACTACTGACTATATCCTTCCTCCAAACACATGGAGACAAAATATGGCTTCTCATCTTATAGGGCACCCAAGGGTGGGGTTTTCCCTGTAACAGATTCTCCAACTTGGCAAAATGATTATTATTGTCTCCTTGGCATAATCAGTTAGAAGCACTGGACATATGTGTAGAATTGAGTTTTCATCTTTTCTATTAACACTTTGAGGAAATAAGAGTCTTCCAAAATGAGAGACGTTTTTATACACTGTACTTGCAAGTCACTATTTTCATTCAACATTTAAGTTGTAGGGAGAAAAAAGCCACCTTTATCCTTTAAAGTTTGCCGCAGTGTAACTATTCCAGAGGCACATGAACTATCTTACCTTTGATCGTGTTGATAATCTGAAGACCCTTTCTATTTGGGGTTACTATGGTTACGGCTGCACGGGTGATGTGTGAGCTGCACTGCTGTTTTGATAAAAATAGGTATTAACTACCAGTCATAGTGCTTCTCATTTCACAGCAGTTCTTGCAGAAGAACAGCATATTAAAAAAAAAAAAAAGAAAGAAAGAAAGAAAGAAAGAAAGAAAGAAAGAAAAGAGAAAAAAAGCCTTTCCAAAGAACCATGAAGGAACATCTGCATAAATAATGGTGATTGGTCATGTGTATAAAAATATTTTTAATTAAATTCTTTTTAATTAAACAGGGCATTTTGCTGAATCCTTGTCTGTTATTTGCACCAAGCTTAGCCTTGAGGAAGATGGCTGATTAACAGACCCAAGAACCTATAATTAAAAGAAGAACTGTTATTTTTGGAGGAATGCCTCTCTCGTAAGGGTGACTTAATAGGGCTGTCTCATATTTTTTCATTTGTCATTGAATTCTCTGTTTAGAACTTTGTTTTTTTTTTTAATGTAGGAGAAATGATTGCCAACATTGTCATAATCAGAAGAATTTTTATTTTTTAGCTTAGTTTTCCTTCGGTCTTTTTGAGCACACTCTCCTTTCACTGTCATTTTTCAATATTTATTTATTTATTTATTTATTTATTTTTTTAAAAGATTTTATTTATTTATTTGATAGAGAGAGATCACAAGTAGACGGAGAGGCAGGCAGAGAGAGAGAGAGAGGGAAGCAGGCTCCCTGCCGAACAGAGAGCCCGATGTAGGACTCGATCCCAGGACCCTGAGATCATGACCTGAGCCGAAGGCAGTGGCTTAACCCACTGAGCCACCCAGGCGCCCATTTTTCAATATTTAATTGTGGTCTTCATCTCTTTCTTTTGTTTGGGTCATGTCTTCTTTTTAAAGTCATATATACTGTATTTTTTTTTCACCCTGGCCCTCTCTGCCTATGCACTTCAGAGTTTTAGATTACAGTAAGTTTGTGGTTTCTCATCACTGGTGTTATCAACATTCTACACAGGAATTCAAGAGAAAACTGAATAACTTTCTATTTGCAATCAAAAATACGATGTAATGTACAAAGTAGTTCCTTCAGTACCAGGCTGGCTTAGAGAACAAAGAGAACATTCATGTAATATCTGCTAAGCAGCATAGGAGGAAACTGAGATGGTTTTATGCCCACATTCTGAAGGGAAAAAAATGCTCACACATAGTTAAAGGTTCATGTCCTTGAACCATTTGTGCAGTTATTTGTGGACAAATTTGGGTGATTCTACATTTCGTATCATATTTGGTAGAGAAGTATTGTATTAGTGTTGCTGTAGAAAAAGGGCAACAGTGAGGGAATATTCAGGGACTTTTTTTTTTTTTTAATGCTTTCATTGAATTTCAGGAAGAAAAAATTACACCTCTGGGAAGTCCAAGGATATTAGACAGAGTACTTCCCCTCGAAGGCAACAGGCTTCTGGAGACTGCAGGGTGACCAGCCATTTTCACTCTGCAATATGTTTCAAGCCTGCATACAGTGTTATTTAACAGAACTCAACTTCATTTTCTCTGTCTATCCAATTCCATATTAAGTGCACTGGGATAGTATCAGTTTAAAAGCCTCTACATAAACCTAGGTCTATAAAGCACCATCATATAAACCCAGATTCTATTCTTGAACAAATTTACTCAGAAATAAAAATAACAGCTTAGATTTATATTGTGTATCACTTTCAGAGAACTCAGACAGCTTCCACACACAGCACTTCAGTTTTTCATGTAGCTTTCTTAAGTGAAATAATTGGGTGCAGAGAATTTTTTGAATTTTGTTAAGATTTCCTAGTAAGTTCAAGAAAGATTGATAAAAAATAAAAGCTTCTATTTCCTTAGATAACTAGACTATGTTTTTGCAAGATACCAACAGCCATGTGATCAAACTATGTTATTGGATTCAGCTAATTTGCAGCTAGTTCTAAAATCAGTAACATCTTTATTCTACCCATCAAAGCAATGGTGCACTTGAGTCAATATTTAGAAGCAACCCAAAGCCACCAATTGGCAGCAAATGAAAAGCTCCATTTGAATTTTCCTGCTTGGGAGTATGTCATCTAGTGATAACAACCATTAACTAAGTGTGTACACATATATCATCTAATTTGATCACCACCACAGTCAATTATCTCTATTCTAATAAACTGAGGTTCTAAATACGTAAGTGGTTTATTTAAATGTACAAGGCTCGTATGTGCCAGAGATGGGAGACAAAGCATGTCCAATATTCTTTTTTTCTAGACCACTGCTACTTCTCAAAATAGAACAGTGATGAGCCAGTTAGGCTCAACACAAAATGAAATTCTATAGTCAAGTTCTTTTTATGATTAATTTCACTTAGCGAACATTTATTCATTACCTGCTATGTAGTAAGCCTTGTGGGATTAGTTGAGGAAGTGGCAATAAACCAGACACAGGTCCTGCCCTCAAGAAGCTCCAGTCTAAAGGGGACCTTAGGGCACGTGGGTGGCACTGTTAGTTAATCATCTGACTCTTTGTTTTGGCTCAGGTCATGATCTCAGGGTCTGTGAGATTGACCCCAGCTTTAGACTCCATGCTCCGTGTGAGTCTACTTGAAATTCTCTCTCTTTCTCCCTTTGCCCTTTGCACCCCCCCAAATAAATCAATAAATTTTTTTTTAATCTTTAATGGGGGCTGTAGATACAAGTTAAAAGATAAGGCAGTGGTAGTTCAAGCAGCACAGAGAAAGGGCCCTATGGAGCCCTGTACCACTCTTATGGGAGGGGACTGAGAAGGCTTAGAGCCTCCCTCACCTTAAGCCGATATTTTGCCTGAAGGAGAAAACATGTCATTTGGAGAAACCAGGAACCCTGTTTCTCTCCTGCTAGAGATGGCTATGTAAGTAATGGTTTTTTATTCTCAAATAAAACCACAGACAATATGACCTGCTCAAACTTAGCAAGATCTCCCTGGGATCAGATACCACAGGGGGTGTCCCGACTTGATTATCCTAGAGGTCAGTGCCAAGGCAAGGAGGGAGCATGCACTTGCTATTATAACAACTCTCTCCTCACTCATGCAGACAACAATCAAACTACAATCATTTATCCATGATACTATTCTATACTTGCTGTTGTGCAACTGTTGATTTCAGTCCCGCACCTAGCTTACATCAGCATAATTAGAAAAACATGTACACTCTACATCTGGAGTCTTTAGTTTGGAGTTTGAGTCTAAGAGCCATAGAATTTTAGTTTTGGAAGGACCTTAAGAACAAACTCATTCAAACTCATTTTTAAATGGGGACCCTGAGCCTCCAAAAGAGAAAATAAATGCCTAGTGAACAAGAATTAGGTATTCTTTCCAAGAGCTGAAATTCAAGGGGCAAATTGTGTGAGAGAGAGGTAGAGAAAAGTTTCCATTACTTCTATGCTTAATAATATCCATTTGTCTCTCTTGAAGTAATTTTTGAGGATAAAAGAAACCCACAGGTAGAAGGTATCATTCCATCTTACAGTGGACAAACCCTCTGATGGTTTTTGATGACATGAACAGCCATCATACCACCATTAATCGAGTTACAATTTACCAGACTCATTACATAAATTATCCCATTTCACTGTTATCCAAAAGCATATGAAGGAGGGAATATTTTTATCTCCACTGTACTGGCAAAGGTTACTGAAAGCTTAGTGAGGTTAACTAGCTCAAGATCACCAAGTTTATTTGCATCATAGCTAGGATCTGAACACGGGTTGGTTTTACATCAGAGTCAAGTTCCAACCCTCATCTCTATTGGGACAAAGTTATAAATAGCAAGGTCTTAGTTCAAAGGTATCTCTTCAGATGTTGGAAGCCCAGGTATAGAAAATCAGCTCCACAGAACATAACTGGAGAAGGTAATAGATGGCAACCTACTATATAAATGCTTTCAGGATATTGAAAGTGGATAAAGCAAGACTCCAGGTGTTCTGAGAATGGGATTTCAAGAACACACTGAAAAAACATTTGAAGCAATTCAACAGCTCCATGGACAGCTGGGGAACAGCTGTGGCTAACAGACCTCTCTGGCTCGCTGCTTTGGGGAACAGAATGGCTGTTTAAATGAAAGCAGTTCATTCCCGGCAATACTCAAAGACAGACCTGCAGGGCAGAAGTTTTGAAAGTTAGCGTCCAGGCCACACGTTCCATTTATGTGCTAACAAAGATGTTGCACATTGTGGCAAATTGGATTTGGAAATTTCTTGGTGAGTATTTCCTTAGACAAGAAGCTGTCTGGCTCCCTCTAGGGCTCAGCTTGGCTGACTGAGGTCAAAACCACGGAAGAGTAAGGCAACTAGAGTCAGTTTGAAGATGGCACTTACTCTTAGGGTTGTGTTAAGTGCAGAGTTAGCACCTGTAGTGCCCTGAAAGTGAGTGCCTCCTTAAGAATGAGATGCCCAGAGGAGCCAGGAGAGCACCCACTAGTAGTCAATTGGGATTGGGTGTTCTTGCCCTACACAGCCTCTCAGTGGCCCCTTGCTATAGAATTCCTTGCAAAGTGGCTTCCCTCCTAGAACATGTCCAAGAAAGGACAGAGACTGACCTTTTATCTGGGTACTATGGATAAAAACATTGTGTTGTTCAATATATTATTTTGAACTGAAATGGAGACAGCTTTTTATAACAAGTGCTGCCAGGTCAGTGAGTGGGCAAAGAAGTGACTGGCAACAGTGGCAGAATACAAGAGAGGCAGGAGCTTGTCTATTCCTCAAGGAGTTAGCTACATGGTGCATGACCTTCAGGAGCCATTCATTCATTCACTCATTTAGTCAACAAAATTACTTATCTACTGTTCGCCAGAAACTATAAAAGGCATCAGTGAATATGTAGATGAACAACTGATAACCAGTGATGATCAACTTTTTCCCAAGAGAAAAAATTCAGAGAAAAATTAAAATGTTTGCAAGCTATTTCTCTGTTTTTTTTTAAAGCTGCTTTCATAAAAGAAAACGCATTTATCTACAGTAAAACTTCTGCATTCTTATATTATTTTCCAGTCCAGAAAGGATTACCATAGAGGGCTAAAATTTCAGATATGACAAAGCTAGTTCATGCTGCAATATCTGATATAATATAGCACCTCTAGAATTGTTTTCTTTTTCTTTCCTTGACTGACCTTGTAAACTACTGAACTGCAAAGTGTGGCTTGCCTCTTGATATCATATCCTCTAAAGTTCAGAGATCTTCCCACTGCAAATAAGATAAATCACAACATTTTTTAACACAAACGAAGAGTTTCTTGGTTGGTAAAAATGCCATTTCTGAGTAATTCAAGAGTAAGAGCAGCAGATTGACTGGAGCTGGCTGGGGGTTGGGGAATACCCACAGTCAGCATCGGACACACAGTTGGTGCTTAATAAGTGTTTGTCCCAGCAGAAGAACTCCAGATGGAGTTGTCTTGGCAATGGCTGGATATGAGAGTCTGTAGCTGACAGAGAGAAGGGAATGGGCTAGAAATTAAGATGACTGGGTTTGGATGAGATTGCCCAGGACAAGTCGGTAAAGTGAGAAGGGAATTGAGGAGGTATTCCTGGGCAGTGAATTGGTTTGCTAGGGATGCCATAACAAAGGACCACAAACAGCTTAAGACAATACAAATTTATTATCTTATACTTCTATAGATCAGTAGTCCAGGTTGATTCAACTAGGTTCTCTACTCTGGATCTTACAAGGCCAAAATGAAAGTGTTAATTGGCTAGCTCTTAAGAGAAAGCTGTAGGAAGAATCCACTTCCAGGCTCATTCAGGTGACCAGAAGCATCTGTTCCTTGCAGTTGTGGGACCAAGGTCCCGTTTCCTTGCTGACAGAAAGCTAGGGACACTCTTGCCTCTTAGAAGTCTCTCTTTAGCCCTGGTAGGTCATCTCCTGCATCTCAGAGTCAGCAACAGTGCATGGTCTTTCTCACACATAAAATCTTCCTTTTTTTAAGTCTCTTTTCTGCCTTCTCTTCAGCTGTATCTCTCTAACTCCAGGTAAAGAAGTTTCTATGCATTTAAGGTCTCATGTGACTCGGATCCACCCATATAATCCAAGATAATGTACTTGTTTTAAGGTAAACTTAATTACGTCTGCATAGTCTCTTTTGCCATATAAGGTAATACATGCACAGCTTCCAGACATTAATGTATAGACTCCTTTGGGGGACATTATTCAGCCTACCACACAGAGTGATGACAGGAATGAGTGGATTAATGTTATGATATCTCTCCCCATGTCTCTTTTCCCCTTTCTCTGTCACATGCTCAGTGCTGACTCTTTTCAATATTACTTTTGTTCACTCTTAGCAGTTTTGCTAATTTCCTTAGAAAACAAGACTATTCACCCTTCACTTTGAAACCTTCCCATATTTTCTTTCAGGGTTCTGATCCACAAGTTGAGAAATGATAGTATATGACACTATTTGTTTCATTTTTTTTTTGTAGCAAGCAAAAAATTTGTTTGGGAGGCCCACTTATTTGATGTGACTGTGATCATGACTAATACAAGTATCTCTTTCCTTACAATTGTTAGATTTAATGGGTCACAGTGATATCTTTACCTCAAAGTGTTGATTTCCTGGGACTCGTCCAAATTTTAGCGGCTTTATGACTCCACTGAGGTTTTCTCTGAATTCATTTAGTGATTTGTAGGCAAACCCTGTCTACCATGTTCATGTTTTAAATGGCAAAACGCGTAAGTAATAATCCTGATTAGAGAATCCTTGTATGATGGGGTGAGGCATCCTTTCTCAGATATTGGGCACACTGCAGATTCCCCATTAAACTGCACCATGGCTCATTAAACACCATTGGTGAGAAAATTGGGTCTTCGTTAAATGTTTATGTTCTGTGCTAATGTTAAATTTAGAACATTCCTGTTGTAGGTACCTTTGGGAAAAATTTTAAAGTACTAGCTAAAGTGTCAGCAGATTTCAGCCCATAAATTCCCAAATACAAGATCTGGAAAACGTCCCTCAACCCCAGGTTTATTCCCAGGTTTCTCTCTTTTCAATCTTTATGTATTTTATTTATTTTTCTCTTCTCAATGCCAAATGTCATGATCTTCAGATGGTATTTATATACTTTCAGTGACTTCTAAGGACCTTACTTTTGGTTTTGAGGCACAAGAGAAAGTAAATTATTCTGGAACACCATTCAGCCTATTTAAAGTCAAGGAAGAGATGTGTGATTGTCAATGTTTTTATATTATGCACCTACACACTGAAGAAACAATCTCTGTCCACAAAACACTTACATTAAAAAAAAAGGGACTTAAATAAGTACAAGTACTAATGACAGAAATGTGATTCCAGATGTGTACTAGTGGAGCTAATGTGAAAAGAATAATTTTTCTCATTTAAGAGTTCATGGAAATCCTCTACGTGTATGCCAAAAGAGTCAGCTTGTTACTGTGACAAGAGATAATAAGATCCAGGGAGGCTTACTCAACAGGAATCCAACATGAGAATTAAGTTCTGCAGAAAATTATTTGAGGGACTATTTTTTTATTTCTTTACAAGATGTTGCTTACTTAGCTTAATGCATAGAATATAAGTTAATTCAATACATACAACAAATGACTTAGAACAGTGCTTCTCAAACTTTTGTTGTTGCAAGCCCTTTATAACTCTTCAAAATTAGGGAAAGACCCTGAGGAGTTTTTGTTTATGTGTGTTATATCTATCAATATTTACCATATTAAAACTTAAAAAATTTAAAAACATATTTTGTTAATTGAAAATAACAATCAGGGGCACCTGGGTGGCTCAGTGGGTTAAAGCCTCTGCCTTTGGCTCAGGTCATGATCTCAGGGTCCTGGGATTGAGCCCCACATAGGGTTCTCTGCTCGGCGGGAAGCCTGCTTCTCCCTCTCTCTCTCTGCCTGCCTCTCTGCCTACTTAAGATTTCTGTCTGTCAAATAAACAAATAAAAAAAAAATAACAATCATAGGGGTGCCTGGGTGGCTCAGTCGGTTAAGCATCCAACTCTTGATCTTGGCTCAGGTCATAATCTCAGGGTCATGAGACTGAGCTCTGCTTTGGGCTCCATGCTGGGCACGGGGCCTGCTTAGGATTCATTCTTTCCCTCTGACCCTCCTCCTGCCCCCTCTCTAAAAATAATTTTAAAAAGAAAGTAATAATCATAAACCATTTATATCCTAAATAACATATTTTATGAAAAATAAATTAATTTCCAAAGCAAAAAAAAAATGTACTAAGAAAAGTTACATTGTTTTACACTTTTTTAATGCATTATAATAGAAGATAGTTGGATTCTCACATCTGCTTCTGCATTCAATTGCACTATCCCTCCTCAAATAGCCCCTGGAAAATTCCACTGTACACAGATGAAAGATTAAGAATGGAAAATGCAAGTAACATTTTCACATTACTCTGAAAATGGATTTGACCTTGGGGATCTTCCTGAATAGGTCTCAGAAACCCCCTGGGATCCCTAGATGATACTTTGAAAACATTGCCTTGGGGCATGAGGGCTTATTTCTCCCAAGGATCGTTGGTGAAGAAGACTATATTAGTGTGATTGCAAATAGTATTTTCTCCACTACTAACTCCGTACCAAAATGATATATCATATTGATGGCCAAAATAAAATTAAGTGTTTTAAAGGCTAAATCATTCATGATGTTTTATGTAACTTCTCATTTGGAATTACCTCAATGAAGTAACTTCTAGTGATTAGTTTCTAGATCTAGTATTGTTTCTCTGATCTATTTTAGAAGGCTGAGTTTTCTAGTTGTATTTCTGGAATATGATTAGCAGAGCTTGACTGGCAAAACCAATTTATGTACTGATTCTGCTGCCAAGTCTCCACTGAGAAGGTTTAATCTTAAAAAAAAAAAAAAAAAAAAGTCCAGTATTTCAGACTGTATTCAGGATACCTCAATTTTTTGGAAGTCTCTTCTTGAAATCTCACTATGTGCAATATTTCAGAAAAGTGGGCAAACTTTGTGGGAGAATTTCCTCCTCCATCAACCCTCTGAGGGGAAAAAAGAAAATACATTTTCACAATACTCACTTTGGAATTGGAAAAATGCTACCTTGTTTATGAGAATTCCAGGGTTCTCCACCTGCCAGGTCTGACACAATTCTGCTGTGCAAGCCTGAGATATTTGATTCTCTATGTGTTGGGGACAAGTGTCATACATACTGATTTGCACAGAAAACCACAGAGAGCACTCTCCAGGGAAAGTCAGTCAGCAGTTTGACAAGACTGAGTGATAGCTTAGAACAACAGGGATAAGAACTATTGTGTGAAGTTGTTCATGGACCCAGGCAGATCTTGTGCCAGTTTGCTGAGAGCTGCTGCATTAAAATATCTTTTGAAATTTAAATTTCTTGTAAAACACCAAAAAAATATGGATCAGAAAACTGCTAATCGAGATCCCAGGGAAGGGACTGTTATTAAATCACCCCAAAGACTTAGAAGTGACTGAAAGATAAAGAGCATTGGGAAAGTGGTCAGTTAAAACACTAGCAGTTAAAAAAAAAAAAGAAAGAAAGAAAAGGAAAACAACTTTTAAGAATCAGCATATGGATGTATTGATGGGATCCAGTAGTCATTATCTGTATTACAGGTCCAGTTATGCTTATTATATTTGAGATAAGAAAATGTTAGTTTTGTGCTATAATAAGGTTGTAGTGGGAGATAAGACTCTTGGTATGATGAAGAAATTAATCAAAATATATTAATTCATTGTTGGGGCTTTTCTCTTGAAGAATGAGAGTTATCCTATATATGACCTTGGAAATTTTTCATAAATTTTTTCATAAAACTTGAATCATTCTGGATATTTTCAACCCTCCTTTAGGCTCTAATTCATGCGTTGGTCTTCTTGCTCTCGGCAAATGATCTCGCTTCACAAGAAAACAACTTTTTTCAACCCTGCAGTTGTTCTCTGCCTTCTCTTGACCTTGACCCAGCAGTTCCCCTTCTTTTTCTTGTCTTCAACCTCTCTTTCTTCTGGCTTATTCTGTTCAACCTATAAATTAGAAATCTAAGAGGAAGTCTCACTTGGCTTTTTACCCCATAGGCTACTATTTTTTCTCTCTCCATCCCTCGTCACCAGCTTCTTAGAAGTGCAGTCCACACCACTGCCTCATCATTCATGCCCTCCCAACTACTCCTTGCTGTTTGCTTGATGCAGTTATTTATTTTCTCAGAAATCTCCAATGATTCAACGGCATTTCTCAGGCATCCACTACTCTCAACTGGAGTGCATGTTTGTGTGTATGTTTGTGTGTATGTCTGTGTGTACTTGTCTATTTAAGCATAAGCTTCTATGTGCTTGTATCCCTTACTACCAATTTGAGAGACAAAGTGGGTTTCTCTCTAGCTAAAAAGTCAGGGAGAGAGAGGGTGTATGGAGGAACAGGAGCCCCAGATGAAGTGTTGGAACTTGCCACAAAGAGATAAGTGGAAATAAAATGTGACAAAAGCAAATAAGACCAAATCCCTGCTAAAATCAAGAAGTTTAGAAATTGGATTTTATCTCCACCCCTTCCTATCTACATGATGTCCAGGGTGTTCTCCTCATACTCTCAGAAGTCTCATTGCTTTTTGGCCAGTCTTGGACAACCAGGTTGTCCTTACAAACCCAACCAGGTATGGGCAGAGCTGGTATGAACTTGTCCACCACTGTTCCAAGAGATTGTCTCCTGGGAAGGTGCCACAGAGTCTTGGACATTCTGTGTAAGAACAAGTCCTGCCAGTGAGCTAATTAAATGAATTTCTTTAAGAGCTCCAAGCTTAGCAGCAAGAGTGGGTTGCTAATTTCCTGACTCACCTATTCAATTCATTTGTGGTCCCAGCAAATATTCCATCTTGTAGGATACACTGCCTGGCTTTATTTCGAAGCTGTTCCTTTTCTTTACAGGGTAGATAGGAATGTGCAAAATAATAGCTTTTCTCTTTTGTGTGGGATATCACTTATGAAGTAGAGTTCAGTTCTTTGTGCAAAAGGAATTGTGGGAATGCCAAAACAGTTTTGAACAAAACTAGATATTCAATTAAAAGTCTTTCTCTCCAAAAGCCTGAAGTTCTTACTGGAAAGATGAGTTCCTCTCAGCACAGAGGGGACCCCATAACTGAGGAGGTGGGGGGAGGAACACAGGTTTTTCTTCCCAATTTGTGGGCCTAGAACGTCTCTCTGGGAGTGCAGATGAACTGCAAGTCAACTTCAGAGCTTAGAAATAGAAGTAACTACAAAGACAAAAGTCAACAATAAAGCTGCCATGATAGAATTTTGTACTTTATGAATAACTTTACTTTTATTCCACAGGATCCTGGGGAAAGGAAAATGTTGTTAATTAACAGCACCCCCAAGGACGCCTGGGTGGCTCAGTTGGTTAAGCAGCTGCCTTCGGCTCAGGTCATGGTCCCAGCGTCCTGGGATCGAGTCCCGCATCAGCCTCCTTGCTCAGTGGGGAGCCTGCTTCTCCCTCTGACTCTGCCTGCCACTCTGTCTGCCTGTGCGCGCTCTCTCTCTCTCTCTCTCTGACAAATAAATAAATAAAATCTTAAAAAAAAAAAAAAGTACCCCCTCAAGATGAAGCCTCTTTGTTTTGATGAGATACAAGGTCCTGACTCTATCCAAGAAGGAGAGAGATTACTTAGCAGAGATAATTGCTACCTTCCCCCCTACCACTACCTGCAAAGACTAAGGGTTGGAGCAAATGTGAACACCTACCCACTACTAGAGAGTACATCTCTGCCATTTTGCCTATCATAATTAAGGACTTATTCAGCTAGAATAATAAAATTTATTCTATCTCTGGCAAAAGGGGATCTAATTGTTATGCCAATTCATAACATTTTATTTCTGGGGTCTCTTCTATCCCAAAGCTGGTTTTTGAGTTCAATATTCCTTCCTCCAGGATAATTTTCAGTAAGTAAAAATCTATCTACAGAAATTCATGATGAATGTGGTTTCCAGCTGACTTGTTCTTGCTTAGGGTCAGGTTTGGCAAATATACCACATGTGTTTTTCTTGCTTCTTTTTCTCCATTCACCCCTTAACTATAAATGTCCCTAAGAATTTTTTATGAACCCTCTTCTTTGTCTATATACTTTGCCCAGGTGCTTAGCTATTCTTTTAGCTTTATGTTTCATCTATATGTTTATAACCCCCAAATTCTGTCTTCTGCCTTAACTCTGTATAGTTTCAGCCTTTTGTTTCCAGTTTTCTTATTGAAATTTCCATTTGAAATTCAACCTTTTTAAGTCAACATGTCTCAAACCAAAGTTACTGGATTCCCCTGTCCACAAACTAATTTCTCTTATGCAGCCCCATCCACTAATTGTCTAGCATTGAAACCCGGAGTCACTCCTTGCTACCTTTCAAACACCAAGACTCATCAATTCTCCGTCCCAAGTATCTTAGACATACAGTCTCTCTTGCTATGTCCTCTCTTGACATTACCTTTTATATTCACTCATTAAAGGCTTGCTATATTGTAGCACTGTCCTAAGGGCTAGTGACACACAAGGGAGATAAAAATCAATGAATAAGTGAAGTACAAACCACCGTGGCCAATGACCTATCAGAACCCAGGATGGTGGATGTGCTGGGTGAAGCAGGATGTACAGGAGTTTGTGAGTCTGACTCTAGGATTCTTTCTATCTCAGTACAGCTCATTTATTGGGAGAACATTTGGGAAAGCCTCTAGCCACATGTCCATTCTGCCCTCTGCCCTGCTGCCTGGGCTTTATTTCCAAAACTAAAATCAGATTGTCTCTCTTCTGATTAAAATCCTTTCCTGGCTCCCCACTGCAGCAGAACAAGTACCAAACTTCTTGATTCTACTTACAAAACCTTCCAACTCAGCTTTTGCTCCCCATAGCACTATTCTTTTATACAACATAGTTACTAACCTCACAGTCCATGAAAAAGGAAAGAACAGAAATGAAAATGCCCACTCTGCCTTAAAAATTTACCATCAGTATCATTCCCAATCATCCTCTTTACCCCTTTGGCAATCAACTCAATGGATCATTTTCCTAATGATTGCTTTTCACACTTTGCATAACTGTTTCAAGTATCAAGACACTGAATGGTTTTGATGAACATAGATAATCAGTGTGTGATTATTTACTGTCCTAATGTATGCTCCAAGGCACCACAGAATATGTGTGCATAGAGTAGCCATGCAGCAGGCTGCAAGAAACAAGTTCTCTGGTCCTGCTCTTAAAAACACAGGGCTCATCTTTATAGATGAGTATAATCTTTAAGAGGGAAGGAGAGCCAGATACTGGCCACCTCTCCCTTCACAGGAGTAGGCCATGTAACAACATTCATTCATTAATGCATTTATTCACTCAGTCATCCGTGCATCAAACACTGAGCATTTGCCAAGTACCCTGTGTTGCAAAGATGTGCCCTGTCCCCAGGGAGCTCAGTGTCTTCTGTGATAAGTTTTGTGATTTGATTCAAATATGGGGACTAAAAAGGCGTGAGCCAGATTTCTGCTGAGGAATTGGGGTCCTGGGAGACACTTAGGGAGGTTTTTAAAAATTGAAGAATGGGGTTTCGGGAGAACAAGAAGTCGTATGTGTGAGTCTGTGTGTGCGCATTTAGGGAATGGGGAGCATGGTAGTTCATGGATGGGAAAGAAATTGCTGCTCTGAGAAAGTGGATCAAAATGCAAAGTTAATTTTAAAACTACATGATTTCAGTGATTTGGGGGAAATTATGGCAAGTTCAGTGTGACTTGAGGCAGGCAGCAGTGGGTGAGCAGGGGATACAGGGGCAGATGCTGGAAGATAAGCAGGGTGCAGATTATAGAATACTTGGAGTGTGGAGCGCAAACTTTCTCTGTAAGCAGTGGGAAGCCCAGAGAAGTCTCTAAGCAATGGAGTGGCTCATCAGATTTATTTCTTTCTTTCTTCTTTCTTTCTTTCTTTCTTTCTTTCTTTCTTTCTTCCTTTCTTCCTTTCTTCCTTTCTTCCTTCCTTCCTTCCTTCCTTCCTTCCTTCCTTCCTTCCTTCCTTCCTTTCTTTCTTTCTCTCTCTCTCTCCCTTTCTTTCTTTCTTTCTTTTTTTATGAAGGTCCAATGTGGATACCAAGGATGGATTTGAGAACATGAGCATTTAATGAATCCTTTCTAGAGGTGACCATAACCACAGACAAATCCATGGCTGTGTTTTAGCTAACTTTGCATGTTTGGGTGTGTTTCCTCCTAGTGACAGTGCTGGCCATTTTCCATGAACTGCACGTCGACCCTGACCTGTACACACTCCTGTTCGGGGAGAGCGTATTGAATGATGCAGTGGCCATTGTCCTCACATAGTAAGTATCAGAACTTGGCCTCTGTTTTTTTGACCATGTGAAATATGCTTCCAGTTGGTGATAATTCCTGGTGGCTTTAAAGTATCTTTTCTCTTATGTCACAGAGATGTGGCAATTTCTCATTTTTAAGCAATTGCTACCACAGAAAATCTCTAATAATGGGTATAATTCATTAGGTACCTAATTTTTAACATTTTAATGAGTTTCATGTTTCCAACCTATTACAAGATACTACTCAGGGGGTAACTTCTTTTCCTCAGGTGCATATATTTAGCTAATTCAATTAGAGTTCCTAAAACGAACATATGAGCTTCCCTCATTTCAAATCATTATCATTTAATTTTTTCCTTTATACAAACCATTTTCCAATAATGGACTACTGCTAACCATTGTATTTATAGTAAGTTTGACAAATTGGAGACAGAAACTGAGAATCAGACTACTCTTTATTTCTCAGAGCAGATGTAATGTGTTATCAGAACACACACATCTTTAAAACCTCATGTGATATGTGAAACTAATGGAACTTCAACTAAATGCTAATGTAATTTTCCCTTGATCCTGGAAGAATTTTCTTTTTGAGATGGGAAGTAGTGCTCTTTCCTCACCTCCCCTTTAGACACTTGCCATTTATATTTAATAAATGCCACTTTGGTGGCTTTCAGTATGTCAGAGGTCTCTTCTTGGTTTTAGATTAAGACCAACATTTTGGGCAACTGTCAAATACCCCAAAGGAAAATAGCTATCTGACAATTAAATGTGACTATAGGACTCAATTCAGGGTGTTAATCACTTCAAATGCATTTGAAAATGTATTATGAAGTAACAAAAGATGTTTAAAAGCCTAATCTCAGAGTAGGAAACAACAGAACAGCACTACTCTTCTTCTACCAACTCACATTTCTTAAGGCTTCCAACCAAAGTTGCCAGTAAATTCAGCAACTTTTAAGCAAGGTCTTCAAATAAACTTGTATTTCACCTGGCCCTGAGAGGAGGCTTTCCTGTATTAAAGGAAAATATTGGTGAGTGGAAACTGAGAGCAAAAGCCATTGCAGGTTCATAAATGCTAACGGAGGCTTTTAAAGAAAACACCAAGAACGATTAATTAGGACATCAGGAATCTCTGTCCAAGAAATAGGAGTATTAAAGGAACATTTGAAGTAAAAGTTGTTTAAATCTGCTGAGTCCCTCATTTTTGCCTCCTGGGCTGCCAAGTTGTAAAAGGCCAAGCAAAATGAAACCACTAAAGCACAAGTGAGCTTGGGAAAGAGTCACAGAGCTACAACCAGGGGAGAGTTTGGCCTTTCCACTTTCAGCACCATCATTCATAGTAGTTTCCCACTAAAAATAGACTCCAATGATGAAGGTTGATGCTGTTGTGTATAGACCTCAGGGGCATTTGAAACAGTCTATTTATTATCTATTCAGGTCAATACATGATTATTATGGCAGTGCCTTTTCTCTCACCTACTCATATATTGCATGACTTAAGAAGTGTTTCCCACCGTGGCAGGATTTCTTCCTTACTAGGGACAAGACACTTGTCATTCTAGCCAAAATCCTATGTTTTCTAAATTTGGCAATTGAGGTGTCATAGAGTGACCCCAAAGAGTTCCACCTTTAAAGTAAAAGGAAAACTAAATTAGAAATAGTTGGCGTGGAAACTTCCACACATTCAAACTCTAGGCTCTTTCTTCTACCTGGTGCATCTGGACCCCACTGGCCTCTTCCTGAGCTCTACTGAAGGTGTGTACCTGCACCATCCTGGATCTGCACTATCTGTTCTCCAGCGCCATCTGTGGCTGGCCACATCCTCCACCCTGTGCAGTTTTCCACGATGTTGTACCCTTCACTTTGCTCACTTGCTTATGTTCTTTTTAAACTTAGTTTCCAGCACACGTGCCAATCTTTTTATATACCTATTTACATACACACATATTCCCTCCTTTTTATGCACCGTCACCAGATTCTTTAATCCAACTACCTTCTTGCTTCCTTAGAAAAGCCCTATTTAAAGTTTCGCATGACTTTCAGACCAGAAGTTCAAACGTTTGTCTCTTCACTTTCCTCTTCCTTCATGTGAAACTGTACATAGCACCCAGACACAACTCTCTGCCTGGTAACTCGTGCTTTACCTGCACAGAGTTCACTCCTCCTCAGCTTGTTTCTGCCTAATCAGGTCTTTCACCACCTCAGTCTCCGTCTGGAACCATTAGCCCACATGTTAAGTCCCTAATCTAGCCCTGCATGAACCTTTATCAATTCCCTTCCAGCATAGCAGGGCAATCTTGGGATTACACTTGTATTTGCCTTTTCTTTTTTTTAAGATAGTAACTTTTTGAACACAGAGTCTATATGATTGCAATGCATATTAAAAGAAAAAATGAGGGGTGCCTGGGGCGCTCAGTTGGTTAAACATCTGACTCTTGGTTTTGGCTCAGGTCATGTGATGTCATGGTTCAAGGGATGGAGCCTTACATTAGACTGTGTTCCCAGTGGGGAGTCTGCCTGTGGATTGTCTCCCTCTGCCCCTCCCCCTACTCATGCACATGCTCATGCAGGCACATGCATGCTCTCCTTCCCTCTCCCTAAAATAAATAAATACATCTTCTAGAAAAAAGAACAAATGAAATCCCTTTTGTGTTCTCCTCTTCTTAGTTCTATCTTTGTATAGTTTTGAAGTTTAAGCATAGTGATAAAGCTCTTCTTGTATCATGGAAAAGAAAAGTTATGCTCTTTGATATGAGATCAAGTTTAATGAAGAACTCAGATCATCAACTGCTATGGCCCTTCGTACTACCTCCAGAGCTCCTTTGGGATGGCCACACAATGTCATTTACATTCCCATCTTCATCATTAGATATTCCTGTTTAATATTTCAGTTTTAGTATTTTTTAAATTTTAATTGTTAGTATTGTGACAATACTGTGTTCCAGCATTTCATTCAAATACATAGTAATTTAGCCACATTTTAGATTAAATCAACTTTTCTGTGCTAGTCTAAGAAGCCAATGGGAAACTATGATACTTTTTTTAGGTTAAATGTGCTCTGAGTTTCAGACAACTAACATATAATCGAATTTGATGACCACAATTCTTATATATGACAGCAGGTGGTAGATGGTATCCCTATGGCCTAAAATGATCCAGAATTTTTCACTTTAAAATGAAAGTAACTTTATTTAACAAAAAAATTGAAATTAGCTTGTCTTTCTCTGACCCATACTGTGTCATTTTAAGTATGTAGGGAATGCCATGCCCAAACATGTAGAATGTATATTGGTTCATAAACGAATGAATTCCACATGATGGCTTTGCATTTCTAAAGACTGTTTAATAGGCTATGAAGGAAGGAAAAAGACATTGAAGAGGTCTTGAAGGACGTGTGTTTTTGAATCCTGAACAAAGATATTACTTTCAGAGGCAATATGGTGGAGTACGAAGAGTCCTAGATTTAAGTCAAAAGAGCTGGTGTCAGGATTGCTGTGGATTAACTGTGCAGTTATTACAGTTGACAGAAAACCAACACAAACTGTTGTAAGCAAAAAGGGAATTTGTGTTGGCTGATGTGACTGAATAACAGGAGTAGAAATGGCAGCAAAGGACTCACTGAAATGAGGAGGAACTCTTTTTTTCCTCAGCTTCTTCAAGGTTAGCTTCCCTCCCTGGTCCCAAGCTGGCTGCCAACATCTCTGAGGGCTGTACCTTCCTTCAGGAGAATGAAGAAAGCATCTTTGTTCCATTATTCCCAGTCCAAATCTTAGTCCACTTTACAGATTATAATGCCATTTCACACCCACTGTGGCCAGGGGAATGATCTGCATTCATTAGCTCAGGTCTAAGTCACATGCTTCACGGTTTTAAGAATGTACTTATTTTCAAATAATAATAATAATAATAATAATGTACTCATTTTCACTTGAAGCATATATACTAATCCTGGGGAGAGGTGGGATATTGCGCAGAGTGATATTGCCACAAAAAAGAAGTGGATGTGGGACAGAAACAAAACACAACCAAACCTAGAACACCACAACAGTGACTGTACATGGTTATAAACTCTCTGTACTTATTTCTTTACCTGTGAAATATAAGAACAGTTGTTCTATATACATTACAAAATTATTCTGAGCAATAAATAAAGCAATATAGTTGGACTCTATAATCTTTAAAATCAATGTGATCTATGCTATATAAGGATGCATATAATTTATATAACCATTTATATCAATATCTTTCATTCTACTTACAAAGATCTCTTTGCCTTCATTAAAATGACTAAGGATAGACCTGCTTCTAGTGAAGCATTCTTTTATAAATATGGCATTTTATGATCCAAGGAATAATAGAGAATAACCATTTTCACATGTGATTTCCCCCATTAAGAATGAAGCACTTAGTTAAGGCATACTGTCTAAAGTTGATAAATCAAGAAATGGAGGTTGAAATATATTACTTAAAGTTATAAAGTCACTCACAACCAAAATTGATAATACTCCTGGGAGTGAGTTAGAAGAGGGGAGAGAGAAAGGAAGGGATAAGTTAACTCAAATGTCACATTGCTCATAATAATAAACCAATATATACTATGTCGATTTGAAAAATTAAGAAAGGGAGGTATATCCATATTATTTGGTCATACGACAGTCATCAGAAGAACAAAAAACCTAAATAGTTAAAGGAGATTCTTTTGCTTTGTAGAACTCTGATTTATACAAAGGGGGGAAATGTAATATACTCTTTATTTTGTGTCTTCTTATACTGTTTGAATGTTTGCATTTGTAGTATCTATTTGTATCTATTTAAAGTGTTCTTTAGGTGATTAAGATATCATAAGCAGAAACTAGAAAAGAAAAGACAATTTTTTTAATGGCAGCAGAGTCCCGCAACCCTACCAAGCCAGAGTCACTACAAACAAATGATGAAGAATAAACCAATGAAAGCAGTTTCAACACACATGTTGATAAGTTGATGGTCTTTATAATGCACATGATGAATTGTTAATCACCTTAATACACCAAAAGAACTAGTTATGTTACTTTATGTAAATTACTTAACGTCCCTGTGTCTAGACGTCTTGTTTATAAAAGAGGGCTGGTAAAAGCACTCACCTCATTAGGCGAGATTGAACATAAAACACCTAAGATAGGGCCTGACACATAATACTCAATAAGAATTAGATATTAGCTGCTGATATTACTGCCATTATCAGAGACCAATAAGGAAAAAAGTAAACATGGCAGAAAAATGGGCAAAGGAAATAAGCAGGTAATGAACAGAGGAAATACAAATGACCAGTAATACTGCTAGATAAGATCAGCTTCACTATTGACGAAATAAAACAAATTATTTTTTGATAAGCAAATCTTCAAATGTCCAGAAGTCATGAAAGAACAGGCATACTTCAGGTAAATTGGAATTTGAGGAAGTGGGAACCCTTCTACATACTGGTGAAAGAGAAAACCAAGGGAACTTTTACAAAGGCAATTGGCATTACTTGTTAAGAATTATGAGAGTATGTTAATCCTCTGATCCACCTATTGCATTTTTAGAAATTTATCCTAAGAAGTAACTAAGGGCTTATGTAACTTTCTCCATGGAGATGAATGCATTGATTTGCACAAGAAATTGTACATAAGTTACTAGTTGGTTGAATAAATTATAACACATTAATATCATGTAAACCTTATGCAGTCATTTGAAAAATGATATACAAAAATGCATTCATGTGAAAAGATATTCACATTTTTAAGGAAAGTAAGAAATTTTAAAATGTTATATACAGTAAGACCTATTTTGGTTAAAAAATCACAGCCAAGGGGCGCCTGGATGGCTCAGTGGGTTAAAGCCTCTGCCTTCGGCTCAGGTCATGATCCCAGTGTCTTGGGATAGAGCCCCGCATCGGGCTCTCTGCTCGGCAGGTGGCCTGCTTCCTCCTCTCTCTCTGCCCTGCCTCTCTGCCTACTTGTGATCTCTGTCTGTCAAATAAATAAATAAAATCTTAAAAAAAAAAAAAAAACACAGCCAGATTTGTGTCAATCTGTGAGCATATATATAATTATAACGTATTATAAATAAAATTTGTATACAAATTCAAAGAGGTAGGATCATAGGTGATTTTCATTTTCTTCTTTTGGCATATATATATATATTTATTTATTTATTTATTTGAAATAATTAAGCTACTTATGATCCACTCTGGTCCAAAGAATCCCCCATGAACATACTTAAAAATAGGCAATCTTCACTTAAATACAGATTCTAGGGCACCTGGGTCACTCAGTCAGTTAAGCATCCAACTCTTGATTTCAGCTCAGGTCATGATCTCACGCACTCAGTGGGGAGTCTGCTTCAAGATTCTTTCTCTGTACCCCTGTCTCCCCTCACCTAAAATAAATAAGTAAACCTTTAAAAGAAATAAAATAAATACAGATTCTATAAAGGTTTAAGTCTAAAATTTTTTCTACCCATGAACGAGCAGAAAGAGGTTGTTGAGTGTTCTCAGCCATTTATCTGCAAAACAGAAATATTGCCAATATTGTATTGAATGATCTACTTGTGAAATAATTCCACAATGTACAGATGCCTCCAGATTTTCTTAGAGCTAAAAGAAAAACCCCATTAAACAGCTGGCCCTTGGATGACAATAAATACACACTAGGTGCCTTTGTTCCCTTATAAGCAAATGCTTCTAAGGAAATTCAATGTAGATCATCAAAAAGTAGGGAGAAATAGAGCACTAATTTTCTTTTTTTAAATAAGAGTGTTATGCTGCTTAGAGGTTCTTACTGGAAAATGTCATTTAAAGTGTGATACTGGTGAATGCTTGGCACTTAGAGTGACTGACATTTTTAAAGACCACACTTTTTATATCCCATGCATCTTAGGCAAAATTTAACATGGAAGTTAATGGGATGGCTGTGAAACTCAAAGAACCATGTGACTAAGGAGAATCGAGACATCTATCATGCACCCATTCAATAAAAATGTTCTGAGCATCTGTATGTACCAGATATTATGCTGAGCGTTGATGATATAGATGGATAGGTATAGTCACTCGTCCTTGCCTTCAACAGCCCCTCACTAAAATAGGCAAACAGTAGCTTGTAACTATTTAATTTAATATGTGCACAAACCTTGCTCTAAAAATCACCCCAGAAAGTAGTTATGTAGGGTTGGTATATAAACATATATCACTAAAGAAATTCATTATTTCTCTTGGTACCATCTTCTCTAGATTGCAGGCTCCTTGAAGGCAAGTTCTATCTTTCTCCATCCCCTACAACACACAGTTAATTATTTGGAAGGTTCTTAAATAATTACTGAAGGAGCAAGTAAGTATACCTTTTCAGATGAAGGTAGAGCCATTTTACTAATCCTCTCATTAAAATCTACTCCAGAGGATGGATGTTTAACATTCTTTATACTGCTTCTTCTGAATATTTGAAAAGCTTGTTAGCTACCTTCATTAACTCAACTTCCTCTCCCATTTGACCCGTAGTTGTATACACAGAGGTGATAAAAAGGTGTCTCCTTTTGATGAGAATAAACCAAAACTGTTATCACAACCAGAAAGTATATTTCTCACGAATCTGCTTAACTTAAAAACAAGTTTCTTCTATCTTGACACATCTTTCTGAAGGTAATTCACTTTGATATTTGCCTTGGAAACTGATCATCAGCATGAAACACATTTATTTTGATGCCTGTCTAGATACTGCTGTGATATATAATTAAAAAAAAAAAGTTAAGGCCTTTTTTGCCAAGAACTCCTTGTTCTGGCAGTCAATTCCATGCTGACTTCATTTTTTGGACACCAGGTGGCGTCACCTAGCAGGAATGGGCGGGCTCCTGGCATCCTGAAGAAGTGGCTAGGAGGCAGAGCTCAGCTGACCTCCAGCTTTAAGTCTGAAAGCCAGTGCTTGCTACCCACACACCTGCTTGCTCCTGTGGCTGTTTCTTTTTTTCTTATTCCTGATCCCTGGTTCCTGTTTCCTGGCTATGACACGGGCATCTTTCTACACTAGCTCCTGTTCAGATTACTGGGAAGTGACCTTGGTTTATCCTGTGACTCTCTCTTCCTTGTCTCTCGGATTAGATACAATGTTCACTCACTGCTTCTCCAGAAATCAGCCTCATGACTTAGAACTTCCTTCACTTAGTGTCAAGCCATGCATGACAAATTGATCTACCAAAAATAAAGAAATAGAAGAAATCCATATTGCTGCTTTCTTATCTTAATTCCATTGTACTTTAATTCATTGGTGTATTAGTCAGATGTAAGTGACAGAAATCCAATTCAAATTAGCTTAGGCAAAAAGAATTCATTGGCCTCTTCAGCAGGGGCTGGGTTAAGTCTGGGCAAGCCAGGTTTCAGGGATTCAAAGATGTTTATTTTTTCTTTTCTATTTTCTATTCTTTCCTTTTCCTTTCTTGGTTCTGAATTCCTCTTAGTGCTAGCCTCACTCTTTCCTGGTATAAATACATGACTTATTCTAACAAACAGAAGAGGGTGGCTAATGGCATCTCCAGACACATATTGTTCTATTTCAAAGTAACATTTCATACTCTCAATATTTGCATGTCAAACACAGAGAAGGATTCGGATTGGCTCTGCTTTTATCAGAAGATCACCCCAAGGCCAATCACATTGTATTTCAAGGGAATTAATGATGATTGGCCAGATATGAATCATTTCTCCATCCTTGTGGCCAGTGGCATGGAATCTATAATTAGAAGAAAGTGACTGGAGGGCAGGTATAATGGGCATCCCAGAATAGTAACTATGGTATTTCATGATAATAAAATATTCAGAACATGGTGGATTAGAATAAAGAAGATAGGCCATATGCCTTATAAACTGAAAGAAATGCTTTGTTTGAAAAGGCAAAAAATTCTTTTCTAAATGTAGAGTTGATTTTTAAGAAAAGAAAAGGAAATTCCCAAGTGTGGGAAACAAGAGAGAAATCACCTCCTGTGGGAAGCTACCACTGTCAGTGGCCATAGGATTTTGTGTAGGATATAGACCCAGAGGTTTTGGAGTTGGAGTCTTAATTCCATGTGGAAGTGATGGAAGTCAAATCTTTTTGAATAAAGCCTGGAGTCCAAAGTGCCCCCTCAGTCACATGGACTCTGTTCACCAGCCTTAAGGAATCATGAGGAAACTTGCCATCTAAGTGAAATTTGAATCACAATCCCTTATCTTGCAGTTGTGACAGAGGAAATAGAAGCCAATAAATTAATACAAAAGTTTTCAGTACTATTGAAATGACTGCCCCAGTCTCATTTCTCTTTTCTTACTTCCAAATATGCTAAACTGCTTTGAGCTGAGACTTTCTTAACCCAGGCACATGAAGTCCCACAGGGGGGAAAAAAAAAACAAAACCACAATTTTTCCTGAAAATAAGCTCATGGTAAGAGTTTGCAGGCCACAAAGGGGAAAAAAATCCACCATAAAGAAAGGCCAGGAAATAAACAAAAAAGTAAATCAGAAGAACAAGAACCTTACAGGACTAAACAAAAGTTTCAAAAATCTGAGAACAATTAACTATGACCCTGCCATTGCACTCCTGGGTATTTACCCCAAAGATACAAATGTTGTGAAAAGAAGGGCCATCTGTACCCCAATGTTTATAGCAGCAACGGCCACGGTCACCAAACTATGGAAAGAACCAAGATGCCCTTCAACGGACGAATGGATAAGGAAGATGTGGTCCATATACACTATGGAGTATTATGCTTCCATCAGAAAGGACGAATACCCAACTTTTGTAGCAACATGGACTGGACTGGAAGAGATTATGCTGAATGAAATAAGTCAAGCAGAGAGAGTCAATTATCATATGGTTTCACTTATTTGTGGAGCATAACAAATAGCATGGAGAACAAGGGGTGTTAGAGAGGAGAATGGAGTTGGGAGAAATTGGAAGGGGAGGTGAACCATGAGAGACTATGGACTCTGAAAAACAATCTGAGGGGTTTGAAGTGGCGGGGGGCGTGGGAGGTTGGGGTACCGGGTGGTGGGTATTATGGAGGGCACGGATTGCATGGAGCACTCGGTGTGGTGGAAAAATAATGGATACTGTTTTTCTGAAAATAAATAAATTAATTTATTTTAAAATTAGCATATTAAAAATGATGGAAGAAATCAGAGAAAGACAATTATCATATGATCTCTCTGATATAAGAAATTTGAGAGGCAGGGTCAGGGGTTTGGAGGGTAGGGAAGGAAAAAATGAAACAAGATGGGATCAGGAGGGAGACAAACCATAAGAGACTCTTAATCTCACAAAACAAACTGAGAGTTGCTGGGGAGTAGGTGGGTAGGGATAGCGTGGGTGGGTTATGGACGTTGGGCCTCGAGGGTATGTGCTATGGTGAGTGCTGTGAAATGTATAAGCCTTAGGATTCACAGACCTGTGACCCTGGGGCTAGTAACACACTATATGTTAATAGAAATAACTTTAAAAATAAAAAAATGACCGAAGAGATAAATGGAGAAGCAGGGAAAATATGAAAGAATAACAATAAGAAACAAAAACTTTTCAGAAAGAAAAATGTGGATATTGGCTTTAAAGACTGAATGACAAAATGTCCTATTAAATCCCACTAGTGGGTCACCAGGGTGGCTCAGTGGGTTAAGCCTCTGCCTTCGGCTCAGGTCATGATCCCGGGATCCTGGGATCGAGCCCCACATTGGGCTCTCTGCTCAGCAGGGAGCCTCTTTCCTCCCCTCACTCTCTGCCTGCCTCTCTGCCTACTAGTGATCTCTGCCTGTCAAATAAATAAATAAAATCTTTAAAAAAAAATAAAAAAATAAAAATAAATAAATAAATCCAGCTGGTGACCCAGAAGATAAAGTTGGTCAATGATCCAGAAGGCAGTACAGATTTAAAAATATAAAAAGTTGGCTAAGAAAAAAAAATAAAATAAAATAAAAAATAAAAAAAAAAAAGTTGGCTAAGAGACACGGAGGGTAGCATGGAACTTTTCAGAATACCACAATAAGAATTTGAAAAGGAGACACTAGAGAGAATTAATTTTTGACAATATTTAATGAGATAATAGATTATAATTTTTCAGAATTGAAGAAAGGAAAACATCACATTATATCCAGAGTTGGATAAATTAAACCTAATTCACACGCAGATATGTTGCAGTGAAACATGAGATTATCAAAGACAAAATGGAAATTTTAAAAGCAAACAGAGAGGAAAGATGGATTACTTACAGTAGAAAACCATTTAGATGGCGTCAGTTTTCTCACTAGTGGTAACAGTAACCAGAGGACAGTGGAATAGTTAAGTACAAATTATAAAGGGAAAATAAACAAAAACCTAAATTCAAAATTCAACTGAAATATCATTCAAGGGAAAGAAAGAAAGAAAGATATGTTCAGGTAGACAGAATATACCACTCAAGGATAATCAGTGATAGAAATAGGAAACTGAACTCAGAAAGAAGTAGGAGACAAGGAGTAATCTAAAAGGAGTAATCTAAAAAAATGAAACAATCAAATTTAATAAGGAATGACTGTGATGATAACTATCATGATTATTAACAGAGAGGGGTAAAATAAGGTGAACCAAGCACTCTTATTATCCTCTACAATATTCAAAAACAGTGGACACTAAATGATGGGGGAGGGAAAGATGATGTTATGTAGAGAAAATGGAGATGACAACACCTGTTTATTAATGTAATCCAATTTTCACTCAAGTACCCATGTTCTTCAGAATGTTTCTCAAAATGGTACAAAAGAGTCTGGCAATAGATTTTAATTTGGATTAGAAATGTTAAAATCAATTCATAGGTAGTATGAAATTCTAGATAATCTTCAATAATTTCAAACTGTGCAAAGGATTCCTATATTTTAGGAAGCTGGTAAATTATCTGCCTTGGAGTTCTTCCATTTTTCTTTAAGATTTTAAGCTCTCACCTTAGTAGAGTAGTGTTTCCAGTTATGGAACTCATCATATTCTCTCTTGAGACTGTCTTTCATCTTTCCCATTGTCTTCCCAGTTTCTCTTACTCTCTATTCTGCTTACCTCATGTTCTCTTATTGTCAGATTTATGGTCTACACTAGGGTGCCATCTGTTCAGTTCTCTCCAGTTCCTTGAAAGCAGTTACCTCCACAGGTGAACAACAGGGGACATTTTCTACCATACAAGTTGTTGATATGCTGTAAGATGTAGATGTCTTAAAAATTTTCCTTTATGTATACAAGTAAGTCTGAACTGATATTCAAGGCAACAAACTAGTTTTGAGAGAATGTTGAAAAATGTTTTTCTGTCTTCTGCTATGTACTGTCATTAAGTCATAAGTAGCTCTTTAATCATTTTAGCCTCTGCTTGAAATTTAACTTTCTACATTGAAAGGTTTGGTGATGTTCTCTAGCCTGAGCCCAGGATGACCAGCCATGTAGTAAGAAAATGACTTGTACTAAGCAAAGCACATCTGAGGCAGAAGTGGACACCAGATTGCTGACATAATAAACACCAAGAAATGACTGACCCAAGGACCAGAATATAGACGCTGGACCAGCTCATTTTCTTTCCATGGTCAAGCTACTTAGGAAACAGAATCATGATTGACTTCTACTTTATTAATTCACCATGGAGAAATACTCTCACTAGAATCTCAAGTACCCCAAATATGATATGATAAAAGCGGTCCTTCCTATAGGCAAACCTGCATATAAAGGCAAAGACTATTTAGAGGGTTGTATGGGGAGCATGGGGACAGGTGACTAATAGATTGATGACTCAGATGTTTATCTGCATCCTTTACATAAACGGTATCTTTTTTTCTGATGGACCTTTAAATTTTGAAATGCATGGCAACTACCCCCAAATCCATACCAACGTTTAGGATAACTTAAAACTACTCATAGTTTGTTAGGATAACTAAAATTTGCTCTCTCCCCTTTACATAAAGCTGGAATGGTCACTTGCAGTGTTTGATTCTGTGATTCTTCTAGATTCTCCCATGACTAATCAATCCTTCTTCTGACTGATACATTGTACTTTTGTCACCATACTTGAATACCATTCGTCTCTATCCTAATGCTCTTTAATATATGGTGGGGGGATTGGTAGTGATTTCCTCTTCTTCTCTATGTTGTGACCAGTGGCATACATTTCCAGGACAGTGGCCTAGTGACAAGGAACAGATCATAACTAGATATCAGGCTCATCTGTAAGAAGCCATCTATAAGAAGAACCAATAATGACTTTAGCCTCCTGGGAGGGTAGATTTCAAGGTTGTTAAACTGGCTCCTATTAATAACATGATCTAAAATACTACACATTAAACTTCTGGGGAGGGAGTTATAAACGTCCTTTAGTGTCTGAAGAAACCTATGGCTCCCACCTAAGGGGCTAGAGCGAAGTGCATCGAAACACAAAGATGAAACTTTATAGTTTCAGGAGCTCTGAGTTAAGATTTTTTTTTGTCCTAAAGCATTATTTCCTCTCCAACGTGTTTAAGCCTCACTTTATTCTGAACAATTGAGATAATGTCTTTTATTTCAGGTGACCAACTCTGAATTTTTTTCCAGGGAACAAGGGGCCAAATCAATATGCAAACATAATTTTGGTGTAAATTAAAAGTACTCTCTTGGCCTAAACAATATAATCTGTTTATATTACTCGGGCTCCATAATGAATTTACATGGCAGGCTTATTGCAAGTTTTATGTGGGCTCTGCCTTACTGGGGCATGTAATGCTTAGGGAATCTGATTAAAACTTTGGGAAGGAGCAGCTGTTCAACTATAGACGGTGAACTCGGGGCCCATTTTTCAGAGCCTGACTGCAAGGTCTGACACCCTCACCAGCTATTGGATGATATATGAACTGTCTTTGAATGCCCAGCTCCTGTGTTAATAGCTTTAAAATATCGGTTGTTTATGAGAAAGAAGTTGGGAGCTCTTATCAATTTTCCTGACCCAGAGGTCCTCAAATACATCTTTTTTTTTTTCATTGCCAGAATGACAGGCAGTGCTGAAGGGAAAAGGAAAAAAAAAAAATTCACCATTTAGTTTATTCTTCATTGGTTAACACTAAGAGTTTCTCATTTCAAAAGATAGTGGAATGCGTGCCAGTGAAATTAAACACATAAAAGCCAGACTACATACTTTCTGGCATCATTCTGTAGTGTCAGAATCATAAGGGAGTTAAATCTGATTTTTCTAAAGATGCTTATTATTTCAAATTGGACATATGGAAGTCAAATGCTGAAGCCTTGTGCCAAATGGCTTACTACCAGAATGGCAATTAAATGGTCAAATATGATTTAAAGTTTAACCCTAATATGTTCAGAAATTTATCTTTTTTTATTTTTAACCCCAACTTCTTCTGCCCATCTTCAGCTGCCTACTTTGTCTTTATGGACATCAGAATATCTTTTAAGTGAATGACTTCTTAGTTATGTGACTGTTGACCATTGAGATTTTTAGGCATTATCTATTGTTCTTATAGCAGTCTACTTCTACCTTTTCATTAGCATGTTTATAAGAAAAATTTATGAAGAGTAGAAAAATATATACATGTATGCATTCAATTTTGTTTTTATTAGTAACTCTGGTAAGTGTTTTGGTGGAAAAATTTTTAATCTAGAACATACCTCATGTGTGAATAGTGTTACTTTTCCATGAAGAAGTGAAGACTGGTCTGGAAGGCTAGATGATGACTCTGTCATTTACTAACTTTATACCATTGAACAAGTCAGTCACCCTCTTCAAGTCTGCTTTCTGATTTCAAGAAGAAAGTAGCTTTAGTGTACGTATCTGTCTAATTTTAAAAAATATAAATCTGATGGGGTGCCTGGCTGGCTCTTTGACTTAGGTCATGATCCCAGGCTTCTGGGATCAAGCCCCGCATCAGGCTCCCTGGTCAGTGGAAGCCTGCTTCTCCCTCTCCACCACTTGTGCTCTCTCTTGCGTGTGCACTCCCTTTCTCTCTCTTAAATAAAACCTTTTAAAAAATTTAAAAGTGAAAAAAAAATAAATCTGTTGGGATTTTAGAAGTGAGATTGTACTAAAAACAGAAATAATGAAAGCAAGTAAGACCAATGTTGTGGGGCACCTGGGTGGCTCAGTCCTTAAGCATCTACCTTGGGCGCAGGTTATGATCCCAGATTCCTGAGATCAAGTCTCTCACCAGGCACTCTGCTCAGCAGGGAGCCTGCTTCTGCCTCTCCCCCAGCTCATGCTTTCGCCCACGCTCTCTATCTCAAATAAATAAATAAATAAATAAATAAAATCTTAAAAAAAGAAAAAAGACCAATGTTGTGAGGAACAAAACTATAGAAAACCAAAACCTAAAACATGTTATTTACTAAGATGGATACAAAAGACTATTTATATCCATAAAACATGGATGAGTCGAAACTTAAAAAGTAAAACCATAGAAATTGAAAATATGAAAATCAAAACAAAATTTTCAATAGGAAAAATGATAGGGTATGATGAGATGATGTGATTGTTTACTTAAAAATATAAGAGACTTGGGGCACCTGGGCTGCTCGATGCATTTAGCATCTGACTTTTGGTTTCGACTGAGGTCCTGATCTCATGACTCACAGGATCGAGCCCCACGCTACAGACTCCGTGCTCAGTAGGAGTCTGCTTGAATATTCTCTCCCTCTGCCCCCTCCCCTCCCTTTTCTCTTTCTCTCTCTCTCTCTTTCAAATGAACAAATATATCTTTAAGAAAAATTAAAGAGACACAAATGGAAAAATACTAGAGAGCTCAGAAATTTGGCTGGACAGAAAATCAACACACAAAAATCGAGAAATTTCCTGAACTTCAGCAACAAGTGATGATAAAATGTAATGGGAAAATTATTTTGTTCACTTTAGCATTTTAAAATCTAAAAGCATTAGAATAGCCCTAAATAACAGACTTGTGAGATATCTGAGAGGACTAATCATAACTTTAGTGAAGAACAAAAAAGACCACCTCAATAAATGAGGGAACCTGCTATGAAATAGGATGGGAAGATTCAATATTGTTAAGTGGTCAGCTTTCCCCCCAAGTAATCTATACCTTCAGTATAATCTCCCTCCTAAAATCCCAACAGATATTTTTAGGATGTTTCTAAAGTTCACATGGAGCTTCTGCTTAAGACAGCAGGATAAATTATTTTACTAGCCTCCCTCAAAATGAGTTAAAATTATGAAAAACATAGAAAAATAGAAACTTTTTATAGCCCATGAAATGGAAATAGCCACAGTTCCAAACCATAAACTATGAAGGATTTAAGCATGAAGTATTGCTGTCAATAATGTGAAATCTTGAACAAGAAATGGAAATATGCCAAGCCAACTTGGTTTCTCTCAGACCAGACAGCAGATCACTTACTGAAAGGACCAACCAATATTCCGTTGTTTAGAGAACAGATAAAATCAGGTAAGCGGGCCAAGGGAGAAATGGGGGAAATAGTCTGACCTTTCAAAATGAAAGATGAGTAGAAATCATGCTGACCCACATTCTAGTTTTCTAGCTAGGACACTGCAGAGCTGATCTGTGCTGGCGGTGAGGGTGGGGACAGCAATTTCCAAATCAAAACGTAATTCATCTGCAATTTATGGTTCTTTTCTCTATGCCGCCTCAATTCGAATGCCATGGACTGCAAAAAAGATGCATTCCCAGCAGAAAGGAAACACATTTGGTGACAGACGCTTAAGACAAATAACTTGTGGCAGTTTTAAAACATGGCCTCCAAATTCTTTGACATTCCTCTCATAGAGAGACGAAGTCTCTACAGGACGCAGAGGAAGCCATGCTGTGCCAGTTTCCAAGCCTAGGCCTTAAGAAATCAGCAACTTCCTCTTCCTGTCCCTTGGGACACTCCCTCTTGGAACCCAGCCACCTTGCTGTGGGATGGTTAAGCTGGTCTGTGGAGACTACTAACTGGGGAGGGAATGATAGCCAGCAAGGCTCCCCAGACAGGTGGGTGATCGATCCATCCTTGAAGCTGACCCTCAATCCATCCCAGCTGGCCCAGCTGATAC
The DNA here is from genome assembly GCF_009829155.1 of Mustela erminea. NCBI lineage: Eukaryota > Metazoa > Chordata > Mammalia > Carnivora > Mustelidae > Mustela > Mustela erminea. The sequence continues at coordinate 150,630,201 of NC_045614.1, forward strand.
GAGGTGCCACAGAAACGAGCTGAACCTACAGAGCTCTGCCCAATTTTCAGATATTTGAGCAAAATTTGAGCAAAATAACTGATTATTCATTTAAACCACTAAGTTTTGGGGTGATGTACAACAATAGATAATCAGAACAGATTACTTCAGTCAGCCTCAGCTTATTCAACTTTATTTCATCCCTTAACTTGCATCTCTGTACTATTCTTTGATAAATAATCAGTCTTTTTTAAAGATGGGTAATCATCAAAAAGGAGGGAAGGGAATATGTTCATCAGAACTGCAAAATATATATATTTTTTAATTTAAGTCAAAGAAGAGCCCATAACTCTGAAACAAATTTACCAAAGAACTACAGAAAAGTTTGGACAAAGGAATTCTCCATTATCATGAAGGCCAATATAGATTCTATCTATCTAAATCTATCTATAATTCGGGATATCAAAGTAGAGATAAAATAATCAAGAGAGATTAAAAGTCTGCTGGCAGAACTCAGGAGAAAAACTGAAGAGATTAAAATCACTAAAGATATAAGACACTTTACAAGCAACAAAAATAGAATGAACTCTGAAAACACTGTCAGACATGAAAAACAGACTTTAAATAACACAAAACAAAGTAGAAAAGAACAAAAATGTACTAGTGATTATAAAGATATGATAGAAATGGATAGCAGACATTTGGGTGTTTTTGAAGAAAATATGGAAAATACTTTAAAACCTAAAACAATAGTTCCCTGAAATGATCTAATGTGTGGATTGAAAGACTTAAAGAAGTCACTGGATGTCTAAAAAATTCATTTGGAATCATCAACACCAAGAGATAATCTGGCAGACTTAATGAATTTCAAGTTTAAAGAAAGAATTATGGGGGCATCTAGGCAGAAAATCCAAGTCACTTACAAGAGTAGAAATAATCAGGTTGGCCTTGGACTTGACCATGGTGACATTCAATTTCAGAAGATGGAAAAGCAGCGCATTTTCATTTATGAGGGAAATAATGTGAAGCCAAGCCAAATTGTCCTTCCAATATAAAGGCAACAGACTGGATGTTTTAATAAATAGTGTGGGGCAATGGGAGAAAAAGTTAAATGCCTAATTCACATCATTCCTCAAAAGAAACTCTACATGGGTTTCAGAGCTAAATGTTGAGAAAAAATTATATTAGGAGTTATTTCTATAATTTTGGAATGTTAATGGTCTTCCTAAATAAAATTCAAAATTTAAAAATAATAAAGTAAAAAATTAACCAATATACACAGAATTTTAAAAGGTAACTAATGCCAGAAATAGAATACAAATGACAGACTAGAAGAAAAAAATTACAACATTTTTTACAATTAGCATTTCAAATACATAAAGAACTACAAGTCAATGTAAAAAAATACAATAGAAAATTGGATGAAAGTATGAATAAATAATTTGTAGATCTCTCTGTATGTGTACATATAGAGAATATTTATACTCAAGTAAAATTATGTTTATTTATAAACAAGAAAATGCAAATTAAAATGAGACATTTTTCTTCCATCCAATTAGCAAGATTTAAAGTTTAGTCATGTTTAGATCAGTGCTGGCAAGAATGAAGAAAATCGAGCATTCTCACACACTTTTTGTCCCTATCACCCAAAATTTTAAATGCCCCCAATAAAACTACTTCTAGTGATATACCTCAGTAAATATTTGCTTATGCAGATAAAGATACCTATACAGATACACAGAATATCAGTGGAATGGCAACAAAAATGTTAACAGCCAAAATGTCTACTGATAGGGAATAGATTAAATGCATTGTACTAGATATAAACTAGGGGAAACTTTGGAGCCTTTAAAAAGTTGATGACACAGAAAAATCTCTAAGACATTTTAAGTTACAAAATAATGTTTCTGAAAAATAGATATTGTAAACTGGCATTTATGTAAAAAGTAACATTTGGATATAAATGCATATAAAAATGAGGGAATGTCCTTTATCTTTTATTCTATACACTTTTGCATTGCCTTAATCTGTAATGCAGTTAGTGTATTTTTGTTTTATTTCTGTATTAAAAATGATTTAAGTAATAAATTCCTTCTTAATGGAAATACAAGTATCTCTTTTGCTTACCTATAGAGGTTTTAAGTTGTGTCTGCTGTTATATTCTGGCCTTCTATTGTTGGTAGGTCTCCACTTAATGAATGAATGGATAATGGGAAGATGCTTGTAAAAGGCACATATAAGCACAGGTATCTGTGTCACAGGAAAACCTGATTTTAAATTATGAGAGTGGGCTTTAGGAATGTGTGTGTCTCTGATGCCAGAGTAATTGATTGAAAATTGAAATCTTTGTCCAACCAACCAGCTGCTTCACTGATCATCTAGAGACTTGGTTGGCTATTTCAGAACAGAATAATAGACCTGATAAAGCCCTAATACCCCTGGTCAGAGTTGTGTCCAGGTTTGTGGAAAACTTGTACCAGGTTCCCAAACCATGGGGACAAGTTATCAGACCAGCTAAATACAAGATATATATATTACCCAATATGTAGATTTCCGAAATACAAATGAAATTTTCCTCTACCTTCAAACTAAAATTCCCAATTTGCCATTTTGATTATTTTTTACTGGAAGTTCCAAATTCCTAATCATGTAATAATTTTCAAGAGGTATTAAATTTCAGTACCATATACTTGACTTAGGAAAATACATTTACAAGAGTTACAAGTTATTACTATTGGTGGGGTGGGAGCAGGAGAGTTCTAACTATTTCGGTGGCAGGCAGGTACTGTAAATTTGTGATAGACCAGTATGCAACACAGGAAGAAATGGTGGGACCAGGGGCTAAGTGGAGGGTACATGCCTAAAGTACCTCAGTTTCAGATTTAATTTTAAACAGTGTGATGGCCAAATATAACTGAAGGCAGCTGGTTTGAGACTCCAGGTTTAATTACCATAAACCAACTATTCCATTAGAATCTTATTGTCATTCTCATCTGAGGCTACCCTCATTTTTACCTTTACTCTTTTGTGCTTATTGTTTCATCAGTCAGGAATTCTTTCCCAAGCCTTCTATCTTCAAAAGGTAATTATTTTGCAAAATGGAGACCACATCTTACCTCTCCAATAAACAGCCTCAAGAACCTTCTAACCACCGATCCCCTTCTCTGAATCCCAGGGAAAGCTTTATTTGGAACCATGGACTCCCAGAGTGAGTCAAAGCATAAAGATAAATCAGTTTGGGAGCACCTGGGTGGCTCAGTGGGTTAAAGCCTCTGCTTTTGACTCAGGTCATGATCCCAGGGTCCTGGATCAAGCCCCACATTGAGCTCTCTGCTCAGCAGGGAGCCTGCTTCCCCCTCTTTCTCTCTGCCTGCCTCTCTGCCTACGTGATCTCTGTCTGTCAAATAAATAAATAAATAAATAAACAAATAAATAAATAAATCTTTAAAAGATAAATCAGTTCAGTTGCAGATAGAACTGTCTTCCAATATGACCAGCAGGAGGTCGGTCCACCCAGATCTAGTGATCTTTTGGGAAGGCAGAACAATGAGGAACAGTGAGCTCTTCCTTCTAATCATCTCTTAACTGATTCCCTATATCTTCAAGCGAATGGTCTTGGTCTAAGCTTTGGGAATCAGATAGTTACTAGCAGCCTTGTTTTGTTGGGCCTCCCCAATGCTGAATGGCAAAGTCTTTTGTTTTGTTTTTTATTTTAAGAAACATCTGAATTTATTCCCTAGATTTAAAAATTAAGAGAATTAACATAAAAACCCAGGACTCTTCCTTTTGAAAAAACTGTAAGATGTACTAATATTGTGTTGAAGAGCACCCTTCATTTATATGATAGAAAAAATAAAGACATCTATATATTAGAAAAATAAAACTATCAGAAGGAATTAGTTTTCTCCTCTGCAAATCCCTACTTCTGTTCAATATAAGACATAGTTCTAATTCCATTCGTCATCCTAGTTTCTCTCCTGTGAATGAGTTTGCTTCTATGTTTTCATAAGTGAATTAGAATTTTGGCTCAAATGCAGGGATTATTTTTAATCTCTACTAAATTTTCTTTGGATTTATGCAAGGCACTTGGCCTCTCATCAGAAACTTGGGATTAATATGGAGAACTTAGATGTAAGCAAAATTAAATAATTGGGTATTGATTTAAGTAGCAATAAAAGTTAATATTTCTAGTAGCTTGGCAGAGAGGCCTATTTACAGGCTTATTCTATTTAATATTTTTATCAGTGACTGAGATCTAGGGACAGATCACAGGTTTGTCAAATTTACAATTGATATGAATCAGAGGACAGCAAATGCATTGGATAACAACATACTCAGATTCCAAGAGACAGCAACAGCTGGAGAAATAAACTATTATATGTAGCTAAGGTTAATTTGACATCACTAGTCTCTGAATTATTAATTACCATATCATAATCATCCTATAAGTTTTTGTTTTAGGCTATTAACTGATAAATAATCCTAGGAAAGAGCATTTCCAAAGAAATATACTTAAAGCAAAGTCTGTATTCAAAAAAGACATGGAATATGAATTTATTTTTAAAATATTTTCAAATGAGCAAATTAAAAATTGAGCTGTAAATAAGAATTTCATTGTTTCCTCTGAGAGTTTCATATAATGAACTCAACTCATGACCTGAAAGCCAATCTCAGGTCATTTTCCCCCATGAGCTGCATTATAATTAACACAATAGATATTATCTGATAAATTTCATGGTAATTGTCAAGATAGAAAGAACTTTTCTTAACTTCCGTGATTAGAAGAATAGCTCTGTGCTCCATAAGAATCCCTACTTTTCCCCCAAATAAATGGATGTTCAAAGCAAAAAGAGCATTCACTAGAGTATGAGCTTTAGATCAACACTGAACACTTTTTAAAAGAATATTCATGTTTAATCCTGGGAATTCTAAATACTGTACCCTGATCATTAGCACTTACATGATTTGCAATTATATATTCACTTGTTGACTCATTCATTGTTTATCCTCTTCCATTATTTTGTAAACTTCACAGGGACAGTGACCATGTCTTTTTCAACATTTTGTCATCACTCAGAACAGTTCTTTGCACTAGTAGATGCTCAATATGTATTTATTGAGTGAATAGTTTATAGATCAAATGAGCTACCAAACTTGATTAATGATTGTCCATTAACTGATGAGTTGAGTGGACAGACCATTTATTTCTCAGTGTTTTCCCCAATGTAGTAACTGATTGCAGTCAGTTACATGTGAAGAATACTACCTTTTTCCTTTGATGATATCACCAAAAAGGTGACCTCTTTACATGCAGATGACACAGAGGAAAACAAAAATCATTGTGAATTTACTCAAAAGACATTTAGTTAGTAAAACATGTATAGTGAATCTCCTCTGCTGCTGGTATTTTGTCTGTTTAAACCTTTTTAGCAAAAGAAAAATACTTAGCTGAACTTGATTTATTGATTGATTGTGCAAGAAGAAATTTTGAATATAATAATCTTGAAGAAAAATAAAATAGTTTGACTATGACATTGCAAAGACATATTTGAACGTACTCTTTGGGCCTGCTTAATGTGATCTGTAAAATGAGGGTTGACTAAATGCCTCCTATTTTGTATGATGTAACTGATATCACCAAGGTATGGTTCAGAAAATAATTTCACAGTTCAGAAAATAATTGGCCTAACAGAAATAATCAATTTAAGTGACTCAAAAAGCTCTCTGTATTCCACTATTTTCCATCTCACTAACAATGAGTATTAAAGAGCGAACTATCATGGTATTCCCCCTATCCTTTGATCCTTCCAACCTTCCACCCTTATCCATCTGTTTAGGGAAATATCTTCTGCTTCCTGGATTCTCAAGAGCATGCCACTTCTAAGAGAACACAAACAGAGAATAGTGTTTTCCTAAGAAAGTAGTCTGTAGAAGTGATTAACATATTAAGGGGTAGCCATCAGATAGAATATAGACTACATTGAATTAAATAGATAAAATATATTAAATACAGATATAGTAAATAAATAACGGTCAGTTCTCCTGGCAGTTCAGTTTAGTTGGAGAAGTAAATATTCTTCACCTGAGCTTGTGCATTAACACTTTCTACTAATTTCTTTTTAAATTTGAATATCTATTGAGTGCTCACTATGTTATATACTAAGTGATTTACATACATCATCACATTCAGTCCTCCCAACAACACTATGTAATGGACACTTCTAATCCCCATTTCATTTAAGATGAAAAAACAAAGGTTCAGACTTTTGCCCAAGGCTCCTCAGCGAGAAAATGGCAGAACTCAGTAAAAGAGCCACTGCTCAAGTATTTGGTAAATTTGAAGTAATATAATTAGAATATATGTCAAAAGAAAGAGGTCCTACAAGAGAAGGATCTTCATGCAAATGAACCAAGGGGTCATGTCATGACTTCCAGACATAGGAGCCACTGAAAAGAAGGGTTTCCTCAGCCTCATTGTTGTTCCATGGCCAAAGCACAGCTGTGACAAGGGGTTCAGGGGAAGGGCATGAGGTGACCCAAAGACTGCTTAGTTTGAAGCCCCACCACTGCCACTACCTAATGATCCTGGACAGTTACTTGACTTATTTGGCCTGCGTTGCGGTCATCAACAAAATATAGGTGCAACTTTTGTGAAAACTTAATGAGATGGGCTTCTTGTTAACAGAAAAACACCATGAAAATGCTATTATTTGGCTTCTTCTGTTAACGGAACCAGAGGCTACTGAGATACTGGGAGAGAAAAGGTCATTCTTAGAAGTGTTTCACCTCGGTTCTTCCCTAAACCTCTGGCTATGTGAGTAGCCCTCTGAAGTCAGCTGGAAGTTAGTAGAGATTAGAGAGGACTAGTTTAACCTCTTACCAAAGCTATTGTCCTGCTAAAATAAGGATTTGTATGCCTTTCCTCAGGATTGACACAGCATGACACCACAAGATGAATTTTTATTGGGGACAATGCAAAATATTATATACTAAATAAAAGGTTCTGTAAAGATTTTAATATTTGAAAAAAAAAAAAAAAAAAAGATTTTAATATTTGAATACCGTGTGTGGAAAATGTGTGTGTATTATGTATAAAATGCAAATTTTTGCTAATTTGAAAATCCTGTTTTCATCAGATAAGCATAATGGTTCTGGTTTGCTTCGAGTAAGCTTCCTTTCTAAATATTAGCTCCTGTTTGGAAATGTGTTTTCTTTATTTTTTTCTTCATAGACAAACAAAATTACTTAGAGCATTTATCACAAGCTCTCTCAAATACTGAGTATTGTCTGGGACTTTGCTTCAGAAACTGTAATCTTTGTGGAGTGACAACATTTTCTAGATTTCCTTTTTAACCTCCTTCCTTTTCCTCTTGTCTTCCAGTTACTCCTTGTGGACATTCTTCAACATCTCTCTGTAACATAAATAAATTATAGGGCTTAGAAAATTACCTCAGCAACTCTGATGAATGAATTAGATAGAGGCTTGTGGGTTGTTAAGAAAAAAATCCTTTCTCTCCTGTAGAGATTCTTTTCACTGTTATTATGGACAGGACTGGGGAAGATACCACAATTTTCAAAATGCAGGGTGGCATGGTATGAGTCCCTTTGATGTGTTGCTCCATGGAAACTGCCATTTCTCTTTTCCTCAGAGAAATGGCCTAAAACTTCAATGTCTTTCGTTCTCCATTCAGAGAACACCAGGGCAAAATCTATGGGAAATTCTGTTTACCTGGGGTGTTTTTTTTTCATGTCACGTAATTGTTTTGAGAGAACATCTCCATTTATAAGTGAAAATAGCATTTTAATTCTTTATAGTGATATACTCCTTACTATTAGATGGGAATAGATCCTTATTGCAAGGCTCCTAAGAGGCTTTCCAGCAGGCAAGAAGTGAATCAGGGAGGCTGAGAAGATTGGTTTTTTCCTCCTCTCACCGTGCCAGGTTGGTCCTGAGGCAGCCTCTCTCCCACCATCAAAAACATTATTGGTTTTGGAGTCAGAATTACAAAAGAGGGGGAAGCACGTCAATTTGATACTGTCTTTGAGCCTCTGTGAGCTCTCTATACTTACCTACTAACTTTCCAAATCTGGTATGCCCATTAGACTCCAAGGCTCTTGACAAAGCTATTTCTCCCTTCAAATATCCTGGTGTTCTGCCTCTATTATGCAAAGCCATGACCACTGACCCCATGCTTTTTATAGTGTCTTCCAGAGCTTCTCTGCCCCACTTCAATATTTGTCATTCCTAAAGTTCCTGATGCATAAGCTGTCTTGTTACAGGTTGATGAATAGGCCACACAAAGTAGGGCCTACACTTTCTTGACTTTAGGACTCTGTTGAAAATATCCAAGTGAGTTCAGGAAATGATAGGTGTTGATGTTCTTCCCACACCTTCCAGCAACAACAGTAGTAGCTAGCTTTTTTCAATCTCATATATTCTACTTGTGTCTCGTCCTAGCTGTGCTCTTGGCTGCCATGCAAATATTCCTAATATTCATTTTTTCTTTACCTTCCTTCTGACACAAAGTTAAGTCCTTCCTTAGTCTTTTCCTGGCTTTCAGCAACCTCTAAACTGGCCTCACTGCTTCAGATCTCTCTGTCCGTTAGTCCATTTTTCTTGCTTCTACCAGACTCTTGTCCTTTAAAAGGCCAATCTTGAGAGATCACTGGGCTGTTTCAAACCCTTCGGTGGTTCCTGGCACCTCAGGATCAAGTCCAAACTCCACAACAAGGCATTCCTATATATTCATTAAATCACCCTTACCTTTATCTCCCAGCTTCTTCTGGAATTTGTTAACTTAGATTCCAAAGGGCTGAAGTAGACAGATGAGTGGGATATTCTGGGAGTGGAAGGACAATGGGAAAATGGAGAGCCCATGTCATCTGAAAGAGGGGACTCCTACTTTATTCTAATTCTTGCCATGTAGAAAACAAGATCCAGAATTAATAAAATATCTGATTTTTCAAGGGAAGCTAGGAATCTGGATCTTTTTGTGAAATCTCTTCATTTTTAAAATATTGACAGTATTTCATATTTCTTTTAAATAAACAAAAGGGCAATGTACAGACCAAATAAAACATGCCATTTAGATGAAGTCCATGGATCATCCGTAGATAATCTGCCTCTCTGCCTCTATCTACTCTAATCCAAAGTTCTGAAGTTTTTTCCCTATAAATCATCAGATGATAAATATTTTAGGTTTTACAAGCTCATATGGTCTCTGTGGCAACTATTTAAATCTGTCCTTATAGTATTAAAGCAGCCAAACATTCAAGGTAAACAAATGGACATGCTGTGTTCTGATAAAACTTTATTTATAAAAATAGGTATTAGACGGGATTAGGTCCATGGACTGGCTCTAGTTTGGTGACTACTACCTAATTAAACTAAGGTATCTGTTATTTCTCTATAGACTCCATGTGATGATAAATTCTGTTTCTTTGTCTGAAATGCCATTTCTTCCTTCATCGGCCTGGCATCCATTAAGACTGACTCAAGAGCAACTGGCTGGAAACTATGCTGGATGCCTTCTAAATCCCAGCTGCATTAGAGGTCCTCTGGGCTCCCATTTTTCCTTGAACACTCTTTCTACCTCACTGAACTTTCTGTGTTATTTCTCTGTCTCTCTAACTAGACCCTGATCAGGCAAGCTTTATCTAATATCTAATTTATTGAACAAAAAGAAGTAATTAATATAGTAGATAAGTAAATCTTAGATATCTAATTCAACAATAACAAACAATGAGATTTCTTTTCTTTATCCATATTTAGGGGAGGCTTCATGGAAGGTGTTACTAAAGGTTGTTAGGAGCAGAAGCCAGGCGGAACTGTCAGCCTCCTGGGCCAAGAGTGGGAAAACAAAGGTCTGTGCTTAGCTCTGCCAGTGACCAGCACTTGTCTGGATCAATTCTGAAACCCTCTCGACCTCAATTATTTATGTCTGTAAAGTCAGCTCGACATGCTGATCCATAAGTATTCTTTCTATCTCTACAATTCTCTGGGAAACTTTCTTAACATTTTAGAGAAGAATAGAATGAATATAATTTAATTTTATTTAATGCCACAATCCAGTAATAACTTCAGAAATTATTGGGGGACATATAGAATTATTTTTCTCTTCATTCAGTATTTTTAGATTATTCGTTTTGATTGGGGAGAGGCGTTGGTGGTTTTTTTTTAAATAGTTTTCTATTCTTAATTTTCAATTCTAAGTTTTTGCACTTCTAGAAGTCTCTCAGCTCTTTCAATTTTGCCATTTCTAATATGTTTTACATTATAAAACCAGGTAACCAATTTCTCTAAATGTCTTAGAGTTCTGTAAAGGGTGAGGGTAAATGGAAGCAGAATACTGTACTGAAAAAAAAACAAACTTTGATCAATAAAGATTTGATTTCTCCTTCTGCCATTCACAATGTGCAGCCTTGGGGAAGGTACCTTCCCAAACAGATTTTCCTCATCTATAAAATGGGGATAATTAGACATACTTCACACAGTTGTTGTAAAGTTCAACAATCAAAAATTATTTACAGTACCTAACTCTTAGTAAAAAGTCAGCAGATGATATCTGCTACATTTATTTTACTTATTTTTATTGGTTCTGAGTTATTTCCTGTGGTCATTTTAATACATGGACTTAAGCTTTCATAGCCTTTCAAAATATTTCAAATGTGGGGGCTCATAGCTGTTCTTTGAAAAACTCAGATTGATATATAGCCAGATAGTATCTGTAACTACACCAAGTACCCCAACTGACACATAAAAGGATCCCATAAATGTGGAATGTGAATTGATAGTTCTACCACTCATCACAGGAGTGGAAAGTTTCCAATGTCCTAACTATAGTTTATATCTTTTTCATTCTAATAAAGAGACAAAAAAAAAAAAAAAAAACAACCCACAAAACCCTTAAATCGCCCTGGATCCCTATTGAATGCCATGTGAGCAAAGACATGATCCAATTATAGCACATTCAGAGAGCAATTTCTCCTCATTTTATTAGGCAATCAGTAAGATGTACTCTATTGTCTGTTGAAGGACTATGAATTAAAGTGCCTGAAATCGGAAGAGAGCTCTGCACAGTCTATTTTCTCCCAAGCTGGAAGTATCTCTGAATACACTTTGTGGCTCATTAGAAAAGAGAGGCAGCAACGATTGAGAGCCAGAAAGACTGATCAAAGAATTAAATATACAGCTTACCAAATGATGTGTAGCAAGGGTGAGAGGGAAAATGGGATCAGAATTTAATATAGGCATACCACAAATGAGTAAAGGAACTTGTTTAGAGAGCTAACCAGAAGCAGGACCATGAAATTGAGCCCAGGCAATACTAATCTTAACCCTCAGAGATGGTGTACTCATCACATGGCTTGTTGATGACTCCCATAGAAAACAAAAGAAGAACCCAGACTCAGTCAAGCAGCTGATTGCTGCTCTGGAGCAGGTGTGCAATTGAAAAAACACACGCAGGTAATGCTCAGAACCTATAGGAAAGGAATTATAAAATTTTAATAGAGGAGAGATATACTATATTCTTGCTTAGGAAAGCTCAATATTAAAAATGCTACTTCTCTACAAATTAATTTTAAAATGTAGTGCAATTCGCCCAAACAATATGACCACACTTTTCTGAAATTGGATAAAATTATTAACATTTCAAATGGGAGAATAAATGAGTTACAATAATGTCTAAAGCAGTCCTGAAAAAAAAAAGATTAAGGGAATGATACAGGGACCATAATTATTGCAATGTGGTAGCAGTACAGGAATAGACAGGTCAAATGAACAAAATAGAACACCCAGAAATAAACAGATGCATATCTGTGGACATGCATGCACATGTATTATTATGCTTAAAGCATCATTACAATTCAGTGAAAAATGGGAAAGGAGATGAAGTTGGGCCATGTAACAGGCTAATTATTAAAAGACAAAAGAGAAAGTATAACTCTACCATCACGACTTATGTGAAAACAAATTCCACATATTTTTAAATGTGAAAAATACATAAAATCACCAAAAATACCAGGATTACTACTTAATACTACTTAGTAGCACTTAATAAATATTTGTGAAAGATTTAGTGGTCATAAAATGTGATTGCAAAAAAAAACAAAAAAGATTTGATTGCAAAAGTTGAGAAGTTTTGATTTATATTCTGAGGACTCTGGTTGTCAGGGCTTCAAACATATTGAAATTACAGAATATTTCACAAATTCTACAGGATTCTATAGTTAATTTTCTTTTGCAGTGTTTGTCTCTAGCTGCCAGAAAATTAATCACTTGCTATTGATATTCGGAATTCCTTCTCTACACCTTTCAATTCTAAGATGGCTTTTGAAAAGACAGGAAGAAAAAAAGAAAAACATACCTCAGAGCCCCCTAAGTTAGACATTAATCACGTGACTCCAACCACAGCACAGCATACAGGAGGAAAGTAATTGATCACAGTAAAAGCAGCTTGCCATAAGAAAATGTTTTGTATCTTTTCAGTAGTTCCTGGAGTCAAGGACTCAAACTGAGAAGAGAATACAGGCTGTATATTACAGGGAGACTATTGCAATCAGCACAGCTGTTTCCAAATTGTTTGTCACATATTTCAACCCCCGCTGTTTTCTTTTTTTTTTTTTTCTTTTTTTTTTCTACATTAGGGGGAAAAATCCATATTGCTCTGATTTAGCTTTTTTAAAGTGCTTCGGGTTTCTAAGGCAGTTCTTTAAGTAAGTTGCTATTGAGGTAATTCCTTTTGTTTATGTGTAATATGCAAATTGAAATAACAGTACTCTCCTCTATGTGGCAGGCTAGAACATTTCAGAGAGAGGTGTCATAGAGTTTGCCCTCAGGGAAGTATGAAAATGTAACTTGGTGCAAATCAGCTGGGAATTCCCGTGCATGTCATTTGAAATCAGCTCAGACTTGTTGCAGGTATTTTGGTCTGTTTTGCTATAAACAAAAGATACTATGAGATGGAGTTTTGATAAACACACAATTCTGTTGGGGAACCTTGAAATCTCCTCAAAGAAGCAATTATTTACTTCTGTTTTCTTCTTCTTCTTTCTTTTAATATTTTATTTACTTATTTTGAGAGGGAGAGGGGATAACATGAGCGAGGGGAGGGACAGAGAAAAAAGGTGAGAGAGAATCCCAACCAGACTCCTTGAGCGCCACATCCCAGGACCCTGAGATCATGATCTGAGCTGAACTGAGTCAGATGTGTAACCGACTGAGCCACCCAGACACCCCTACCTCTGTTTTCAGTTGGGCATCCATATTGGTGGTCTGGCGTCCTAACTGCCAGATTCCTCTTTTAAACCTGTCAGAGCACCAGCATACCGCCCTGAAGGTCAGTGTGACTGAAAGCCAAGTTAGCTCCTTGTTTAGTCTTAAAAGATTATCCCATTAGTAGGAGAGATTGTCCAAAGACAACAGGATCAAGGCAAAAACGGTTTGGTTCTACTTTGGAAGCAATATTCCATTTAAATGGGCTACATTCATACAAATTCACATGGGTTTAGAATTTGAGACTCTGAAATAGGATAAATGCAAAGTTTAACTGTTGTTCTGTCATATGTAGTGATATCTAGTGCTCTGCAAGCTTGATATTGCCTGTGGCAATCACTGTCTACTTGGGAACTAGGCCAGTACAACTCTGAAGTGACGCACCCCCATGTGGCACAGGCTGGGATGCTGTCTTGGATAAAGGCCAGCACTCACTGTCTTTTAGATACTTCTAACGTAGATAGAACTTTGGCTTAAAAGTACCTCAATCTTTAATCTCTAATTGCTTCACATTGACCTCTATATCATTGTCCTTGACCTCTTGATTTGCCATCTAAGATCCACTCTAAGTTAACCTGCTATATATTTTTTCACTCATGCTCCCAGTCTCTAGAACACTTCTTAGTCACCTTGTAGAAAATGATCTAATTTAAAGCAACTTTGGAGACTATTGCCAGCAAAGTGATCCATCAGAAGTTTTTTCCATAAATGATAAATCCATTCTGGGTTTTCTTTCATGAATCAGTTTGATTTTTGATGGGCCACAGATCAGGTTTATACTGCTTTGTTTTCTTCTTTGAGTAGCTTTTTGGCTTTTTGCTGTTTCCTCCACCTACTAACATCTCCATTCTCAGAACACAAAGGAAACGAAATGTTCAAAAAGTGTATTCATTTGAAAAAAATCTAAATAATCAACTTTTAGGGTTGTATCTGATATAATTGTTTGGAAAGGTTTTTAATGTACTGAGGGTAAAAATTGGTTAAAAATGGATGTTTCTCTTCACTGTGTCATGATATAATAACTTTTTATATAAAGGATATGAGGGAGTATAAGAGGACAAAGCAGAACAAACCTAATAGCCCAAGAGACTAGTTAGCTGAAGTTAAACTAAGGATTAACTTATATTTTACAAAGTAAAGAAAAAATATCTACACACCCGAATCTGAAAAATTTTAGTATCTGTCCTTTTTTGTGTTCTTATTGCGTCCCACCTTTAAATGAAAGTAATTATGCACTTTAGAAAAAAAAATAACAAATTGTAGACAAGCAAAAATAAATACATTAGAACCCCTGACCATGATCCAACCTACTTAAAGCCAGCCACTGTTGTATACACACCATTTCTTTTCTCATACATATACATAATATAAACATATAAATAGGCATGCCCCCAGAGATATTGTGCGTTTGGTTCCAGACTGCTGCAATAAAGCAAATATTGCAATAGAGAGTATATTACAATAAAGTAAGTAAAATGAATTTTTTGTTTTCCCAGTGCATGTAAGAGTTATGTTTATACTATATGGTAGCCTAGTAAGTGTACAATAGCATTATGTCTAAAGAATGTACATACCTTAATTTAAAAAATACTTTATTGTTAAAAAATTCTAACCATCATCTGAGTTTTCAACAAGTCATAATGGAGGGGGGTCATGTCTTAATGTTGATGGCTGCTGACTGATCAGGTTATTTGATGGCTGGGTAGCTGTGGCAATTTCTTAAGATGACAATGAAATTTGCTGCATCGTTAGACCATTCTTTTCACGAATGATTTCTCTATAGCATGTGATGCTGCTTGGTAGCATTTTACCCACTGTAGAACTTCTTTCAAAATTGGAGTCAGTCCTCTCAAACTCTGCTGCTACTTTACCAAGCAAGTTTGCGTGATATTTTACATCCTTTGTTATCATTTCAACAGTCTTCACAGCATCTTCCCCAGGAGTAGATTCCATCTCCAGAAGCTGCTTTCTTTGCTCATCCATAAGAAGCAACTCCTCATCTGTTAGTTTTATCATGACATTGCAACAATTCGGTCCCATCTTCAGGCTCCACTTCTAATTCTAGTTCTTTTGCTATTTCTACCACATCTGTGTTTATCTCCTCCACTGAAGAAGTCTTGAATCCCTCAAAGTTATCAGTTGGGATTATAATCAACTTCTTGCAAACTTCTTCAATGTTCTATTTTGACCTCTTCTCATGAATCATGAATATTCTTAATGGCATCTAGGATGATGAATCCTTTCCAGAAATTGTTCAACCTCCTTTCCCCAGATCCATCAGAGAAATCACACTATCTGCGACAGCTATAACCTTATGAGATGTATTTCTTAAATACACTTGAAAGTTGAAATTACTCCTTGATCCATGTACTGCAAAATAGATGTTATGTTGGCAAGCATGAAAACAATACTAATCTTGTTTTATTTCTCCATTTGAGATTTTGGGTGAATAAGGTACATTGTCAATGAGCAGTTAATATTTGGAAAGAGATCTTTCTGAGCAATAGGTCTCAAAAGTGGGCTTAAAATATTCAGTAAACCATGTTGTAAACAGATGTGCTATCATCTAGGCTTTGTTGTTCTATCTATAGTGCACAGGCAGAGAAGATTTGACATAATTCTCAAGAGCCCTAGAACTTTTTGAATGGTAAGTGAGCATTAAAGCTCAACTTAGAGGCACCAGCTGCATTACCCCCTGACAAGAACGTCAGCTTCTCTTTTGAAGCTTTGAGACCAGGCTGATTTTGCCTCTCTAGCTATGAATCTAGATGGCATCTTTAAGGCTGTTTTGTCTAGGTTGCAAACCCACTGTTTGGCAGAACCACCTTCATTAATGATCTTAGTTAGATCCTATGCGTAGTTTGCTGAAGCTTCTACATTAGCTCGTTTTGCCTTTTACTTTCATGTGAGGGGGACAGCTTCTTTCCTCAAACCTCATGAATGAGCCTCTGCTGGCTTCCAACTTTTCTTTTGTATATGTGCTGCTGAAGCGAGAACCAAACTTTTCTTTTGAAAATAGTTTCCTCACCTCATTCAGCCATCATAGAATTGAAGAGAGTTAGGGCCTTGCTCTGGAGGAGACTTTGGAGAATGTTGTGACTGGTTTGGTCTTCTATCCAGACCACTGAAACTTTCTCCATTTCAGCAATAAGGCTGTTTTGTTTTCTTATCCTTCAGGTGTTCACTGGAGTAGCAATTTCTAGCTTTTGACTTAAAGTGAGAGACATGCAACTCTTCCCTTCACGTGAACACTTAGAGGCCATTGTAGAATTATTAATTGCCCTAATTCTGATATTGTTGTGTCTCAGGGAATAGGGAGGCCCAAGGAGGAGATGAGAGGCAGGGGGAAGGCCAGTTGGTGGAGCAGTTAGAATGCACACAACATTTATGGATTAATTTCTCTATCTTATATGGGTATGGTTCACAGGACCCCAAAACAATTACAATAGTAACATCAAAGACCACTGATCACAGATCACTATAACAAATATAATATTAATGAAAAAGTTTGAATTATTGGAAGAATTACCAAAATGTGACATGGAGACACAGAGTAAACAAATGCTGTTGGAAAAATGGTGCCAATAGACTCGTTGGACATAGGGTTGCCACAAACCTTCACTTTATTGTAAAAAAATACAATATCTACAAAGTATAATAAAGTGAAACACAATAAAACAAGCACACCTATACCTTATTTAGAAATTATATCATACCATATGAAGTGTTTGAGAATACTTAGTCAATCATCTATTGTTGGATATTAGCTTTATTTTACTGTGTGTTGGCAAAATTTTGCTATTGCATAAAGGTATAATAATAATTGTAAAAATTATTATTTTATATAGTAAATAATATCATATTAAATTATAATATATAATATATATTTTATATTTAAACATTATATATTATATATTATATTATTTTACAATAATAGTAAAAATAGAAATCAAAAACTTAAGAGAAAGGAAAGGACAGAAAATTATTCTGGAAATTGACATAAATATCTAAAATCTAAATATTATAAATCAGACTCAATGAACACCCAAGTTACCTACTCATGAAAAAAAAATGTGTTGTTGATCATTATTTTCAGCAATTTATTCTTCTGACTAAACAGTCCTATTAACCAAATTTCTTGTAAATTAATTGTTTTCTACCACCAAGTCCCTTTACTGGGTCCCAATAAAGATTTTCCTGCAAGCGTGTGGCTCTTGCGAGAAAGAACCTCTTTCTGAGCCCTGGGTGTTCTACCCACTTACCATATTTCAGAACTATTTCTTGCTCCTTCAACCTGCTGTTCTTCTACCAACCTTCTAAGTCTGTCCCACAGACATCAATTTATAGGAATACCCAAATCATTGCTTATAAATTAACTTTTGCATAATCAAACAGAACTTAACATAACATATAATTTTCCCTACGTTTATCTTCTTAGTATTTTCACTAATTTCAGATAAATTATCCTTCTTTCTTGTCCGAGAGAGTCCTACTCTAAGTGAATTAGAGTCTCATCCTTTTGTGCCCATTTTAAGATTTTATTTCTAATTCATCTCTTCCTCTATTATGTTCTATCTTTTCTTCTGTATCATCTCCTTTATTTCTTTTCAGATGTTCTCCTCTTTCCCCCTTCTTAAGCAGGACTTCAGCTTGCCTCTACTATCTATTCCACTATTAATGAATTTTTCTCCCATCAACAAAACTAGCAAATGAGTTGTATTACTCTGCTTTCTTATACCCCTCCTTAACCCCTGTAAACTGGCTTCCCTCCCATGGACTCAACCAAACCAGCTTCTCCATTTCTTTTTTCGCCGTTTCTTTTATTCTATTCAAACTGCCCTTTCCGAGAACTCAGCCTTTCTTCTTCCCTGAAACAACGAAAACTCTTCAACAACCTACCTTTGAGGATTCTTCTCACTTCATTCATTCCCTACCCTGCACGACCTAGCTTTCTGTCTTTCCCTAGACTCCCTGCTATTTTGTCCTACTACTTCTCTTAACTCCTGATCACAATAGTTAGTGAGCCTTAAGAATCTAGCCTCACCTCTGTTTCTCTCTTGGCTCTTATGTCCTTCAGCATCTTTGTTCTCATAGTTTCACATCTACTCCTTATTTCATGGATATATGTTTTTGCCTGAATATGTTTCATGAATATTTTTTCATGAATATAGGTTTCTACAAAGGGAAAATAAAGATCAATTATTTTGAGTTTCTGCATGGTGAACACAGCTTTATTCTCCTCTCGTGCTTGGAATGATACTTTGGCTGGCTATAGAATTTTAGGTTAGAAATTGAGTTACTTCAAAGATTTTAAGACATGTTTCCTTGTCTTCCAGCTTTCAATGCTGCTTTCAAAAAGCCAGTGTTGTATGATTTTCATACCTTTGTGTGTGATTTATTTTTTGTATCTCAAGGAATTATTTAAATTTTCCTCTTTATTCCTTTTGTTTCAAAATGCCACAATAATGTGCCTGGTATAATGTTCTTTTTTGTCCACTGTGCTTCATATTTGGTGAGCCCCACAACTGAGAAATTTATATCCTGCAGTCTGGAAAATTTTCTCATGCCGTTTTTCTGATAATTTGTTTGATTATCTCATTTTCTCATCTTTTCTACTTTTCAGTACTTCACCTATTTCGGTCTAAATATCTATGCATCTACTATTAATATAATTTTATTTATTTTTAATATAAACATTTTATGGGGAATTTACTTAATTTTATGTTCCAATTTTGAAATTTTCATTTCAACTCTTGTTAATTTTTATTTCTAAAAGTGCTTGTTTTTATGTTGATTCTTTTTCATGACTATAATATCTTCTCTTGCCTCTGAATATTGATAATAGATCTCAGGATTCTTTTGTGTGTGCCTTAAATTGTGTCTGTTTTCTGCAAATTCTTTTTTTTTTCCTGTCCTTTTGTTCTGTTCTCTGTTTTTCCTCACCACTTTAGAAAGGCCTTTGCCTGAATACACATATTTAAGAGAAAGGGAAGCAGGCAAATGGCAAATAAAATATAAGAAGGCAACTGGAAATGGATTAGGGACAAGTTCTGAGCTTGTCAACCTGTGAGCCTCATTGAAGGGTAATTGGGGAAACTGCTGTTTTTTGGTGGCACCTCCAAGTTTAAGTATCTGTGAACCAGTTTTTCCAAATAATTCCTGTAAAGGAAGTATAAGCCAATTACCAACATTCTGAGAGACCTATATAGAAAAGGGTCTGGGGGTTCTCACAGTTCATTACATAGACTTTTGCCTAACCCACCTCTGTCACTCATTCCCCCTGTGCCTGTTGTTCCCAGTCCAGAACATTCCTGGTTCAGTCTCTGAAGAAAGAAAATCCTTATGAGGTGGGGTATGTGATAATGGCAGGCTGCTCAAAGATTGGCTATTCTAAACTTAACAAAATATTGTTAAAGTTTACCTAGAGACATAAACATTCAAAAGTAACAGGTAAAATTGTGGAAGTCCTGATTAATGCTGAGGAACGAGCTCTACCAGATATTAAACTGTATTTTGAAGCTCTAACTATCAAAGTTTAGTGCTTGTGAAGGAAAAGGCTGGCAGCTTCATAGGAAATTGAGTCAGAAAAAAAACCCAAACAAACACGTGCATATTCTGAATATGATAGAAGTGGATTTTTATATCTTGTAGGGAAAAGATGAATTATAACAAGATATTCATTGCATAGTTTTTTATAAAAGCAAAAAATTAAAAACAACCTAAATGTTCACCAATATGAAACATGTTTAATACGCATAATAACTTCATACAACATTTGCAACCGTTCAAAAGAACGATATAATTCTGTATGAGCTGATTTGGAAGACATCCAATGCATGACTTAAGAAGCAATTTGCTGAATAATATGTATGGTATTATCTCATATTTGTTCTGAAAAAGAGAGCATATCTATTTGCTAATCTATTCATGAAAGGTCTGAAAGCGTAAGAAATATTAATAGTGCCCTGGGGACTGGGGATTGGGGACTGGGAACAGAGGGAAAGAGTCTTTCACTTTTCACTTTATAACCTCTGTGCTCTTTAATTTTTCTTTCATTTTTCCCTCATGAGAATACATATCTTGTACAGCTAAACTTTTGTTAAAAATTAATAGCTATAACATTGCTAACTTGCCATCCAAATACTAGATCGTGGAATAGTTTTTAAATGTAATTGAAAAAATATTGATCCTAGGCTGGCCTACCCTATAGCAAATTGGCCCATGAGCTGGGATTTATTTCTTCAGGCTTGTCATCACACCATAACTTTGTCCTCGACAACTCCAACTGCCAATCATGTTTTCTTGCTTGCTTTCTTTAGAACCAGATGTCTAAAGTTCTTAGATCACTCTTTCTAGAATTTTTTATTTACTTACTTTGTTGTAACATAAGAGTTTCCCAGATATCTGTTCTCCTAGATCATTTGCTACAGTTGCAACAGATCTGTATATGGAACAGTCTGACCAAGAATGGACTGATCTTCACCCCTGCTTCAACTCACTGGAGTGGGGAAATAGATCAAACTATCCACAAAGGACACAACAAACCATGATCCAGCTAGATAACTAGAGAATTTACATAATTTCACATTCCTTTTCTTCTAAACTTTTTAAATGATTCAACTATATATAAGTAGATGGCAAATAAAATATACTCATTACCCAAATATTTTTAAAAGATTGGTATTATTTCAGTACTCTTTTTACAGGAATAAAAATATAGTAGTCCTCTTCCTACTCAACTTCCCTTCCCCAACTCCTTTCTCCCTGAGGTCAACCACTACCCTTAAGTCAGTGTGTGTTCTTCCTGATGATTTTTTATGAGCTCTATGTCTGTATGTACCTATAAACAATGTATAACACATCTGTGTTTTAAATGATTTACATAAATGGTATTATGTTGTAGCTGCTTCTTTTAATTAGAGTGCTTTCAGCTACAAGTAACCAAAAAATCTTCTACCAAGCATTAAATAATTGAGTGTTATTCATATCACATAACAAGAAATCTAAGGATAGGTGGTTCAGTGGTGATCGAATGGCTTAGTCATGTTATCAGAGCTGATAGAGACATTATCTATCATCTTGTTGCATTATCCTAGTGTGTGACTTTCTACCTACTGGCTACAAGTTGGCTACCAAACCTCAGAAGTTTATATTCCAGGAAGGAAAAAGAGGGAGGTCAATGGCCAAAAGCCTTTTCCTTGTTTTGCCTTTTTATTTGGGAAGGGAAAGATACCCATAGATTTTAGTACGTCTCATTTGCTAGAACTGATGTACCATTTGCTGCAAGAGAGGACAAGATATTCAATATTTTAGCTTTTCTGCTTCCTTAGAATAGAAAAGCACTGTGAAAGGGGGGACTATCAATAACTTTTAAGTTATCATAAATAATGATGTCTTCTATCTTATTCTTTTACACCTTCCTTTTTCATTTGCCATTATATTTTTTGCAACTTAGTCATATAGGTAACTCTAGATATAATCCATTCATGTTAATTGCTGTGTAATAGTCTATTATATAAATATATCCATTTATTTATGCACTTTCCTGTTGATGAACCTTTAAGTTGTTACCATATTTTCACTGTTATAAAAATGCCATGTGAGTATCTTTGCATATATCTTTTCTGTGCTTATGTGAGAATTTTATATGTATAATACATACTACATAATAGTATAATACAGAGGTGCCTGGGTGGCTCAGTCATTAAGCATCTGCCTTCAGTTCAGGTCATGATCCCAGGGTCCTGGGTTCGAGCCCCACACCAGGCTCCCTGCTTGGTGGGAAGCCTGTTTCACCCTCTCCCACTCCCCCTGCTTGTGTTCCCCTCTCCCTGTGTCAAATAAATAAATAAATAAATAAATAAAATATTTTTAAAAATAGTATAATACATAATACATGTATTATACACTATATTATATATAGTGTATTGTACATTATATAGAAATATATATTTATATATGTATGTGTGTGTGTGTGTGTGTGTGTGTGTGTGTGTGTATATATATATATATATAAAGGGGTGCCTGGGTGGCTCAACTGGTTGAGCTTCTGACTATTGGTTTCAGCTCGGGTCAGGATCTCAGGATTGTGAGATGAAGCCCTGCATCTGGCTTCTCGCTCTGTAGTGAATCTGCTTGAGATTCTCCCTCTCCCTCTGCCCTTTCCCCTACTTGTTCTCTTTCTCTCTCTCTGTCTCAAAAAAGTAAATAAATCTTTAAAAATATATTTATGTATGTATACACAGTAGAATAGGATGATAGGTAACATCATTTTCATCTCTGATCACACAAGATATACATTATTTTGTGTTTTCAGTGCAAATGGTTTTTCACTGCTTTCTGTTTTCACCTTTGCTTTTATTTAGCCTATTGAATTCTTGATACCCTTTTGTTGATGTTGTTATTCTACCACTATTAAGTGATTCACTTTAGTTCCTTTCATTATTTTAGTCAATACCTTTAAATTTAAATGCATAATTCACATAACATACAGAATCAACAAAATCTAAAATGTCTCTGGCATCATACTGGCCTAATTCTGAGAAATTAAAGTGATTTAACTCTTTTCACTCCTTCCATCATTCATGTCATTAATCATCTAGTATTTTAGTTCCACCTCACTTTTAACCATTCAATAATCTGATTATTTTTACAATCAGTGCCTACTTTGGTTTACATGTTTAATACTTTCTTTGTTTAACATTATATGTACCTATTTTTTCCTCTGTGTCCAGTTTTCTTCTTTCTGAAGCTTTTCCTTTAGTGATTCTTTTACTAAAGATAGTAAATTTACTAAAGATCAATAAATTATCTCAGTAGTAGTAATTTAGTAATAAATTACAATGTTGCATCTTTTCAATTTATTATGCATGATTCTTAGCATACTTTTATACTTTTTCCTCTTTATTTGCCTGTGTCCTGGATGATTTCCTCAGATCTTATTCTCTGAATCTCTTTTGGCCTATGGCAATTGAACTTTTAATTTTATTACCTCTGGTTTACTTTCTAAATTTTGGTCTGTTTCATTTTCAAGTTAGCTATCTTCTTTCATTATGTTTTGCATTTATTTTTAAGGTATTATTAATCATTGTAAATGTAGCTGTTTTTTGGTGTCTTTTAGATTGTGCAGTTTTTTTTATTTCTTATGGTACTAGTTCTTCCTTTTAATTTTTTTTTACATTTTCTGCCTTCTCTTCATTGTGTTTACTATTTTATATTATGTGTATGTGTGTATATATACATATTTACTTATTTATTTATTTTTGTGAAACAAGGTTATAATGAAAAGAGAGGAATGTTGGTTTATATTGTTCTTCAGTTCAGTTAAAGAAAGCATACAAATTCATCTTTTGTGAGGCTTTTTATTTTTTCATAACATCAAATGGAGCTTGTCCTTTTTGCTTTGAGTTTTCTCTTTTTTCTTCTCCTGGGTATTCCCATTCTTTTATTTTGAGTTCAGCTATATGTTTAAAAGTTGTTATAATTTATATATAAATTTATATACACTAATACAGGAGGGAATTCTGCATCAGTTTAGTTCTACTCATTGCTCGAACAACCTATTAATGACTTTCTGAAGACACTTAACTTCCTTAACACTGCTCTGTACCCCTGTCAGCAGTTAATGATGTCATGAGGTCATTGAAAAAAAACAGAGGTCTTAAAAGTGGTTTCTGTAACATTCCTTTAATATGTGCCAAAGATAATATCTGCTAATATGATTGTCAAAAGCTGAAGTTACAAACATGTAGTCCATAAGCCAGATTCCATCTGTAGACATATTTTGTTTTGTCCACACATTGTTTAAATATTTTGTTAGTTTCCAATATTTAAAAATTGGCTAATTTCACATAATGATTAAGATGTTTAGTATTTTTAAAAAACACACAAACAAACAGAAATAACCAGAAAAACACAGTTTCTCTTGCATTCCTGTGCTAAAAGCCGCTGGCTCCATTGTTAGAGTTCTCACTACTTTCCCATGTTCTAGACAGCTGTTCCTTTACATTGTAGGCAGCCTGGTAAGCACCTGAGCTTGAAATTTCTAGTCAGAGGTAAAAAAAGTTTGCGAATTGCTACCAAATAAACCACCATTCAGATCCTAATAATGTGTAAGGGCTCATTAATCTGTTTAGCTGTTGAATGTTTTAGCATTTAGATACTTCTTTAACTCATTTAAGGTTGGAACACTGATCCTGCTCTTTTGATATGCTCCAATGGAAGCGTTTATTTTGGGGAGTAAGCCAAGGTCCTGTAAAGAAACTATATACATTAATTGTAGTAATATGAACATGATGGGTTCTGTTGTGCTTTAGACAGGCTGAAAAGAGGCTTTCATTTGTGCTTTGTATTGGTGCATTTGTATCTTTGTGAGGTTTGGTGGCTCCTTTGGAATCTGAGGCTCCAGAATGCCCTCTAATTCTTATTTCAACTGCTGGGACCCTTGTCGGAAATTTGACAGACTCTGAGTGTAATTAATAAGAATTGGATATGCTTCCAATTCTAAATGATTTCTTCTTTCTAGTTTGCAAGATTTCAGCAGTATCACAGCTAAGTGGGAGTGCTGTAAACTTATTAAATAGTTTTATTATTCCTTGGTAGGTTAGCTATTTATTAATTTGGTCAGTACTAATGAAGAAAAAATAGCCCTTAATGTCTCGCAGTCTCTCCCATATAAATTATGTTCCCAGATACTCAGAAGCATCTTAATTGTTTTTGATCTGTACCCCATGCACTTCTACTTCCATTCCACCCTTTGCCTTGGCCACACAAAACTTCTCACCATGTTCTAGACGACTCTTATTGTCCCTGAGACATAATGCCAACCTTTTCTTCATCAAGACCAGTTCTGGTTGCTGTCTCAAGTCAGAAGTCATTTTCTCTCAAGTTTTATCACTGGTTTTCCACATAACTGTTCATCACTAGGTTTGGACTTTTTTTTTTTTTTTTTTTTTTTTGGTTTTGACCTTCTTAAGAGGAAACCCCACTTCTTGTCTTACTCATCTTTACATTTCTAGAGCCTAGCATTCTGCTCAGCATCTAACATACACTCAACAAACTCATAATATTTTGAAATTCAGCGTAATTACTTCAACAAAGGACTTAAGTTGGTTTATAATGCTAAGGAATATTTATTTTCAAAAAGGATAAGTAAATGTAGAAGATGATAAGACATCTCTTAAAAGAAACAAGAACATAGGTATCTGGCACAAATTAGGTTCTTAATTAGCACCAAATTTTGTTCAGAGCCTCCTGGCAAAAAAGTGAAAAGGGGAGTATATAAAACATAAGTTTTATATAGTTCTCTAAGTCAGTTAAATAAAGCACACAGATCATTTACTAGTGTTTTGTTATTAAACTCTATGAAAAATGGGAGATAGGGTGGCAGAGTAGGCAATGGCCTTGACAAGTCATTCTACACAGAAGTATTTTTCAAATTGACCTTCTAAAATCCACCCTCAATAAAAGCTTAAACTAAAGCAGCAATCCCTGATAGAATAAAACCACCTCTATAATAGTTTTTAAAGTTGTTTCCTGATGATATGCTGCAAAACAAAATTGAAGCCTAAGTAACTCTTAGTTATATATTGCTGTGTAACAAATTACTTCAAAACTTTGCTGCTTAATATGACAAACATTTATCTCACAGTTTCTGAGGGACTGTTTAGGCTGGGTTGTCTCAAAGGGTTTCTCATGAGGTGTAGTCAATCTATTGGCCATCCCTGCAGTCTCTGAAGACTCAACTGGGAATGAAGGAAACACTTCCAAGCCTATTCACATGGCTGTTGGTAGAATGCTTTAATTCCCAGCCACACAGACTGCTCTGTAGGGTTGGGCTAACTTGGAATAGCCCAGGGAGAGCAAGCCAAGAGAAAAATCATTATATAGCACATCTGAGAGAGTGAGAGAGCAACCAAAATGGAAGCCATGGTGACTTTTTAAATCTACTCCTGGAAGTGACGTACCATCACTTCAGCTATATTCTTTTGGTCACATAGACCAACCCTGTTGCAGTGTGAGAGGGACTACATATGGGTACAGATGCCAAGTGTCAGGGATCACTGGAGGCCATCTTAAAGGATGGTTACCACAGTAAATTTTTGGTACTCATATACTTTAGATGGTCTTTCTTAAATCTTGGACATGAGCACTTTTAAATATTGCATGAAGACCATTCCAAGTTGATGTCTATGCCTGGAAGTCAACTGTATGTTGTTGATTAATGAGAGATGTGTATATACTTCAGTCCCAGAAGACAAATGTACCTTATACAGTGTGAAAATGTGCAGGCCTAAGTGGGTGCTTTTTCCCATCTCTGCAGTGATGAAGTCAACAGTTCCCTCAAAAGAAATATGAATATGCTCAGGGGCTTAAAAGAGCTCCACACAGATTTCTGCACATAGAATATGGAAGAGAAACTCCTGTCTTTAAATCCTTTAAGCTCATGGGTGCTCACGGGCATTCTAAGTCATAAGTCTGGGAAATGCCATTTCAGATGCCTGGCTTTTGGTAGGACTGCATCTTAAATGGTCCTCAGGGATGGAGCTGAAACTGGAAGAAAGAAATAGCCTTATAATGTTAGAGGGACTCCTTTGGAGAAAGTCAGGTACTATTATCATTTGTATTATACAGTTGGATTATGTAATTTACCCAGTATTACAGAGCTAAGCATCAGATATCATATTTAACCTGCCTCTCTCATTTTAGACTACGTGTAGAATTACCCCACCTGTGCCTCTATTTCCTGTAGCTTTTTAAAAGGAAATATTAAAACATTAAAAATGAATGAAATATTAATTAAAAAGAACAAAAAAAAACCCCTACTATTAAGTTAATGTATTTAACTATAAGAATTTCTAGAGTGTAAAATAGTGGCTAAAATTAAGTAAGCCCTTTAAGACAGTTCCAGTGTTTGGAGCAACTAACCCAATGCAGCTGATTTTCCTCACTTGGGCAGAATGTCTGAGAGAGCAGACTTTAGCTAAGATCTCACCATTGAGATCATGAGTGGTGTTGACCTAGAGTCCTTGGATCTAAGCCAGCACCTCCAGCATGGGTCAGGAGCATGTACAGGAAGGAGGCCAGTGGCTGTGGGGCTGGCTACGTGCTGCTGGTCCCGTAGTGAGCAAGCCAGAGATTTGTCAAAGCAAAATGGTCCCGCAGACCTCCGTTCTCTCCTGACTCCTGGCTGTTTCGAAACATTAAGTAATACAACAGCAAAGTTAAATTTTTATACGATAGTGTTAATGACAAATAAAGCCTGTAAGAGCAGTAAGGTTTTAAAGAAGAAAGGCATTGCCTAAGAATTTAAAACAAGTAGGGAAGAGGACAAGGGAAGACTGTGGCACACAGACTAAAAATACAAAACAGTAGGGGACTCCAGTCTTAGTCGGGGTGGGGGGCTTCCATAGGCACAGGGTACTGGAGGAGAGATGGAACTTGAAATTGTGAGGGGTAGCTGACACGGGGAGGGGGAGACATGGAAACAGGGAAGAGAAGAGTGAGAGGGTCTTGGACCCAGCAAAGGCGTTTCTTCCAGAAGAATCTAAAATGGAACAGTATTCTTGGGCAAACACATGGACACGTTTCATCTGATACAGGCATTTATCAAAATATGTTGAACTGGGCCTTCCTTGTGGGTGATTCTATGTAATAGCTAGATTATGGGCTCCATAAATAATACCCTAGCGGAGTGGTTCCTAGGCCTCTGGTCATGAGAACCTAGGAATTAGACCACCTGATCTGTTAGCTAGAAGTCTGCTGACACCATGGCATTGATCCAAAATTTCAGCAGAACCCTTGGGTTCTCTTCATGAATGAAATAATGAGAAGCCTAGTCTAGTTACGTGTCTTCCATCAAGCATCTGTTGTAGAGGATTCCTTTAGTAATAATTTTACTTCATCATTCACAATGTCTTCCCACATCTGTTCTTATGACAACTGTAGGAGATAAAAAAGAGTAAGCTAACATTATTTTTGTTCCTTCTTTACAGATGAGGCAACAGAGGCAGGGTAGTAACTCCTCGGGGTCGCATACACAGCTGTCCTGCTATGCATGCTGTGCGTTGCCACTTGTCTCGGTGAATCCTTATAGCAAGCAGCCTTGGCAGTTACCACACTCAGAGAGGTAGAGGGACCTGCTGCCTCCAAGGGTGGCAGAACCCCCTCTCAAAGCCAGAGCCTCTAACACCAACCCTCCTCTCTCCCCACAGTGAAATTCAAAGGTCGTGGTTAAATCTGAACGCTGCTGTAGGTAAATTAGCAGTGGGGGTGGGAGGGTTAAATACACGAATTTGGAGAACTGTTCGATCCTGGGATTTGGAAACTCTACATAGGTACACCCATTTTCAAAACAATCTGTGAAGGTGGTCTGATACATTGAAGAGCAGGGATTTTGAAGAAAGTTGTCCTGAATTTAAATCCTGGCTCCCCCATTTACTGTTGAAATGGATTTGGCCAAGCACTTCACTTAGCTGCATTTCAATCCCCAAATCTACAAAATAGAGCTCACCACAAAATTTATTTCATTGGAGCGTGATAAAATTCAGGTATGGTCTATGAGGTCACCTTATAATTTTTAAATCTAAATTATTTTGAGTCTTTGTGTGGGGAAGATCGCAGTTCATTCCCCATCTCAAAGGACTGATTGGATCCTTGGTTTACCTATTTGTTGTCCGTCTCTTTGCCTCCCCACCATCCACCCCCGCCCCCATATCCCCGGCGTCCACAGCACCACAGCGGTGCCAGGTACTTAGTAGGTACCCGTAAATATTCATTGAATGAACAAACGTGAATCCCAACAAAAATAATCATATTGTAACTTCATCAAAGAGAAGATATTTTTGAAAAATAGCTCCCCTCCTGTCATTATTGAGCCTGTTTCCCCCTCAGCTTCCTGCATCTCAGGGAAATGAAATGTGTGCTTAAGCACACTTGCAGCATTTCCGCTTACATTCCCATTCACCACTTTCTTATGATCAGTTAACATAAATCACGCAGAGCTTCCTCCCCACATTGTTTTCTGATCTTTAGCAAGCCCTGCCAAGAAGGAGGCAGGCAGCCCAGTGGGTCTCTTTTCTCAGCCTCGGGCGCAGTGAAAAAGAGGATTTGAAATAGTAGAAAGCATTCGTGGAGAAAATATTTCAGCCTTATGGTCTATTTAACAGACTGTATCTCCTATATTTCATTATCTTAGTTTCTCTCTGTGACTGTGAAGCAATTTCCCAATTCGTGCTTTAGCTGTGGTTGCTGACCAACATGGGTGTTTTCATACTGATCAGTTCTTCTGATTTACTGTGCATTGAGTTTTAAGAGAGTGATTGCAAATCCATTGGAGGAACAAGAGTGTCACCAGTCTCTGTACATCATTAATATTTTAAAACAGTAGAGTTATTGAATTATAGGGGCACCTGGGTGGCTCAGTGGGTTAAGCCTCTGCCTTCGGCTCAGGTCATGATCTCAGGGTCCTGGGATTGAGCCAGGCATCAGGCTCCCTGCTCAGCAGGGAGCCTGCTTCCCCCTCTCTCTCTGCCTACCTACTTGTGATCTCTGTCAAATAAATAAGTAAAATCTTTTTAAAAAATAGAGTTATTAGCTTTAAGGATTGGTCTAGCAATGTTAATATTTAAATTCGATTAATTAATGAGTTCTATTCTTTATTTTTCACACGTTTATAGTTTATAGGGAACTTCTTTCAGTTTTTGCTGCCTTTCGGGGCAATGGAATATCTAGAAGCAGCATTGAGCTGGTAGGTACGAAACAGAAAATAATAGTTGGGACAGTTATTGATTAACTGTGTGACCTCAGACAAGTGACTTCATTCTCCTTATTTCCTTTGGTTTCTGAGTTAAAAAAAAAAAAAAAAAAAAAATTGGAGAGCCGTTGATTGATTTCTTACTTTGAGAGTTGATGAGAAGACAGATGAAATATTTTCGTGATCTTTGATTTCTTATGGGTCTTGAGGGATCCATAAGGTATTTCTTTTACTTATTTCCATTTCATTATATATTTTATTCTGTATGACCGTTTAACACTGAAGGCATTGTGAAGGAATTTAGATTCTTTGTTTCTTCCAGAGTGCCATTTGCTTTGCAATACCACAAAGGGAAGAAGTGATATTTTGCTGGGTCACAGAGAGTGTCAGTGGCAAGTTAGGATCAAACACAGGCAATTGTTTAGCTCATAAAGCCCCACAGCTTCCTGAAGAGTATTTGTAGGTCGCATCTCAACCTTACGTTTAATAACAACAACTGCCACAAAGATTGCTGATTACTCAGATGTTAAGAACAGCCGTATTTCTTTGCAAACAAAGGCCCTCCTCCCAGAATAAAAGAGCCACTTATGCCTTCCAAGTAAAGGCCTTTTATTATTAGATTCTTGGGCACTTGGCGATTTATACTGTTCATATTTCAGTGCTTTTAATAACAACAAAATAGCTGTAACTGACTGTTTGATAAACTACAGAGAAATCCAGAAACATAATTGTGTTTTTTAAGAATTACATAGTAATATGAGCTGGGGGAGGAGGAACGACAGGGAATATAATTTCTTTTCAAACCCTTTTCCCATGAGGCACATGCTAGGCTTTCTTTTCCTCCTTAATCTGCTGCCACCATCCCACTGCACCTGTGTGACAGCAAGAACTATCGCTCCAGGTCAATGAGGGGGCAGCTGGTTTGAATCTTGTTCAGAATGAGGGATTGAGGCCATCACCATTTCGAAGCTGTGAGTTCTCCTCACATAATTTTCAGCCTCAGGTTTGCCAAGCAAATCAAGAGCCTGAAAACAACAAAACAAAACGACCAACAAAGGACTCCTGCTCCCTAAGTGAATGCTATTGTTCAAGAAGTGGCAACTCCACAGGTATCTTTCTGGCTTTGTGTTGTTGGTGCCTACCAGACCCCACACCTAGAAAACCAAACTCCTCCCCTTTCGAAAGACAAGAACAACAGCAGGCAGCACACTCTTCCTAACTGGAAAGTGGAGAATCATTTTTCAAATGCCATGTTGACTTTCTGACAGCATTTTAATAACGTGTAAGTAGGAGGGCGCGGATCTTCAGATAAACAAGTACTGGGCTAGTGCGGTCGGCAGAGCTCGCTTCTGGAATGTCCTGGGGGTAGCCGGTGGAGATTTAGGGGATAAGAGTGTCTTTTTCAAAGGCAGCTATTGGAGTAAGTTACATGAACAGCCTAACCAGTGGTGACCTGGTGCTGAGGATCTGCCTTAGAAAAATGGATAGAAGTTGAACTCTCCTCAGCTCTAAGTGACCCTCCGAGAAGACCCTATCAGAGCATAGCCACAGCCCCATCTTTGGTTCTGCTTGGATTTACAGACATGTCCCCTTCATTCTGGCAAAAGGCAGGAGCATCATTACATCTGGGCTTGTTTTATGATGCCTCATGGAAACAGCTGCGTTGCCTGTCTTTGTGTGGATACAGTTTTTTAAAAAATGAAAATCGCCATGGCAACAGCTGCAGCCACTTATTACAGAGCAGTGGAAGTGATGCTGATATTTGTGAGGAAAGCTCTGCTCTCAGAATAATTCGTCCCTTACAATGAAGTGGATTTTTCCCACTAACATTTCCATTTTTGAAAAATAAAAAGGTATGAGAATGTGTTCAAAAGAAATTTACTAGGGAGCTGGAGAGCTCAGAGAATTGGTAGGCAGAAGTGGAGCCTTTGATCTGTGGCCCCTGAGTTAAAATCCAACTGTTTGTTACTATCTCTCAATACTGGGTTTTCTAGGAGGGCAGTGCTCATTGTTTTCAAGCCCCCTAGTATGCCACTCCAAAAAGAATTGCTTCATAGCAGCAAGAGTTGTGATTAGAATTAATCAAAGCCAGTTTTTCTGCTGCTTTCAGCATCACACCTTGCTTTGAGCTTTGAGGAACCTCTAAATGTGAGATTATAGAAACCCATTTGGTTCCATCTTAGTAAGTATGTAATAGTTTAAGAGTTACTTCAGTTCACTTTTAACTCAGTTCTGAGATAAGTAATGTCTTTCACAGGCTCATGCTAAATAAATAAATAAAGGCTCTGGCACTTTCTTTTTCCTGGAGCTTTAAGAAATAGAATAAGAGGAAGGCTAGCAAAGAAAGATTTTTGCCATGACATGTGTTCAAGACTTTACGCATTGTTGGGGGAATGTCTGTACATTGGGTGTTGAATAAGTTTTTCATACAGCCAGATAATTCAACGGGAAGTGTCTAACTATGAGGAAACAAAAAAGTGATGTCAATAGTGGGTAAATCTCCCTCACAAGTTTCAAACCCCTTAAATAAAAGTGATGCCATATGTTTTTGGTTGTGGGCCCTAAAAGTTTAGGGTGCACATTTTACCACCAAAATGATATTTCATCCAAATTTCACTGAACTGTGTCGTGCCCTGCATTGTTTTCCTCCCATCACTCAGAAGAAGCAGAGAAGCCCATGGAGAAAGTGTTTGCCCTCGGCTATAGTAAACATATTGCAAAAGGCTCCATTTCATCCTTTTCTGGAAAATGATTGAGAAGCAAAAAACCTTTCCCCTTTAAGTACAGCCACAAGAGATTGTTTTATTTTTACTAAAGGACAGGGTAGCATATTAGAATCTATTGTGCAGTAAACGGTGTATCCCATCTCTCTCCTTTCTGCTGCTAAGTTTGTTTCCCATTTAAGCCAACCAAGAAACTGTTCACACAAATAAGCCAAAATTTGAGATTAGGATACCCTATGATGGAAGCTTAAAGTCTTCATTGCTCTTTGATTACCTACATTTATCCCACATTATCACTTGCCCTGGCAATCAGGGTTAGTTTTTCAGTCAATGTGAATTTCAGTTTAATGCTTGTAAGACCTCTTTTCTTTCTCTCTCTCATTCTCTCTTTCTTTCTCTTTCTCATTTCTACACTTTACCCACATTGCCCTAATCGATTTATTCCTGGTATCGCATCACATCTTAGTTCTTAGTTGAGAGACTCAAGAGGAATGTAATTCTAACAATTTTATTTTCCCTAAACTAGGCAAGATTGAAGGATGTGCTGATTTAAATTCTGATGCAGAAAGGGAAATGTTGAAAGGAATGCAGCAATGAAGAAGGGAGATAATCAGTCTCTTCATAAAGAAGTCAGTACATCGGCCTGGATATGGTGGCCTTAGGCAGATGTTTGATAAGAGTTGTTGGTTAGAGAAGAGATCACCATCTGGCATAAGATGCATCTTAGTATAATTAATTTCTCATTTAATAAATGTATCCAATTTTGCTGAACCACCTCTGAAGCCGCGGGAATATGGTTCTGTTGGGGGAATCTTGGATTTGTAAGAAGCATCAGGTCTATCAACTCTACCTAAAGCCTTTGTTGGTGTACTTAGGTCACAAGGAACCAGTGCCCCAAAACTTGGTGTATTTTGAAGCACAAGTCAGCTCAAAGAAAACTTATCAAGGCTCCCATTTCTTGGTGAGTCAAGTTTAGATGTCTCCAATTTCACTTTGGTGGTGTAGGTTTCCATCATTTTGCCCCCAGAGGAGTCTCCTTTTGGTAATACATTCCATTTTGATAGAAGAATGATGTTTTAATTATTTGTAGAATTTAGTAACAGCCGAAAACAGATATTCAACTTCCTTCCAGATAACAAGCAAAACATTCTACCTTTCAAATATAAACATTTTTGTTAAGCCTAGGGGAAAGTCTAGAGGAATGCAACCCTATTCCACTTTAGTTTCATTAGTTCTTGGGGTCACTGTTTGTTTGTTTATTTGTTTATTTTTGCTGGTTTACTACTAAAAAAATACACAAAGAAAGAACTAAAGAAATATGTAGATACAAGTTAAACTAGTCAGTTTAAAGACCTCACCAGTAGAGACTACCTAAGGAAAGCACTTAACCATCGGGACCACCACATATAACTAACCTGTTGTTGATGTACGAACATGCCTATATGTAGTTTACTAGGTAGCAACAAGGGAGAGGGCAACATAGGAGGCTTGGAACCAGATTGTAATGCCAGTCCAACCACTTACTCACCACATGACCTTGGCCATGTAGTTTAACCTTCCTTAATTTCAGCAATTTCTCCTTGAAATACATAGATAATATTATCTTCCCTTTGGGATTATTGTAAAGATTAAAAGTAATGTATACAAAATGCATATCACAGTTCTGGCTTACAAGAGACCCTCAATAAACAGCAGCTATTAACATCGCAATGTAGAAAACACAAAGTCCAAGAGAATTTTAACACTGAACATATTGCAGAAAGAAACCATACAGGCTTTCCAAATTCAGTATTTAAGACTCTAAAATTAAGCAGGCATTGCACAGACTGATCACTCAATTTACCAACAAACTGTCTTTTTATATCTTACTAGTTTATTCTATTATTCTAAAAGCCAGAAATTATTCTTTCTCTTTCTCATTATTTTGGAAATTCACTGCTTAAGTCCTTTTTTTAAAATCCAGAATTTAAAGGCTAAACATTTTCAATGTAAATAATGTAACAGAACCAATACACTTCTTCCCTCACTGCCACCTACACAGACTGCTTGGTCTCGGAGCCAAGGTTTGTTAGGAAATTCCAAGGCAATAGACACCAGAGGCACTTGTCCAGTCATCCTAGACCTTCCATTTCGTTATAGTCTCTGAGTTCTGGCATCGGGTCTGCAGGGATTATCATACTTTCCCTGTGATGACGTTACCTAGGCCTTTACCATCACATTTCATAAGCATTTATGGTTCTGTAATCTCTAATTATGCACTGACCTCCTCCTGATGAAGTCTGATTAGCATTAAGTGCTAAAGCAGGCTTTTCACACACAAACAGGAATTGGGCTATTTCTCAGCATAAGATTTTTTTGGAGCTTCTCTCTCTCTTTCACACATACACACACACACACACACACACACTCGTTGTTAATGGATATGAATGCAGCCACGTCCTTCATTATTTTCATCTAAATGGCATTCTCCTCTCCTATCACTGGCTCACCTCTGTTTCCATTAGATACTTTCTAGCAATGGTCCTGAGGCACTTTTTAAAAACTGAAATTTACCAAGAAGGTGGTAATACATTTGAATAAAAATCTAATGAATATACTTAATCTAGAGGACACAGTGAAGTATAATTATTGAATTCTGCCCCTTTTCTTAAAGGCTTTGCAGTTTCGATGTAACCTTAGTCCCAAGAAGTATAATTCAATACTAGCTGGTAGCACACCCATTAAATGGGTAGAAGAGTAATTCTATTCTTCTCCTTCTGACCCACCCTGGCTACATGCTTCTTCCCTTACAAACTATAGGAAGAATTCACTTGTTTTAACCCAATTTGGAAACAGACATCTGCATCCCTCATGCTTTTCATTACCATTGTGCTTCCTTATTTCAGAATTTAGCCCCCAAGGGACATTTCTCCCCCAAATTTCTGGGGGAGCATCAGCCCATTTCTCCCATTTGTTCTCGTAACATAGAAACAAAACAAGATCTTCTGGAAGAATTGCCATGGGCACACTGAACCAAGCCCGCTGTGTCTCACTTGTTCTGGTTGACCTACAGAAAGCCAAGCTCTGGGAGTAGTAGTGAGAGTGAGTCCTAGCACGTGACTTTGGCTGTGTTGAATCAATAAAGTTGACATAAGCTAAACCATGATTGTAAGATTGTAGGATTGATCCAGGCCACGTGTTGCCTTATGTTTCATGGTGTTACCTGCTATAGTTCTTAACTCTGTCACTTACTGCTGTGCAAATATAACTCTCAAAACCTCAACTTTCTCTCCAGATATACTTAGATGTCAAGAATTGTCACTCTTTCTGACCTGTCATTATCCCCTTATCTTCTTCTGTACATTGTCTGCTAGCACAGAACAGCCATATACAGTCCCTGCCCCAGCAGGATATGTGTACAAAAAGGTCGTGACTTAGTACAAGTTTTCCTCCATTACCAAGGTGCTCCTATTTCCTATGCCTTGCAGTGGTTATCTGATTATCCCTCTCATCTTACCTTCTGCAGATCACTGTTTGACTCAGCTTTTAACTACCTGCTTCTTGTGCTTCCAACAGTATAAGTGTACCCATGCTTTTGTGGTCTTTAACCTTCTTTGAGGTCATGAACTAAATGGAGAGGGTGATGAAAGTTAAGGAATCCCTTTCCAGAAGCGTGCATGTGTGGATTTACGTTGGGTTCACATCTATCCCTGGACCCTTTGAATCATTGATTTCCCAGCCCCCTTGCTGGTTGTTTTCATACTCACTGTGGCTTGCTTACCTGGTTCTAGTGTGAAGCCTTCCCCTGACCTCCCTTCACCACAGTCCCTAACCAAATCATCCAGCATGAGAGTTCCCCAAGCCTCTGAGCTGTTGTCTGCCTAGATGTGCAAAAAACCATTCTTCTAACCTTTCAAGACTACTTCAGGGCCCAGGGTGCTAGCTCCTGATACAGAGCAATAGCTTGTATTCCTTCACAGTTCAGCGATGGCCTTGGTAAATGAAATGTTCATCCTGTGCTTGGCTTCTGACTCCACATCTTAGTAACCATCCTTACTGCATAGGAATAGGAAAGGCCTATTAATTGCTTAAGTTAGGAATCTCTTAATTCTTACAGGCTATATTGGTTTGAGATTCAAATATACCTCAGAGTCCATATTCTTATCACAGATAAAGTTGTGACCTAAAGACCTACTATCAAAAATGACTCTTCTGTGAAACTTAAGCTTTCTGCAATATCTACTTGATAACAACTGCTAGACATATAAAATGTAATATTAAAAAATTTATGTAGAAGCAAAACTCTGTTTGGTACAATGTGTTGGTCTGTAAGTCCCATGCTTCAAACACAAAGTTGAAATCTGTGGGAGTAAGGCAACTATCATGGTAAAATATATTAGTTTAAGAAGAAACTGTCTTTCGCCCCCAAAGATACCTTTGAACTCGCACAAAATTATCTTTAACTCCAAAAAGATGGGTACATATTCTTTTTTTTTTTTTTTTAAGATTTTATTTATTTATTTGACAGAGGAGAAAGAGATCACAAGTAGGCAGAGAGGCAGGCTGGCAGGGAGAGAGGAGGAAGCAGGCTCCCCGCTGAGCAGAGAACCCAACATGGGGCTCGATCCCAGGACCCTGAGATCATGACCTGAGCTGAAGGCAGAGGCTTAACCCACTGAGCCACCCAGGTGCCCCGATGGGTACATATTCTTAAATTAATTTGTGATTTGGAACCCAGAAACTCACTTAATTGTTAATAGATGGTAGAGCAGGGAAAGGGTCTGGGGGAATGAGCAGATCTATGCAAATATTTTCCAGGAGTTGCCTTGTCATCAGGTAAATCTCTGTCAGGCTGTCTCAGGAAACCGTTTATAATGGGAGTGGGATTTATCTAATGTGGGAATGAAAGGCATTCAGATTAAGAAAGCAGCCCATTGTCTATGAAAAGTCCTTTGACCCAGCCAGAGGAAGCTAGCATTTCATTCAGTGGCTCCTCTCTGTCCACAGTACACAACATGTCTGAAACACTGCAGGCCCCAAGGCAAGCAAGTGCCTGTTTTCAGATTCTTCTTTATCTCTATGTAGCATGCAGTGAGCTGTGAATTGGTGATGGCCATAAAAGCAAACTCCACTGGTTTCATGATTTTTCCTTGATTGTTGCTAATCAGCCGTCCCACACAACTTCATTAGACACCCTCTGTTCCCGAACTTTTTTTGCCTTAGGTATAGCAACAGGATTTCTGTGGTATGTCTACCTTTGTGTCCCCTTCTCTGGCAAGGCTGCTAGAAGTTCAGCTCCATTGGACTTGTAAGACAACCATGGCTCTTTTGTGCTTAGCTTTTGTTAACAATTTACATGCATCTCCTTATTTGATACTATCCCAGTAGCCTTCTGCTCTACAGGCCTCATTAGGAAAAAAATGAATTCAATATTTGATCTAACTCTAAACATATTGCTCATTTCACCCTCAGAAGATTCTTACACTTTTCTGACATACTAATTGGAATTCCTAAATGCCTCCATCTTTCTAGAAATAGTTTATTTTTTCTTGATTCCTTTGGAAGGAAACACTCCAAAAAACAATACTAATACAAATAACAATAACAACAATAACAGCAGCTAGCATTTATGGAGTGCTCTCTGTGTTTCAGGTAGAAGCACTAAGCACATATCGACCCAGTTAATCCCACTCTGTGGAGGAGGTATAATTGTTATCATCACCCTTTTTAAGGGAAGACCCTGAGACATGGATAAGTAATTACTAGAAAGAAACAGAAGTCACCATGTGGGAGCGCAGGGCAAACAACTGCATAAGACGGTGGACCTGAGGTGTTGGCATGATGCCAAGAGGTTGAAGCCTTTTAATATGGAGGAAGGGTCGCCATGAAAAACCCTGGCCTGGAAGCAGCACCAGGTTGTCAGCAGAACTCCTCATATTGACATGGATATACTAACTGATGCTTTTTTTTTTCTTACAAATTACAAGGAGAAGTCCTGAAATCGTAAACTCTTAAGAATGGTATTTTCTTCGTTCCTCTGAAGGTGAAATATTTACTGAGTTACTTATCTGTGGGAGCACTCAGGTGATAGAGATCCTGGTGTTCCCACTTTCCTGCCTGCCTTGTATACCGACTTGCAACCGATGCGATTTGAATTGAATGCCTGCTGCTCCAGTTATTAGTGAGTTACCTTGGGCAAATGATTTACTCTCCCTGAGTCTGTGTATCTCCAAAATGCAAATACTTTCTTCATTAGATTGGTGGAAGGATTGAATAAAGTGAAACATATACAGTTACTCAATCTAAGTCATAGTACCCTCATCTGTAAAATGGAAATCCCAATAGCACTTACTTATGGGGGTCCTGTGATGGCTGAATGAGATAATGTTTATAAAAGTGCTTACCATAGAGCTGACACATGGTGAAGGTTCCATAGGAAGAATACAGGAAATAGTAAGTATTTGGAGCGCTGAGTAAGTGTTGGAGCACCCTGGCCCCCTTCTGCATTTCAACCTTGGAGATTAATATTTGGTCCTGATTGCACCTGTTAATGATTATACTTTAATTTTAACTAGATTTCCATCTTTAGTGACTATTAACCTACTTTTCTATATCTCTTTATATCTATTATGACTAAAAGTTTCACATATCACAGTACTCTTTGGAAATAAGATTTCATTAGTGAGGATTAAAGGAACTGAAAAGTAGGAGAAAGGGTTGAAATTCCCATTAGATCTTAAGAATCAGTCTCTCTCTCTCTCTTTTAAATAGGCTCACAGTAGTGAGATTCAAACTCTTGTTTCTGCCTCAGAAAAGAAAGAACAAAAACAAAATAAAAGAAGGGTATTTGCAAGTTACTTTTATCTTTAAGACTATCTCAAATTCACTTTCCTCTCAATATTAGGTACAAGAGAAAATTTCTCAAAGCCACAGACTAATTCAATTCTGACAAGACTTTTCAGACTAAATTGCGAAGTAATTTAAAATCTCCTTTCAAAGGAAATGCACACATAATTCATAACAAACTTCCTTTAACTCTTCTTCCCTTTTAACCAATTTTAAACTTAGGGCTCTCTTTGTCACCTTAAAGTTGGAACTTAATGGAGCAGAGCCACTTAGGAATCTGTCAAAGGCTTTATTCCGTGCTGAAATTTGTAACTGTTCTTGATGTCATTATCAGCCCAGCTCCAGCCTAAATCATCAGTGCCTTCATTGTGTCCCCGTTGCAGGACAGTACTGCTTCTTACTAAGTGCTCAGCCATTTCCAATGGTCGGATTTGGGTTAGCACAGAAAGCCTAGCACCCTATATCCCTCTCCTGGTACTCCTAGGGGAAGTTGGAAAACAGGTAGTGAATCAATAACTCTTGGAATGAGAGGTCCCTAGTGACCACATTATCCTCCATGCAGTGCTTGGATCTTCTCCATAGCACTCTGGAAAGTAACTTTTTCATTCTATGCTTAAGTATCTCCAATGACAGAGAACTCACTTCCCTTTCTTAGAGTCCATTTCCTTTTGTGTTAGATCTAAAAATTAAGAAATTTTGAAATCAAAGATAAAGCTGAAATCTTTCTTCCTATGATGTTTTTACTTTTGGATTTTATCTTGCCTCTGGAAACCCCCCAAATGAGGCCAGTCCTTCCTCTGCATAACTACATTGCAAATGCTCACTGAAACTGTTTCTACTAAATTCATCTATCCTTTAAACTCTTCCCCTTCCTTCTATCTTCCTTTTCAACACCGTACTCCTTCTCCTGTGGTCTCCTGTGGCTTGTCAGTTCTCGTTCCGATAATGGCATCTAGACGGGTGGAGAGAGGCCTGGTCTGCCCCAGCCATTGAGAAATACATACAGTGGGACCATGCTATCTCCTATCCAACATCTTCTACTGTTATTGACATAGACTTCATAGGAAATATTCCATACTACAGCTTTCCCCAACCACAAGCCCTCCAATGTCTGCCCTTTCATCCCTGGACTATCCTAAGACCTAAAAATGGCCTAAGAGCTTCCATTAGACCTGGCCCCAGCCCCACCTCCAACCCTGTCTCCCACTGTTCTCCCCTTGCTCATTTCCCTCCAGTCACATTGCCTCCTTGCAGCAACTCAGACCCACTGAGCAAGCTCCGCTTCAGGATCGAAAGCTCTCTGCAGTTCTTTTGATTCAGGACTGAATCAAAATTCTTTCTCAGAAAAGCCTTTTCTGACCACCCTAATTATAGCAGTTTCCCTCTAACTGTCTATCCCAACCCTTCATGATGCTTTAATGTTTCTTTTCAACTTCTGTCATTAAATCATATACTTATCTGCTTAGCTGTTTTTCATGTTTTGTTTTTGTTTTTTTGTTTCTCCACTGGAATATAAGAAACATGAGGCAAGAAGCTTTGTTGTTTTCCCTGCTAGATCTTTAGTTCCTAGTTCTAGGCACTAGTTCTAGTTCTAGTTCTAATTCTAGTTCTAGTTCTAGGCACCTACGTCCACATAGTAGGTGATTAATATGTCTTTGTTGATGGAGTGAAACAGTAAATTTAGCATGAGACTGTATAGTTCTTGGGGCAGCTATGACAGACCCACCCATACTTCCCACAGAATTCCCCTTGTCTTTTTCTTTTGTGCCTGATGTCAAAATGGCAAAATGATATTTGTCAAGGATTTGGAAAATCACACCTTGGTATGAATTTGGATTCTCAGGGAGCAAAGTCATTAACTAAATGGTCCTCCAGAAGCTGAAAGAGTTATTAATGTGCCCTCTGCAAACACGGCTTTCCACCCTGCAGGGTTTTTGGCCCTTGGGAAGGTGAAACCTGATGGTTCTAACTCAAGCTCAGCAAACCTCTGGCCAGAACCTTTTATTATTAAGAGGCAGCTCTTCTAACCTCCCAGGGTGCCTGGAATGCCCCCAATTCCTGAAGTCATTATGTTTTACAGCGGGTCCTCTTGACAGAGCTTCATTGGCCTTTGGCAGGACATAAACCAGAATAATGAGCATGCAGATGCCAGAATGAATTCCAGTGTGTACACACAATTCTTGGCCCCATAAAAATCAATTCCTTATTCATAATTAAGCAACTTCTTGAGAAAGGGCAGGTTGGTACAGTTATTAAAAGATAAATAATAGATAAGGATCCACTCATTTTTTTTTGTGTTTTTTTTGTTTTGTTTTGTTTTTTTTGGACCAAAAACTTTTAAACACAAAATAGTACTGTAATTAGTTTTCTTCTACTTTGTTTCTTACCTGTGACACTCAGGGCCAGAGATTTTACAAATTTTCATTGCCCTTCTATATTGAGTATCTCCTTAAAAATGTATCTTTTAAAAAAAATATATCTTTAAGAGCAGAATGACAAAGCAGCTCTAGATAGGGAGAAAAAAAAAAAAAAAACTAGAAGCACCCTGACATAAACTTCACAAGCTGTGTTGTCCTGTGGGCCTTTTCCT
This sequence comes from Mustela erminea, assembly GCF_009829155.1. Taxonomy (NCBI): domain Eukaryota; kingdom Metazoa; phylum Chordata; class Mammalia; order Carnivora; family Mustelidae; genus Mustela; species Mustela erminea. Next base: position 150,672,347 of record NC_045614.1, read on the forward strand.
ATTTGCCAAGCTGGGTTTGGGGAGCAAAGCAGGAAACAAAAGCTGATAAATGGCTTCACACTAAAAGGAGCAGCAGCTTGGGTACCTGGGTGGCTCAGGGGGTTAAGCCTCTGTCTTCCGGTCCTGGGATCAAGGCCTACATTGGGCTCTCTGCTCAGCGAGGAGCCTGCTTCTCCCTCTCTTTCTGCCTCTCTACCTACTTGTGATCACCCTCTGTGTCAAATAAATAAAATCTTTTAAAAAGATAAATAAATAAATAAATAAAAATTTAAAAAGCAGCAGCTTTCCCCAGCAGTTAAGGCCCTACCTCCAACTAGCTTAATTGGCAGCAGAACTAGCCTAATTTCCTTCAACCTCCCCACCATCTTTTTTGCCTCAAATTGGTATATAAAAGGAGTGAGGAAGGGTGGGGTCTCCCTTGGAGAGACTATATAGTGTTTGAGGTGTGAAGTTGTTGTGCCTTCTGTTTATCAGGGTGCTTCCTCTATCCTAAGTCAAGTGGAAGAGACTGCACTGGAAGAAATCACCCAATAGGCTGAGGCTACCTGCAAGAAGAGGCCTTGCCAGCTTATTCCCAAGTGGAGAAAACTTTAGATGGGCTAAGGCCCTCTGAAAACAGTAAAGGAAGGAAGTTCTTGGATGTAGTTTCTTGGAGTGGGAGTACACAAGAATGTGGGGACTGGCCGAGAGTTCTCTGAACGAAATCAGCTGGAATGGTCTGTGTCAGCAGGACTGATGCTCCCTGATTTGGTGTGTTTAGGAGGTAGCCAAGGTGAATCCACCTGGCACAGTGGCCCACGGCCCAATCAAGGGGACTGAAGGTCAAAAGAAGGGTGAGAGTCATGACGCTGCCCGAATGACCCCAGATCCAAGGCACAGAAAAGGGCTGGGTATGTACATACCTGGCAGGGCAGATGGAAGATCAGTCCCTGTGAGAGGATTCTCAGCAAAATAGAGGTGCTTCCTGTCAGCAGAGGTCTCTGACACAGAGACTGAGCAGGAACAAGCGTGTTCCTCCATCCCTCCACTGTGCCTCCAATACCAGAAGACACTGGTGCCCAGAAGAGGGTTGGAGGAACACCTCTTCTGCCACTCTTCCCAAGTCATCCTGCCTGCTGCTCTAGAACCTGCAGGGGGAAGAAGAATTCTGCTTTGAAGATTTAGGTTTTAAGCTAGACTATACCAAGTCTTAATAACTGAAAGGACTTGAATAATGGAATTTTGCTAAGGCATCATTAATGGAACTACATACCCACACAAAGAAGGATTTGATATAGTACAGCTAGAAGCAGTAATTGGAAAAAAAATAAACTACTTAATATATATATCCCAACTAATCAGGAATTCTATAATAAACTGGTGTCAGCAGCTAGAAATTTTTTGTTAGGGATTAAAGTTTTGGCAGAGAAAGTGATAGGTTCTTTTGTACTCTTTGGATATAGTAGTCATTTTCTCGTTTTTTTCCTTAATGATTATATTAATAAATATTCTGAAAGGGATACGATGTGTTGCTTAATATTTTCCTTTTGAAAGTTTTCGAGTGACACTGATTTTTTGTTGACAAAATAACTGAAAGTATACTGGGGGCTAGGAGAAGCAGGGTGTCCCAGTCGGGCACCCAGGATGGAGACTGGACCATGGGCGCTGGGAGGGCCAGGGAGAGAATAGCGGCCCAGGAGCTGGACGTTGTTGGGTAGTTTAAGTGAATAAGTGTGAGGCAAAATATTTTAGCCATAGCAGTGAAAAATAACAAAGTGGAAGGTGTTAAAATCCAGGTGATCTTGAGAAAGATTTTAAGAACCAGGAGAGAAAAGACTGGGTAGGATCCAAAGTGAGAAAAGGCCAGAGTCATGAGTCATGGAGGGGATGACATTGGTGGAAGTAATGGTGGTACTGTTTATAAAACACTTTCCCTGCATCGTATCATTTTTACTTTCAGCATAATTGCAATACCTTCTTCTCTTTTTCGTCCGGTACTTCTTCTTGCCCTCTCCTTCTTCTTCTTCACCGCCAACATCTATTGAGCATCGGTATCATACACCATTCCACAAAAAACAATAAGTGAGATCAAATGGTCCCAGACACTCCATGATCCTAGACCAGGGGCCAGTCCAGTCAGGGTATAAGGGAGACAGGTGATGACATCTCAGTTCTCTTTCAGTTGAGGTGCTGACTGGACATCTAGTTTGAGATACTTAAACCAAACTCTCAGTTCAAAAGAGAGAAAGAGAGAGAGAAAAGAAGGAGAAGGAGGAGGAGGAAGAACAGGTTCTTTGGAAAAGGATGATTTACTTAAGAAATGCACCTGTTACAGGTGCCATTTCAAGTGCTTTATAAACATTAATCCATTGAATCCTTGTAGCAACTTATGTGATAGTTACTAGTGTTATCATCCTCAATTTATAGGAAACTGAAGTACATATAAATTAAGTAACTGGTTCAAGGCCACACAGGCAGTAAGTGGCAGAACTGAGATTTGAACCCAGATTCAGATTCTATGCTCTTAATACTACCTAAGCTGCCAGGTAAGTTCCCTGAAGGAACATCATAAAGATTAAATAATGGGTTGTTGAGAAACACCAGAGTTGTGATCCTGTCTGTGAATCTTAAATGGTACAGCGAGCAACATGATCCTTATTCATGTTGCTTTCATCAAAGGAATTTAGGATATTTCATCCATTTCAAAATTTTTGAATAAAAGATGCTGCACACATTTATTTCTGAGAACGGATACAATATACTATCATCAAACTCGTTTTTGCTGAATAATCTATTCCTGAATAGAATGAATCAATAACCTGGACTTATTTCCAATTTATGAGATGAATATTTAAACACCACTATGTATTTCTGCTCATATCATTTTCAAGGATATTGGTTTCATCTATCTCAAATATTCTTTCCAGAAATATGGGGACTGTAGATCCATCTTTACCAGCTTGTGTTATAAACAATGCCTTTTCAGAGTAGTACCCCAGAGAACAAGCACCACACAGATTAGCAGAAAGTCTAATTCTTCTTCTCTTCTCTCCCTTCCAATGTTTGCATCCACGAATAGGTCCAATCATGTCCCTCAGTGCAGGGCGTGCAGAGGAGGAAATGTTTTCTTTTTAAGTCCAAAGGGCTGCAACTGCTGGGACATGCTATTTCTTCCTCTCTTGGGTTGAAGTTGGAAAAATCTATATACCCAAACCCTTGTTTGTTTCTAGAAAGCACCCTCTGCAGCTGCTGCCCCATAGTCCAGAGGCTTAGTGTTGCAACTGAAAACCAGAGCCCAAAGAGATGCCTCCTTCACCAGGATTTAGAGCCCAGAGGAACACCTTCTTAAAATCATGGCAGGTCGGGAGAGATACAATCTGCCTGACTTTTCTTAACCTGCTTTCTTTACCTCACTCCTCACCAGAAGCCAGAGGGCTTTGTCTACAGAACATCCAGTATGGGTGCCACTTAACTAGGATGATGCAACTCAAGCTCAGTCTCCTCGCCTATTCCTGTCCTGAGACAGATCCCTAGCCAGACTGCAGAGGACACTCCTTTCTTTGTGGATCTGTGGAGTGAAGAGCTCTGCGATAAACACAACAGTTGTTTAGCCTCACTTCAATGGCGGTGTCCTCCCCAGAGACCCTTCTATTCCTATGCAAAAGTGACTAGTTCCTTGCAGCAACCCAGAAGCCTGATGTACCAGAAGGGAAGCCACACCCCATCTCTGTGTAGTTGGAGCTGGGGCCTGGCTCAGCCACAGCACTCTGTTCTCTGTCATGTGGGGCTTATGGAAGTTCTCAGCAGAATGGCGGTGGTGGTGGTGATGATCATCAGCATTCAGTGAGTGTATATTTTTCATGCACATAATTAGCACTCAGTAAATGGCCCTACAGTCCACAAGATAAATATACAGGTTTTAAATGTACCTCACATTCCCGTGCATTTCTGGGAGGTAAGTACTATTAACGTTTCCATTTTACAGACTTTGAAACTGAGTCTGAGCATGATGAAATAACTTGCCCAAGGCCATAGAGCCAATAAGGGTTAGATCTCTGAAGCTCCAGTTAAGAGTCTCAAGTGTCATCTTCAGTTTGGATTGATGAACTTAAAAGCACCCACAGTGTAAATATATAAAGTCATTGCTTAATAAAGGAAATCTTGTAGATGATGATTCATTCCAAGACTAGCTTTTGTAGACATCCTTCCTTCCTGTATTTCTTCTTTCTTTCTTTTCTACTTTCCAGTCATCCTGCATTTATTTCCATTAGCCTTTATTTGGACTGCCACATGTCAGGCACCAGTCTGTGTCCAGGCATATGAAGAAGAACAAGACCCTAGCCAGGCCCAGCAAAGCTCAGGTCCAGGAGCCAGTTCTGAAAGCAGATTCCCATGAGAAGCCCAGAGTCTCACCATATAGTGAGGTGGGGGAAAGGGTGCTGTCGTCCCATACAGTGGGACACAGGAAGGTGCTGTCCAAGTCCATCCAGGGGTGAAATTAAATGTTCTGGTACCTGAGCTTCTGCATTTACAATCAGCATAGCACTCAATCAGCTAACCTGATTTGGGTTCCTGTTTTTCCTGTTTTTCTCCCAACAAGATCACTTTCTGAAGGAAGAGACCAAAAATCTGCATTTTGAACTCCATAGCTCTGTGTTCTCTAACCCTTAGTTTCTTTGTTTTATTTAAAAAAAAAAAAAAAAGAGAGAGAGAGAGAGAGAGAGTAAAGAAAGAAAAGTAGGGATAAAAATACGTGCCCAGTTCAATTGGCAGAAATGTTATAGGATCAAATGAAGTTATAATGCAGGCCTAAAGGGGACAAAATGTTGTGTAAATGTGAGGACTTTTGGACTTTTGTATGTGTTTAACATGAAATTTAAAGCTGAGTGATGCCACCTACCTATGTCAGACTCCATCGATGCCCATATACGTGGCCCCTGTGTTCCAGCCATAACGATATAGTTCTGCTTTAAAGGGCCCTCAACTCATCTGCCTTCTTGCCTTTGCTTGCACTCTTTCTGCTGCCTGAAATACCCTCTTCCCATCACTGTCTGTTGACTTGCTTCCCTGCTCAAATGCCATCTCCTCTCATCTAAAATAATGACTCTTGCCTCATTTGCACCATGAAGTGTATCTATCTCTCAAAAAAAATCACACTTAGCACCATGACTAGAGCTAGTTGTCATCTACATCTTAGGCCCCTGTGCCTACAACAAAATGTTTCTTGACTCAAATTCTGCTTCACTTCTCTATGCCTTTCCTGCCTGACCCCCAACACCCTACTCCTAATGTACAACCAGGCCCTTAGTGTGTACCCAGTGCATACATCCTGGAGAGCTTTAGGGGCAGCAAATTCAACATACAAGTCTTCATAAGTCAAGGGAAGTTAAGCTTTTCCCTTAAATTAAATCAAGCACCACAGGGAAGAAGTATATGAAGTTTGTGTGTACCCTGCTGGGTGGGGATCAGAGCCCAGGAAGAGAATGTCTCCCAGAAGGCAGACTGAGAATTAGTGCAGTTACTCAGATGATTGTAGGTGACACACAGGTGAACTTTTCATCAAATGTAATAGTTACATAATCTCATAGGTATTAAGAAGAAAGAAAATTAGCACATCAAACCTATGACTTCATAAATATTCTTTAATAAAATCTCTTGCATTTGAATAAAAATGAGTTGATTTAAAGAAAAACATTACATTAATAATGGAAGTAACATTACATAGTGATATGGCTAAATGATGTGATGATGATACTCCAAGGTCAAGAAGTGTAAGGACAGAGAAAATACTTTCTGGAGTGCAGAGGTAGACATGGGGATGAAGAGGTAGCTGTCCTATGGATCAGATCTATTGGTAGCCTGCAGGAATTAACAGAATTATTCTCAGAGCTGTGTGACTATGCAAAACTCTTTGTTTGAAAAGCAGAATGCGAATAGAATGTTTTCTCATCACTATGTTCCTTCACTGGATTGAAGAAATCTGCTGGTGAATATCAACTCACACATCCAGCTTTGCAGCATTGGACACCAAGTTTCGTAATGGCCTTGGGGTTACATACCCAAACTCAGGACTGTCAGATACAAAAGAGCTAAATGAGTTTGCTTTTCCATTTTTTTTCTGCAAAATACTACACTTTACAAAAAAGAAAACACTTCAAAGGCAATCCTTTCCTTACATACATTTCAAGGGCTCCATTTGAGATCCACATTCATCTTCCTTATCCAATTACATGATCAAAGTAGAAGGAAGGGTTTGGCCTACTTTAAAGGTTTATAGACATCCAGGGGAAAAACTAAGAACATTCAAAACTACCTTTTTAAAGCCACACATCTTCCTGTAGAGGAACTGGAATCTCCCCTACCCCCATAACTCGTCTCTAGATATGGAAAGTCAAATCAGAGAGTTAACATGGTCTAATCATCGAAACCATATAAGATTCGGTTACCTCTCTATCAAATCCAATCTAATCCCAAGTCAGTGTGCCTAGTGTACATTTTGCTCTCTGTACTGCTACAAAGACCCTTCCAGAGCCTATTACAAAACTCTTGATTTTCCTGATTAGTTTTAAAGACCTCATAATTAAAATAAAAACTATTAAAAAAATGAAATATTACTTCATTTGTCTCCCCAAAGCTACTGGTTTTAGCACATCTGTTCATTTTAATGTTACAATATAGAGTTCATATTTCCTAAAATAGGACGCACCTTGTCCTTCATAATAACACTCTAGGATCTGAGGTCCTGGTTAAAAAAAAAAAAAAAAAAAATAGCAAATGTGGCATCCTCAAAAATACTTAAGTGAACAGACTGCCTATTGGTGGATTGATTTTTCTCTATGGAAATAAATCTGTTGGCAGCCACCAGAATTGGGGTATAAAACATGACCTCAGGCAGCTGCTGCCATTTGTTTCGGTGGGAAAATGAGGGTTTTGTCTCTCCCCAGGGGTTAATACTGTGATGCTCTAAGCATCGTCTGGGTTCTGTTTCTGAAGGGTTACACTGGAGAGGAGAAATGCTTTGTGCTTTATGACAAGATCACAGCAGAATATTTTGTGCATGCTGTGATTTGTATTGCCCATTTGTGCACAGGCCATAAAAGTGCACTTTTTATCAGGAGCATTTGTGAATATATAACAGCACTGAAGACATATGGCCACTAAATAATTCACAGTTATCTATCTCCTCAGCAGATTCCTTGTACACCTACCATGTTTTAATGCCTAGTTTGCTCAGAAACAATATTCTTTATGACCCTTCCAATATAAAAATGTTTACTGACTGGCAGCAATACATGGATACCATGGGATTGGTCTTTAAGGAAAGGGAAAGCTCTCTGCTTTCTCTATTTCTCCCTGTCCTCATCCGTGTCTCCTGAACTCTTCCAACCAGCACCTAACCTCATGGGAGAAGGTACCCTCCTCAAATGTGGGTGCTAACTTCTTACTTCTGTATTTGGACCATAAGGGAGAAGTCACTGACTAACCTTCACCCTCTTTTCTTTCCAGTTCTATATCCATTTACAGCCCCAAGGAAAATCCAAATGCATTTGATGCTGCAGCATTTTTCCAGTCCGTGGGGAACTTCCTGGGGATCTTCGCCGGCTCGTTTGCAATGGGATCTGCGTATGCTGTTGTCACTGCACTGATATCCTTTGAATGTGTGTGTGGAAAGATGGGCAACTGTTATGAGCTGTCAGTGTGCCTTGAATGTTCTGAGGATGGTCAACCTCTAGGCCAAATGGCTAGATGGTCTAGTTCAAGCGTGATACATGCCACTGGAGTCATCTGAGTTTTCAAGCCACTGAGGCCATCTTTGTTCTCAATCTGTGAGGCATAGATTAGGACCAGCGGCAGAGGGGACCATAATCTTTTCTTATCCAAGTCCTATTCTAGCATTACTGATACTTTCTGACCTCAATATAGCAACAGACTTAAAAAACTGCCGTGTAGGAAAATAGGTGGGCATGCGACATCAGGATTGGCTATATCAGAGCCAAGAGGAAGAACAGAAGATCCAAGGTCAAAAACAAGACAGGCTGGACTGGGAGTGATTAACTGGGTAGTCTTTTCTTCCTTTTCAAACTTCTTTCAGTCACTATCTCACAGGACTGGTCGAGCTTAAGTTCACTGTGGGTTTAAACAAACGTCCTTAGTGATTTTACAGAAGGGGATGTGCAAGCAGAGCAGAAATGATATATTTGCCATATCTGGGCAGTTGTGTCATCTCATTCCCTCTTTTGCAGTAGTGTCATGGAGGAATGGACAGAGTTCCTAGAGAATTTGAGCCAGGGAATGAAGCTGGTCTAGTGATGTGTTCAGTTAGAGCAGTTGGGTGGGGCAGAAGTAAGAGTTGAAGAAAAAAGCCAGAAAGCCAATGTCAAGTGTGAGGGCTTAACAGAGGCCATAAAAAGAGGCAGAACAAAGAATCAAGGACAAAAGACCTTGGGGAAAAAAAGAAAGAAGAAGGGTGCAAGATGCATCAGGAATCTAGCAAAGAAAGTAAAATGTTGGGTACTTTTTCTTGGGGACTGACTCAGTGAATCTCTATTCACTGAGCAGTTACTGAAATGCTAGGTTCTACTAAGGGTTTCTAACATGAGTCAAAAGACGAATAAAACATGGACTCTGCCTTCAATTAGTAACAAACTTGGAAAGACAAGCTCTACAAGAAGAGTTGCATAGAAGCTGTATGCCAAAGCCACAGCCAACTTACTAGGACTCTAAAAATTCAAATGTGGATGAGTCCATTGTTTCTGAAATAGTTCAGTAGACTCTTGACCAGCCTTATGATTCTGAAAAATAATTTGAAAAGCAATATTTACATGCAGAGAAGGATGTAGGCTTGGCCTGAAATATAGGTAAGATATAGATAAAGGCTATGTGATAAGTGATTCAGGGGAAAACCAGCATCCATTGAAATGTGGGGATGGGACTGAGAGGACCAGAGGCCTCAGGCTAGTAAGCAGTGGAAGATGAGGAGACACAGGGGGGTTGGACTCACACTGTGGAGTCACTTGGAGTGTTACTCAAAGGAATCTGAGCTTCTGTCTGTAGTCTGCAATTAGCTACTAAAGGTTTCTGCTCAGGAGAGTGACATACTGAAGGTCCTATTTTTAAACAATAAATGAGGAACTGGTTCATAGGATGAGTCAAAACAGTATAGAATCAAGAGAAACTGTGATGAACCATGGAAGAAACATCAAGAAGACTAATGTTTAGAAGCGTCTCTAGGACTTAATGACTGAAGGAGAAGACTCAAAGGTCCTAGAAACCGTAGAGAGTATCAACTCCTTTGATAAAGAAATAAAGTAACTCAGAAAAGGCAGGGCTGATCTCTAATAAAAATAATGATTAATAATCTAATGACTAATATCAGTACTTATCATATGCAAGGCCTCTATTTGTTTTACATGTTATACTTCATTGACCCTCACAATGACCATATCGCGCAAATATTATTTTTGTTGGATACTGAAACTTAGAAACAGTAAGGTATTAGCCAGAATCATACAGCTTATATTTATTAAAGCCAAAATTCAAACCCGGAGATTGAAACCAAGAGACAGACCATACTTTTGATCACTGATCTCTATTGCCTCTTGATTATTAAGTGGAATTATGATGGAGACCACATGTTGTTTTGCATAAGTAATGGTGATGATAATAGCAACATTTTGTGAATGTCTAAAATGTGCCAAACCTTTATATGTATCTCCTCATTTGAATCAACCCTGTAAGATAGGCTATTATTATCCTCACTCTACACATGAGGAAACTGAGGCTCGAGGAGGTTAAGTAGATACTCTGGATCACGTATCAGTAATAGCCAACACAATTACTATTACTATAACATTTGCCAGGCTTTGTCATTAGCATTTTGCTGATGTATTTTCTCATATAGCTTTATAAAAACACTGGGAAGAAGATACTGTTATTATCTCAATTTTACAGCTAAAGAAACTGACACATAAAGGTTAAACAACTTGTCTAAAGCCATACAGCTGAGACATTTCAGGGCTGGGATTTAAACCCACACTTTTTGGCTCCAGAGCCTGCACTATATGGAAAAACAGAAATTGGAACACTTCTCTGCTTTATGTGAAGGGAGTGTATGGATACATAAGTAAAGGAGTTGGTAAGGAAAAGGGAGAAATTCCTCGAGATTAGAAGTCTGCCCTGAGACTGGATCAGATCTGAAAAAGTGGTGGAGAGATAGAAGACAGGGGCTCAGTCTCAGCAGGAGGATCTGTCATGCAGCCCCTGAGGGCCTTGCCTGCACAAGCTCAGGCTGCAAAGGAGACAGGTGCACAGTCATTCCCTCTTCCACAATGAGCCTTGATACCTTGTCCATAATGAGGCGATGTTTCTCATAAAACCCCTGGGCTTTATGCAAGCTTGGATCTTGACCCAGAACTAAACTACTTTCTGGAGAAGTTTGAAAGAGATAAATGTCCTATGTCCACTTGATATTCTGGTACTGGAAGTGGCCTAAGCCTCCTCCACAGCAAAGTAGAAGACGGAATTCAGAGAACAAACCCCTCTAAAGACAAAGGCTGCCCTTCAATTAATAAGGGGGAATGCTGAAAGGGTCAAAGGGTAACCTTTGTTTTCTCCCAGATAAAGAATTGCTTCCAGATGCTTCCTGAATCTATAGCCTGGAAAAACATTTCACAAAACAAATTTAAATCACACTAATAGAAAAACCTACATATTCCTCATTGCATATCTGCACTCTTTTGAGTGCTTAACACGTAATAACTGGTTTATATACCTAGGTGGTAGGTTGCATGATAATCTCCATTTGTGGATAGGGAAACCAAGGCACAAATTGGTCAAGGGACACGCTGAAGCTGATACAGTGAAATAGAGTTGGTTTCCAGAGACTACATTCCTGACCTTGTTGTCATTCTGCCTCTTGGCATTTTGTGCTTTCTAAAATTTTGCAAAACATTTTAAATATTCTTCATCTCATTTTATTCTCCACACTTGTGTGAGTAGGTATTATTCTCATTGACAGTTCACATAGGATAGAAATGAGGCTCAGAGAGGTTAACATATTGCTCAGAAATCACACAGCCAGTGACTAGTAGAGCCAAGACTCAGACCTTGATCTTACACCTCAGGGATCATGCTTTTTGCTTCCCTGTCCTACTGCTAAGCATCTCTTAATGTAGAATCTCTTTATATTTTTGTCCTGAAGCATGAAAAAGCAACATAACATCTCCCTATTTGTCAGGACTGTTTTTTTTTTTTTTCCATAACTGTGGGTACAGTTGCAGTGTAACCCTTTTCCATCAATCACATATTCCTAATCATCTTCTCATAACCCATTCTCTGCATGATTTGGATCAGTCTGCTTTTGCTCTATGGCAATTTATAGGCATTGACCAAGTGTCATCCCAGCCAAAATAAACTGTTGCCTGCCAAAGGGCTGCCGGACCCAGAAATAATATACCTTTTCCTCTATCCTACTTATCCTAAGATGGCACAGGTAGCTTCCCTGTCAGTGAACACAAATGTTCCTCCTGGTTCTGTTTCCATCCCCAAGAGAGGAGTCTTTAAGGTGATCTGTCCACAGACTATCACTCCCCAGGGAGCAGCGGCCTCCTTTGGTGCTGACACACTTACAGCACATCTCCAAGCCTTGCTGTCTGGGGCTTTGTTTTCCCTGATCTGCTGCTGTACCCTGAGGGCCACAGCCCAAGGGCCAAGGTCAAATGCAAGAGGTATTGTGCCCACAGTTAGCTGATTTTAGCTTCTTACTTAGTAGGACGCCTTTTCTAAATCTGAACACAAGTTTGCATTTAACTGGAGGGTTCAGCTCCCCAGGAAGCATGGAAGGCATGCTGGCCTTCCTTCTCAGCAGTCCCAGTGAGAGGGACGGCCTCCCAGTCCGCGCTGAAAATCAGTTCTCTTACTCCGAACTATCTCAACCAGATTCGTTTTCCTCAGCCAAGGAGGAGATTTAGCTGTAACAGCATTTGTTGTTTCCCTTAACATGTCTTTGTCACTTGACCAAATTTACCAAACTCTGTGAGTTCCCGCTGCTGGAAACCGGCCTGTTTTTCCTCCTGTCTTGGAGCGCCTTCCTGTCTGCGGAGGCCGCCGGCCTGACAGGTCAGTGCTTCATTGGGCCCAGCGCATGTGGGTGTGTGAGATGCATGTGTGCTCCCAGGAGGACCCCCCCCACACACACACACCCCCGACGCAGCAGGAGATGAAATGGACTCTCTTTTAGATGGCAGTCTGTGTCTGAATCAGAGAAACAAACAAACAAAAAAGATCACTCATCCATTTTGTATGCAACAGCTTAATGGAAAGTCACCAAAATGACATTTCCTCTTCTCTCCTTGCTGGTCAGAAGGGGAACGTTAAAATCAACAAATAGCTGATTTATAGGGGGGAGAGATGACTCCACAAATGGAAGTCTACTCCGAGTGCGAAGAGGCGCACAGCTGCTTTGCAGAAAAGGGTGGTAGTTTTCCATTGGCTGCTAAGGGCAAGTACCCAGGGCAGCAGCCCCCCTGGGGTGTGCACATTTCCACACACATCAGTGTTGAGAACCCTTGCATACAAGAAACAAGAGCTAATGCGGCGGCGCCACAGTTTCCTATCTTCCCATAGAAAGTCTATATCTAGAATCTCTGAGGTTGGCTGTCCACAGAGAAAGAAGCAGCCCTTAACGGCCTGAGGGCCACGAGTCCTGTGATCTGGCTTCAGCACTTAGATTGCCTTTCTGCAACAGCGAGGATTTGCGCTTGGATAGCTGCAACGACTGGGTGCTTCTCCGTGTAGAAGAATCACTGAGGTTCTGAGCAAAATGTCAAAGCTGTTTCTCTCCTTTGGCCTAGTTCCCTGCTTCTCCCAGGTTTCAGTCCTACTGCCATCCTAATTGACATTCGAGTGGTGAGACTCTGCTCCCCCGCCCTCCAGGTTTTAACTGATAACAAGGTATGCCTCTCTGGGTATTTGCATTTTGTTAGATGGTACTTTAAGTCTAAATAATAATAATAGAAGCTGACATATATTGACGGTGTACCATGAGCCAAGTGCTGGCTGACCGCCTTTCTTATTAATTCACAGAAAGACTCAAAGTTAGGGCCTACACCCAGGTTATTCAGCCCACAGTAAGAGGTGGAGCTGGGATTGAAAACTAGACCTGATTCCAGAGCTGGGCTCTTGAGGACAAAGCACTGCTGCCTTGAATGAAACTACATCTGTGGACTATCAGGCAAGCCCTCATGAGGAGAAAGATATTCGAGGTCTCAGGAGCCTGCCTGGTCCACTTGCTCATAGCTGGTTTGGGTTCTCCTGTGAAAAGCATGGCAAGTCTTTCTCGTAATGATAACCTGTCCTACTGCAGAGTCACAGGGGTCAAGCAATTCCCACAGGCTTCGAAGCTATCTGTTGCTGACGCAGAAAGCTCTTGCCAGTTCTTAGGTTGCTATATCAAGGCTACTATACCAGAGTGCACCCTAAGGGGTGCTTGTATCCAAATCATTGCAACACAATGTCTGTTATGTTAGTGCCTTCCCTTGTTATTAGGAAGCCTGCTGAAGAGCTTCATCATTTCAGAAAAAGAGAACAATAGTGTCCCTTAAATGAAATAATGAAAGTAAAAAGATTGTATCAGCCATTCAAAATAATTTTGGTTCCCTTTCCTCCAAACTCCCTTTTCAGCACTCAACATTTATAAAATAATGGAAGTAATGTTCACAGTAAGAATAATATTTGACCTTCTAGAAAGGTAAAGAAGTATCTTAACTCACCTGGTATTTTTAACTCTACCATTGAACATTATAATAAACACACTTAAACACACACACACACACACACACACACACACACACACCCCAATACCTAAAAATTATTTATTTTTATGTGTGAAAATTGTCCATTTCAGCAAGATCCTGTTTTATTAACTAGGTAAAGGTTACAGTCCATGTATAAATTGCTAGTTTATCTGTACCTTGCTCTCTTGCCAAACTTTTCAACCTGACGTCCTTATTGGATGCCACGCAGACGCCCTCTAGGGAGCCAGCATCATGGGATGGGTGAATGTAGGAGTGGACCTCAGTGGCAGAAAGACCAAAAAGTCCACGGCTGTACCAAGGGCCACGCTCATTTGAGAACGGTACTTCAGATAAAGCAATGTGCCCGGTAGGCATTTGATACAAACCAAACTCTAGGTGTAAGCATTTTCTACTGCCAAATACCAAGGCTGCTTGGTCTAAATTACTTATGCGTTTATTTGTATGTTTATTATTAATCCTCGCCTATCTCCAAATTGGATTTGAGACAACTCATAACATGAGCCATGCATACCATGGGACCGTTTAGTTGCGAGTAAATACTCAAGTGCTTTGGGATAGAGCTTTTCTGTAAAATTAGACAGCTGTTCATTGCTGTGGTTTGGCAATAAATATAGCTCTGAGCTTTCTGGCAGCCAAAGCCAAAAGGGAAACATGATTAGTTATATGGGAATAATACGGCATTGTAAAAGGAAATCATACTTATTTATAAAAATGGGCAAATTTCTTTTCTGATATAAAAATTTTAGGGAAATTTACCATATGTATCCTTGTATAAGGGAACTTTGAGCACTGTAGTGGGCAACATATTTAATAACAGTTTCAGGGAAGATGGAGATATAATCTTCATGAAATCATCTCTCATATCAACCTTCGATGAAATCTGAGGAAGTAGCACCAAATCATAATTATCTACAGGTATTTCTGGTAATGATGAAATCCTTTTAGTTCGAATCCATAACTAACCTAGATATTGCAAAGCTAAAATCTAGAAAACTTTTCAAAAAGTGCTTAACAAATGGACATATGACAATGAATATAAGGAACTAAGTGGACTAAGCTATTAAACAATTTATGAGTAACTATGGAGGTGACCAGCAATCATGGGGCCTGTCTGTGTTCATGAACAACACATCATGTAGGCCCTAGGGATGGTGTGTACCTGCATTGCTCCTCAGCAGAATTCCCCCAGCCCTGACATTTCAAAATGGTGCTCAAGGATGCCCACCAAGTGAGCAAATCTTGCCACTCCTACACTGTCCCTTTTTATTGGTTCCATGAATTGGGTTTTCAGGTAAGATTTCATTTGAAAAAGAGATTTCTGTTGCTTTAAAAAAAAAAATACATCTATTTTTAGATATATCCTTTTTATTTTTTCTTACTACCAAAGTAATGTATAAACATTATAGAAAATTTAGGAAGTGTAAATTCACAGAAGGAAATACCTTCTCACTACCTATTAATAACTACCTATTAATATTTGTCTGAGTACATCTGATTATATGCATATATGTACACTTAATTAAATATATACATGCATACATGAATATAATTATACTTCTTAAATTTTAAGTAACTTGCTTTTTTCACTCAAGAATTTATGGTGACTGTTTTTTGTGACATTATTCTAGTGTATTATTTAATGGCTGCCTAGTATAATATCATATCAACTTGCCATAATTTATTCTACCCTCCCTCTGATTATTTATAGTTTTCAGTTATTAATATGATTACAATGGTAATCCTTATAGATTGATGTATGCATCTCTATTGCTGGGTTAATAAGAAAGCTAACATTTTAACGTCTTGGAAAAATTTGCCCGAATTATCCTCCAGAAAATTTGTGACCCTTTATACTTCCACAAACAATGAAAGAGAGCTCATTTGCTCACATCTTTGCCACCCTAAATCTTACTCACCCCTGTTAATATGATAATCAATTTCCATTTCATTGTGATTTACATTTATTATATTTGTACTGATGAAAGCATTTTAGTCACATGTCATTTGTTATTTATATTTATCCTTTGGTAAATTACCTGTTTCTGTCCTTAGTCCTTTTTCTACTGAGATGCTTATGTTTGTCACATTGAATTTTAAAAGCTTTTTATTTATTAAAAAAATTTAATCTCTTGACTGTCATGTAAGCTATAAATATTCTCCAATTTGTGGTTTTATCTCTTAAATATGTTTTATTTTATTGGCTTAGTAAGGGAAAAGGATAGTATGGACACTTTCAGCTTTATGCAGTTAATTTTATCTCCTCTTTAGAAAACCCAAGATTTTATTGATTTTTGCATAAAAAGCCTAAGTGTTTATCAATGATAATGCATACTTTTAATAGTTTTGTTTTTGCACTGGAATCCAGCTGGAATTTGTTTTAATATGTAATACAGGATATAGCAGGAACTTGATTATCTTCCTAGAAGACACCTTCCATTTGTCCTAATACCTTTCAACCATAACCGATGTATTTATAGCTTAATGTCCACGTCTGTAGGTAATATATGCATACGTATGTTCTGGGTTTTCTATTGTACCAGTGAAATTTTGGTCTGCACTGTTTTAATCATTTCAGCTTCATTGTTCATTTTAATGTCTAGATCAATCCCTCACCCTTCCTTCCCCACTTTCAAGAGCTTCTTTGCTGTACTCACATATTTATTATTCCAGATGGACTTGAAAATAACTTTGTTAGGTTTCAAGCAGAAAATAACTGAGATTATAATTGTGGTTGCATTAAATTTTTAGATTAATTTGAGAAGCGTTATTTTTACAATGTTGAGTCTTCCCACCCAGAAATATGTTATGTCTCTCCATTTATTCCAGTCATCTTTTATGGCCCTTAGTAAATTTTTATAGTTGTCTTCACGTTCAACCTACAAATTTTATGTTAAGTACTTTTTAAACTATTTTATATTTGAGGGAATTATGATGAATCAGAACTTCTTCCATTATAGTTTCCAGCTGGCTGCTATTTGTTTACGTGCACCTAGACTTCACTGGGCTATTGGATTCACTCTCTGTGGTTGTGAAATCTAGAGCTAGAAGTGATGTGTAGAATTAGGATTGACAGGCCAAAGTTGCATCAGACTATCAGATCTGCCAGTGCTGTGTCAGCACCAGAAGTATGGCTGAAGTCTTCTGGGCCCTCACTGTCTTTTGAGCAATGGAATGAATGATTTTAGCTCTAGAAGAGGAAAATTTTCCAAAATCTGAATAACAGACTGCTTTATCAGGTAATAAGTGCCCTGTGCCTGAGAATATACTGAAAGACTGCATATGTCCGTTGGTCAGGATTTTCCAAGGCAGATTCATACATCAGTGAAAGACTATACCATAAATTACATTAATCTGCAATTTCATTTCCCTAATGATTAAGTTAAAATAGAGACATACAGACCTGAGGAAACAAGAACCTATCTGAGAGGAATATAGTAGACATATGCTGATTTGGGTTGCCCAGCACCCATTCTCATTTTCACTGGTAATAGTATCCTGATGTTGCTTAAGGAGCTACCACTCCTCCATCAGATACCATCTTGTTAATCAAGATGTCTCATCCTCCTCTGCCAAACAGAATGGGGACATGGGAAGCGAGGTCAGCCAGACACTCTTTCCCTAGGATATGATCCTTTAGGAGGGAGACAGAAGGGTGTATGTCTATTGGCACCTGTTCTTTCCAACAGCAAAGCCCTGTTGAAATCCCCTGTTTATTCCTAACACAGATTCCTGGGGCTGCCTTTTTGCTTCTTTTCTGAGAGCTATTACTCTTCCCTGCAGTAGATTCTTTTCTGATTACAGTAGCCAGAATCGGTGTTTATTGCTTGCAAACAAAGAATCCTGAATGGTACAAGGGAAGGAATAATCCATGATAGATTTCCACAAAAGAAACTGCATAATTTGGTGACAGATCAGAAGGAAAAGAGGCTCAAAGACAATGCAGCCTCTAGGCTCGGACACCTGGGACCCTCTTATGCCAGATGCACAGTGATAGCCAAACAAGAAGATCAAGCTTTTAAAGACAGTTTGCACAATGTTCATTATCATTTTCGATTCAGCTTCTTATAAGATTCATGATGAACACTTCATGTGAGAGGGGCTCGCTCATTACCGCATCTTCTGCTTTCACTTTCAGTTTTACTAATTTGATGATGATCATTTGATTTATTTTGATTATCTTTTACTTCAAGGGCCACATTTGCAGCCGCCTCGTCTCAGTCACTTGAAAATTGCACCTGCAAATGTTCAATAGTCACATAGAAGAACTTAGTTTTATGGGAACGAGTGGCTTTTAGACATGCAAATGAAGGTTGGCATTTCTATTACCCAGAAATTTGATTCCCTGCTCTTGGAAATATACAAGTACAGTTTGAGAAAACTTTTATTTGGGAAGACTGGACAGAATGTCAAATGCAAGTGAGAAGTCTTTCTAGAGGACGAGAGTGTATAGATAGAAATGGACTTCAGGGAGTTCTTACAAGCCAGGAGAGCATAGAAAGGGAATGTATATGGATGTGTCTGCCCTACTTACAAAATCAGCCACTTTAGGGATATGTCTCTGGTTTCTGGATCTTTTGGCTCACTGGCTGAGGGATTGGGTTAAGTCATCTAGCAATTGGGATCTCAATTTTCTTTACTGCTATGGTAAAAGGATTTTATTATTTTGTAATGGAGGGACATTATACATGTACAAAATTTTGGCTTTTGAGTAAATACATGATCCCAAGGTATTCTCTCTATGAGGTACCTGGTACACATGCATACCTAATTTCTGACCAGGTAGAATTTTTCTTGTGAAGAGTTCTATTTTCTAAAAGTCACTGGGTTACTGAGCCGTTACTTTAAATTGAATATTGAAAATAATTCAGCAGTATTATTTATAGCATAATCTCTAATGGAATTGAATCCTGTCATAGAAGCTGCTTTTCAGTTTATAAAGATAACCAAAAAGCACAGCTGGACAGGTTGTTTGAAAATTCATTTTTATAATCTGTTTCCCAGCTGAGACTTTGGGGGTCAGGTTTTTGCCAGAAGCAAACTTTCAGGGACTGTCATTAAACACCAGAAGAGTAAGATTTCTAATGGCAACATTGACACCATGTCTAATGATTTCTCTGCTTCCAGGCATGGCTGTAATAAAGACAGCTTCCATTTTTAGATTCCTGGGGCATATTTTACATCCACTGAAGGCAAAGGAGGAAGAGAGAGGCCACTGGCATACCTCGTTTTCTCATACAAGAAGTTAAATAGTATAGCTTGCTATTTATTCACCTTAGAATGAGCTCTACCTAAGAAAATAAACATATAAAAACCTGAAAGAAGAAAAAAGTCCTTATTACTAAGTAATGCTATTGGGCTTTCTGGTGTGATTCCAGACAGTAAAAGACTCTGAGAAATTTATCAAATATAGTAGGATGAAATTATATGATGTTCTGGCCCATTTCCTAGGGAATTGACCAAGATGTCTGAAAGAGGCACTCAGCACACACAAACAGCAGACACAATATTAACAGTTAATTGGTCTCAATCCCAGGAATTGAGGAATGTTCTCCTGTTGCTCTCAAGTGACAAGGGCCTAATTACATTGTCATGATAAGCAAAAGTTGACACTTGGAAGCTCAGGTTCTGCTTCTCTGTCAGGTCAATTCTTGAAAGGTTCTTCTAGCTTAAGTAGTCAGGAAAAGGAGAACTTGGGAAAGTCTTTCTTATTTACAATAGACAAAAATGAAAGACCTCCAAATGAAATGACTATTACTGGACATGTTTAGACTTTGCTGGATCTGAGTAAGTTGGCTTATTACATCTTATCTCCATCATCTCTCGACTTGGGAAAAAAAGTTGACTGAAACTCTTAAGAAGGATTTAGCTTAGAGGTGAATGTGTTCTATTTGGCTTGCCAGCAATGCACTGCATGACTCGATGGAAAATATATTTCTAGATCTCAGTAAATAAAACAAAACACTGGGAGGGTACTTGGTTTGAATTGCTTCTTAAAAGAAATTTGGTCATTTTCAGCTTCTAAGAACATGTCATTAGGTGACATCTCTTTGCTTAAAACTGCTCATACTTCATATTGTCAGAACCATGTGAATCCAACTTAATTAGCCAACAATTCACCAACAAATGAGGTGCATTGAGTGTTTTCCAAGCCAAAAATAAAACCTGGAGTCTCAGAATATTAGGCATTCAAACTGTAATAGGCATCCAAAATTCTCAAGGGGATTAGTTAACCAACACAGTGAACCAAGGGCAAACATACAACGTTGCCACCTCAATAAACACAGGTGTAAAGTACATCTCCTTGCATAATAACTCATTAAATCACACCTGCATTTTCTTGAACTGAATAGCTCATCATTTCAGTGTTCAAACAACCTTGCACAAGCAACTTGAGTAGTGGACAAATTTAGCCCCGCCTTTTTCACTGTAAATGTTTTTAGTCATTATTTAATGTCTCCTTATGGGGCCAAGAGGCATAGGAGGGGAAAAAAAAGTCTTTCTTTCTCAAAAACCCATTTTCTTCATAGGCATGTATAAAATTGTCGGAAGATAGATGGCACAAATATATAACACATAGATGAAAGAGAAAGTATAGTCAAAGATAATTCCCAGGTCCCTATATCAGCTTGATCAATGGTTCATTCCTCCAAAATGGGAATATAAGTGAGTGAATACATGCAATAGAAAGGGAGACACAAAAATTATTTCATTAGAAAGTCTTCTGGATTCTATGCAAATGTGAAAACTACATGGAAGGGTATGATGGGCAATTGGACATGGACATCTGGGGTGAGGTTTTTCATTAGCCATTTAGGTGACTCTGATGCAAATGACTCTGATGGAAATGAAAACTGAATAGACGGGGAAGCTTGATGAACACCAAGTCCTGAGACAGAATAGCAGGGATATAAAGGAAAAGGTGTTTTTTTCTTCTTTTCTAGACCCAAATTTAATTTGCACAAATACCCACTGCTATATTTTGAATGAGATTTTTGTTTTAAATGGAAATTTATAAACCTTGCAACATAGAGGGGAAGTAACTCTTAAATGCATGCCTACACTGCATTGGAGAAACCAGGAATAAGAACATAGATTCGTGCTATTTTCTATATTGATTTTCTTATATTCCACAGACTCATGATTAATCTGCCAACTGTGGTGTTGCCAAATATGGTGAGCTAGACAGTAATTGTGCTCTTTGGAAACTTGGAATCTTTCATATTCCCTGAAGGAGTTTTCCATTTCTTTAAATCTTTGACTTCTCAGTTCCAGGTTCACGTTCAGCGGTGGTAGTAGGAAACCTGTCAGAAATGTCTCTTTTTACTAGATCAAAAATAAGTAAAAGCGTGGCATATAAAAATAACCCATCAACTTTAAAACCCCACAGAGTACCATCTGAAAGCAAGACACATTTTTTCTTTCTCTCTTGTTCTCTGTGTTCTCATAATATAATCAATATATCCTGTCCAAAAATGCAATATTCTTTAGTCTTAGAAACCCCTCAAGTCTGCATTTAATGTCAAAGAAAATCATGCTCCTTGTGACAGACGTTTATTTTTCAGCTTCTGTATCTGAAGGCTTCATCAACTTTTAATGAAAAAAGAACTACTGAATAATGTTATCAGTAACAAAGAGTGTAGGTGACAATCAATACTCTTGAATAAGAAAATTTAAATATTAGGAGAAAATGGACCCTGCCACTAATAAATCCAGATAAACATCTATTTGTATGTGAGGATCAAAAACTAATTTCTCTTGCATTCTCTTTTCAAAGCAGGGGAGTATTTTTTGAAATAGAGATTCATTCTTTTGACCAATCTGCATTTCCTCGCCTGATGCCTGTGGGCACTGTTATAGGAGTTGGGGGCAATACAAAGAGGGAGGGCGTAGACCCAGTGCTTAAGGAGATCTAGGTCAAGAGGGAGACTCCTGGTAATCTAACTGACAGGAGGGCAACGTGACGCTGAGGGCCCCATGTAATTCTTCAATTCCATATATGCAGACCTTGTAGCAAATGTAAACACTGATCCACTCAGATCACAGACATTTAAGATTGAAAAGTACTTAGAGATCTTCTAGAGCAGTGTTTGCCAGAGTCTCTTGACCCTTATTGGCCAAAAATAAAATAAAATAGCTTTATCATTCCCTTATTTGCAGACAAGTATAATTTTTGCCCACAAAAGTACATACATACTTGAAAATACACAAAAAGTTTAATTAAAAACTGTTTTTATATTTTCTTTCATCTTTCAATGGGTTTTCTTGAACATTCCAACTTAATGAATACTAATGCAGATCATCTTCTTTAATTCATTGAGAAGAAGACAATGGACCAAGCAATGAATTTAAATTGCACAAGGCATCCAAGTGGATGAACTGCAACCAGATAGTTCCCAGGCCTCTTGATGTCTACTGTAGTACATTTTTCCTTATATAATTTACAATCACACACTGAACCTTGATCATGTAACCTTATGTTTATATATATGCACAGACATAGACATAGACAATATTTAGTAGTACAAATGCTCTCTGAAAGGGTCCAGAAATGGGAATCAAGGACAACAGTGTACATGGCGCTCTATTAACCATATGTTAATTGTCCTATGAAAATTGATCTCTGTGGAAAGAATGTCCTTGCCAGCAGAATCATTATTTTTCCCAAAGAATTATGGACCTCCTCATGCTGATTCCTAAATTTCCTTACTTGCCAATTAATTTGAATTTAACTGTGTACTTTGTGGTTTCTCAAACAGCTCTTTTAGCTAGTGTGATAAAATATTGGTTCTAGTTTTTGTTTAAAATTGCACAAATGAGTCCCTACAACCAGCCCTTTCAGGATCTTGTACACTACTGAAGTCTCACTGTGCAAACAGTGAAAGGCAATCTTGAGCATACACATGAGTCAGAAAATATTATTATATTTTCTAGGCCAAGAAATATATTTTCTTGGCCTAGAATATATTTTATTCAATCAAGAAAATATATTTTCTTGATTTCTTTCAGAGCTCGGATATTTGTGAACACGTTCCTCTCTCTGTGGACTCAGATGTATGGACTTGATTCCGTCCGTCATTGCCACAGGACCCCATAAATAGAACTTGAATCCAAAATCTTAGACATGCAATGTAGCTATTGCACTTAGTGATTGCTTGTTTTTGCAGCAGAGATGGAAAAAGAATGATCAGTTTTTATTTTTGTTGGGAAGAAAAATGTAATAATGTTTGCCTGCATAGGACAGACATACTGGATGTTTCATATTTCTGATTTTTAGAAAAGAACAAATAAAACATGTAAGACAAATGCTTTTGTACTTATAGCAGTTAGTTTGACAATTAATACAGTTTAATAATTGTTTCTTTTAATAAGTTTTTCTAGAAAATGTAATTAATTAATTAATTAATTAATTCTATTTGTATTTATGTCCTAACCTGTAATTGATTAAAACCCAAAGCGTGCAGGTAAACTGCACATTTCTCACACATGCTCCACAGTCTCCTGCCTCTCTCCCTTCATTCACATTGAATTCCCTATTCCTGATTCGTCATCCTCAAACTCTTGTCATCTTTCAACACCCAAATACCTCTGCATCTTTTAGGAAAATTTTTCCCATTTCTCTTGCACCTTCCCCAGCCCAAAAGAAATCATAATCTCTCAGGATTTCTGTTTTCTTGTCACCAACTACATTATACTTTCTATTAGATGTCTTTGTGTACATGTTGTCTCTGTGAGAAGACATAAAGCTGCTTGAAGTCTAAGACCAGCTTTATCCATCCTTCTGTCCCCCATAGCCATAACCTGTGTTTACTCACTGAATGACCTCCATAGATAAATAGGATTTGAGTAGATGATAGCAGATACCCAAGATAACTTGCAAAAATCTAGTACTTAACTAGAGTATTACTGAAAATTGTCTAAATTTGGATTATTAGGAATAAGGAGCTCATTTTCATTTGGTTTTTCTTGGCACAGGAATTACTGTGGAAGAAATGGCAAAAAATAATGATTAAGGATATAGAATATACAAGACATGTACTAGATCCTTTGTACTTCTTCCCCCAGCAGTGTATGAAACAGGAAGTATTGTGTCTATCTGTGGAATCAGCTAAGCTATTCCTTCTTTTCATGTCTTCTTTCTTTCATCTACTTCTAGTAATTATAGTAAAATCTGGGATGTACTTATTAATGTTTATTTTATGAAGCATGTTAATATCCATGATATAGCTTTATATTGAGAACAGACTTCTAAGACGGATTCGATACTACCCAAATGAGAAAACTGACTCTTAGTTGGTGAAGCCATTGGCCAATGTCACCCATTTTCTACCTATAACCATAACCAGAGAATGGCAGCCTGAGAAGGGTGGAGATCTTAATGACCCCAGGCCCTGAAAGACACAAACCACACAATTACTTTTTTTTTTAAGATTTTATTTATTTATTTGACAGAGATAGATCACAAGTAGGCAGAGGCAGACGAAGAGAGAGAGAGGGAAGCAGGCTCCCTGCTGAGCAGAGAGCCCGATGCAGGACTCAATCCCAGGACGCTGAGATCATGACCTGAGCCAAAGGCAGAGGCTTAACCTACTGAGCCACCCAGGCACCCAAACCACACAATTACTTTACAACTCTTAATTTTACTGACCAAATCTAGGTGTTATATGTTCTCTTTGACCATTTTGTTTTTATTTTTCTTTTATTGGGTTTTTAATTCCACTTTCTTTGAGTCCATTATTATGTCTGTTGTCTAGCTTCTTGAGGTAAATCGTCCAATTCTTTTTTTTTTTTTTTTCCCTAATGGAATGCATACAAGTCTGTAAACTTCCTTCTGAATAATCTGGTCTCATCTCATTGGTTTTGATAAGAAATGTATTCTACACTCACTGTTATTTATTTCTACATAAGCTCAAATTGCAAATTTGATTTCATCTTCAACTCCAATTTCATCTAGAAGAATACAGTTAAAAATCCCTAATGGATACATTTTTGTAGATATGCTTTTTTTGTTAATTTCCAATTTTATAATATTGTGATTGAAGAATGTGATTTATTTGCTTTTTTCTGAAGGGGAAAATTATTCAACAGTTTGATAGAAAGAAAAATATATTATCAATTTTTTTCCAAATTTTTCATAAATAATACTAATATAAAGAAAAAAAGTTAAACTCCTCAAATGTCCTTGATAAATAATTGTTCCATGAAACTGAAATTATTTTATGGAATCCTGTCAATTCTGCGAAGTTATGAAAAGAAAAATAAAAACTAAAATCACAGGAATATAATTTTAAAACTTTTTGTATAGTTAGTAAAAAACATTTTGGACCACACAAGGTCAAAGCAAGCCATACAAGAGGTGGTGAATTGAGACTTAGTACCAAAACATTGGTCAGAGATTTGCTTCTCAAAGTGAGATGCTAGGATCAGTGGCATAGACATCCCTGGTAGTATAAAATGCAGAATCATGGGCTCCACTCCAAACCTACTGAAGAAGAATCTGCATTTTACAAGATTCCCAGGTGATTCCAATGTACATTAACATTCAGAGGCATTAGGTGGAGTTTTTTTTTTTTTTTTTTTGAAAGATTTTATTTATTTATTTGACAGACAGAGATCACAAGTAGGCAGAGAAGCAGGCAGAGAGAGAGGAGGAAGCAGGCTCCCCGCTGAGCAGACAGCTGGACGTGGAGCTGGATCCACGTCTGGGATCATGACCTGAGCCAAAGGCAGAGGCTTTAACCCACTAAGCCACCAAGGCGCCCCTAGGTGGAGTTTTGAAATCTCTCTTGCCTAATCCAGATGCTTGGGTCATAGCTGAGCTTTCAGGTGGGGTCAAGAAGATTCTGCTGTAGGGGGAGGACAGTAGGATAGGCTGTAAATTTAGCATAACCAGGAAATGACAAGGACAAGCAAAACAGAGGGGGAAGAAACAGCAAGCGAGAAAATAAAGGAAGTGGGTTTCTCTGAGGTAAGCTGCATCTGTCACTTGGACACCAACATCAGAATTCACCGTATTCAATGTCCTTTGACCTGAAAGTCTGTGGTCTAAAGACTCAGAAACATCTTTTTTCTACACAAAGGGGACTTCCTGAGTTTATCTTTAAATCTCATAGCTCACTTGAAAAAAATTAAGTTTTTATGATTAGAAGGTATGGTAATGATGTGTTTTAAAATTTTATTTTAGAAGAGTTGTCTCCTTAAAAGGATATTTGATGGTCCAGGAGTTTATTTTGTCTTTACCTTTTGAGAAAGTTAAGCTGGGCCTCTACTCAAATGTCTAAAGGTTTCATTTGGAACCAGCATTAGTTCCTCATCCTAAAATAATAAATAAATAAATAAAGGTTAAATTGAGATGTTAATCCTAGTGAATTAATAAAATAGTATATAGGAAAATGATAGACCCAGGGAACTGGAGGATATCCAGACCCTTTATGAAAAGAGTTTTTTTTTTCCCACAGCAGCTCTGGCAGATAATCATTCAAACCTTTGGTTTGGCCCCAAAATTTCAAATGATAGGGAACTTCTCACACTTCAAGGCAGTCACACTATAGGATAGTGCTCATATTTTGGAAAGATCATATGATTCGGAGTCAGAAGACACGTGTCCAAGTATAACCCAAGCCTCTTTAATAGTTCTAGGCCTAACTTATTTCCTTCCCCCAAGTCTCTTGTTCTAATCTAGTGGCTCAAACTCATACTTTTTTAAAATGACAATTTTAACCATAAGTAGAATTGAAAGGAAACTGAGGCCAGTCCTCTGGGACTTGGCACAGCATCTCCGCTGCCACTGGCATCCTCCATTGTCCAGTTATGACAGGACGATATGGGGAAAATCTTACTTCCAGGTGACAAAACTTCAGTGGTTTCCGGGAACCATCAATGCTTAGAATCAGAAGGGACACACAAGTGAGTACTGGTCGGGATTCTGTCTGGAAAAGAGAAACCAGTTGGCTATGCCCAGAGTTTAATGCAGGAGATTAGGTGTACAGATGGTAGAGAGTTGAAAAAATACAAAGGGAGCACTGAGGCCATACAGGTAGTAAGTGCCGGCAGCAAGTGTGAACCCTGGGTCAGGAGGGCCAAATGGAAGAGAATCTGTAAGTTCCTAAGAGGGAACTGCGGGAGCTTTGACCCAGACCTCTGAGGTCACTGGCTGGCTATTGCTTTTTCTGAGGAAGGCCCGTGAGGCTGGAACCAACTGGAAGCTGTGGTGAAGAACCACTGCTGAGATGCCGCTGACGGGAGCAATAGGCAAGCAAGAATGCAGCGAGGCCTTTTCTCTTCCTCTTACATCCCAGCCTCCCTCTGGGGCTCATCTCAGCAGAGCTTAGCAAGCTCTGGAGAAGGAAGATGGGGTCTGCAGATCCCCAGCCCCAGGATCACAGGGAGAGCACAGGCAGGTGTGTTTGGAGCCGAGATCCTGGTTTGCTGACTCACACAGAGAGCACTTGGTGCCCTCCATCCCCCTGTAGACCCGAGAATCTGAGATCCAGGCATGTAAGAGAGTTGCCTAGGGCCCCATCTACCAGTCGGACCACTAGTGCTGGCAGGCATAGGGATGCAAAAATACAATGACAGCTAAAATGCACTTTCCAAAAAAGATTGTGTTTATTCATTTGAGAGAGAGAGAGAGAGAGCATGAGAAGGGAGAGGGTCAGAGGGAGAAGCAGACTCCCTGCCAAGCAGGGAGCCTGGTATGGGACTCAATCCTGGGACTCCAGGACCATGAGCCAAGCTGAAGGCAGTTGCTCAACCAACTGGGCCACCCAGGCACCCTAACATGCACTTTTAAAAGAGAGAAAACCCTCAACTCTGAATCCACTTAAATGGCAGAGAATTTAGAGGTGTATTTAGATGAGACATTTTCAAAATATGTTTTGGCTTGTAAAAGTCATACTAATTACAGTAATTTGTGTGGGTTAATTAATACTAAGGTATAGAATTATGATTATGTAGGCTAATACTGAAGATTAGATCAACTCAGTTGTTATACTTTAATTACACCAAGCCTCTGGTCATATAGGCACACTTTTCATTTGTTTGTTTGTGTGACGCATCTGTATACACAACTCAAAAAAAAAAAAGTATTAGCAGAGGCATTGCCTGCTAGTGTTCTAATGGAAGCAAGGAAACGAAACTAGTGGAGCTACTAGAGAATGTATCTTCAAACAAAATACCAGCCTCTTTGGATATATAATCTTCATCATCATATCTCAATTTCTCTGGGACATCAGAAATGATATTTTTTAGATGGCTTAAGATTACCTTAAAACATTCACAGATGGACTGGTACAGGCAGTAAAGCACAGGGAGTTTGTTAAATTTTGAAATCTCAGTTCTGCCACTTTCAAGGTGACCTTAAGTAAATTACTTTTGTTTCTTACTTGTTACATGGGAATAGGAATATGCATTAATTTATTCAGCAAGTATTCACTGAATGCCTACCATGTGCCTGGCTTTGCTCAGAGGGTTAGGGACCAGTGAATCCCCGTGCACTCAATGAGCTTTCCTTTGCCATTCTGGAAGGCAGAAAACAAACACAGGAATTTCCAAAATGTTAGGTGACAGTAAATAATATCAAAAAGAACAAAGAAATATAGGCAATTAGAGAATGATGGAAGGGATCATTTTTATAGAATGCATGCAGAAGATGTGTCTGAGAGTGTAACGTCTTAAGGGAAGGAGAGAGCCATGTGGCTATCTGAAGAGCTTTCCAAATAGTAGGAATCAGAAACTGAAGGGCCCTGCAGTGGTGTGTGCTTAGCAAGGATCTAGTATACTGCAAGGGATGAGTATAGCAGGAGATGAGCTTAGAGACCTGTGGGTAGGAAAGAAGGGGGCCAAACTAGATCCTAACAGGGTCTTTTTGTCATGGGGATCTATTACAAAGTTTAGGGAAGAGAACTGACATGATCTCACGTGATCTCAATGGTCTTAAAAGAACCACTGTGGCTGGATGGAAGCTAGATTGCAGGCGCCTAACAGGGGAGACAAGGGGACCAATCAGGAATCTGTAATCTAGGCAGAAAAACAACAAACGGGGGCTTGGCAAAGGATGTTAGGGGAGGCAGTGTTGAGAAGTGGCTGTGTTCAGGTAAGTTTCAAAGGACAAGACAACAAAATCACTGAAGCACAGAGAGAAGAAAAGTAAAGGGTGATCCTGAATTTTGGCCTGAGCAGCAAGAAGAATGAAGATGCTATCACTGAGAAGGGGAAGACAGTAGGAAGAGCTGTTTAATAGTACTAAGCCTATTGTGAAATAATAAATCAATGCAATAAATAAGATGATGTAAAACAACAACAGCAACAATGGTGTATTCTTGGCCCACCATAGGCATTCAGCCAGACTTAAATCCTCTCCCTCTCCTTTATAACACTTCTTTGTTACCACTTCTTGTTCTCAGAATACATTTATGCACTACCCACATATACTCCCACCCTTTTTATTCACCACCACTCTGCAAATCAATATACAATCAAACATTTCCACATCAGTGGGAGGGTCAGCTAAACCTCACCCAGAAAAATCTCCAACAGACTACAGAATCGGCAGAGATAGGTAAATTACATTTTTAAATAAGGAAAGAAAAATATTTGATAACAAAACAACATGTATGGCAATCTTCCTAGTGCCTCAAAGTACTTAAAGTGCTTCAGTACCCTAAAAGTTTCCCAGGTATTGGTTGTTTTTTAATAGAATTTTTGTGAAGAGTAATACACATTGTTTATAAGCATCCCTTTCTTAGAATTTTTGAAGAAAGACTAAAAAAACCAAAAAGTTACCCAAAAATCTATAGAATGCTTACTGCATATATATTTCTTGGCAAAATTTCCTAGTCATTCTGTTGCCTAAAATTTTGAAGCAAATTAAAAGGATATAAGACATGTAAATGGCTATGCACTTGTATAAGTAAATATAACTTAACAATACTTTATCCAAAGCGAATCCAAGTAATAACCACCATATAAATAGAAACATACAGTCTACGTATCAAAATAAATAAATAAATAAAAGCTTGGTTCTTTAAAATTCTTTATTGTGGATTCATTTGCAATGTCAGTATTCAGTTCACATATCTCTATACTCTTAAGAATCATCAGCATTTAATTTATGAGTGTTTTTAGTTGGAAAGACTCTGCTGCTTAAAATTCAATTCAATCCCCTTGGTCTGACTTGAGGAATACTTACATCCTGTGTTTTTCCCAAAGCCCTCCTCTCTGCTCAATTTCCCATAATTAATAGAATCTTTAATTCAAAATATAATGCCATCCCCACCAATTGCCTACCCCAACTCAGAGCTGATAAGAGAATAGCAGCCCAGAGACAAATAACAACGTTTGTCTTATGGTTGCTAGTCCTCTATCCCCAGGGAACATCTAGTGTATGTATGGCTTCATGTCACATAAAGCTGGGTATACTGATAGCTTAAGAAATCAATCCTGCAGTCAGCCTAGAAGCAGCTGAAGACTCACTGTAGGAAGGAAGCACACAAGAACAGACCAGCTTACCTTCAAGGAGTGTGTGCCTTGGATGTACTCACTAAGTTCTTCAGCAGCAGAAAATAGAACACCCAGCTTTGTCAGGGAGGCACATGGCCAAAAAGGACCTTTCTCTCATGCTTGGCAAGTAGAGGCATTGGCAGGGGCAACAAAACCCTTATAGATTTCTTAAGTTTGTGACTCATGGTTTTCAATACTAAATTATGTATGACGGGAACCTCTTCAGGTTCCTCAGGATACCCAGTGAAAAGCAAATGTTTGAGTGAGTGTGCCAGCATCTAGGAGAAAATGCAAAAAAGCAGTTGGCACTAGCTATGAGAAGACCAGAGTTGCCCACATAGTCTTTTGTTCATGTTTCCCCAAGTATAACTTTCTTAACTCATGATCAGAGAATCATTTATCCTCAAGAAGAATGTACTTCTTAATACTTTTCCTTAGGTTAATCCTGTAGGACCCATGTTTAAAACAAGTAGAAAGGTGTACGCCAATACAAGATCCTTTTAATTATGAAGAACTGACAATTATGGTAATTATTAGCAGTTTTAACTCTACTGACATCAAGTCCTCCTCTTCTTCTAGCTGATGTGGCCCTACCCATTGTATTAGATGGGAAAGAAAATTGGTTTTGACTGGTATGTTTTTGAATTTCAGGAATAGTTGCTGTTCTCTTCTGTGGAGTCACACAAGCACATTATACCTACAACAATCTGTCGTCCGATTCCAAAATGAGGACTAAACAGGTAAAAGAAAAAATTCACTGCAGGCTTTGTCTCTTTTCACAGTGTAATGGTTATGTTGCAATTCTGCCAATGTACTCGGAAAGAATTTCATTAGTGAAGGAAGAAAGTAAGCTTAAGGCTTCATTATAGGTTGGATATTTATAGATTTTTTTTCCTCCAGGATAACCATTAACAATTCTCTTGGTAAGCAAAAATATAGTTATAATAGTCTCTCCCTCCTGAGAAATGTGGAACATAGACTGTCAGTCTTGAAGATGAAAGGCCCACAGTCAGTAATAATTCACAGTCACTTACATCTAAAAGCATTATAAAGCATGTGAAATAGGGTAGTTATATAGAGAGAAGGAAATGAAGAAGAATAAGGAAGTGATGTTTGGTCTTTAATTGGGTGCTTTCGCTTCTAAGTAAACTCAGCTGCTAGTTGTCACACTAGCAGAATATATCTCCCATATGCCAAAAACACATGTGTTTGGATATTTGTACATGAACCTTCATAGATTCCTTACAAAAACATGCTGCACAGCCCCTCTGCAGCAAGAACTATACTAGGTACTAAGGATAAAAGGACATGGGATATGACCTTGCTTTTAGGGTTCATTACCAAGTCTGTTCATGAGGATAAGGATGTGAAAGGAACAATTAATTATCCACAGTATAATACATATTGTGATAGAAATATCTGTATACGATGTTTGGGGAGCACTAATTAGGGCATCCTCTTTAGTTAGGATTGGGAAGATGAAGAGAAAGTTTCCAGAGATGATGTCCAATCTGAAGCTTGAAATACAATAGAAGTTAATTAGGTAATCATGTGGGGTCTAATGAAGGGTGGGAAGGTAGCATGAAGAGCATTTGAAACCAAAGTTGAGGATGGACAAAAATCTCTGAAGCAATTGATTGAAGCACTATAACTAGTTCTGTGTGGCTAGGGAATGGGGTAAGGCTACAGTGAAGGATGAATCCATAGAGCGAGAGACCAGTTTACGTAAGGACGTCCGTAGCTTGTGAAGGAGTGTTTAAACTTTGTCCTAAAGGTAATGGGGAGTGTCTTAACCAACAGAAATGTATTGTATGAGAAATGTAGAAGTGTAAGTTCAAGGTGTCAGCAGAATTACTTCCTTCTGAAGGACTGTGAGGGAGAGTCTGTTCTATTCCTTTCTCTTAGCTTCTGGCAGTTTTCCAACAATCTTTGGTATTCTTAAACTTGGAAACATGTCATCTACTCTCTACCCTTCATATTCACATGGCATTCTCCTTATGAGTGTCTCTGTCTCCAAATGTCCTTTTTTTATAAGGAAATCAGCCAGATTATAGGCCCACTCTTCTCTAGTATAACCTCATTTTAACTCAACTAATTATATTTTACTTGACCCTATTTACCAACAAGGTCACTTTCTGAGGTATTAGGGGTTAGGACTTCAACATATGAATTTTGGGGGAGCCTGCATTCAGCCCATAACAGGAAATCACTGAAGTATCTGAAGAAAAGTGATTTTAGGATTTTAGGATAATTGGAGTTCCATTTTAGAAATATGACTCTGATAGACAAGCGGAGCATGGATCAAATTACATTTGTCATTTGCTGTGAAAGAATCAACCATACAACCTAACCTCGGTGGCATCCAAAAATAATGTTTATTTCTTACACATCTGCAAGATTTAAGTCTAGAGTGGGCTTGGCTGGGGCATGTAGCAGTACCATCTGACTGTCACTCTTTGCCTAGCACACAAGCAAGCCCTAAGGTGCAAGTCCATTTCAAGCCTCTGCTTGCATCACATTTTCACATCCTATTGACCAAAGAAAATCACATGCCTAAGCCTAAGGTCAAGAGACTGACCCAGTCACCAGCCCACAGTGGGAGAGCGCTGCAAGGTTATATGGTTAAGGAGTGTGGATAAAGAGAATAATGAAGAATTGGACCAAATGTTTGCAATCTACCCCAAAATACAAATGGAGGCAGAGAATCTTCTATTATAAGCCCCAAAATGCTGAGGATATTTAATATGATGTTGGAACAATGGGGGTGGAAGAAGCCAAAGTGACATCTGAGCAAAATGTAATTGGCCAGGAGTTCCTAAACAGTTTTTGAAGACCTACCTTAAAGCTCTAAAATGGTAATTAGTTTCCTCTGTCTTTGTCATGTCCCAAGCTTAGCAGGCTGTGACCCTACCTCCTACCTACCTAGGCCTCTCCCAGGACAGCCTTCCCTCTCTGACCATCAGGGGAATCATAAAGACACAATTACAGATTTTTTAAGGACACACAGTTAAAAAAAAAATGATACCAATACCTAGCAACCTCCAATATAATATCCTTTTAATTATAGAGACTACAGCATTCTCTAGGGCTTAAAGGGAAACATCTTGGGCTGGTTTTTTCTGACTTTGACTGGTTCTCTGAGCATTTGTATTCTGGGGAACTGAACTCTGGTTAGGGACTTGCACTTTTAAGTCACGCTATCTAGACTGCTCAGCAGAACTTCAAAGATAACTCATCTCATGGCAAGACAGCAACCTAGCACCTAGGGGAGACAAAGCCAAAATCAGTGCACCACAGCCTTCTGTTCTCTCAATGATTTGACAAGCATTCCCTAATGGACTTCCAGCATCGGGTTTTATAATGCTCTCCTTTAAGGAAGGAAATTTTTACAAGTTCATTCTTTAACATCTGATACTTTCATCCCCCCATCTTTGTGTCCCCCTTTACCTCCCTTCTTGGGTGTCTAATTCATAGTAGAAGCTTAATGAATGCCTTCCCTTCTTCATTTCTTTTCTCTCGGGATTTGTCATTTGTCATTTTCTATTTCTTTTTCATATATATATATATATATATATATATATATATATAAAATGTATACACATTTATACACACATGCATACCTCCATGTTCATATTTTCCACACTTGTGTACAGAATCTGAGGTCATCCTTTGAAAGAAATGAGATCCCAGACCTTTAATTATCATCACAGAAAAGCAGCTCATGGCCACATCTGTACCAGTGTAGCAAACAAAGCTCAAACTCCATGTGGGAATCCAATTACAAGTTGTAAAGAGAAGTTGAGGCAGTATTATAGAGGTTACCACTATGTCCTCTCTGAAACTGGGGAAGATTTGCAAGATATTATTTGATAATACATGGTTATAGAGAGCAGTATCTTCCTCTGTACCTCCCCACACTGTGTTCACTGTCGGTGAGACTTTACTAACTGACTTCCTTTGTTCCCATTAAACAGTTCTGGGGACAGAGGTATAGAGCCTGTGTTAGTAAAAGTAACACAGGCTCTATACCTCTGTCCCCAGAACTGTTTAATGGGAACAAAGGAAGTCAGTTAGTGAAGTCTAGGGACAATCTATGAAAATCTACTTTGTATTATAAAATTCAAAGGTGATATGGTTTCTAAAGAAATTTTATTCATGGACTGGGCCTGTATCAGCTAATCCAATAGCTACATCTGGATACAAAGACTTTTGAGAATTATATATCCTTTATAACTTCAAGAATTAGAGTGACTTTTTTAAAATTGCATTTTCACTTTAAAATATGTTTTGTGAATTGATTTTCACTCCAACCTATGAAAAAACATGTAACATCACTATGTGTTAGGCACAAAGCAGCATAATATTTTGATAGCAAATCATTCTATTAAAGACTATATGAACATGTGCAGCAATCCCTTTCCTTAGACTTGCAGCGTTTTGCTTTCTTTAGGGTATGTACACCTAGCCCTAGAAATGACAAATACTGTAAGCCCTGACTCTTGCCCCAGAAACTGAATACTGCTAGAGGTACCCAAGATGGACATCAGCACATAGCAGTATGTGAGCCTAGAGGTCTCACCTTGAACCATATAGAAGACTCCATACAGACTCCATGATACTATTCATACAGATCCGAACCTGCCTTCCAACCCTTTCCTCCTTCATGCCCTCACTTGCTAAACTGGCCTAGACGCTGATAATCTGGGCCAAACTCCAGGGTATTTCCAGAGCTATCTTTACCTTGCCTGAGGCTGATTTGCAAAACCATGCACTTCCCTACCAACCCTTTTAACTAGAATTTCTCCTTCCCTTCCTGCAGTTCCCACCTAAAAATTATTTTCAACAGATACACATGAGCCTATATTTTTTTTTTAAATAATGAACATGTATTATACATTAACATGTATGAAGTAATTATTTCATTTACTTACTACTTTTTTTTTTTTACCTGAGAAGTAGCTCTTCTTATTTTCACTGCTTACCTTCATTCATTTTTTTTTCCTTCATTCATTTAACTAACATTTTTTGAGAGCTTATTTTGTGCCGGTCACTGTTCAAGGTGCTGGAGTAGAAGAGGGAAGAAAAAAGAATTTCTTCTAGTAGAGGATATATTTTTTTGTAATCAGAATAAATATGCTAGATATGTAGTGTGTTTAAGGCAAGTCATAAGGCCAATAATAAAGTAGACAAGGGAGTTAGGAGTGTAGGTATGGGAGGCAGTTTGCAATTTTAGATGGGGTGGTCAGGGAAGTTCTCAATAAGAAAGTGACACTTGAAAGAAGTAAAAGGGAGAGTTATGTGGACATTTGGATCAGAGCTGCCCAGAAATTGAGAACAACAGGTATATAGGCCACCTGAGGCAAAATGACCAATGTGGACCGGGAGGGAATATGACAGACGGTATCAAGGCAGTGACATGGACAGGGCATGGAGAACCTAAACAAAGTGAAGAAACACTGGAGGATTTTAAGTAAAGGCACTGCATAATATGATTTAAATTTTAAAGACTGGAGGCATCATTTATTAGTCAAAGAGCACTGCAAGACAACAGGTTTGAGGGACAATTCAAGTAGAGCATTGACTTGTTACGTTTGAGATGTGTATTGGTCAATAAATGGAGCCACTAAGTAGCTTGCTGAGTAGCTCCATAGAATTCTGGAGTTCGGGAAAGTGGTTGAGGTGAGAAGTATAATTTTGGAAGTCATCAACATAGAGATGATATTGAAAACAAGAAACTAGATGAGATGTCTAAGAGATTAATGGGGAGAGATCTAGAAATCAAGCCTTGAGGCACTGCAATGGTAAGACACCAGGAACAAGTAAAGGAGCTTAAGAGATAGTAGCCAGTAGGGAGAAGGAAAATAAAGAAAATATGGTGTCTTGGAACTCAAATGAAGAGAGTCTCTTAAAAAAGGAGCATGATGAGTTATGACAAATTCTGCCGAATGGTCGAGTAAGATGAAGAACATGAACATCATTGATGACATTAATAAGAGCCATATTGGTGGAGTGTTAGGGTAAACACCTGATTATAATAGGTTCAGGAGAGGGTGGAAGGAAAGAAATTGGAAACTGCATTTATGGACATGTCTTCCAAAGGAGTTTTGTTGGGAGCAGGGAAATGAGATGCTAGCTAGAGGGAGAAATGAGGCTAAAAGAAAAATCTTTTTATTTTTAAGGTAGAAAAATAGCAGTACTTTTGTGTGATGATAGGAATAATCAGAAAAGAGAAGACTGTGTGGTAGCAGGTTTGCCAAAACTTGTAAGTGGCAGAGGCATATTTTAAATTTCGATCTTTTGACTTTATAGTTCAAACTATTTTGCCTGTTAATAAATATGTTTTTCTTCTTCAAAGATTTTATTTATTTATTTATTTTCAAGATTTTATTTATTTGAAAGAGAGAGAGAGACAGAGTACATGAGCACGGGGAGGGGCAGAGGGAGAGAGAGAAGCAGGCTTTCCACTGAACAGGCAGCCTGATGCGGGGTTTGAGCCTAGGACCTGGGGGTTCATGACTCCAGGACCTTGAGGTTCATGGCCTGAACCAAAGGCAGATGCTTAACTGACTGTTCCTGGCACCCCAGTAAATATTCTTTGATTAATAGATGCAATAGCAGGAATTGTGGAGCATAGAATCATTTATTCAATAAACCTTGAATGGATGGATAGATGAATTAAAGAATAAATGAATGGTGATCTTTATTATACTTTCAGTTAATTAAGATAATGAGTCATTTATCTTGTATTTAATTCTATAATCTTTGAAAACCTGGCAATCTTAGTGCATTTTAATTTTTTTACTAAAGTATAAATTGGGGTTGACATGGATATTTTCATTCAGTTGTTTTTAAAAAGCCAGATTCTTTGTCTAGCATTTATGAGCAAACAATGGCATCTTCATTATAGCACATTCTTTCCAGATGCTTATTTTATTTCTATTCCACCCAGATGATATTTTGAGTGTTTATCATTATTGAATGGAAAGGCAGCAATGCAGATCCAAATTTATATTTCCAATAAGAAAATGGTGCCAAGTTGGATGTGCTGTGCATGACTTTATAAGAAAACTGAAGCAAAAGATCTGGAACGTGAGAGAGGTCAGATGATATGGTAGAAAGAAGACTGAGAGTCCAGAATGCTGGAATTTGTCCCTCATCTCTACAAGTAATGGTGGAGGCCTTGGATAATTAATTTAATACCTGTGAGCTTCTGTTTTCTCATTTGTAAAATGAATGAATAACCTGTATGACTGAGTTTTAGGGATCATGCTTTAAACCTAACATCCTGTGACTTGATATAGAGCATAAGATATGTATCTGGTTCCTTCTCGCAGACTAGGACTGGGCAGAGATCACTTGCTTACGGACTGCAATGCATAAGGATGGGGGCGGAGGGAGATCCAAGTTTGCCATTGATCTTGAGGACAAATTGTTGGGTAGACCATGTTTAATGAATTGTCCAATCAAATCCAAGGATGAAGCAATCAAAAACCAAAGTCCCTGGTTCATCCTGGAATAAAAAGTTTCACTGAGGGCTGGGTATTTCCTATGGAAATCTCCTATTCCTGAGTGGTTGTAATGGCTTTTCCTAAAGACTGTCTATATTCTTGAGGTGGAGAGTACAGAGATAATTGTTCCCACTGAGTCTCAAAATCTGACCAAAGACCTTTCCAGCTTTTCAATTCAAGCATGGACTAAGCACCACTGAAGATACCATGCTAGAAGCCAGTGAGACAAAGACAAATAAGACCCAATTCTAATCCTTAGGAGTTCCTGATACTGCAGGGGACACACGTTTGCATAGACACACATGTATATGCACATGCTAGCACACACATGCACAGACAACAGCCCCACAAGACAAATGTTAACACAGAGGAATGTGCAGCAGGTCATGGGGGCCAGATGATTGAATTGCTTCCTGGAGGCAAGGTGTTCCTGGGAAGCTGCTTGTGGATTGGAAGTTTGGATAATTAGAAGATTATAAGGAGACTTCCTGGGGGATGAAAGCAAAGTAGTGAACTCTGACTGGGATACCCTTGGGGAGGTAGGTAGGAGTGTGTTGAAGCCGCTGATATAGGTTGGGGAGCAGAAAGGGAAGGACGTGGGAGAGAGCTGAGAATTAAAATGAAGAGGTGATTTCAGACAGAACTTTTAGTGTCTCACTGTGCTACATTTAGGAGAACTGTATCCTATAAGGCTAATAACTGCCTAAGGCTTTTAGGCATAGAAATGATGATGATAATCAGATTTGTGCCTTACAAAGATAATGAAGATATTATCATGAAGGAAATGACAGCAATCTACGACATCCATCTCACTGCTCACCACACTTCCTTTTGATAAACTACTTATGTATTTAACATCTAAATTTATCTTAACCTTCTGTACATCTAGACCTATTTTTGTCCTTTCTAACTTCTTTGGATGTTGTGTTCTATGTGAAAAGTTATGGAAATTTGCCATTTGATTTTTGCCTTAAACTTAGGAGTTCATTAAATACTTGCTGAATTAATAAATAAATGAATGAATGAATGAATTATGACCATTAACATTCCAAGACAAAAAATAGAGGGGAAACAATATATGCTAATTAATGGTTTTATTTAATTCTGATATGATGCATTAATTTAAATGTAATGAGTTGGATGCATAAAGCAAATGTCTAGGGTAATCCTGAGATACTGAAAGAAAGATCAAGCACAATTCCATCACTTGTGTGAGTTTCCTGCAGTGTACCTCCACCTTATTGATTTGCATTACAGTGGTTTTTGATTATGGTTTTGTGCAATTTTTCTCCGTCAGTTTTAACAAAAGCAGGCACGTTCCATCCCAGTTACCTGTTCCAAGGCACAGTGGAGAGAAAGAGAGAGAGAATGTCATGGGCAACAATGCCCCTGCTTCCCTGGCTTCTGAGAAGTAAGATCAAAGATATCTTCATAAAGCATAGAATTGCCTTTTTTATTTTTTTACTCTAATTACATTTCTTTTGTCAAGATTTCTACCACTTTTCTTCTTCCTTTCATTCAAAGTACCTTTAAAAATGCCATCCTAGAAGAGTTGAATTTATAAATGATGGCAAAGTGTTTAAATTTCTCCTTAGCTAAGCTGGTGATTCTTTTCAATGAAATTCATTATATTGTATAAAGGACATTTAGTAGTTCAGCTAATAAGTGTTCTTTTTAAAATGCTAATGAGAATGGAGCTCACACATCATGGCAAGAGCACACTGTACTTTCAGTGCCCAGAAAGAATTCTTGTCTGCGAACCCTTACTCCACAACCAGTGTGCATTATAGTAGGGGTCACAAATGACCATTTGCACCCTCAGTTGTGGATACTTCCTATAGGCCAGATACTGAGGCCCAGGGAGAAATAAAGCTAAGTAAGATATGAACTATGCTTTCCCTTAAAAATCTTTCATGTAAATTTTTTTCTTTGGTAAAGATATAATTGTACTGTAACTTCTCAATTAAATCTTAGCTACTCTTTTAACCACACATCTGTGTTTGTTTATCATAGTATATAATAGCAGTTGAATTTTTTAAGTCATAAAATCCAGCAAGTTCAGGAGCACACGGGTGACTCAGGTGGTTAAACATTCAGCTCTTGAGTTCAACTCGAGTCATGATCTCAGGGTGGTGAGATCAAGCCCCGAGTTGGGCTTCAGGCTGGGTGTGGAGCCTACATAAGGTTCTCTCTTTGCCCCCTCCAACTCCCACCCCCACTTATGCACATTCTAATAAAAAAAAATTGAAGAAGTTTAGAGTAAGGTGGGACTATAAAGATAAACTTTTAAACCCAGAATTGTGTTGAAGGAAACTGAATCCCAAGGAAGTTCAATGACTTGGAGGGGTAGAGTCAGTTCTCCCACCCAGGGACCAAACTAGACCTAAATCAGTGCTGAAGGGATAGCGGCCTTTGGTGTATTAATTATCTGTTGCAGTGTAACAAATTACCCCATAACTTAGAAGCTTAAAACAATAAGTTTTCATTATTTCATACAGTTTTTGAGGGCTCTGAGTCCATGAACATCAGTTTGGCTGGATAGTTCTAGCTCGTAGTCTCTCATGATATGACTAAAAATGCTGTTGTCCACGGCTGAAGAATCTGAAGATTTG
Organism: Mustela erminea; assembly: GCF_009829155.1. Taxonomy (NCBI): domain Eukaryota; kingdom Metazoa; phylum Chordata; class Mammalia; order Carnivora; family Mustelidae; genus Mustela; species Mustela erminea. The sequence continues at coordinate 150,712,757 of NC_045614.1, forward strand.
GATGGGTCCGGATGACACACTACAAGATGGCTTACTCACACAGCTGTTGGTAGAAGCTTTCCATTCTTCACCATTTATCATCTCTAGAGCTAGCTGCTTGAGTGTCCTCCATGATATGAAAGCTTACTTTCCCTCAGAGCAACTGAAACCAGGAAGAGGAGAGGGAGAGAGAGAAAATGGAGAGAGTAGAAATGAGTTTTCTTAACTGTCCTCTGAAATCACACACTGTCACTTCTACCATAATCTGTTTGATAGAAACAAGTCGCTAAGACCAGTCCACACTCATTGGGAGGGGAATTAAGCTCCATCTCTTGAAGGGAGGTGTATCAAAGAATTGTGGACGTATTTTAAAACTACCATATGTACCATACCTGATGATATTTTTGGAAATGATTTTTTGATAATGGTTTCAATTTTTTATATGGTTGAATGTTCAGGTTTACTACTTCTTTCTATGTTAATAACAATTGTTGAACTCTATATTGTGCATGGCACGATAAATATGTGTCTCTTAGATTATCCCAATTAATAGACACTGAAAGATCCATGAGGCAAATACCACTATGAATCACATTTTGCATAGGATAGAGTTGTGCATCATAACCCATTATTATTTTTCAATATTGTTTTAATACATTTGACCATATACCTTTCCTATAGAGAATGATGTGTATGTATTTCCTCCCTTTTTTAACTTACAAAACTGCATATTCTACCAATCAGTTTAAGAAACAGCTCTTGGATTTTCTTATCCATTCCACTACTATTTCCTCTAATTCATTCTTCTCCACTTTATCACTATTATTGTCCCTCTTCTCCTTGGGCTTCTCTTCTTCTTCCCTCTTTCCTTTAATAGAGGGTAATGAGCCCAAGTAACTTTTTCCCTATTGACCACCACTCCTCCCTTTGCTCTTCTTCTTCCTTAGCTTTAACACTGGCTTCAAAGGACCTTAATAAGGTAGAACAAAAAAAGTCTTTTCATTTTCCACCGAAGTATTGGTGCTATCACTTCTGTTCTGTTCACCTCTTTATCTTGTGATAGATATTTTATTCCATTTTGCTAGTTGGTTTTCTTTTTTTTTTTAATTCATCAGTATTCCACACACTGAGTATTAGTTGTTTTCTTCTTCTTCATCATCACCATCATAAAAAGCCATATTAGAGTCACCTAATGGGACTGTCTTTATCTCTACACAATAAGCAATATCTTTATGGCTCGTATTAATTCACCTTTAAATTTCTTGCCAACAAGATTTCAAAGTCTTCTCTTACTTTTTGTCTTTCTTATCTTCCAGAACTCCAAGAATGTATACTTATTTCATTTAGCTTTTTCTAAAATTTAATTTTCCTTTTTTTTTAAGATTTTATTTATTTATTTGAGGGAGAATGAATGAGAGAGAGCATGAGAGAGGAGAAGGTCAGAGGGAGAAGCAGATTTCCCAAGGAGCTGGGAGCCAGATGCGGACTTGATCCTGGAAGTCCGGGATCATGACCTGAGCTGACGGCAGCTGCTCAACCAACTGAGCCACCCAGGCGCCCTAAAATTTAATTTTCTTAATACATTTTCCCCAAAATAATGGCTTTGTATTCTTTCTCACTATATAGGGCCTCAGCCCCTCAAAGAGATGATCCTCTGTCTCTCTCTTACTTTCATTCTTGCTCTTTGTCTCACTCTTTCTCTCATTCTTTTGCCTTTAGAAAATAAAACTAAACAAAATACTGCCATAAACACTTGAATATCAACATATAAATATATATTATCCATGTCCTTCTATGTATGGGTCTGATTCAATGTGTAATGGAAAAACTTATCTGAATAGGGTTTAAAAGATTGACTGGCTTGGTCCTTGCTTTAATGACATTCAAGACAGATGGTTGCTCATTACCTTAAAATTTCTAAGGATGGCAATGGTATAACTCCCTTGAATAGCCCATTATAGTTTTATTACCCTGTTTGATAGGTGCAGGTATGAAGGGCTTCAGTCTCATAATGGCATTTTGGGATGATAAATGGAAATTACTGTAATTTTTCTACTCATTTTAATTAAATTTTATTGATGCAGCACAGAAAACATCAAGGCTGAATACATGTGCTATAGTGTGTGTTTGTTAAAGAATGTTGCCAAATTTAAGGATGCCATTTCCTTGATGGTCTTGAAAGTTGCAGCAAATGGATTTAATAAAATGTTAAGTCTTTGTGTAATTCCTTCAGAAGAGAAATTGAATTGCTTGTGGAGACAACAACTCAAAAATCCAAAGAATCCCACCAGTGGAGATATGATAGAGAACCCTGATTAAAGTACCTGAAAGGGAAATCTAATAAATAAGAATAAAAATTTGATTTTAGGAAAGTCACTTAACACAATTGTTCTGGGTTACATTGAGAAAGAACTTGACTGGAATCAGGAGTGGCTGATCTGTTCTTAAGGGAGAAGAGAATGTCCTTTATAATGGAACTGCTTTAACAGTGAACATCTAGGTAACAAGCTATTTCTGACATATTTTTCCATTGGTTCCAAGCTGTTAAAAAAATTATGCCTGAAGACTTACTTCTTTCCCCCCTTTTTTCTGTGCCTTACTCTATTCAAATTAAAGTTTCAAGGACAAATTAGAGGGACAAAATATCTGATCAAAAATAAAGGAATTATTCTATTGGGAAAGAATGTCTAATCTCTTCTCAGTCACTCTAGGTAACTGGATTTGCACAACTCTTCTCTTCCCCAGATATCTGTGAAAATGTGGTCATTGGAACACAGGTCTGGAGAAAGGATTATTTGTTTCTAGGACTATGACTTCATACCCGAGGACTTGTCATCCTCCATCTTGCTTTTCCTTTCTAAGCATGCTATTCTTATGGTAGCATAAGGGTCCACAAAATAGGGCTAAAGCAGAAGATCTTTTGGCCAACTAGAAACAGAGACAGCAAAGGTACTGCATGCAGTTAGCACATGGGATGAGAACCAACGAGTTTCAGAATTCTGAGTTCTGACATAGCAGGTTTCTGGACAGTAAATGTAAAGTTCTATGAGCAGCCCCCGAGGTCTCTCCCTAGGGCCACAAAGCAAACTTACAGCTTAACTTTTTATATCCTTATGCAGGTGTTCTCACATGGTGATCTGAAGGCTGGTGTTGTAATGATTCAGTTTAATGACACTGCCTATACTCCTTTCTGGCATAAAGTAATAATTTACACTGCCCTCTTAGGGAAAACACCACCATTCTTCCCTTTGTGCTGGTTTATTGTTTGGTTTGGGGTTTGCTTTTATATACCAAGTTGAGGCAGGTGGTCTACAGGGGTCTTTTGCTTCATCCAAGTGTGTTAGAAACTAAAAGGGTGTGAGACCATCTAACCTTCCAGAGAAAAGTAGTCTGATTTTTAAGGGAACATTTCTTCCTCATTTGGTCCTACTGAATGTTTCATGTAACGGTTGGACTATTGCCAGGAGTCAGATATATGGGCCTTTGGAATAAGGCAACAACACTTTACTAAAGGCTCCAGGATGGTTTAGACACTAACACAGGTGTATAGCCCTAGTTTCTGATTTTTGCAAGGTCCAGGAAACTCAAGAGAAGGAATCTGAATTTTATTTGTGATTGTCATTTAGGTACGTGGCGATGTGAGAAAAGAAGAAAATGAAAGAAGTTAGACATAGAGAGAAATAAGTAAACAATTAAGAGAGAAATTCCTGTAAATGGGAAGGCATCTCATACATCCTGAGGATCAGCATCCTCCCGTGGAACCCTGGGAGAATAAACATTGCCCTTCCCAACGCACTCACCTGCTGGCAAGCCTGCACTCTGAGGGGGAAGAGCACTAATTGTAAAATGGGGGTAACAACATTGTTCACTCACAGGACCCTCCTCTTTGTCTGGAATGTTGCACTCAACATTGAAATGATTTCAACTTGAAATGATTTAAGCTGGTATCCAAGGAACTCTACTAGATCATCTCTGAAAGAAATAGGCACAAAAAAATATCCTCCCCTCCCGACTGGAGAGAGAGATAAGTGGCAGAGACCAGGAGTCAGGCAGGAATAGAGCTTCAGGTGTCAGGGGCAGGTGCTCCAGTGAATTGCAGATGGCGGGTGGCTGCAGCGCGGGCAGCACTGGAGAGCATGGTCAGCAGCTTGAAATAAATTAAGAATAGGCTGGTGGAAGACAGGGTTGCCATGCCTTAGCAGAGCAACCATATGGGCAGCCAGAACTGGGGCAGGGAGCTCTCAACTCTGAATCATGTGTATCACTCCTGCTCCCTCCCGCTGGAAACTCCCAGAGCAGTCGTTCTCAACTCTGGGTGCCTGTCAGAACAACTGAGGTTTCAAAAATCCCAGATGCGTGGGCTCCATACCCAGGACTTCTGACTTATTGATTCTGTATTGGGGTCTGGCCCACAGTATTTTTAAAATTTTACCTAAATGGTCTAATGAACGGTCAAAGTTGAGAGCTTGGAAAGACACTAGACACAATAGGACTGAAGACCTGTCATTTGACAGCTGGGGGTTTTGATCCAGCAGACTGGAGACACACTAAGTGACTTCATGTGGGAACCACACACTGGTGGGCTTCTGGCACTGATTCTCTAACTGCACTGCTCATTAGAAGCACCCAGGAAATTGTCAAAATCATGATGCCTGGTGCCTCCCCCAGGGATTATGATTTAACCTGCATGGGGTACAGCCTTGGCAGCAAAAATGTTAGAGTTCCTTAGCTGTTTCTAATGTGCAGCCACACTTGAGAACCAGTGACCTAGGGGACATTAAAGTCACTCATACGGCTCCCCTTTGGAATTCTCATAAATATTTAAGAGAAAAGGAAACTCTGGAAGGGATTTTATATTCTGTGTGAGTAGGTGGAGGCTTAGAGACATTAAAATTTGGATGTTTGTATAAATAACTTTGTATTTGCAGGCAGGATGTTTTGGAGACATTACCCAAATAAGTATTTTCACAGTTCATAGATCTGGGTAAGCAGTCACACTGCCCAAACTGAAAACCAATTGACAGACCCTCTCTTATAGGGTGACTTGCTCACCTATCTGAAGCAAACAAATGGAGGTTTCATTTTAAAATTCAGATTCATTACAGTAATCACAGCATGTAAAACTGTTACACTACATAAAAAATGGGACTTCAGCTGGGATGAGTTAGGGGTATCTACTTTCACTTCTTTAATCTTTAATGTAGTAGAAAGCAGATTTGATTAATATTTATTGAATATCAAATAGCTGCTAGTCTAAAGCAGTTTGGTGAAAATTAGTATATTTAATCTTCATGACAATAACAGGTGAGTTAGGTCTCATTAGAAGCTATTTTATCGAAGGGGAAACTAGGACACAGAGGGGGTAAGTAATTTACCTGAGATCACACAGCAAATAGGTATAGATGGGGAAAATGGGATTGGAACAAATTTCAAAACCAGTTCTCTTCCCACCTCTCCAAAGGCATTTCTTCTATCTCTAGTTAGTGACTTAAAAGTATCCCACAATTTACTTATCATTTGCAGTGTTAGTTTCATGTGGCAATTTTTATATGATGAATTTCCTGAAATACTTTTGGAAAGTTGCTAAGTGTGTACTCTATGAATCTAGACTTGCATACCCTATCCTCTATTATAGATTCTAGGAAAGAGAAATTTTCCCCACTTCTCCACCTAAAACTATTTGGAGCCCCCAATAAATCATATCTTCTTAGAGTCAATACTCTTGAGGTTTAGGAGACTACAATCAAATCTCCAACTTCATCAGCTGAGGAGGTGGTGTTTCTTAAATGTCAGTGATTCTAATTAGTATACTCTTATTGAGTATGAATTGGGAGAAAACTTGCCATGTCTGTTTCTCAGAAGCTATGGCTAAGGTACAGTTTGATAATTTGTCAAACCTGTACAAAAGAAAAGTGAAATATTTTCTATATAATAAATGTGTAAAGAAGAATCAAATGTGTGTTTAAAGGTATAATCTATTTGCAAATATTACATGTTTGTATTAGAAGTTTTAGATTCTTTAGAGCTTTCAACTTAGAATACCTTATTCTACTCACTGAGTCACTTCCCAAGGCACACATTTGTTTCAAAAATCATAAGTACTTCAAAAACTCGTATCACCACAAGGAACTATTCAAATGCTTAGAAATACAGAAAACCCTGTATCAAAAAGCATACATTAATATTTAATTTTAAGCAAGAAATTCAATGTTTTTCAGAGTGAAACAAAAAAAGTATGTAAACTCATTAACAGTGTTCAACTGAACATGCAGATATACCATCGAAATATCATTGGCAGAAAGTGATAGAACTGAAGCTGACTCCAGGTTTCTGCTTTTAACATGAATCTTTTTGTGCAGAAACAATATGTACTCATGGATTTTGTGATGTAGAAAACACTCAAGTGTTTTAAACTGTCTTTAAGAACTGCTCCAGTTGGGGCGCCTGGGTGGCTCAGTGGGTTAAAGCCTTTGCCTTCGGCTCAGGTCATCATCCCAGAGTCCTGGGATTGAGCCCCCACATCAGGCGCTCTGCTTGACAGGGAGTCTGCTTCCCCTTCTGTCTCTCTGCCTGCCTCTCTACCTACTTGTGATCTCTGTCTGTCAAATAAATAAAATCTTTAAAAAAAATTTTTTTTCTAACCCTTAAAAATTTAAAAAAAAAAAAATTGCTCCAGTCTGTGTGTTCATCATCAATAGATTAATTTTGCAAATACACACACACACACACATGCCTTCTATATGAAAAAATATATATGTGCCTTCTCAGCACTGCAACTGCTTTTAAGTGATTCTTTTCGACATGTTTTCCATTGGTATGATTTATCATTACAATATAAATGGTGATCTATAGGAGCTGGGATTCAGATCTGCTTTTATAAGAGAGATGGCTTCAAGTCTGTTGTTCACCCAAATATTCTAATGACTTATGCGAAGTTAAATTATTATTATTATTATTTTTTTTTTAGAACTTTTTCAAAAGACCTCAACCAGGGACTCCTGGGTGGCCCAGTCGGTTAAGCAACCAATTCCTGATTTTGGCTCAGGTCTTGATCTCAGGGCCATGAGATTGAGCCCCAGATAAGGCTTTACTGGGCATGGAGCACGCTCAAGATTGACTTTCTCCCTCTTCCTGTGCCCCTCCTCACCCTGAGCTAGCATGCATGCTCTTTCAGAAGGAGAAGGAGAAGGCCTCAACCTAGGAATTCTATTTCAAAAGAAAATGCTTGATTTTCAATTATATCAGAAGCTTCGGCTTATGCTGCAGAATACAAAGATTGACTGATTTTTAAGTTTCTTTTTTTTTTTTTAAGGTAAGGTGTTAGGTTTAGTAGTTAGGTTAGATACTAATTACTATTAGTTTCTCAATGACTTACGGGTTGCAGTTCAAAGAGAACCATAAGCCAAACTGAACATATTTATCCCAAATATGTTTTTCTGATGCCCTGTCCAGCGTTCCAGCTCTTCCCCTAATTTCCATATGTCAAGCCATGCAGCTGCTAGGGTCCATAAAGAAACACTTCTAGGTACTCAGTTGGTCAGCACATAGGACTTAGGAGGATGCCAGCCCCCGCAACCCTCTGCACTGTGAACACTTTGTGTGAATAAACCCAAGCCCTGTGGATCAAAAGAGTCTGGGGCCTCTGAACGGTCTGAAATGTAACAGGAGCCAATGGTCGGCCTACAACTCGCCCATCACTTGCATCCAAAAAGCGTAATTACCTGATCCTGGGGAGGAACAGCTCCAGGGTTCTGTAAGAGGTGCCTAGTGCAGTGGGCTCTGTGAGAGAGCCGTTGCCAGAGGAGTATTACCCTTCATGGTGGTCATGCTGAGAAAAACAATTTAAAAAAACTCACATTTTAGTCAGTCAGAGTTCATAAAATCACACACTACCTTTCAAATTTTGACCTTGATGAACATAGAGATGACTTGATTTGTGGCTTTGCTGGATTCAAGTTACACACAATTTAAAAATCATTTTTGAATTTTCAAATTTTGAAAAGCACAGATAAGGAATTTTCTGTTCCTTTGACTTCCAGATTTACCTGATTCTGGAAACATTACCGTCTTTTAATTGCTATGAGCCATTGAACTTTAAAGTATTATCTGATAACTGAATTAATTTCAATGTGTAAAATATGGGCTTTCTTCCCATAAACAGAACTGAATTTTTAGGTGAAATCTGGGCAAGGTAATTATTACGCTCACCTTTTACCATACAAAATCTTTAATAAGGAAAGCCTTTGCTATAGCCTTGTGAATTGTTACAACTTGCAATATATGACTCACTTTATTCACAGATGCCTATGATAGAAATTGCATTATATTTTAGACAATAGGTTAGGTGGGCCAAACCCAGTCATTTATTGCATTACAGGAGAGATCTACATTATTATTTTTTGAAAAATATGCATAATAGTCCTTCATAAATGTTCACCTCATTACCAAAGAAATGCCATTTCACTTTAGACCTTTCCCTGACAGAGGCTTATTCACTACAAATGGTCTGTTTGAATTCTTTTTTTTTGCCCTCTTAGATTTTTAAAATACCTCTACCTCAAATTGATTCAAAGATATATGATATTTAAAGATGTGAGGTTTTTTCTTCTTCGTTATGCATCAGTAACACAACAAAGGTCAGCTTTGCTATGTTTTGCATACGGTATGTTCATATATCTGACTACTTCCTTCTGATTAACCTCACTCATGGCCTTTTTCCAGATTTCAGTGTGTTTGTCCTTTTCAAAGCATCTTCTGCTGGATCCCTGCTTTTTGAATTATTAACACCTGGCACAATGCCTCCCAGAAGTGAGAGAATAAAAGTACTGAATTATCCTGTGTGTCTTGAGGTCAGTTTATACACAACCTTGGCATCTGGGAAGTGAGGCAGGGAGGGCGATGAGAAGTGAACATAGGCTCTCAGCCTGGGTCTACTCGTGCCCTTGTGGTATCTCCCAGCACACAAAGATTCTTCTCTTTTACTTTTTACTATTTTTTAAGATTTTTTTTTTTTAAAAACTTACTACATTGTAGGTGATTTTCCAGGCCATGATATAGATATACTTCATTAAAATGAAACTCTTGGTTGTAAGCTAACAACTACCTACATCATTTGGTCTTGTTTTTCCTGCCGTTTCTCATCATTTACACCCACATACTGTATTTTATAGAGTTAGGCTATAAAGAGGAGATGAGAAGGAATTCAGTAAAGAAAGGTTTGTGTAGACTGCTTCTTTCTAAAGATTTTTAAGACAAGCCTCCCACATATTATGTCTTCCCCGGTTTATTCCTGCTTCTAGCAGGAGGGATGGACTGTGGACTGCCCGTGGTTTCAGCTCCTTCATTTACTCATCAGAATCCCTGTCCCCAAAGACATGAAAAGGTACCCTCAGTACTCTTTTGAGGAGAACTCAAATAAGTGAAACTCAGCTGAACTCACTGTAGGCTCTAGAAAGTTTGGAGCAGAGACCGGGAAAGAGGAAGTTTTGGGGTTGCGATTTGTTTTCTTGTCAAGAGAGCATTCAGAATCTCAAGGGCTGAGTGAGACCAGGATCCCCAAGAGAGAGGCATGAGAGGGTGAATCAAGTTCATTAATGAACAGAGATCTTCACAGCTTCCACTTCACAGCCAAGAAAGGATAGTACTCATCCCATAACAGTACTCACCAAAGAGCTGTTGTTGAGTGAATAGGACTGTTGTGAGGATCCAATGAGTTTGGACCCATTCGTTTTTCAGACAACTTGTGGTACTATATGCATGTTAGGTTTTGTCTGGGTTATCTTGTTGCTTTATTTTGGCTTTGAGTGCTAGAATTAGAACTCATAAGTATACCTGGCAATTCAAACTTCTGATCTATATGATGGGATTCTCTTATTCTATAAAATCAAACTTAAAATGCTAAAAGAAGACAGGTTGGCATAGGCAACACCTGAATCATTTTATGGCAAGTGTTTAATGAATTTCAAGAGAAGTTACTAATCTGAAGGTACTTAGATTGGAAAACATGCAGCGAGTTATCGCTTCTCTTAACAGAGCAATGAGAGGCCAGAGCTGCCCTTCAGACACTGTCTGATCTGATTCTTGTCTCCCCTTTTTATGTGTTGCAACAACTATTTAGGTAGTGTTTTTGAGATTTCTGATGGACTTGAGAACATACATGAGCACTCTGTTATCTGGTCAATAAGGAGACACCTTGACTAGACAATAAAACTTAAATATTTAACTACTTAGGATCATGCACTAGCTTATTTACCACTTCTTGCTTATTAGCCTCAAGTTTCTCACTTCCTCGAAGGCAGGTGTTCATCCCCTTCCCCTCATGCAAGGCGTGTTACCAACTCAATACATACAGGCTTCAATAAACCCCAACTCTCAGTACGCCTGCCTGCTGAGCCCTAAGCCCAGCTAGTGCTCCAGTGAGACTCCAGGCAATCCCAACTCCAGGTTCCCCATTTTTGCTCCTCCACCCTGGAGCTGGTGGGGGGTAGGGGGCGTGTCTTCCTATCTTCTTACTGTCAATTCAAAACAAAGTCTTTGACAGACCTTTGACAGAATTTTCTTTTGCCAAATTTACTAGAAACATAGCATCAGTTATAGTTTACAATCTTTCTGGTCTTCTCTGAATTCTTCACTTTTTAATGTACATATCAGCAACTTTCTATAATTCTTTATAAATACTATACTAAATTATACAAATATAAAATCCTTTATAAAATAATTTGGCTTTTCAATCTCTCCCTAGAGACCTGTAACCATTCATAGGTCTGAGTCCTTTGAATTAAAAACCATGAGTTCTATTTTCTTCTTCCCTTTGTTAAAGTTTACTTTAATTTTTTCTTAAGAATTAAAAATCCTTTCTCTAATGTGCTCAGCTCACCCAAATATAAAACTATCCAACAAAACAGTATTGGATCCTTCTAAAATTCATTCACAGAGCCTGTCATAGAATGACACTTCCTAAACAAAATGTCATAATGCCCTTGTATTATCTAAACCCCTAAAGAGGAATATATATCAAAAACAATTAAAATTTCTTTAGTAGAAGTAGGGCCAAAATGCTTCAGATGAATTAAGAAATTCTCTCTGTGTTTTCCTTAAGCCACGATGAATTTGTACTGTTTCTCCATCTTGTATTTTTATACAATAAAAAAGTATTATGTGTGCATGTGTGTGTGTGTGTGTGTGTGTGTGTGTGTGTGTGTGTGTGTTAACTATCTCAGTGTTGTGATGCTGACTTCCTTCCAGGAAGGCATTTACCACCCTGAAATAAGATGCTGCGATTCCTGTTCAAGAGGCTTGGCTGGGTCTCTGAACCTCCATAAGTTAAGATTATGCGGGAGTCAGTGCACCTCATTTGCAAGCTCTGTCTCTTCCCTTCATGACCTTGGCTCTCTCTTCTTCATCTTTAAGATGCATATGTTCTCCTTCAGGCTTTTTTCTTTCTTTCTTTAGAGTTACTTCTCTTGCTGGCTTCATATTTCTATCTTTTTGTGTTGTTGATTCTCCTGACTTGAGTCATAAAGATCAGCCAAAGTTAAGTTAATAAACTCCTTATTTACGAAATAGTCCAGTGCCAAGTACACAGTCTGTGCTTAAGAAGTATTTGTTCGCCTTTTCTTTCTTTTCATGTAGAGGGACAAAAAAATCTAGAGGGAGTTAAAGTATAGAAACCCCCTTCTTTTCCTTAGCCTCTCCTCACCAGGATAGGACTTTCTACAAAGTTGGATCATATGAAGTTGTTAGCATTGGATGGTTTGAGCTTACAAAAATGGCAATTTTATGTAATTCAATCAATATCATGCTGCTGAGCGGCTGGATGTGCTGTTTATAAAGAATATTCACTCTCATTTGTAGTGTGCCCAGCCAGCAGTCTACCTAGCAATGAGGGGGTCCTGTGATATGGGACTTCAATGCCAAAAGAGAAGAAGAGCCTACAAAAGTGATAATAGTTGGGTCACCCTACTCATTACATTGTAATAAAACCCTGCTATCTATGCTTTATTATTTCTCAAATGTATAAAGAAAAAAGTATCTAAAACATGATAATATAATAATTAGATTTATAGAAGGCTCGCCATGGGCAATGCCCATGGGTTTCTGCACTGCCTCCCCATGAAAGTGGTTCCTGGAGGAATAGAAATACAAGTGGTTTTCTCTGTTTCTCTCTGGCTTTAGTCTTCTTCCTCTTCCCCCTATTTCCATGTCCTGAGTGTCTACGTTTGTTATAGTCGGTTAGCCTTAGCCATCCACAGCCCAGCCCCAGTCTGGTGACATTCCTCTCACCTTGTCCCAGGTACACACTGCCCAGCTCTTGACAGGAGGTGGCATTCTCTTTCCCACTATGCATGTCCCTAACCTCTGCCTAGACCACCCCTCCCTACAGAAGTGTTTCATCTATGGCCCCTACCACCCTGCCCCTACTGCTGAGGTCCCAAAGGGGAAGCAGCTAACCATTAGGAGGTTGACCTGTTGTTAGATCTTGAAGAGTCTTGAGTCTTGAATGTCATCCAAAGCAGTTTGACTTTTATTTGATAAGCAGTAAGGAGCCAGCTAAGGTTCGTAAGCAGTGACATAACTATATCTGTGTTTTAGAAAGATAAGATGGAAGGTGGACTAAAGCAAGGAGTCTCTAAGATTGTCTTCATTATATGAGAGCTGACATAATTCTGAGGCAGTACTGCTAAACACATACTGTGTGGCACCAAGACAAGTACTCAAATAAATGAAAAAAAAAAAATCTACTAATTTAGTTACTTCAGCTCTGTGATAACATTTTCTGCTTTCCTGAACCAATAGAAAGTTCTAACCATAAAAAGACCCACATTATCAGGGTTTATCACCTGTCAATTAAACATGTGAGCCATGTGTTAGAACCTACTATACACCAACTCAGCTAATGCATTTAGATAAAATGATAGTTTATTAATCTCATGGTAAAGCCTAGAAAAAAGCAGCTGGAACATATTTCACACTATCTGTGAAAAACAGTTTTTTAAAAAGGCAATATTAAATCTATGAAAGAGAATTATAGGTGCTGAAATTCTTTCTTTTTTTTAAGATTTTATTTATTTATTTGTTAGAGAGAGAGAGAGTGGGAGAACACAAGCAGGCAGAGGCAGGCAGAGGCAGAGAGAGAAGCAGGCTCCCCACTGAGCAAGGAGCCCGATGCGGGACTCGATCCCAGGACTCTGGGATCATGACCTGAGCCGAAGGCAGCGGCTCAACCAACTGAGCCACCCAGGCGTCCCGGTGCTGAAATTCTTTGTCAAACTATTGTATAAAATCACATGGAGGTAGTTTCAGAACTAGAGATACAAAAAACAACTTTAAAATAAGAAAATATCTCCTCAAATAATCCTGATCCTTATTACTAGAAGGATCTGCTTTTAAATGAATACAACAGTTATCTATGCACATGTCCATAGTTCCCCAGGGGTGCCCGAGCTCCGCCCCAACCAGAGGCTTGATACATATTTCAACACATAAAATAACATATACTTTGCCCTGAGACTTCCTTTTATGCCTTGCTAAGTTCAAGATCCTTACAATGGCTGCCAACTCCTAATATTTCAAAGACTGTCTACATTAATATCTTTCAAAGCCCCAAACCCTGGCAAGGAAGAAAAATTGTTTTTGAATCTGCTTCAAGAATTAATATTAGAGAATAGGAGGTTTTCCTCTCAGCAAATTGAAGCTGAATAAATTGTTCTCTGTCTCCTTAGAAATTGAATTGATTGCTGGAGGTGAGTGCTGCTGTGAGAAGGCAGGGCGCAACGCTAGGGAGGGGGACATGGGGCTGAGAGGGGCCTTTGTTCTCTTGAAATTATTGGCAGGTCTGTTTCTTTAAACCTGGTGTGGATGCTAAAATACAGGAACTAAGTATATTAGCTTGGAGTTACATTAAAGACAACTGGAATAGCTGGGCAATTACTGCCTCTTTTCTTTTATTATTGCATCCCCACAGAACAGCCTGCTCCTAAGACTTCCTGGGCAGCCACTCGTCCTCCTTGCTTTAACACAAGTGAATTGAAACAGTCCTGGGCAGAGCTGCATTTGGCTTTTTCCCTTGAAACAAGAGAACAAACGCAAGACACTTGGCCTTGTGGTGCTTCTGGCATCTGCTTTGCCCACCCCCTGCCCAAACAAGCAGGGATTTGGGATTTGAGGGTTTAGTATCTCCTCCCCCTCCCCCACCCTGGATTTAAAACACCTATCAAAGTTACCTTCCAAAATGTTTTGCTGATGGCTATGACTTCATTATTTATTTCTATTTATAAAAACAACATCATTCTCGTACTAAATTAGTAAATATAGGGGCACCTGGGTGGCTCAGTGGGTTAAAGCCTCTGCCTTCAGCTCAGGTCATGATCCCAGGGTCCTGGGATCGAGCCCCGCATCGGGCTCTCTGCTTCGTGGAAAGCCTGCTTCCTCCTCTCTCTCTCTGCCTGCCTCTCCTCCTACTTGTGATATCTCTCTCTGTCAAATAAATAAATAAAATCTTAAAATAAATAAATAAATAAATAAATGAATTAGTAAATATAAAACAGAATAATGAGACTAAGAGAAAATGCTGCTGTCTAAAAGCAACCACTGTAATCACTTTTATTTTCATCACTTATATTTTATATTTTCATCACTCATAGAAAATCACTTATATTTTTGCATTTTTTTCCTTCCATCTTTCTTGGTTATTTTAATTTAGTCAAGAAGAAAACCGTATGTGTATGATTTTGTATCCTGCACTGCCAACTTCACAGTTATAACTCCAGTGTTTCCCATTTCTAATTCTTCTGTTTTTTTGTCATGACTGGCCAAACAGATGTATCTAGAAACCATCAGCTTTTCTTCTCTTACAACCTGTGGATTTTTATCATTTCATTCTTTCTTATTTATGTACCAATTTAACTCAGATTCCACAACAACTCATCTGTACTATCCTGAATGAGAGGGTATGTTTTAAAGGAGCAAACTATTCCTCGGTACTCACAGGCATAGAAAGATGCTCTAAGGTTGTGTTGATATTTGAATGCTAATTCCTGGTGTAAATGAAGAAATGATTCACCAGGAGACTTGCCGAGCAAAGAGAAGATTGTGGGAAGATTTAGAAGGTAAAATCTATATACTACTTCAGCATTCCACAGAAAGCGTCTATCAGTAAGTTGCTAACGCCATAGTCCTTGCTTGTCACTTACATTCTGTGAGATCTTGAATACATTAACCTTCTGAGTCAGAGTCCTCATCTGCAAAATGGGAGAAATAATCCTTACCTCACACAGGGATACTGTTGAGCATATAATTGATCTTGCTGGAGCTCTGTCCTTAGGATTCAAGAAGAGGTCTTTTCATAGTGAATCTGTGTTAATTTAAGTGATAGGTTATAAAAATTTTAAAAAATGACATTTCCAAAAGCCTTAAAAATGTGAGAGTGAGTTCCTAAATTAACTGCATCCTCTTTTGGCCAGTGTTTTTTTTTAAAGGCAGATAGCCCATATTTTGCCTCAGCTTTTGACATCTGTATGGCATTCAGGGGACTTGTTCATCTTCATCAATATGGAGGTAGATTCTCAAGAGATCTAATTCCATGAATTGTCCATAATGATGAGCACTCTGGAAAAAACATACATTTAGTATAGATACGCTTCTGGGGGCTTATTTCAAAATATACGTGCATAAACTGAATTTAGTTCTGTCAAGCTTTTCAGAACAACTATTTACATGTAAAACAACATGGTCACCACACATTCTTCCCAATTTATTAAAGCTGATCTAGCTTCTCCTCTCCCTCTACGTTCTGCAAACTTACCCTCCCTTGATCGAGACAAGTGAGGCCAGCAGTGGGATGGGAACTCTGTTAACTTTGATCCCTCATCTCATTTTAGCCTCTATCCTTTCCTCTCCCTGTCAGCAGAGACTTGGCTCATCCTTACCTTTTTGATCCTCAACCTCTCAATCCCTTCTGTTTTTCCTCAGCACAGTTGTTCACTGTAAGTAATGGATGCATTCTTCAAACCTCCTCTTCACTTGGTTTCTCTGAGATGGTCAGTCCTTTCCTGATCCTTCTCCTACTGTCTGGTCTTCCTTCTCAGTCCTCCATCTGCTCTGCTACAGCATCAAAATCTACATTCAGAAAGGACACCAAAATCATGTCTTTTCAGCACACCAAAGAAATACATTACCATTAGAATTCGTTGCTTGACTTGGGTAAAAGAGACATCTATATTCAACTCTTTCTTCTTTTTATATAGCGTATGTGACAGAACTGAAAATAAATATATGTGCCATGAATATTTCGTTCCTATCTCATTGCCTTCTTACCTTAAGTATACACAATGTTGTCATATAGCATACTAGATACAAATATGCTAGACATCGACGGGATTACAGAAAAATAAAATGATAATAGTAACCCTCACTGAGCCCCTCATGTTTGCCAAAAGGTTTGCATAACTACAACCTTGCACTATAGATTTTAAATTCCGCTATTTTACATGGCATCATATTGAGGCTTCTAGCCCTCAAGTTCACACATCTTGCAACCAGAGAGCTGGGATTTAAGCAGTGTCTTTCTGACTCAACACTTGCTTTTCATGACTCAGCACTAAGTATATGTAATAGCCTAAAAAGGACAAATTATGAGTGATAATTACCGGGGTTAGCTTTGAGTTTTGATAAAATGAATTATATGGTTCTTTAAATTTGTTCATTTGTTATTCCAAAAACTAAGAAAAATATGAAGTTCTGCAAAGCTTTAGAGTTTTGTAAAAGGTGAAAGCAAGACACTCTTATCTATATTTTTCACTTCAATTTACAAATCATTTTTCCTACCTTACAAAATCATGTAACTTGAAAGCAAAGATAAGCACTGTTTTGTGAAAAATATGAAAACATATTCATAAAAGTAGAATATTGGCCCTTTGCTAGTCATTCCTAAGTCCTGGGAATAGGGATTTCTACATAGTTCAGGAGGTGCTAAGTTGTCTCCCTGAGAGCTTGTTGGTTATTGCCATTTTCTCTTTTATTCTCCATGGAATTCTGGGACTGGAAGAAGCTCCCATATAAAAATAAACAATGATCTAAAAACAAATGAAATCTGGCATGCCTAATGGACACATGAAAAAGTACTCAGCATCATACAGCATCAGCAAAAAACGAATCAAAACTACAATGAGATACAACCTCACACCAGTCAGAATGGCTAAAATTAACAAGTTAGGAAACAACAAATATTGGTGAGGATAAAGAGAAAGGAGAAACCTCTTACACTGTTGGTAGGAATGCAAACTGGTACAGACACTCTGGAAAACGTATAGAGGTTCCTCAGAAAGTTCAATATAGAGCTACCCTACAACCCAGCAATAGCACTACCAGGTATCTACTACAAAGATACTAACGTAATGATACAAAGAAGCACATGCACCCCAATGTTTATAGCAGTGATGTCCATAATAGCCAAACTATGGAAAGAGCCAAGATGTCCATCAACAGATGAATGAATAAAGAAGATGTGGTATATATATACAATGGAATATTACTCAGCCATCAGAAAGGACGAATACTTAAAATTCATATCGAAGTGGATGGAACTGGAGGGTATTAGGCTGAGTGAAATAAGTCAATCAGGGAAAGACAAATATCATATGATCTCATTCATATGTGGAATATAAGAAAGAGCGCAGAGGATCATAGGGGAAGGGAGAGAAAACTGAATGGAAAGAAATCACAGAGGGAAATAAACCACGAGAGACTCTTAACTATAGGAAACAAACTGAGGTTTGCTGGAGGGGATGGGAGTGGGAGGTTTGGATAACTGGGTGATGAGCATTAAGAGGGAGGGCACGTAATGTGATGAATGAACACTAAATGTTATATGTGACTGATCAATTATTGAACAATACATCTGACACTAATGGTGTCCTATATGTTGACTAATTGAATTTAAATTAAAAAAATGCTTCTATCTTCATAAAGGAAGATGTTAGAAGAAAGAAAGGAAGAAAGAAAGAAAGAAAGAAAGAAAGAAAGAAAGAAAGAAAGAAAGAAAGAAAGAAAGAAAGAAAGAAAGAAAGAAAAGTAGGAAGAAAGAAAGAAATCTGAATAGGCTTAATCAGAATCAGAAGATGTGTGTGTTAATGAGGGTCAGGCAGTAGCCCTAATGAGAAACTAGACAGACTCTGTCTCTGCTTTCTATTACCCTTTCTGTATTTTTCAGGGCAATGTTTTAGGGTGTTTTACAAAAATTTTAAGCATATTTCCACTTACACTTTCTTATATCTTTATAGACTTCTAATACAGTGAATATAATGGCATGAAGTAGCAAATTTGTATCATAGTGTAGGTAGATACATGGGGCAGTGTTAAATTAGCATGAGGAAATTCTTGGTAGATCTGTTTTTTTCTGTGCCACCCCAGATTTTCCCAGTCTCTCTTGATCTTAGAAGCTGGTCATATTTGGTAGGAATACTAGAAGTTTCAGTTCTTTCTTTCTTCTGGTCAGAGAAAATAAGAAGGGATGATATGTGATGACTCAAATGAATTGACAACACCATATGGAAGTAAAGTTTGTGGCTGTTTCCAAAATCAATGGAAAAGAAAGCCAGGGTCAATTAAATGCCTGCCATGGCTATAGAGGGAAGAAGTTGTGGTGCCCACATTAGGTTTTGGCCATTTCTGTATAATAAGACTATGAATTCCTCTGACTATGAATTCTCTGACAATAAGAATTGTGTTTTACTCTTTTTGTATCCCCAAGTAGATAGGATAGTCTTAACACAAGGTAAAGTCAGCCAACATTTGGAAATAAATGGGAAATGAATGGGATACAAATAATGATTTTAAGCTGATTTATGGACTAGAATTGGCGAGTAAGTAGCTCCTAAATGAGTCACTATATCTACAGTACCTCAGAAAACACTGATATGCTTTAGGTGGGGAAAGACATATCCCTAGAGAAATTTAACAATCCAGCTTAACCTCATTAGAGTTTGTGCTTTATATTTATATTGCCTGTGATATCCGAAAGACCCAGACTTAAAAATAAACTTAAAACCCAGTCTTAAGTTGGAAATATCTTTGGAACAACTGGCAAAAACAAAAATAAAGCATCTTTGGGAGGCTACCCTCCAAGACAAGGCCACAAAAGTACCATCTTTGCTAAAGCTCCACCAACATTAGTTCACAGTTCAAAATTAAAAGTACACAAGGAAACAAACCACCATAAAAGAGGAGAGATAGCAAACAACAGAGTTAGAACCAAGATTTTCATATAATGACTAATTAAAGATTATAAAAATATATATTTAAAATAATTAAAGACAAGAAAAATACAAGTAAAAATATAAGAAAGAAATATAAATTATTAAAATAAGGAAGAGGCAAACAGATCAAAGGATTTTAAATTCTCATAAGGAAGTATTAACAGTAATTCACTTAATACAAAACATGTGTGTTGTAATAGAATGCATAACTTCCAACCGAGAGGAGAAATAAAGAAAAATAATAAAGAAAATAAAGAAAAATGAAGAAAATATAAAATAAAAATAAAGATGAAAATAAAGAAAAATAATAAAGAAAACAGGAAATGAGAGAAACAATAACAACAACAAAACCCAAATCATAGAAAAAGCAGGGTAATTTGAAAGTAGATAGAAAAATTAATTCAATTACATTAGTAGTAAACAAAACTGTAAATGGGCTAAACTTATGAATTAAAAAGAACAGACTGTCAGGTTTAACTTTTTTAATTTATTGAAGTATAGTATACACAAAGGAAAATGCATATAAGTGGACAGCTTGCTGAATTTTCATGAACTGAAAACTGTGTAAACAGTACCTAGGTCAGAAACATTACCAGCGCCTTAGAAGCCTCTTTCATGCCCCTTTTAGCTACCTCCCTACTCTCCCCCAGCAGAATAACCGCCATTTCGACTGTAACTGGCATAGACTATTTTTTTAAGCCCAGATTAGATTAAAGATATAAATATGAAAGTCAAAACTATTAAGTTTTCAGAAGCCAATCTTTATGATCTCAGAGTTTGAAAAGACTTATAAATCACAAAAAATATATAAAGGAAAAGATTAATCAATTTGACTACACTAAAGAATTTCGTTCATCAAAAGACATCACAAAAACAAGAAAAAGTCTAGTCACAAACAAGAAAAAGTATTTGCAATTTGTCATATAACTGCCAAAGGATTGGAATCCAGAATATATAAAGAATTTCTACAAACCAATAAGAAAAAGATAAGCTACTCATTAATTGAAAAAACAAAGATACTACCAGATATTCAATGTAAGAGGAAATCTTAATAGCCATCAATGTATCACAAAATGTTCAACATTCCCTATATTCACATAGAGAATTCAAATTAAAGCCACAATTACCAGATTGGGGGAAAAAAATGAAATATGTGGTATAGTAGTTCAAAGCACAGACTCTGGAGTCATACTAGCTGGGCTCAAATCCCAGACCTACATCCCGGTTATAAGTTCTTGGGCAAATTATGGCATTTCTTTGAGCTTTGGTTTCCTCGTTCATAAGATGAGGCTAACAACACTTTCTACCTCATGGAGACATTAACCTTATTAGGAGCCATCTAATTCTTCCATTTGTTCTGGCCAAAATCTTGTGTCACTTTTGACTCTATTTTTAATCCTTCAGCAAATCCTCTGACTTCTACTTTCAAAATATATACAGAATTGCATTTCTTCTCACTAGCCCCATTGCCACCACTTTAGTCTAGGTTCACCATCATCTCCCACCTGGACTATTACAACAACCTTCTTTTTTTTATTAACATATAATGTATTATTTGCTTCAGGGGTAAGATCTGTGAATCATCAGTGTTACACAATTGACATCTAATTAGCCTTCTAATTAGCCTTTCTACTTCAGCACTGGCCTCTGTAGGCTATTTACAACACAGAAGCTATCATCATTATGTTAAAACATAATCAGACCATGTCACTCTATTCCTTAAACCCTCCAGTGTCTCCCAATCTTCCCCAGTAAAAGCCAGAATCCTCTCTGAGTCCTGCAAGTTCCTAGATTGCCTAGCTCCTGGTTTTCACTCTGATTTCTTCTTCCTCTCTGCTTTTCTGCTCCAACCACACTGGTTTCCTTGCTCTTCTTCAGAGCCTTTGTGTTGTTGCTTGCTATAATTGGAATGCTCTTCTTCCAGATGTCTACCTGTCTTGCTTCTTCACTTTTTGCTAATATTTTTACTTAAAAGCCTTTTCTCAGTGATAGCTTCATTGAACACTACCCAAAATTTCAACACCCCCCCTTGATATTTTATACCTCCCTTCCTGCTATTTTTTCACCTTTGCTCTTATCACCAATATACTATACATTTTAATTATTTATCTTGTTCAGTGTTTAGTGTCTCCTCTACAGAATTTATGTTCCAAAAGGTAAGGATTTTTGTCAGCTTTGTTCATTATTGCATCTCTAATACCTAGTACATAGAGCAGTGGCTGGCACATAACAGGTCCTCAATAGCTTTCTTTTTTTTTTGAATGAGTAAATAAATGAATAAATGTTTATACTTATAACTTCATAGTTATAAGTATTCCATAATGTCTTAATATATAACAAAAATAATGTTAGACAAAAATCCAAGGAACGTAGAAGAAAATATTTAAAGAAATGGATAGACTATTCATTGAACAGCAATTTCAGTGGTCAATAAACATGAGAAATTGTTCAAACTGATTATTAACCAAGGGTTACAAATTAAAATAATAATAAAATAATATTCATGACATTGACAAATTTTGTTTTATTTTATTTTTTTAAAGATTTTATTTATTTATTTGAGAGAGAGACAGTGAGAGAGAGCATGAGTGAGGAGAAGGGCAGAGAGAGAAGCAGACTCCCCGTGGAGCTGGGAGCCCGATGCGGGACTTGATCCCGGGACTCCGGGATCGTGACCTGAGCCAAAGGCAGTTGTCCAACCAACTGAGCCACCTAGGTGTCCCTGACAAAAATTTTAAAAGTTTATCAGATTATGTGTTCAGGAGGTATAGATAGAGATATTCCAATAAATTTTTCATGAAAAGGTAAAATGATATGCTCATTTGGAGGGCAATCTTATAATATCTGTTAAATTGATGATGTTTAAACCTACCACCAATAAATTTTCAAAACAGTGCCTTTTTCTTCTTCAGTATATTTTTAAAATAATACCATTTTTTAAAAACATATATGAAAATAATTATTTGTGAGTGTATCTTTATAGATAAAAATATACTACATGGGATGGGAGAGAGTGTGACCAGGAGGAGTGGTCTTTGCCATCTACAATGTTTTAATTATTTTTTAAGTATATTTAAGTATTGCTTTTTTAAAAAAGATTTTATTTATTTATTTTGAGAGAGAGTGTGTGTGCACAGGAGTGGGGGAGAGGGGCAGAGGGATAAGCAGACTTCCTGCTGAGCAGGGAGCACAAATACGGGCTTGAACCCAGGACCCTGGGATCATGACCTGAGCAGAAGGCAGACACTCAAGCCACCCAGCACCTGTGTTGCTTGTTTAATCATAATTAACTTTATAAAAATTTGTGGTATACAGTTGAATAGTGTAAGTATAGTGTAAGTATAATTTACCACATTAACAAATGAAAATGTATCTCAGTAGATACAGAAATAGCACTGAATATGAAAGAGTCAACACATAGGTTGTAAAAATTCTTGGCAAAGTATAGAAGGGAAGGACTTCCTTTATCTGATAGAAAATATCTGTTAAAAAGCCATAGACAGCATCGTATATGGTGGTATATACTTTAGAAGTATAATTCCTTTTAAATCATTCAAGATTCTCCTTTTGATATGTCTTGATTGTTTTCCATATTTTTTTTGAACAGTGAATTTCCCTATATAAATCTATGTATACTTGTCATGTTATTCCTTTAGGATAAATTCCAAGAGGTAGAACTGCTCAGATAAAGGTTTTATGTACTATGAATTTTATTATATTTCCTAAATTTCCATGTAGAAAAATTGTACAAACTTACTGTGACACAAAGCACTGGGAATTCTCCTTTTATCCATTTTACTCATTCAACAGATACTTACTGAACATTATGATATGCTAAAGTCTCCGCTGGGAGTTGGTGTTCAATGACAAATACCACAAATGTGGTCAGCACTCTTCTTGAGCATACAGATTAGTTTTGGAGTCATCTGTAAATCTTTTTTTAAGAAATTGCCTGTTTGGGCACCTGGGTGGCTCAGTCATTAGGCGTCTGCCTTCAACTCAGGTTATGATTCCAGAGTCCTAGATTGGAGCCCTGCTTCAGGCTCCCTGCTCGGCAGGAAACCTGCTTCTCCCTCGCCCACTCCCCCCTGCTTGTGTTCCCTCTCTTGCTGTCTCGCTCTCTATCAGATAAATAAATAAAATCTTAAAAAAGAAGAAGAAGAAAAGAAATTGTCTGTTCATGACTTTACTCACTTTTCTGAGTAATCAGTTTGATTCACCAGAAAACAAGATTCCAGAATATTCAAAATCTGAAAGATAAGGGGTTCAAGGAATAAAATCTTTTTCATAGAATAACTTTGTTTTCCAAATCAGAAATAGAACGAATGGTGGAAAAGCACAATGGTACTTAGATGGGAAAAAAGAACAAAGTATCTGAAAATAGGTTAGTCCCCCATACTCTGAAATATATGACCATGGAAAGGGGAGGGAGTGCCATATACAAAGAAGCTGAGGGCATAGGCCACAGACTATGTCATTTCCCTAGTTTTGTCTTGAACAGGCCCTACAGTACTCCTGATCTGGGCTGTAACTGAACTCAAATTAAATTCCAAAACCCCTATAGAGAAGAACTCTCGATACCATCTATCATTCTCAATCAGCAACTTTTAACTTTAACTTTAAAAAATAATGTAAAAATCAGGGGCATCTGTGTGGTTCAGTCAGTTAAGTGCCTGACTCTTGGTTTCAGCTCAGGTCCTGACCTCAGGGTGGTGAGATTGAGCCCCATGTCAGGCTCCCTGCTCAGTGCAGAGTCTGCTTGAGATTCTTTCTCCCTCCTACCCCCTCCCGCTCTGCTCCAACCCCACGCATGTGAGCTCTCTCTCTCTCTTTCTCTCTAAAATAAAAAAGTAAATACAATCTTAAAATAATAATAGTAGTAATACAAAAATCAGTGCTAATAAGATGGCAAACTAGCTTCAGCTACTGACTCCATCCTAAAGCAAACCTAAAGAAACCACATAATTGAGAGGAAACATAGACCTGAGCAAGTTGTAAAAGCTGTAAGAACACCTGGAGAGACAAGAAATCATCTTAAAGTGGTATGGAGAATGGTCACACTTGAACAGCAGCCAAAATCAGGAGTGGGAAGAAAGATTCAGTTAGAGATTTTAACTTCTAAATTCACCTCTTTTCTTGATTTTTTGGGGTGGTCTTCACCCCCCTCCTCATTTCAACGGTCTAGGTCATCCACAGTGGTGTCAGGGTTAGCATCTGGGCAGTAAAAAAGTTGATGAAGCTGCAGGATGACCAGTTGCCCTGCCCTTGGGCATCCTCTTCTCCATCTTCCATGCTTCCACGTCCAGGCTGATGGATGACTACATGAGAGATTACCTCTTCCCAGTGTTGATTTGGTCTAAATATTTAAGGGTAATTCCCTAACAAAGAAATTGCCAGAGGAGTGAACCCAAATCAGTTTGGGGGAGGGGGTGATCAAAAATTGGATGATGCTGAAAGATTTCACGACCCTGGAGTTTATCCCCTCCCATCTCCTAAAAGTCACTAAAGGGACACTCCGGTGTGTGCATAGGCATTTCCTTATAGCATTGGCAAACAGTATTGACCCCGGGAAAATATGAGCTCATGGGTTAAAATAAGAAGATGCCCCATGAGTACAACTACTATAAAACAGAGACCAAAATCTGAACATAGTCCACATTAAGCAAAATTATTGAGACAGACCAAGAATTTTAAATAGTCGTAATTAGAATCTTCAAAGAAATAAAGGAGAATATTAGTAGCATGAAGAAGAACAGGAAGTTGTAGGAAGAACCAAATGGAAACATCAATTCCAAAAAAAAAAAAAAAATGTCGAATTAGAGAAAGAACAAACACTACTTTTATCCCGCACAAAATCAGAATAGGTCAATAAATGGAAAATCAGTTAAAGCAGGGAATCATTAAAAAAAATACACAAAATAGCTCCAACATTTAATTATCACTTACATAAATGCATATTTGCCAATCTTTTTATAAAGAGTCAATGCTTTTTCTTTGACTCTTAGAGTTCTAGGTTGTCTTTTTTGCACAAAGCACACCCAAAATATATCTACCAGAACTTCTACTTTCTATTTATGTTCAGAGTCTTTATGTCTTCAGTTCAGAACAGGAGTTTAAAAACACAGGCAAAGCAATATAAGCTAAGAACCCTTCTATATTTAGATATATATATTTGCAACATTTTACGGTTGTCCTGCTCACTACTAATTTAGTAGCATTTTCTAAGGAACTTAATTTTACCAAGTCTTTTCTACAAATTTAACTTAGTTTTTTTGAAAAACATCAATTGTGGTTTTTCATATTCATACTTCATTAATCTATATAATTAAATTATGCAACTACTAATACCAAGTTAAAGCAGAGATAAACTGAACTTGGAACAAGTGGGACTGATCCTTGTTAAGCCTAAAATTCATATGGTAGGAGCAGAAGGGACCTGCGCACCCAGGAGAGTAAGTAACTCAGTAGCCATCAGCATTCAGTGTGCAAAAGGCCAAGGTCATTGTGATGTACAGAAGGAATGGAGGGCTAGAGAGTGGCAACTGATGAAGAGTTTTAGTGCACATCTATAGTAGAGTCTATCCTCTATATATGCATATTATGTTTTGCATATTACCAGGTGTTTTATATATTATGTAAAAATACATATAATCCAAGAGAACTTTCTGAGGGATCTTTGTGGATTATTTTGAAGTAACCAAACAATTTAGAACAAGAATAAACTTAGCTCCAAACCACCAGAATAAGTCAAAGCTAAAGCTCTCATCCAGATTGATTTATGCATGCATGGTTTTTATGTGAAAATATAACTGCTTTCCCTGAAACAAAAATACATTCTTTTTCTGTAATAATTTATAATTTTTGACATGTTACCTATATTGTCAAAGATGTGCCATAGCTTCAATACAAAGAAGCTTTAAGGAGGGGTCTTTATAAATCTTACTGAAAAAGAAGCCTCAACAAAGTTAATCAGTGTACAATAGAGTTTTCTAGAGTTCGATGCAAGTACTGACAATCTAGATACACTACATTTTAACTGTCTATTACAAAGAAACAAGTCAAGCAAACTTAATTTCATCAACTATTGATTTATTGATATTCACGCCTTCATAAAAATCATTTGATAGCTGTTCTCCAATTGAATGGCATTATTCAAATGTCATATACTTTTTCTTTCACTTTCATTGATTTCTCTGATTTATAAAGACCCTTTCACACTCTCTAACTCTCCAATTTCTCATCATGTTCAGCAGAATCAATGTGCTACTCTAAACTTCATTGAATGCCTTTCATTCAGTGAAAGCCTTGTATTGAAAGCCTTTCCATATTCCACACCGCCATAGTTCAAAAGTTGAATTCAAAAATCTTCTGCAAAATGAAAATTATTTTTAACCCTTAGGTGTGGTTTTTTCTTTCCTTTACCAGTCAAATCAATTAAACCTAAAGCCATATGGAGAACAAAAAATTCAGAGTTTGAATGTTACTGTTTTCATATAGTATAAAGCTCAGTGCTATATACATGCAGTAGACTTAAAGTCATACTGAAATGCACAAGAAAAAAAAATCCATACCTCTTTACCTTCTAAATTGTAAAGTATCTACCCCTGTGCATTGTACAAAAATAATGACCCAAAGCAAAAGAAAAAGTTGAGGAGAGACTTTGGTCAACTTAAATAGCAAATCAGTTTAACTAGTCTTCAAATTATTTTCCCTCAAAAATATGAAATTGGGGAGGATGGTAAAAGAAATTTTTCTGAAAACTTCTGATTACCGTTGTACCATTACATATGGTAGCATATTCAAAATCAGCTAATTAGAAAGTCTGTCAAGGGAATTTGAATGTGGTAAATGCACTAGCACAAATGACAGTGTTTATTAGGAATAACATAACATGAAGCAAAAGTAGTTCTTAAATTTTCGAGCTAGTGATACAACTAAATGTTATTCCAAAAAAATGCTTCAACCCCTGCCTCTAAAATAGTGAAGGGAAAGCCTTTTTCAATAAATACTTGTTTGATTCTAGCATTTTACATTTGTCCTGATGTTCTAATGCATTTCACTCTGAAATAGCTGATATAAAACAGCATTGAATAATGTCTTCAATCCTAAGTATTTTAGTTTGTTAACACTTTGATCAAGAAAATGGGATGCCATGGAGAGGTCAGACACAGCTCATGGTGTTCGGGGCTCAATATCCTTTCTGTCTCTTGCCAGTGGTAAATCTTCCTGTAGTAGAGCACATTGTTCTCACAATGAATGGAGAGGTAGATCCATAGCCATGTCATGGATGATTGTAACTCAGATAACTAGCAAGAGTTGGGATATTGGTATGCAACTCAGAGACCTAAAAAAAAAAAAAGACATCATTAGAAATCTTCCCTTTTTTCTGTATATTCTTCATACATTCACTCAAGAAAGAATTTAGCATTGGCTAATTAAAATGATAAAAGACACACATGGTGAGTAAGAAAGGAAACTCATCATAGCTAAAATGAAAAAAAGTTAAAGAAATGGAATATTAACCTTTAAAATTTTTTGATAACATGTGAATTTTTCATACCAGTGCCTAATATTAATAGCAATGTTTCTCTTCGTTTGTTCATTAAGAAAAAATCTTTTCAGCATGGTTTTCATGTCTGCACAGAAAATATGTTGTTTCAGCTAGTTTTCTTTAGCTAGTATTTATTGGCAAAACCACAGAGAAACTAATTATATTATGCCATGACTCTTATTTTTTCCCCCTAAGGGCCAGTACTATTAGATTTCCTGAGACAATCCTTCTAGAGAACACATCTTTGAACATAATTCTCGATCTAGAGCCCCCCAGCCTTTGAAGCTATTCTACACTTAAGGTCCTATATACCAACCACAAACTCCCAGAGACACGTTTACTTTCAAGACTAACAATGTTTAGGGGCACCTGGTTGGCTCAGTGGGTTAAGCCTCTGCCTTCAGCTCAGGTCATGATCTCAGGGTCCTGGGATAGAGCCCCGCATTGAGCTCTCTGCTCAGCAGGGAGCCTGCTTCCTCCTCTCTCTCTGCCTGCCTCTCTGCCTACTTGTGATCTGTGTCTGTGAAATAAAAAAAAAAAAATACTAACATGTTTAACGTTTCAAGACTGTGGAACGAAAACTGACAGTTGCTGCCTACACTATACAATTGCCTACTACTGCAAGGATTCTGATGGAAATCCTTTTCCACAGTTAGAACAAAGCAGTATGCAATAAATGATGACTGTGTTTGACTTTTTTCTATGAGCCGAAGAAGTAGTTGAAAGTGATAGAGAACTACATTTCAGCTCAACATAAGGGAGGACTTCTTAATAGTTACAAATGTCTAAAAATGCCATTTGCTTCCTTGGAAAGTACTGGGGTTTCTGCTTTGGCAGTGTCCAGTTCCAGGCTGAGCAGCCTCTTGAAAAGAGTGTTGAAGCAATCAAGCATTGGTCAGATGTCTGGACTACATTACAAGGTTACTCTATCCTTGAAATCTTGATCTCAGGGTGTGTGTGTGTGTGTGTGTGTGTGTGTGTGTGTGTGTGTGTGTGTGTATTTCATCAAAATAGATCTAAGTCTAATTTTAGTTGGGGGCCAATATTTCTGATCAATGTCATGTTAATCACTTTGTGAAGTTGCAGACTTGAGAAGTTTATTCTTTTTTTTTTTTTTAAAGATTTTTTTCTTTATTTATCTGACAGAGATCACAAGTAGGCAGAGAGGCAGGCAGAGAGAGAGGAGGAAGCAGGCTCCCTGCAGCGCAGAGAGCCCGATGTGGGGCTTGATCCCAGGACCCTGGGATCATGACCTGAGCCGAAGGCAGAGGCTTAACCCACTGAGCCACCCAGGTGCCCCCGAGAAAGTTTATTCTTAACTCAATGATATATTAACTTAAATGAAACCTTACAAATTCTGTACTTTTACTTAATATGCCCCCCTACAAAAAAAAAAGAAAGAAAAAGAAATCAAAACTAGAAAACCTCCACAAATAAGAACACTGTTATCAGTATTTACTGGATAAGTAATTTAGGCAAATTCATAGAAAAATAACTCTCCCCTTAACTTATTAGCTCGCAAGATTTTAAGAATATCTGGCTACAGTATTTATTCAGTTTAATGAAGCTGAATTCCTTGTAGCTGTAACTACATTTATTTCCTATATTAACTTTGCTTGCTTAATGATGCCTATTCATCTTCCCAAAATGTGTTTTGTTGTGTTTTTATAGTCTGTACATCTGAAATTCTCATGTTTTTAAAAAGTCAAATTAAGTTTAAAAGACAATGAAATGCAGGGGATGGGAGAGGGTTGGATAGCAGCCAGGAGTGCATAGGGAGCCCAAGAATTCTCAAAGAAATATAGGACAAAATAGAAGCTCTTGGTCACTTAAGTGGTATACCTCCTCTACTTCAGACACTGTATAGTCCCTAAACGGTAAAGTCCTAAACTTGGACGTAGAGCCTAACTCCTGCAGGTGAGGCAGAGGAAGAATACCCACACTGTGTGAAGTTTCTTTTTTTTTTATTTGAACTTCTGTGGTGTTTTCTTTTCTTTTTTTTTTTAAATTTTTTATTTTCATAAAACATATATTTTTATCCCCAGGGGTACAGGTCTGGAATCACCAGGTTTACACACCTTCACAGCACTCATCAAAGCACATACCCTCCCCAATGCCATAATCCCACCCCCTTCTCCCAACCCCCCTCCCCCCCCCAGCAACCCTCATTTTGTTTTGTGAGATTAAGAGTCACTTATAGGTTTGTACTCCCTCCCAATCCCCTCTTGTTTCTTTGATTTGAAGTTTCTTTTATCTAGGCATATATATTATATTTATAATCTATATGCATAGTAGATATATATAAAACTATATATAATCATTATGAGGAGTTCTTTTTTTTGAGATTTTATTTATTTATTTGACAGAGAGAGACACAGTGAGAGAGGGAACACAGCAGGGGGAGTGGAAAGGGAGAAGCAGGCTTCCTGCAGACCTGGGGATCCCGATGCAAGGCTCGATTCCAGGACCCTGGATCACGACCTGAGCTGAAGGCAGATGCTTAACGACTGAGCCACCCAGGTGCCCCCATTATGATGGTTCTATAGAGCAACAGCATTTCTCTAGGATTGGCAAGTTTTGTCTTATCATTACAATGCAAGGTAAAAAGTTTTATTTTCCTGTTTTGCTTTTTGGGGGGGGGGCGGGGATTGTTCTGGATGACTGATGGTAGTAGACCTTTGGGAGAAGATAGTATCCATTGCCTCAAGTATCCACCACCTTAAAGAACCAGCTGTTGCTTCCACTAGTTGGATGCCAAGATATTTACCTTTCAGGTTTCTTTACTTGAAATAAAATGTGGTCAGGGTCCATGAATACTGCCAACCCCGGAGCTGTTCTGATGATCAAAGAAAATGTATTAAGAAATAACCTTTGTAAACCTCTAAAAGCCTTATAAATATTCACCAATTCTATTGTTAACCAACATCTTGCTGCCCCAAAACCTGAATTTCATATACTGGAGAGACCAGCCTAGTCTGGC
This sequence comes from Mustela erminea, assembly GCF_009829155.1. Taxonomy (NCBI): domain Eukaryota; kingdom Metazoa; phylum Chordata; class Mammalia; order Carnivora; family Mustelidae; genus Mustela; species Mustela erminea. Next base: position 150,743,520 of record NC_045614.1, read on the forward strand.
AAAAAATGATTTGGGCCTTAACAAAACTCAAGACAGCTCAGTGTCTTTCCTTTTTGTGTTTATGTAGGCAAGTGTATTAATATCATTGAGTGCAAGCTTCCCAACAGTAAAATGGAAATAAAATTATCATTTATGGGCTGCCTGGTTGGCTCAGTGGGTTAAGCCTCTGCCTTCAGCTCAGGTCATGATCTCAGGGTCCTGGGATAGAGTCCCGCATCGGGCTCTCTGCTAGGCAGGGAGACTGCTTCCTCCTCCCCCCCTCCCCGGCCCCTCTCTCTGCTTGCCTTTCTGCCTACTTGTGATCTCTTTTTGTCAAATAAATAAAATCTTTAAAAAAAAATTATCGAATTTATGAGTTTTGTTGTCATTATGATATAAATGTTAAAAAATTTTAAAGTAAAAGCCTTTAACATATTCCTTAGCATAATTTAAATCCTAAAAAAAATTAATTCCATTAGTATTATTACTATTTTAGAAGTAGTGATACTGCTATTTTTTTTTAAGATTTTATTTATTTATTTGACAGACAGAGATCACAGGTAGGCAGAGAGGCAGGCAGAGAGAGAGGAGGAAGCAGGCTCCCCGCTGAGCAGAGAGCCTGATGTGGGGCTAGATCCCAGAACCCTGGGATCATGACCCGAGCTGAAGGCAGAGGCCTTAACCCACTGAGCCACCCAGGTGCCCCGATACTGCTATTTTTATTATAATGTCCTACATATAGAAGAATCTCACAAGATTGCAATTGTACCTATATGTAATTATAAATCTTCAGCTTCATAAGAGAAGTTGCTCTCTAGGAACCAGGACCATGACTGGCAATAAAGCCTTTAGATCATTTACATCCTTACTAGAAAGTTCACAGAGCTTCAGTACAATTCATTTCTTATGCTACCTCTGAAGCCCATAGGAATTACTGGATTTGCCTATGAAACAAATTTCCTCAGGACTGGGACTAAGCCAATATTAGAATTACAGAAGCAGAAGTTATAATTCCAGTAAAATATATTCTCCTGTTGGTTCGCAGATTCCCCAATACATTTATACCCAGCTTGTTCAAAATTATAGATATGCTCAATAGTATATAAAAAATGAAACCTGAGATATTCTTTAAAGAAAGTGTCCAGTTAGGAAAAAAGTGTCCAGTTAGGAAGAAGACAAATTTTTAAAACAGACAAAAAAATTAATCCTGGGCATTTTATTTCTTCCTTTCTTTTCATTTTATTACTTTTGTAGATTCTTTCACCTCCCAATTAAAATGGATTTCAGTGTATTACTTGGACAAGTAGATGAAAGCCAGCAGGTTGTGTCAAACTGTACTATGCCAAATAAAGCTGTTGTTGAGGAATCCATGTGAATTTAATTGGTATTAGTTAAGCAGGGTACGGTATAATGAACTACTATAATATTTCTCTAAACGAAACATAGTAACATGGTAAAGTTTCATTCTTTTACGAATAGGGGAAAGAACCAAATCAGCATTACTGATATGATTTTATAAAATAGGTATGACCTTTTTATAAAAATTTCTAGTAAGTACAGTAAATAACAGACTAAAAAAATATAACATCTGGTAAGTCTTCAGAGAACATGGTTAAGTTGTTTAAGCTTTATTTAAGTTGTTTAATTAACATTTGACTGGTTACCATGAACTTTCAGAGTTTTTAAACACTGACTGTCCTCTTCTTTGCACTATTAACTTGTTTTTTTATTTTCCCAAAGAAAAGCTTTGCTAAGCAAAGATTACTTAAGTTGGGTTCTCTCCAAAGGCTCAAACTGAGAATTAATGGAAATAAAACAAATGTTGATTACTGTACTGGATAAATAAAATATTGAGTCAAGTTTTTTTTTTTTCATTGATCCTGAGTGAGGTTGAAGTAGATGTGAGGTTATTTATTGTGAATACTGATCCTGAATCTGCTAGTTTGACATTTGTTGTTGTCATTATTATTATTATCATCATTATTACAACTTTGATTTGGAAGTGGAGTTTTGAGAGCTTTTTTTTTCCTTCTAAATTTGACTAATAAATCTATTCCCTCAGTAATTAACTACTCCAGGCCAGACTCAGGCAATGAATGCCCTCCTGGTGGTCAAATTGGTTGCTTCTGTCAGTATGGCCTTAATGTAGATTCCCCTTTCGAAACATACCTTCAGGAAATTTTTGCACATGAAACAAAATTGAATTCACCCACACACTTTCATTAAGTGCCCCAAGAAGGAAATTATTATGAAGCCTGTTCATTCAGAGGAATGTTGTCACATGATATAAATAGACAAAGGAGTGCTAATCAGTGCTGCTGCCTTGCCATGAAGAGAACCTTTTTAAAAATGCTAATAACCATCTACAATTTAGAATAAGTGAGTCTATCAGATTGTCAAAGGTTTTTAAAAATTGATAAAAACTACTTTTGGCAAGCATGTGGGGAAAGGGCACCCTCTGCACCATTATTAGAGATGCAAATTGGCATATTTTTCTGAAGGGCAGACTGGTAGTATGTTGAAAAAGAAAAATTAATGTATACCCTTTGACAGAAGCAGCTCATGTCTAGGAATTACCTAAGGAGTAGTCACTCAATTGGAGAGAGATGTTTGTATAAAGGTGCTTAAGGGTCGCCTGGGTGGCTTAGTTGGTTAAATGACTGCTTTCGGCTCACCTGGAGTCCCAGGATAGAGTCCCATCAGGCCTCCCTGCTCGCCAGGGAGTCTGCTTCTCCCTCTGACCCTCCCCCTTCTCATGCTCTCTCTCAAATAAATAAATAAAATCTTTTTTTTTAAAAAAGTACTTAATGCAGCATTGTTTAAATGGGAACAAATCTAGAAACAATCAAATATCCAATTATGGGTACATGAAATAAAATTTAGTAGGAAAATTCAAAGGGATATTTTGCTGCCATTAAAAGTTGTTTAGTGGATCCAAGTTTATTGCCATGGAAAGGAGACTTATGAAACATTATTTAGTTGATGAAGCTACATAAAAAATATGGTCAGATTTATATAACATTATGCATGCTGTCTATACATCTACAGATCTATGGAAAAGAGATTACTAAAAGATGTTCCCCAAAAAGATAAGTGTTTTTGTCATTGTTGTTTATATTTTTCTTCACTCAAAAATAATTTAAACAAAAATAAGAAAAATACTAGAAATGGGTAAGAATGCTCAATAACCTCCCCAAAATAAAATAAATAGATGAAATAAAAAGGTGAAAGTTTGAGATATAAAAATAAAAATAAAAAGATGAAAGTTTGAGAAAGGCTTAAAGAAGAAAAGATTTGGAAAATTTTTATTCTACTTTAAAATTCTTATTCTAACTTAATCTAGTTTTATAAACTACGAAAATAATATAAGTTCACAGTAAATAACACAATGTCAGTATCTATAATGTGAAGTAGAAGTTAGGTGTATATGGATTTATTCATATACAACATATCCTTTATTTCTTTAACTCGCTTTATATGATTTAACAATGGATCTTGGCTATCTTTCTACATCAGCATATATAGAACATCATAAATTTATTCTATTATATGAATGTACATATAATTAATTCAATTGTTTCTTATATTATGGATATTATTTCCAAGCTTTTGCTCATATAAATACATCACAAAATTTCTTGATTAAAAAAATCATACAAAATTACTGGTAGTTTCTTGAATACATTCATAAGTAGGTTTTGTTTTTTAATTAAATTGTCAATTCTTCTGGAATTTATTTGGCTGTAAGAAGAGAGTTAGGAATCTCTCTTTAGTTTTGATTCTTTTTTCCAAATCAGTCAAATTTTTCTGCAATCTTTCTTAACACTCTATATTTTCTCCCAATGATATTATAAAATTGTCATTCTCTCTAAATTGATATTCATATATTCTGTGTGTTACAAAATAAAGTATCATAAGACTCTGGGCAGGAAATTGACAAAAATGATACTATTCACCTAAAAAAAAAATTAACATGCAAGAACAGCTTTGCTGGGCACCTGGGTGACTCAGTGGGTTAAGCTTCTGCCTTAGGCTCAGGTCATGATCTCAGGGTCCTGGGATCGAGTCCCGCATCAGGCTCTCTGCTCAGCAGGGAGCCTGCTTCCTCCTCTCTCTCTCTCTCTCTCTGCCTGCCTCTCTGCCTACTTGTGATCTTTCTCTGCCAAATAAATAAATAAAATCTTAAAAAAAAAAAAAAAGAACAGCTTTGCTTTAGAAAGCAACCAGAAAAGTTGGATAAAGAAAGCAGAAAAGCAGATGTTCAAAAGAATTGGCAAGTAACCACATCATCTAGGACTTGAAGGGCCAAGATATCAAATAAAAACAAATTAAACTAAAGTATATTGAATATGAGAAATAATAAAAATAATAGAGAAATTAATGAAATGGTAAGGAGAAAGCAGAATACAGAAAAATCAACAAAACTGAATTTGCTTCTTGAAAGCACTCATAAAACTGATAACTCTCTAACAAGATTTCTAAGGAAGAAAAGACACAAATTATCATCATTGGGGGAAAGACATAACTACAGACTAAGATATTGAAGATATTACAAACAATTCTATGCCAGTAAATGTGAAAATTTAGATATAACAGCAAACACAACTTACTATAACTAATACAAAAATAAATAGAAAACCTACATAATCCTATATCTATTAGAATACTTGTATCTGTAGTTAAATGTCTTCCAACAAAGAAAACTCCAAGCCCAGAATTCTTCTAAGTGTTTAAAGGAAGACAATAGGAACCTGTTTTATCAAATATCAGCAACTTTGATAATACAATCTGGTAAGGCTATGCAAGAAAGGAGCATTATAAGATAGTCTTTTGTAACATATACACAAAAAATTTTAATATTAGCAAATTAATTCTAGTGATGTGTAAAAAAAGGATAATGCATAATGACCATTTGCAGAAATGCAAAATAGTTTCAGCATTTGGAAATCAGTTAATATAATTAACTACCTTAAAACAATGAAAGAACAAACTACCATATGTTCATCTTAATAGTAAAGAAAAAGCATTTGAAGTGCTAATAGCAGTGTATTGGGGTGTGGAAGTATAAGTGGGAAGGGGAACGAGAGTAATTCTGGGACCTGGTAATATTCTCTTGTCTAATCTGAAATTGTAAACATATGATTTAAACATTTTTCTAAGTGACAAAGCATAAAGACCATTTTTTTAACATGCAAACATAACCAGGAAGACTCAGAAGGTAGAGTATGTGAACAAACTAAAGCCATGGATTATTATAATGTATTATGGATCTACGTTATTTACAAAGACATGATATTGCTAGAGGAGCAAGTAACAATAGAAACAAAGAACAGGTCTAGAAATGGACCTACTGGAAAATGGAACTTCTGTGCAATGTGTATATAAACATATATAATTCTAGCCAGTGTATATAATTCTAGCCAGTGCTAGATTTCAATAAACCAAGTGACTACAAGTTAAAATCCTGGGTTTTCCAAAGGAAGCAAATCTCTAAACAAATATTTCATACCATGGGTCTCCATGTAAAATATATAGAACAAATTCCTTCACATCTCAACAACCAACAGAAAAGGAAAAGATAAATTTTCCCCTTAACGTGAGGAATAGATTGAAATTGATGGGGTGGGGTGGCAGTAGAGGTGGTGGTGGGCAGGGGTAACTGACTTTGCTGCTATTTGAAAAAAGTCCAAAAGTTGATCACCTACCCTTATTGATAACCCATATTAGGTCAGAGAGGTGGTTTGGGTGTTTTTGTTGTTAAACTGTTACAGGACTGTGAAGGAATATGTATCATTTTAAGTAATAGAAACCTCACTTAGAACAAAAAAAGTGGGGGTTTTTTGTTGTTTTTTCCAAGGGTAGATTTTGCTTCGGGAGAGGCTGAATACAGATTTAAGTGGTGTGGTCAGGACATGGCTTCTCTTTCAGACAGCTGTTTCCCCTGGGAGCATGAGATGGCTAGCCACAGCTCCCTAGCCTGCATCCCACTTTCTCACACCATGAAAAGCTGGGGGGTTTTGTCCTGGCATTTCCTGCCAGGTCTCATTGTATTTCTTTGGCTCTGAATGCACCAAACCCACTTCTGAACCAAAGATGCTAGCTAGAGAAATACATTGATTTGGGTGGTTTAGTCCTAAATCATACACCCCATATCTGAACTATGGAGGTTTAAACATGTGAGCTGAGAGTAGGGAAGAAGGTGGACCCCAGAGGGAAATTGGATTGTAACCACCAAGAAGGAGCTAAATAGATCCTAGATGGCAAGATGTCCCCTCTCCAGTACTTGGGAGAGGACCGGAGAAGAAGCTCTATGAATTTAAGCTTGCATTTGTTCGTTAATGTTTAAAACTGGATAGCTGCACCATAGCTTAATGTTTGTGCCCCTCCCCCAACCAAATTCATATGTTGAAGTCCTACTCTCCAATGTGGTGATATGTTAAAGGTGGGGCTTCGGGGAGCTGATTAGGTAATGAGGGTGGAGCCTTCATGAATGGGATTAGTGCCCTTATAAGAAGAGATATGAGAGAGATATTCAGCAAGCAGGCTGCTATTTGCAAACCAGGAAGAGGATTCTCATCAAAACCTAATTGGCTGACTTGACCTTTAGATCTTGGATTTCTCAGCTTCCAAAAGTATAAGAAATAAATCTCTGTTGTTATAACCAGCCAGTCTATAGTATTTTGCTATGGCAGGCAGAGCAGATTAAGACAGTAGCCAAATCTCACTTTCTGAAAAAGTACAGATATGAGGAGGCAGCAAAGTGTTCCCCATTCCCTGTATTTTCTCCCACGTTTTCAAGTTTTTGTGGTTATTTGGGTGACAGTGTTTGTTAAGTTGAGCTGGTCTAGAATGCGAAACAAGTCCTCAGGATAATTAATGATTACTGCCACTGCAGAAAAACCATCTTGTACCACAGGAGTGTGTCTTTTTTAATCCTTTATTTCTATTACTGGCTTTAAATAATGTTTCTGATGAGATTCTGCTTTTCTTTCTGTCAACTATCGGTAAGCGGGTATTGGGCATTATTTGTGAGGCTGTAAATACATTAGACAAAAAAATAATGAGTCAAGAGAAATGCTTCCAGAGACGTTTACCTAACATGGTGATTTATGTAAGGCTGAGAATGAAGTTTCAGAAGTTTTAGAAGCTTCCAAGTGAAAATTCTGGAACATAAACTAAAGTCTCTTCCAAATGTGTGTTTGTTGTAGCCCCTGGACACATTTCTCTTTTACTTCTAATCTAGAAGTTAGAGAACATTTTTCATGCTCAACTTAAATTGTTTAGTTAATGATCTAAGAATAACTCTTGGGAGCTTCCCTCTGCATAGCGTGTTATTACTCTATTCCTCTGACTGAATTTGATGTATCTATTGTGTTCTCATTGCATAAACTGATCCCTGGGATTAATCATTTTCTTTTTACCAGCTAGAAATTGTAGACATTTAATGGATATACCTACATCAGTCAATTTAATGAGTCTCATTGTCTGGGGGTTGAAATATACTGATCATTCTAATGTTGAAATATAATTGACATTCATTCTTATTCCAAGTTTCCAAGTTTTCCAAGTTTATCTCTCCTGCCTGCCTGAGGAAGGTAATTTAGCTAAAACTTTTTTTGAAGTTTTCAGGGCCTAGGAACTCAAGGACATCTACTGAGTGATATCAGAAGAAACTAAACAATCTTTGCATCCTTTCCTATGGTACACCTTAAGCAATCATGTAGATTTCTATAACAAGGATATTCTATCATCCTAGTAGGAATTGTTCCATGGAGGATCATGCTGACTAATACACCCAGGTGTATTTCTAGCAGCCTTGCATTTGGAAAGGAAGATGAGATGTTAACACGACTGCCACATCTGTCACTGGGTAGAGAGCCAGGGTAGAGCCAGAGGGCCTGCCAGGGTAGTCAGAGGTCCTATACCCCTCCAGAAGTGGAGCACAAGGCTTCCCAGGCACAAGAGAAACATCCACTTACCAAAACAGTTACAAGATATTAAGTGAATTCACACCTGAGTCATAAGTAATGGTTTTGGTTTCTGTTTTGTTTTCAGTTGTTTGAATTTATGAACTTCTTGGGGGAGAATGTCATCTTCTGTTACATGGGCCTGGCGCTGTTCACGTTCCAGAATCATATCTTTAATGCTCTTTTTATACTTGGAGCCTTTGTATCCTTTGAAATACAGAACATGGAGTGATAAGGGAAAAGAGCAAGCTACTTATGTTTAGTGATTACTCTGTTAAAATGTTTAAGTAATTTCTTCAAGTTTATTGCAAGACTCAAATTCATGGCAGATATGTAATTCCTAGTAGTAGGGAAAAGATCCTAAGAATTGGGACCTTTATTAAATGCTTCCATTTCAAGATAAGAAATTTGGGAAATACTGAGAGAAAGAAAGAGAGAAAACTGAAGAACAGAATACTCAAAAAATAAATTTTCAAAATATATTTATTTCTTGAATATTCAAAGTATGTTTTTAAATTATGAATCATTTAGATAAAAATATATCCATCCATTAATTTCAGAGAAATATACTTAATCTGCATTAGAGTATATCTGAATATAGCCAGGATTATTAAGCTTTAGAAATATTTTCATCACAAGTTGGTAAAATCTCTTTTCCAGCGAGGACTTTGAAAATAGGACACCGAGTAAAGATTAGATGAAATTAACATTATAGATGTGATTCAATGTCTTACGTTAGTGTACATGTGAGTTTATTTTAATAAGATCCCCCTTTCCTATAAGTAAAATAAGATAAACTCTAGACCTCCTTTTTTTTCCCCCCCCAGACCTCCTTTTTAATGCAGAGGACTTTTGTAGCTCAAGGCCTGGTGTGTAAGCATTCTCCAATAAGAACAGATGTCTACTTGACGGGATACTGAGCTGCAGGGATGTCCCCAAGGACAGTCGGCAACTGTTGTCCTTTGGAAAATGGGCAGATGCCCCATCAGATCACAGGCATGTGATCCTGACAGCCAGGAGAGCTGACCCCTCTTCTGTAAGCCCTGTTCTAGTAAGCACCTACTTTGCCTTCTGTCCTCTTTTCACTGAACGTTCAACTTAACACTCCAATCTCATCTAAAACTTACATCTTAAATGGAAGCTCCCTTTCCCCACATAATTCCATCCCCTTTGAGGACAAACTAGAATCTACAGACTCTCAGGGAAGGAGTCCTGGGTGATGAAAGGGAAAAGATGACTACTACCAGTATTTTCGTAGAATTTAACCTGTAAATACTGGATGTTAGCAAAATGTTTCCTAGAGGAGTTATATTATGCATTTAGACAGGTAGTTCCTGTCAAATTAAATCCACTAAGAGAAAAAAAGTAAGTGAAGTTTCCCAGATACAGAGAGTACAACCTGATAGAAAGTAAGATGGCTATTATGAGCAGAAATACATTTACCCTTTCTAAAGTGCTGCTTGAGAAAATAATGCCCCAGCGTCTGAACGGTCTCTGCCTCACATTTTGCAGCAGAGTAGAGTGAAGAGTCAGGCATCAGCAACATAAATGTGATGAGAAGATTTACAGTGATTGAAATGGTACAGGATTAACAATTCTAAACCAAGTAGATATTCAAAGGAAAGCAGAGTTCTCTGCTATTTCTGGAAAAGAATTGACATTTAAAGATGAATTTTGGAAGCAAGTTGGACATATAGGTATTGACAGGTATTTATCCCTGTTTTCTGGGCCATAAAACAGAGAAGCTTAAGAACATAATAAAGCTCGAGGACTCACAGCCTCATTGCAACGAGATTTTCCTCAATGTTTCCCTGTGCTTATCTATAGCTCGCAATTTTTGTTGCCAGAGCCTGCAACATATATCCCCTCTCCTTCCTCCTGAATCTGGGCCGGAAACAGAAGATCCCCTGGAATTTTCAGCACATGATGATGTTTTCAGGTATGTGAACTATGTTATGTACTAGTACTCCTGTTGTCTCACACTTTTACAGCACACGGAAAGCTGCCTCAGCAAACAGAGGGATCTCCTGGTCTTCTTACCGCATTGCATCTACTACTCTTTACCCCATGGTGCCTAGTACCATGCGGATATTCTAAGTTCTGAGCAATAGTGGGATTTCTTTCGAAAAGGAAAATGAAACTAAAGGGAATTTTTTTTGGAAAATACAGTATCTGCCCGAAACTGGCCTAGAATAGGTATTCAACTTTCCCCCAACCTATTCCAGATGAATTTCCATATCAAGCAATTTGCACAGTCATTTCACAAATTATGCACTTTAAGATAAATAGTGTATAAATGGGGCCATCTTTGTCCAATTGTAAGACTTCTCCTTAGAATCACTTATTTTTCCTATGCAGAACTCTAGAAACTTCCCATAGTTAATACAAAAGTGAATCATACCTAAGTATGCTCAGTTACTAGTTGAGAAAACTGGTATTAATTGCATATTCACCTCATGCCAAGAGCAGTTCTAAATACATGTAACTGACACGTTCTTTGCTCTCAAGAAGCTTATGTTCTACTTGTTTAAACCACACCTGAAGGCTCCTTTTTCAAAAGAAAATAAACCAAATGAATTTTCTGACCTTGAACTACTCTGGGAATTGTGATTTCTTTCTGTCCAATTTTCCTACCATCGGTCTTGCCTTACTCATGGAATTTATTCCTTACATGCCTTCTGTGTATGAATACACTTACATTACACTCAGGGGCAGTTCATGGGAATATACGAGAGAGTACAATAAACAAAGAAAAACTCTCAGAATAGAGAAAGTAAATGTAATTTGGAGCATATGGGGGGATATGGAAAAACTGAGGAAACTATCACTTATTAAATATCTACTATTTGCCACTCACTATAGATCAATTCTATGAAGCAGATATTAAAACATTTTTAGATGGAGAAACTGAGGCTTTGAGCTGCCCTCAAAAAGGCAACTTTTGAGGCCCTCAAAGATTTATATAACTTGGCCAAGGACAAAAGCGTTTCTAAACCCTGAAGTGGTTCAGGATTTCCTGAAGGCAAGAGAAGACTCCACTTCGAATCCACCCAAGTGTCTCAAAATCCATATTTTCAGAAGTAGTACTAGGAGTTAACAGCTTGTTTCACCTTCCATTGCATTCTAGCCTGTTCTACACAGTAAAGCGTTGGTAGTTCTGAGGTTGAGAATGAGCTATTTAATCAAGTATGAAAAAAATGGAAATCCAGAGTTTAAAATCGCCCTTCTGTAGGCTTCTGACAGTGCTTCCCTCCATTTCCAGAAATGCTAGAATGACAGAAAGAGTCCTAAGGAGGATAAATTGAACTGGTAGGTGATCTTTGACTTAGAACAGCAAAGAACTTAGGGAATGAGTTGACTTCTATTAAGGGAAAACATAAAGCAAGTTTGATCACTTATAAATAGGATGTCAGCACTGGGTTGCACTTCAGCAACTCATTTTAGGAGCTGGGAAGCTCTTTTCCTTCCTTCCCTTCAAAACATCAGTTTTACTCTGGAGAATAAATACTCTGGTTTATTTTTTAAAACTTAAGAATTATATTTTAAACAATGCTCTATTTTATTTTACAAAGATCACCTTTGAGAAAGGAGTGAAGTTTTGAATAGCCATGTTGGGATATGAAGTGTCTGCCCAAATAGCCACCTGACTTGATGGTTTCTCCAGGGTCTGGCACCTTCTATGTTTGCTTAACTGTAGGATTAGAACTGTGCTAAAAACTGAGACCAACAATACAGTATGTAGGCCTAGAATTTGATAATATCTTCATGATGTTCTAAAGCAGGGAGTCAGAAAACTATGGCCTTTGAACGAAATCTAGCCCACACCAACTTGTAAATAAAGTTGAAACACAACTGTACCGTTTTGTTTCATATTGTCTTGTCTGTTTTTGCATTGCAAAGGCAAAGTTAAGTTTTTTCTGCAGAAATCACATGGCCCACAAAACCTAAAATATTTGCTATCTGGCCTTGTTCTAAAACCTCTAGAGGGAAAACAATAACCTCATCACATTAAGGGAGTTGATATCATTAATTTAATTCAGGAGAATGCCAATGAGTTAGTTCCCATCATCAAAAAGACCATAATGCCAAATTTTCAGGACATCTACTACTATGTATGATTCTAATCCAGAGAATGACACCCATTATATTCCACACTGAGTGTCCATGTCATCTGCCAGACATCAGTCACTCACTATTAACAGTTTGGCAGCTTGACCTCAAGGGTTGCATTCATCTGGGCCAAAGTAGACTTCCTTCTATAGATTTTCCTAGAGTTTTGTTTTGTATGTTTTTTACATTGAAGTGAATGTGTACAAAAAAGAGATTGGTTTACTTCTATTTTTAATGCCATCTGAATTACAAATTAATAATATTGGTGATATTCCCTGGCATGGTGGATAGAACATTGGATTTTCCACTAAGAAGCTATCTTCTTAGCTTGAAAATGAGGAAATTGCAATGTTACGTGGTTATATAATGGAATCTTAGATCGCTCAACTCAAAAGTCATCCTAACCTTTCTAAGACCTTTTATGAGCAATGTTTTGAAACTCAGATCCAAGACAAGGTAGAATAGGTATTATTAGTCTCTTTCTGCAAGTTGAAAAGAGAGAGAGTCAGAATAAGGGAGACATGGAGAGATTGGGTATCTTGCTCACAATCTTATGACCAATTAAAGATGAAAATGAGACTTGAACCCTAACCACTTGATTTTGAATTAGAGCCTTCTCACCTACATTACTTCAGATTTACTGTCAAGGTCATAAGAATAAAAGTTAAAACTATGCCATTCCTAACATAGGCCAACCCCAACATATATAATAGGTCTCTCACACAAACCTGATCCTTGTCAATTTCACAGCAAATCAAACAGGTAACACCCCTCCCACATCAGTTCAAGTTCTACACTGCACCTACTGACCCCCATCAGAGTATAGGAAGCATCAGGTGAGTTCATGTGCAGTGCAGTATTTTTCTTCAAAAAAGAAGTTCTAGACTCAGCTTTGATATTCTGCATGAATTCTGCCATGTTCTACTTTACTCAGGATCTAAAGTTTTAAATCTATTTGTCAAGAAATAAAGAATTTAAAAGGTCAACTAAGACAACATAAGCCAGAAAGAAGGTAAAGAAGCAGATCACATTACATACTGTCCAGCGTTTTCTGAGTGTATGACAACAACACTTGTGAAAACCAAAAGAGAAGGACAGTCCCTTTAAAGAATATTTCCCTTTGGGGAGCCTAGGTGGCTCCTTCAGTTAAGCATCTGACTCTCGATCTTAGCTCATGTCTTGATCTCAGGGTTGTGAGTTCAAGCTCCACAGTTCAAGCTGGGCGTGGAGCCCATTTAATTTTTTCTTTTTTAATGTTTGTTTTAGAATACAGCCTAGTGTTCTTAACTATGGCTAGAGTACTTTTGGTTATCCAATAAGAAGTACGACTTTTAGTAGCCATCTGGAAGAATCTAGTTGTCCATGCTTCAACAATACATTTATATGGAGCCTGTCTTTACATAGCTGAAAACATTTTTCAGAGTCCTTTGGAGATTGTGAACAATGAATGGGAGCATGTAGCTAATAGGATCCAACGGTACATTAAAGGGATTATTCACTACAACCAAGTAGGATTTATTCCTGGGCTGCAGGAGTGGTTCAACATCCACAAATCAATCAACATGATATACCACATTAATAAAAGAAAGGATAACAACTATATGATCCTCTCAATAGATGCAGAAAAGACATTTGACAAAATACAGCATCTTTTCTTGAAAAAAAAAAACCTCTCCACAATGTAGGGATAAATGGAACATACCTCAACATCATAAAAGCCATATATGAAAAGACCCACAGGGAATATCATCCTCCATGGAGAAAAACTAAGCTTTTCCCCTATGGTCAGGAACACAGCAGGAATGTCCACTCTCGCCACTGTTGTTCAGCATAGTAAGTCCTAGCCTTGGTAATCAGACAATAAAAAGAATTTGAAGGCATCCAAATCAGAAAAGAACAAGTCAAAATTTTACTCTTCACAGATGACTTGATGCTGTATGTAGAAAACCCAAAAGACTCCACAAAACAATTGCTAGAACTGATCACTAACCCAGCAAAGTCACAAGATATAAAACCAATGCACAGAAGTCTGTTGAATTTCTATAAACTAATAAAGAAGCAGCAGATAGAGAAATCAAGGAATCAGTCCTATTTTCAGTTTTACCCAAAACCATTAAGATACCTAGGAATAAACCTAACCAAAGCAGTAAAAGATCTGTACTCTAAAAACTATAGAACATTTACAAAATAAATTGAGGAAGACACAAAGGAATAAAAAAATATTGCATGCTCATAGATTAGAAGAACAAATACTGTTAAAATGTCTATGCTACTCAAATCAATCTACACGCTCAATGCAATCCCTATCAAATGGAGCTAATAGGATCCAACATTTTTCACAGAGCTGGAACAAACAATTCCAAACTGTGTATGGAACCACAAAAGACCCCCAAATAGCCAAAGCAATGTTGAAAAGAATACCAAAGCTGGAGGCATTACATTTCTGGTCTTCAAGGTGAATTACAAGGCTGTAATCATCAAAATAGTATGGTACTGGCCCCAAAACAGACACATAGATCAGTGGAACAGAATAAAAGCCCCAGAAATGGATGCACGACTATATGGTCAACTAATCTTTGACAAAGGAGGAAAGAATATCCAATGGGGGGGGAAAAATCACCTCAACAAATGGTGTCGGGAAAATTGGATATCTCATGCAAGAATGAAACTGGACCACTTTCTTACACCAGTCCCAAAAAATAAACTCAAAATGGATGAAAGACCTGAATGTGAGACAGGACAGCATCAAAATCCTAGAGGAGAATACAGAACAAAAGAACCTCTTTGATTTTGGCCATGGCAACTTTTAGAGGCAAGGGAAACAAAAGCAAAAATGAACTATTGGGACTTTATCAAGATAATAAGCTTATGCACAGCAAGGAAACAGTCAACAAACTAAGAGGCAACCTACTGAATGGGAGAAGATATTCACAAATGACATATCAGATAAAGAGCCAGCATTTAAGACCTATAAAGATTTTATCTAACTCCATACCCCAAAACCAAATAATCCATTTAAGAAGTGGGCAGAAGACAATAAACAGACATTTCTCCAAAGAAGACATGCAAATGGCTAACAGACACATGAAAAAAATGCTCAACATCACTCAGCATCAGGGAAATACAAATAAAAACCGCAATAAGATACCCCTCACATCTGTTAGGATAGCTAAAACTAACAAGTCAGAAAAAAAACAGATATTGGTGAGGGTGTGGAGAAAGGGAAACACTCCAACACTGTTGGTGGGAATGCAAGCTGGTGCAGTTACTCTGGAAAAGAGTATGGAAGTTCCTCAAAAAGTTAAAAATAGAACTACCCTATGACCTAGTAATTACACTACTAGGTATTTATCCAAAGGTTATAAAAATAGTGATTCAACCCCAATGTTTATAGCAGCAATGTCCACAATAGCCAAACTCTGTTGATGTCCATCAATAGAGGAACGGATAAAGAAGATATGGCATATATGCACAATGGAATGTTACTCAGCCACCAAAAAGAATGAAATCTTGTCATTTGCAATGGTGTGCATGCAACTAAATGGTATTATGCTAAGTGAAATAAGTCAGAGAAAGGCATATGCATATGATTTCATTCATATGTGGAATTTAAGAAAGCAAATGGATGAACATAGGGGAAAGGAAGGAAAACTAAAATAGAAAGAGGGCTGCAAACCATAAGAAACTCTTAACTATAATAAACTGAGGGTTGCTGGAGAGGCGGTGGGAGGAATGCAGTAACTGGATGATAGGCATTAAGGAGAGCATTTGATGCAATGAGCACTGGGTGTTATGTGCAACTGACAAATCGCTAAATTCTACCTTTAAGACTATTAATATATTAATATGTTATATGTTAACTAAATCGAATTTGAATTAAAAATTTAAAAATAAAATGGGAATATGAACTTACTTACACATTTACTCACTCACAGTCCTCCAGCTATTCTTTCAGTGGTCATTCATTGACACACTCCTTGGATAGGTATTTAGATGAACAAAGACAAAGATACTGGCCTTGACCTTAAGAGCCTTACTGCCTAGAGAGAGCTTGGCTTTGTGTGGCCTAAATTTGGTTCACTAAGACGGGCACCTCAGGTGGTTCAAAGCCCGGACAAGTAAGAACTAGAACTTTCTGTCTTAGTCAATTACACCTACCATTTAGTAAATCCTTTCCCATCATCTTTACCCTCACCTTATGCACAGCCTTTGGCACTGGGCAGAACAGTTAGCAATGCCTGCCAAACAGAAGTGGATTCACTTACAAAGCTAACGAAGCTTGAGCATCAGTGTTCCTCAATCACATGGGCCCCTTCCAGGCCCCCCTGATGGGTCCTACAGGTGTGCTCTGATGGTGTATAAAGCTGGTAAAAGATATTCTTTTTATTATTTTTCCTAAAGAGGGTGCCCAAGATATGTAAATTCTACCTTGAGGTGAAAGTTTGCGACATGATCCAGCTGTTTATCCCTCATCTCCTGGCAGTGAGTAGGGCCTGCAGCGAGCCTTGGAATAAGGGCTTGGCGCTGAGTAGATGATGTTTCTGAGTGAAACCCACATTGTTCATGGATGACCCCACTACCACTGCTGCCACCCGCTTCCCCGGCCTCCACCTTTTGCCACCAGAGGCAATTAAACTGAGTGAAGCAACCGTCAGAAGCCAGATTGAGTTTCTCACCTAGCATAGACCTTACCCGATTTGTTTTGTATAGACTAGTAATCTACACACACAAAAGCCTTGGAACCTTAAAAGAAGGAAAGGTCTCAAGGTCAGTAATGGTCTCTCTGCCTTGCAAAGCCTTCAATAATGCAAATACTCTTTTGGGTAGCTAGGTTGCTTTTTAGAGTCGATTGGAGGAAGTTTAACTGGAGACATTTCTAAGGCCTTCTTTAAATTCAAGGCCAGGAGTTCCGAACTGCCATGGTGTATTGTGTGACACCCTGCACAAAGGGCTTAAAAGGAACGCCAAACTCCCCTGAAACTGTTCCTGCTGCCCTCAAGCACAGCCCTAGTTAATGCCTGGCTTGAGCTGCCCCACCCCAGCTCTCAGTTCCCTTGAAACCAAAGAGGCAGAGCTCTGTGGTTTAAATTAAAGGAGGAGATGTGCTTCGCACAAATTAGCTTTCCTATTGATGTGGTGCATATTACAATGATCAGGCCTCTTGTTTTAATTCAAATGCATGTGCTGCAATTTTTATTTAATTTAAAACTAAATAAGAGCAGGGAGTTGCTGGAAGGAGGGGAAATGCCAAACCCTGTTGAGCTGTGGCAGCCTTCCTGAAACTGCTGTGACTCGGAGACTGCGTCTCACTGGGCTACACAACCTCTGTGCAGCGTTGCTGGGATAATCTGAATAGGAGCAGAGCCTGGAAGTGCTTGGGCAGCTTGAAGGAGGCTGCCAGTATGTCAGAGAACGGGCTTCTCCAATTTGTCCATTTCTGCTGTGTTTGGAAGAGACATCGCAACCCTGATGTGTACTATTGCATGAACTTGGAAGAGTCTGAACCAGGCAAATGTGGCCACAGTGTGCAGATATAATATAAAACTTCACCCACGAGCTCATGTCACCATGAAGACAACAGCACTGGTGTCTCCGGGCTTTGCTGTTAATGTTGTTGCTCATTCGATTGTCCACCAGTGCTCATTCTTAGCCTTCAAATAAAGGCCAGCATCGAAGGATTAAGAGAAAGTAAGTCATGGAAGAAAAACTTCAATTAAGAAAAATTTTCTGTTAGCATTTATTTTTTCCCCCTCAGTGGTGAAAACACTGCCACTCTTATTCAAGTGTTGGGGAACACTATGCAGCTCACAGAACAGCGGTGTTCTGCGGAAGGACAACTTAAGAACCACAGTTGAGGTGTACGAGACCACCTTTCTCTGTGTCTTTTTGGTGAGCCACCAGTCATG
Organism: Mustela erminea; assembly: GCF_009829155.1. Taxonomy (NCBI): domain Eukaryota; kingdom Metazoa; phylum Chordata; class Mammalia; order Carnivora; family Mustelidae; genus Mustela; species Mustela erminea. The sequence continues at coordinate 150,761,482 of NC_045614.1, forward strand.
CCGTGGTCAGAGCCAATTTGAGACTGACTCAACAATTACAACTGACTTAACAATTACAGCCAGGAAGAAAGTGAGAGGAATTCATGAAAGTGAAGAGCGGAAGTCACTGTGTCACCAATGCTTAGGAATCTGTGTCTGTTACTGCCCAAGCTAATGGAACTCCAGTAAGCTACCAGGACTGCCCCACAATAACCAGTCATCATGTAAAGGGACACTTCCAAGTTTTCTTGATCTTTGATAACCAAAAGTGTGCTTCTCGAACCAGCAGCTTTAGCATCACATGACAGCTTCTTAGAAATACTGAATCGAAACCTGCCTTTTAACAAGACCTCCGGGTAATTCATGTGCACGTGAAAGTTCGAGAAGCATCTCCCAGAACATCATCACAATTCACGGTTTTCTCTTCTGAACCTCTTTCTTCAATCTATTCCTCCTACCTCTTCTCTTTTGCCTGAGGCCCTCCCAGATGCCAGTCTTGCTTCTTGCTCTTCTATTTGCCGTCTGATGAGCATAACAATGTTTACCCAGTTACTGAATTTCTTCCAGTTCCGTAAGCTTGCTGAAGTCCTTCCTCCTATTCACACAAGCTCTCCCTCTCCTCAAAACCCTGGCCACACCCACCCACCTTCAGCTCTTTTATTCAAAGAATTCCTTTTTCTCTCTATATCTCAGCTTAGATATCACTTCCTATAGGAAGCCTTGGTAACACAAGTCTGTGTTGATCCCTCTCAACTGTCTTCATAGCACACAGTACTTCTCCTCTCCCAGTAGCCATCACATTCGACTATGAATTTTGGCTTGCCTGCCTGCATTCCCTTCTAAACTAGGAGCTTTGTAAGCCCAAATGATGAATTTTTTGGTTCACTCCGTGCATCAGCACTCAGCACATTAGGTGAAACTGAGTATCTTTCCACAAATAACTAGTGGATGAACAAGCAAATGAATGAATAACCTACAACATTTTCTACCCAATTAAAATTGTACATTTCACTAAAATGACCACTTAAGGACTACCTATTCCTGTTCTATGAGGCCTGGGAACTTCTAACCCCAGAACTGGTCCGAGGGGCACCTCTCAGACCAAGCTTCCCTGGCTCCACAGATGGGAGCTAAGCAAAAATAACCTTAAGATATCAACAAATAAAATCTTTCATGTTTTAAATGAAAGAAAATATATTTCACCTACTCACTTCTGGCTAAAAAAAGAACCCTTCTCTGGGTGTTGATAACAGTAAACATTGTTAATACTTCATGAAAATACCATTTGGATCCGAGAATATTTTTCAAATCTCTGCTTGCTTTGTGTTGGAGGGATGTGTTTGTTTTTCAGTTAAAAACCTAAGATCTCATTAAAAACCCTGGGACTTTTACATCAGTCAGGTGATTTGAATCAAGATCAGGCTACCTCCAACTTCAGCTTTGGAAAAGATTTCTTTAAATGTGTATACAAGGGTTATTTGAGAATCTGAGCCCTCTAGGCAATAGGCTCTTTCTTACCTTTCCTCTTCCCTTGTTCATAATTCCAGAGACAGACAGCCTGGATGATGCCATCATATCATCAAGCATTCCTTGTCAGGCCTTCCCCTTTGCAACCACCTTACCCAGACTCCAGTGTTCCCTCACCTTCCCATACTATATATCTTTCCTGCCCTGGGCACATCTTGTGCAATTAATTAGGCCACTATATCTTCCTTACCACTACAAGGCCACTAACTAGCTAATGCAGCACAAGCTCAGAACGTTTTCTTCATCAGAGGAGATGAATTTCCACTGAGCCCTCATCTCTCACTATGGCCTGGGGTAGGCATTAATGAACAAAGTGGACAACTAGAGTAGATATTCTGAGGTTTTCAAGTGGGACAGTGTTAAACAGCTTATGAGGAAATGTATCAAGCAGTCATAGAAAAAGTCACCTTAAATAATGAATAACCATGAGCACCATTGTTGTGACAAAGTAGACAGGCATAGTAGGTCCATATGAACTGCAGATCCCATTAAGTCCTCATAGTGTCAAATACTGAGAAAAGTGTATGTGGTTATGATAAATTCAGAACATTTGAGAACTAGCTTAGACCTGCAGTCAGTCCTGTAGAGTTGTTTTCTCCTATTATTAGGTCCAAACATTATCATCCTTTATTTTGTTCCAAAATAAATTTACAATAAAAATTATTAGCTCTTGCATTCTTAAGCAACAAATTAGATTCTGCTATTTGGCATGCCACAATATTTTCTAAATATAAACTACTGTTTGGTAAAATGCAGTGAGCTCAGGCTTTTATGCTGGCTCAGCCACATGGAGCTATATGATTAACCCTCCTCGAATGTCAACTCCCTTGACTGTAAAATGGGAATAATCATATTTACCTAAGATGGTCAGTGTTGAAAACCACTATAAAATATATACAAAATGCCTGGCACCAGACTGCCACCTAGGAAACGCTCAACAGATGGGAGTTTCTATCACTTTCTTTAACCACCGCAGATGAGACAGCCATTAGGACTTCACAGAGACATGATTCATATCAACCTAGAACTACCGTTTGAAGAACCTCCTATCAGAGACTGAGGTTTTTATTCCGAAAAAGGTTTGACTATCAAATTACTGCCAAGGACACTCTGAGTCCAGTGTGGAAGTGTTAGTAACGTGCCCATGGAAAACAAGACCTAAGGCCCCTCTTTTCCTTCATTTAAGGACAAATGTTGAGATTCTACTCTTCATTCTAGCAGTGACTAACTCCTGGCACTAAATACATGAATCAAAATGTTATAACTCAAAGTACTAGTTTTTGTGAGGAAAATATATTGGCGCCCCCTCTGGGACAAACTGACCCATGCAAAATGTCAAAAATCAATTTAGGAGTGCCTGGGTGGCTCAGTGGGTTAAGCCTCTGCCTTCAGCTCTGGTCATGATCCCAGGGTCCTGGGATTGCGCCCAGCATCAAGGTCTCTGCTCAGCAGGGAACCTGTTTCCCCCTCTCTCTGCCTACTTGTGATCTCTCCCTCTTTGTCAAATAGATAAATAAAGTATTTAAAAAATCAACTTAGACAAATATTTATTGAGTGAGAGAAGGTGGCGAAATTTTGTAGATAACCCAACCATCCTATCTAGTGAGACAGTGAAGCCAACAAGAGCATGCCAGCTTCTGAAAGACGCTGAGTAATGAAAGGAGACGATCCAGAATGCTTGTCACCGTCTCCCTGTTTCTTACTTTTTTTTTCCCCCCTAAGATTTTATTTATTTATTTAACAGGGAAAGAGAAGGATAGAGCAAGCAGAGGAAGCAGCAGGCAGAGGGAGAGAGTGAGCATGCTAATCACTGAGCAGGGAGTCCCATGTGGGACTTGATCCCAGGACCCTGAGAACATGACCTGAGCCAAAGGCAGACACTTCACTGACTAAGCCACTCAGATGCCCCACCTCCCCCTGTTTCAAGGATAAGTTCCTAGAATACAAAAACAGAAGTAATTTTATCACTTAATTCAGGAACATTCTGTGTACATTTCAGTTTTTCAGGATGTTCAGAATGTCAGAGCTATCACAAATACCTGATTGATAATTTTAACCAAATTAAACTGTCCATTGAGACAAACAAATGGACTACATTATTTTTCCTCATTTTCTGCCTGAATTTGCTTACTAACTGCTTGCTTGTTTTGGCATTATGTAGACATAACCTTAGAAAACTATCAGCACACATGAGCAGGGTTCAAAAAAATAAGTCTGTCTATGTCAGGCACAAATCCCTCTAATTCTGCCCTCAGGTTCTATGGATAGAGTTCAAAAGAAATCAATAAGATTGACTCAAGTAAGTTATATGTGCAAATGAGCAAGAAGCAGTTACTTCTAAAAATGCCTGTGCTAAATTTCCATATAGCCATTAGATAATTTAGGAATTTTCAGCATTAGTTCTGATGTACTAGGGAGGTGCAAATGCTGTTCAGGCTACCAGGTCTTTTCACAGACAGACCAAGACTCTATGAATAGGGCTGGGTCTCAGCCCCACTGCCAGCCTCCCCCTGATTTTGCCTGGAGGGCTCTTTCTTCCAAAAATACCAGGAACTATTTTAGAGACCTATGGTTCTACATGAGGAAAGAAGTAGACACCAGGGGGTTGCCTGGGTGGCTCAGTTGGTTAGGCAGCTGCCTTCGGCTCAGGTCATGATCCCAGCATCCTGGGATCGAGTCCCACATCGGGCTCCTTGCTCGACAGGGAGCCTGCTTCTCCCTCTGCCTCTGCCTGCCATTCTGTCTGCCTGTGCTCTCTCTCTCTCTAATAAATAAATAAAATCTTTAAAAAAAAAAAAAGAAGAAGAAGAAGACACCTGGACAGGTTCCCTGCCGATGAATGACAGCCTTCCCCTCCGTTTACAGTTTCCTCCATCCCACTCAGCACCCACTTCCCTTAGTGCCTGGAGAGTCACTGGACTTTCCTGGAGTTGTTTTTTTTAAATTAGAAAAACATGAGAGCATGCATGTTAACAAGTATTTTTAAATGCATGCCCTTTAGGAGGATTGTGTGCTATCCTTTCTCAACAGATTTCTTCCTTCTGATTGTTTTCAATTGTTTTTTTCCTGGCAGGAAGCTAATTTTGGCTGCGTGAGGAAATGGGAGTTTCGAGTAGAGAATCTAAAACAGGTCATTTTATATTAGAATAGACTGATGCTGAGAAAGGGAGAAAGAGCAAAAGAAGGAAGGAGAGAGAGCTAGAGGTGATGCAGAAAAAGTAGGGGAGGAGGAGTAAAAGGCAAAATATCTATTTCAAAATATTGCCTTTGATCCATCTTCTGCCTAGGAGAGGGGAAGAAAATTTTCTTCTTTGCATTTTTCCTTAAAACTCAAACTCAAGATAACCACGATTTTTTTTTTTTTAATCTTTGTTACGACTTAAATATTCAGTAGGAGGAATGAAACAGATTGAGTAACCAGCCACAGCATTTACTGTGTAACCCAGGCCACTCCATCCCTCCCAGCCCCTATTTCCTCACCTGTTGAAAGAAGAGTGTTATGTGATTTACAGGGACACATAGGGGAGAGAGAGGTGGGATAGGTAGATGTTGAGAGCCTTAGGACATAGAGAGCTCTAGGATAAGCACAGAAACACAAAATTTAGTGGGTGAACCACAATGGTAAAATCCTCTCTTGACTCATATTAACATGGAAACAGGGGGAAAGATGCTTCTCTTCTAAATGGATAATTCAGATGTCACCAGGATCTTTCCATATAGTGACATCATGTCCCTAAGACAAGGGTTCTAAAAGTGTGGTACCTGGACCAGCAGTATCAGCTCCACCTGGGAACTTATTTAAAAAGCAAATTTTTGGGCCCCACCGCAGACCCACTCAATGAGACACTCTGGAGGTGAAGCTCAACAATCTGAGGTTGAACAAGTCTTCCAAATGATTCTGATGTAGCCCAAGTGTGGGAAACACTGCTACAGGGACTCATTGATATTTATAACCAGCCAGCAGAAGGGGAAAGAGAGACTGTGGTAGGAACAGCTGTTTCTTGAAAGCTTTGGCCCAGGAATGACATTTAGCACTTCTGCTTTCATTTCCTTAGTAAGAAGTGGCCATTTGGCTATACCTAGGTACAAGAGATGCTAAGAAATGTAGTTTATGCAGTTACAGCAGCATACCATGGACGGCAGTTAGCCATCTTTGTCAAAATAGCCCTCTACGATAGAAACATTATCACCATTTATAACATTTCTCTTAAGGGAAAAAGCAATCCAGTGTCACACTAGGGTTTCTCAACCCCAGCAACTATTGACATTTGGGGCCAAATAATTCTTTTTTGGGAGGATTGTCTTGTACATTGTAGAATGTTTAGCAGCACCCCAGTCTGTACTCATGAGATTAAGAACAGTGTTCCCTGCCCCCTAGCTGTAGACAAACACAAATGTCTTCAGACATTGCCAAATATTCCCTGGGGGGACAAAATCACCAAACTTGAAAACCACTGGTTTACACAGAAAACTCATAAGTTGACTTTTGAAACTCTCTATTGAAGATTTTAGCTAGTGGGAAGGATTATTCCACAATTTACTACCACATGAACCTTACCTACACAAAAATAAACTTCCAAAGCCAGAGGCATCTATGCATGTTGACTCAGAGTTGTGACAGAGCTAATACTATTTACATTACCCTTCCTGATGTAGCCCAAGTGTGGGAAACACTGCTACAGGGACTCATTTTTGGATGCCCAAGGCATCCAAAAACAAACGTCTTTTCCTGCAAAAATATACTAAAGTTATGTTGCATTACTTCTCAGTGGCCTTAAGTTTAACTGACTCAAGTTCAGGAATGAGATGAAGGAAAGAATGTCCTGCTTCTCTAATACAGACTTGGTTTCCAAAAAAAAAACTCAATTTATTTTTGAATGCAGAAGACTTTTCCACTAAAACAATCTGTTGGCATCGCTTCCATGTGATAAAATGATATTGAACTGAAAATGGAACCGTGTAGCAAGGTTGTACTATCCTGGAAAATGTATTTTGAAACCAGACTGACATTTTTGCTGAAAGTAGCGACCCTTTGCAAGGTCATGGGACTTCAGCAAGGGTAAGACAATACATGATTCAATTGTAGATCCAAACTAGGGTTTGATTTATCAGATTGATGATGAGAATGTGTTAAATCTTTGAAATCAACTCCTTCACAGTACTTGAAATGAAAGGAAAAAAGAACTGCAATTGATTATATCCCAAATGGAAAGAAAGTCAGCAAAATAACTCACTACAGAGACATGTCTTTTAAGGGATGGGTCAGTTTCTCAGGGACATTTCTGCATCCCTGTTCATCTACTGCTCATTTTCTTTTGGGTTCCAGTTGTGTTTCAAATGCAAAATATGATCTTTCCCTCATCCATTCATTCATGTATTCATTCAATACTGTAATGCTTATTTTCCAGGAGTAGCATTGGATGTGCTCTCACTGACCTTGCTTTCCTATGAAGGGACACAGATCTTAAAGATGAAAAAATAAACGTGATAATTCCAGATGTTGATAAGTGCAGTAAGAGACATACAAAGAAGAGATGGCTGAAAGTGGAGGGCACTTAGACAGCATGGACAAAGCAGTCTTTCTGAGGACTGAGGCGAGGCATCCAAGGGACAGTCTAAGAAGAGAGTAGAGTGGGGAGAAGCAGCCAATACAAAGACCTTGAGGCAAGAACAGACTTGGTTTAAAAGACAAACCGTAAGAGACTCTTAATCTCAAGAAACAAACTGAGGGTTGCTGGGGGATGGAGGATGGGGAGAGATAGGGTGGCTGGGTTATGGACATTGGAGAGGGTATATGCTATGGTGAATGCTGTGACTTGTGTAAGACTGATGATTCACAGACCTGTACCCCTAAAGCAAATAACACATTATATGTTAATTAAAAAAAGAATAAAAAATATATTTGAACTTCAAATTAAAAAAGAATAATAAACTTTATCTTCCTACATTCTCAAGCTCCAGACTTCCCTCCCATCTTCCCACTCTCTCCAGTAAAAAGACTCTAACCTCGCCACTGAACTCCAGACTCTTGGATCTAACTACCCACTCAGTCTCTTCATTTGGATGACCTATAGGCATCTTGGATTTCCCATGGCCAGATCACAATCCTTGATCCCCTCCCCATATACCAAACATGCTCTTCCCACAGTTTTTCCCAATTCTTCCAGTGGCTTAGGCCTTAAGCTCTTGGAGTTCTCTCTTCTCATACCATTCATCCAGTTCATCAGCAAATACTGTCAACTTTTAATATTATTCCAGCACCTACAATGCTACCAATCTAGTCTGATTCTCTTTTACTTCTTACCCAGACTAATGCAGCAACCTCCTTCACTGACCTCCTACCCCCGCCTGGAAATCAGTTTTTTATTACAGAGCTAGAGTGATGCTTTTAAGCATAGACTAGATCATATCCTTACCCTGCCAAAAACCTCTCTAAAGTTTTCCATCTCAAAATAAAATTTAAAATCCTTGCTGTTCAAGAGCCCAACATGATCTGGCTCTGTTGGCATTATCTCTTTCCACTCCCTGCCCCCTGCCACATTAATTCCATTCTAGCCATGTCAGCTCTTTGCTGATACTTGAACATATCAGACATATGCTCACCTCAGGAACTTTGCAGCTACTGTTCCAGAAGCCTGGAATGCTTTTCTTCCAGAAACCCACATAGTCTTTCTTCATTCTATTAGAGTCTCTGTTCAAATGCCACCTAGCCATAGTGGCTTTCCTAACTACCCTAAATACTCCCGCTACATATATATATTTCCAACTAATCTAGAAGCTCCTTTAAGGCAGAGACTATCACTTATTTACTACTATTCCCTGGAGCCTAAATGAATGAAAGGATGAATGAATGAATTCATGAGTAATACCACCTCATATCTAGAGGGTCAGAAACCTCTGCAGTTGTTCAATTTAAAAACACTGAGTTTCATGTTTCAGGTACTACAAGTGTAAGGAAGATGTAATTTCAACCTTTGAAAGATTAAGAATTGAGGGTAAATAACAGATTAAGTTAAACTACTGGTTCATTTCAGAATATCACGTACAGATGCAAGTGGCATGACAATATGTTCCATGGGATTTCTAAGAAAGAGAAAACAGTGTGGACTGTAGTATTCTGGGAAAACTTCATTGGGGTAGAACGTAGGTAGAAAGAAGTGAAAGCAGTTAACATTAGGGTCCATAGCACAAAGGTAAGGACAACTGTTTACGGAAGAGAGAAGACCATCTTATTGGTATGAAAAGTTCTCAATGGAAAAGAGGGGGCAATAGGAAAAGTGGGTAAGGTTCTGATTGAAACGTTTCTTTGGGGTGCAGGAAGCCATTTACAGCTTCTGGGTCAGATAAAAAGCTAGGTTTTGAGGAAACTGTTCAAAGGAATATGGATAGCCTGGAAAGAGGAGAGGTTGAAGGCTGTCAGGCCAAAGTACCAGAGGGTTGGTCAGCAGCATATTCAAACTGTAAGGAAATGGGCCTTGAACCGAGGTGGTACAGTGGGAAGGGAGAAAAGCCTGAGCCATCACGTAACTCAATCTCTGCTGAATCCAAATCTCTGGAGTCAGGACACTAGCATCTATAATTGCAAATATTTTTAAGTTCTAAACTGACTCTGATATGTAGTTCTAGTTAAAGACCATAATCTAATCTTAAAACCTCCTTCTAGATAGAAGACAACACAGATCCAGATGGGGCATCCTGCTTATGATCACGCAACCTAATAGGAGCAGGCCTGAGAACAGATCTCTAGGCCCTTGATTCTCAATATAAGGCTTTAAGAGTCTCAATAAATGATAAAAGGGCAGAAGCTGAAATTACAGAAACAATTACTCAACCATTTCATTGAACTAGAAGGTATCAATTGTTTCCCTATATGTAATCAGGAATGGAAGAATATCGGAACATTCATGCATTCATTGATCAACAAATATTTATTGAGCACCTATTATGTGGTTGGCATTGCTATAGTGTTGTGGATAAGCAGCAACTAGCCAATTGCAATGTAATGAATGTAATGTTCTAAGTCCCCTGATGAGGCAAGTACAGGTTGTACTAGTCATATAAATTAGGCCAACCCAGGCCCAGACCTCAGAAGAGCCTTTGTAGAGAAATCAGTGGCTCAGTTGAACTCTGAAGATCAGTTGGAATTAGGTGAAGTTTGGGTGAGAGTTATAAAAAGAACTGCAGAGAGTTAGGGTGGGAGAAAATGACTCAGGTGTAGAAAACCATGTATGCAGACTTCTTTTGCCCCACCATTGATTTCAGCTCCTTTAAACACTGTTTATCTGTTGACAATAGTCATGATTTGGACCCTCATTAAATTTAGCAATCAAATCTTTTTCATCAGACTGTACATGCACAGTATACACTTTACACCTCTAATACACCTTATCCCCATCTACCTGTTAAGAGAGTCACTTTTGCAGGATCGTGAGCCCTGGAATGGAGAAACCCAAACTTCCTCATTCTTGCATTTATCCACTGTGTCTTGGATAAAGTATAGCATATAGTGAGTGTTCAATAAATGTTTAGTTTTTGACTGTTGCTTTGCACCTTCAGTAAAAATGCCCTAGGGAGTAGTTATATTCCTGTGATTTAAACATAGCAGTATCTGACCTTCAGCCATTCAGAACACATTTGCCAATTTATAACAGATTAAGTTTCACTTTTGCTCTTTAAAGATAAACAGGAAACTGCATGGTTTCTGCAGCAGGGGTCCTTGCTAGAAAGTTTTCCTTGGTTTGACAGTCTTCTATTGTTATGAATAGAACATCAACATAATTAAAATAAGAATCCCTTAGAGGCCAATTTTAAACAAAACCACATTTAATTGCAGGTAATTCTTGTTCCCCAAGATGATGCTAACTTTCCAACTGAGTATGTGAAATATGTCATATCTCTGCAAAGTAAACCCATCTAAAATGAAATGGTATAGTCTAGCAACCCCCGAAAGCATAAGATCATTTCCATTCAGTTGGTTAAAACAAAGAAAAAAAGAAAGGTAAATCCAAAGGGTCAACATACCCATAAGACAAAACAAAACACAAGCTTTGACAATGAGTTCTGGATTTCCTGAGTTTCCAAGCAAAGTGGATGTTCCTTGAAAATAGTGTTTTGCTAAAAGAAACTCCTAAGTCCATATTAATTTTTCATTTCTAGTATTTTGCTGGTAGTTAAAGTAATTTATTTCAATCCTAAAGCCTTCTGTTTCCCAAATCCATGTTAAATAGATAGGAGAGGTGAGCATAGAATCTCCACAAAGCAGATGGATTGAATTGTGTCCCTTCAAATTCATTTGTTGAAGTCCTAACCCCAAAATGATGGTATTTAGAGATGGGGTTTGGAGGGATGTAGTTAGGTTTTGATGATGTTATTAATGTAGGAAAGATGTTGGAGTTCAGGGCCGATGGCCAAGAAAGAATTCTTGAGCCATCTTTTGTGCAAAAAGATTATTTAATTAAAGCACAGGGACAGGATGCATGGGCAGATAAAGCTGGACTGGGGGCATGAGGAGTGACCCATCATATACTTTCAAATTGGGAGGGTATTAGGGATAGGGTTAAGTCTCTAAGGAATTTTGGAAGCAAGGTTTCCAGGTCCCTTAGGGGACTAGTTATTGTTAGGAAAAGGTCATTTATTACTGTGTAATAAAACCTGAGTCATGAGACCCTTCAGATATATACCGGTGGGTCATATGCTTCGGGGATGATTGCCAACATATGTATTGACAGGGGGAAATAAAGGAGGTTTCCACAGGAATTTTTATATGTTAAAGTAGATTTATAGAATCCTGGGGGTCAGGCTCAGACTGCCTTATGCCCTCAACAAAGTGTTAACATCGAGGCAGCTGAGTATCTAGAGGAATGATACTCTGCCCGTTTCAAGGACTTATCTGTGGGCTATAAGTAGTAAAGAAATTTAATTTTTCTTTTGCCTTTGTTTCCCATATCATTATGAGGTTGGGGCCCCTACGATGGCATTGCTGTCTTTATAAGAAGAGACACCACATGGAGCTTGCTTTTGCACAGGAAAGTAACCTTCCAAAAGCCAGGAAAAAAGCTCTCATCAGAACCCAACCATGCTAGCTAGCCCTCTAATCTTGGGCATGCCTGCCTCCAGAACTGTGAGAAATAAACTTCTGTTGTTGCAGCTACCCAGTCTATGGTATTCCACTATGGCAGCCCGTATGGTATTTTGTTATGGTTGACTAAGACACATATATAGATATTGAATGAAGCAGTGAGAGACCATTGATTGACGATTATCTAGGCTCCAAATGTGGGATAAATAACTTTGATATCATAAAGGATGGAATATAGGCATTACTTCTTATCTGGAGCTCCAAAATAGCTTCACTTTGTCCACTTAACCACCTCAGCTGTCTCAGTGCACGCTTCCCATGTCTACCGTACGAAGGCATCCTCTTACCAGCATTTTGGAGTTGGCCCTTTTAGCATATTTCTCAACCTGCCACAAGTAAAAGGCAGTGGCTGAACTTTTCCTTTTTTTTCTTCAAAGATCTTTACGTTGACTCACCTGTAAATATAAAATTTTATATATGGGATATATATTTCATGAAAGTCAGACTAATAGTAATCTTTTGAGTACAGTTTTAAACCAAAAACCGCTCATGTGTGGATAATTGATTTAAAAGCATAGTTCTGCTAGTTTAATAGAGTAACAATGCATTATTAAACGTATTTAGGAAAATAAATGATTGTACGCTTTCTTGTCCTTGATATCTAACATGAAAGAATTTACAATAAGCATGATGTAACAACTTTTTCTTTTATTCCAATCTCTATTCTCTTCTTTCTCACAAAAACTCAAAGTAAACACACACACACACACATTCAATAAAATGAGAACTACTTAAAGTCTCATCACTTAATACGTCTAATACACCTAATTTGGAGTAATGCTGCTTTATGAACATTTCTAACAATGCGTGCTTGAGGAAAAGAGAAAATGAAAAGATCGCCTTCTATCTCCAATCTTGTACTGTGATTAAACACTGCTAGGAGCTTTACCTTGACCTATAAATTCTCTCCTCTGATACAGAAGTCTGTTGCAAGACTGTTTCTTTTAGTTTCTGTTCCCTAATGACACCATTTGTATTTCCAGGAGAGAACATTATTAAAATATTCCCCAGTATTAAGGGTTATTAATAACCCCACTCTTTTTTCCCAACTGGGTCTGAATGCATGAACATCTCTGATGGAGAACTTTTCTTCTTGAGTACAGTCATCTCAAGTGTTCAGAATTTCTGATGTATAAGAATTTTTTATATTAATATCTACTTCAAATGTTATCTTCCTTATCTTCAGGCCATTTCCTTGTCTACATGGAAATTTAGAATAATTTCCTTCCTCCATTACATTTTGTTCCTTCAAGGTATTTTATAATCGAGTACATGTTCTTCTCTCTTTCTGAGGCTTCCTTGTTTCGGGCAAAATATATTAAGTCTCTCTCACCTAATTCTCTGGATCTTGTGTTACGCCACTTGTCTCTTATATATTGGTGGTATGGAGATAAGAAAGGATATTATATCTTAGTTGGGAGCCCACAGATAAAAGCCACGCTATAGTTTTCTTCATCCTAAACTGTGTCCAATTTCTAAAATTCTTCTAATATTTGAATAAAATTTGGAAAGTTAGATACAGTAAATATTACAAAAGTGGTTCATTGAAATCTTATGTATGTGATTCAAACTATCTTATTAAAAAAAAAACACCAAATCCCTACCTCTTTGACTTATTCTGCTGTAATTAAAAATGTTTATTTGCAGTTATCTGATATAATAGGACCCATAAATGTCTTGTAAGTCTTGCTACCCAACAGAGATCTTCCATTTTAACTTTTTACTATTTGGGCTTTTATTTATTCTTCTTTGAAGTCTTCATCTCTGTTTCTATTTGTGTAGGCACACTCTGATTTGAAATTTTAACAAACCTCTTCTTGCAAATACATTTAATGTGGATTCATAAAAATTCACTTAGCATATTGTTATTAAAGAAGAAAAAATCAGGTTTAACAGGTAGTTCAGATTATAGACTTTATTGTAGTATGTACTCAGGCTAGAGTAATTCTTAAATGTTATTTAATTATTTATAAATTTCAGTAGTCCATAAGCTTGGTTTTCCTTATTGTCTGACACATTTCATTTTTTACAAGTAATTGTGCCCAGAAAAATTTTTGTAGGTATACACAATATTATTCTAAAATATTATGGAGAGACAAAAGACCTAGAATAGTTAAAATAATTCTGAAAACAAAATATAAGAATCATTCTATCCAATATTAAGGCCTAATATAAATCTACAGTAATCAAGACAGAGTGCTATTAGATAAGGGACAGACACACACATAAATGGAGTAGAACAGAGAACCCACAAATAGACCCATACAAATATACCCAACTGATTTTTGACAAAGTTGCAAAAAGTAATTCAATAAAAACATTAAGTATACATAGGCCAAAAAAAGGGGGGGAGGAAATCTCAACCTAAACTTCATACATTATACAAAAATTAATTCATATAATCAGACACTTAAATGTAAAATGTAAAGCTATACAACATTTAGAAACAAAGTTTAAAAACACAGGGGATCTTTGGGACCTAGATCTAAGTGAAGAATTCTTAGATTTGACTCCAAACATGATTCATAAAAGGAAAAATCAACAAATTAGACTTCATCAATAAAAAGCTACAAAATGGGAGGATATATTTGCAAACTATATATCCCAAAAAGGATACTATCTAGAATATATAAAGAATTCTCAAAACTCAACAACCAAAAATCCAATAACTCAGAAAATGAGATTTAAAAAAGGATAAAGAAGAAAAATAAAATGAGAAAAAGATGTGAAGAGGCATTTCCCCCAACAAGTATAAAGATAACAAGCCCATTAAAAAACATTCAACACCACTAGTTATTAGAGAAATGCAAATTAAGTGCTCCACACTGGGTGTGGAGCCAACTTAAGTAAATAAAAGACAGAAACATGCAAAGTAAAACCACAATAAGCTATTACCACATATCTATCAGAATGGTGAAAATAAAAGTAGTGACATTAAATGCCGGTGAGGATGCAAAGCAACTAAATGACTTCTCTATTTCCAGTGGGAATATAAGTGGTGTCTAGCCATTCTGGCAACAATTTGGTAATTTTTTTTTAAATATGCAATCAGATCAGTGATTACAGTGATTACAGTCCTGTGGAGAAATTACAGTCCTGTGAAATTACCACAGAGAAATGAAAACTTATGTTTACATATATAAGTTACATACATACATAAGTTACATACATACATGTTGTTGTCTTTATACACAGCAGCCTTTTTTGTAATAGCCATAAAACTAGAAGCCCAGATGTCCCTTCAACAGATAGATGGCTAAACAATCTGTGGAACAGATAGTGGAATACTACTCAGCAATAAAAAGGAATAAACTATTGATACATTCAGCAACCTGGATGAATATTCAGGGAATTATTCTGAGTGAAAAAGGCCAATTCCAAAAAAGTATATACTACATGATTCCATTTGATTCTCAAACTGGCAAAGTTATAGAAATGGTGAATTGATTACTGGTTGCCAGAAATTAAGGAGGGAGCGTGTGGGAAGGAAGTAGATATGGTCATTAAAGGGCAACATGACGGATATTGGTGGTGATGGGAATGTACTGTATCTTGACTGCATCAACATCAAAATCCTGGCTGTGCTATTGTACTAGTTTTGCAAGATATTACCACTGGGGGGAAAGTGGGGAAGAGCAGACAAGGAGTATGTTATTTCTCACAATAGCAAGTGAATCTACAATTACTGTATAAAAAGTTTAATTTAAAAAAGTCATTGTGTTTGTTAGAAAATTATAAAGATGAATACAGGAAAATGAGAACGAGACTCATGCAGATGTTCATTTTCTCTTATTCTCTGTTGGTTTTCCCTGTAAGGTTTGCGAGGAGCAATAGCATTTGCCCTAGCTATTCGGGACACAGAATCTCAGCCCAAACAAATGATGTTTACCACCACACTGCTGCTCGTGTTCTTCACAGTCTGGGTGTTTGGAGGAGGAACCACCCCCATGCTGACTTGGCTTCAGATCAGGTGAGTGGCATGTTTAACAAAGGATAGCATTACAAGGCATGACTGCACTATTTCATTTCTGGTGTTGCTGATTTGGTCAAGAGTACAATGGCAGGTCTATAACATTAAATTTCCCTGGGGTGAAGTTGACCTTCATTCACAAAGTGAAACAGTCTGGCCTCTCCTAGGCCTATCACCAGCTCAATTGACTTTCCTAAGAGTATAAGAAATCTCAGGGTGTTGTCTGTTTATACTCTATATCTAGAAATGAATTTATTTATTTATCTATGAATTCTTCCATTCAATAATATTTATTGAATACAATGTAATATGTTCTGGAATATACAAAAATGAGAAACACACAGGTCTTATCCTCAAGATACTCACAATTCAACAACAACAAAAAAAAAAGGTGTAATACCAAAGAGAAAGTAAATTTGTTTTGTTTTTAATTCCTTACAGCACTTAGGATAGAATTAGAGACACAGGATATACTTAAATATATTTGATTAGTGAACCATATGTTTAGCCAGAGGGCTCCTATAGACACAAGTTAGACAATTTCTCAAAGGAAAAGCAATGAAGTGTCAGTCAGGGGCCCCCCAAGAATTTCCTGGAAGATGATCACTATAAACCTATATTATATAGATAATGGATAATGGCATCCACTAATTTTAAATAGATATTATAGCCTATACAGTCTCTTAATGTCCAGAACAGCAGAGAGAGGGGATTATAATAATGGGGCTTTAGGCAGGTAAGAATGATTATCTAGGTCATACAACAGGGCCTAATAAGGACGGATAGTGATGTCAACCACAGTATCCACAAATGAAGGGTCTGGATGTCAGCTTAGGCCAGAATTATTATGGCCTGCTGGGGGTTATATATGAGCTTGTCAAGTCATGCAAATGCCCCAGTGAGAATTAGCTCCAAATGAACCAACTGATTCAAGGCCAGACTTGGTGACCAGCCAGGAAGAGAGAGCATTAAAGGCAGGGCTGTGATGTATTTAGGGAAAGGAGCTGATAGGGCTCCAGTATAATAGTCAAGGTGGAAAGCTGACAAAAATGGAGAGCTTGTGCCAACTGTAAAAATGGGTAAATCTATTTTAAAATGTTGTTGTCTTTATTTAAGTATATTTTTGACCTGGGTTCTCATTTTCATATCCCCTAATATAACAGTGCTTTGGGTAAGTCACATTTTATTTTTCAATGCCGTATATCTTGATGATCTTGCAATCCCTCCCTAATCTTCACCCAGTCTCTGTAAAGCAATTCCATACCCATCACATCTAATAGGAAAAGATCTGTTTGACTGGAAAATGACTTCCAAAAGGATTCAGACAGGGATTCTTATTCCAATACCAACACAGTGCCTAAGATACAGTAAGATTAAATAAATAATTGCTACATGAAACATTAAGTGAATATAACCACAATGTAAATTGCTTTTTATTAAGCACTTACTGATAATTTTCTATCCATTTGGCAAAGAGGAAATAGAAACAGGACTCAAAGCTTTAGTACAAGAAAGCTTATGCTTAAACTGGGCCAAGTGGCCAGGCATTAAACCAAAATCAAGGAAATAAAGAACTTCTTGAAGTACTGTGATGATTGCTAAACACATTGAAGGGCTTTGACCAAAGTTGAATAGAGAGTGTTTTGAAATGTTTGTTGAATTATTTTCTAGACATATAAATGTGACCCACAATTTCCTTCACAGTAGTAGCTACCTGTAGGTTCCTGTGGGTGAGCACACATATTGCATTAAACTCTACAGTACTGGGTCCCCTGTGAAGTGTTAGCAAAATAGTGATATGTTCAGGTTTCTGGAAAATAAATTTCAGTAGGTGGATCCATGCATGGAAATATTAGGGCTTAGAAAACAAAAATTAGAGGATACTAATCCCTGAGACATAAAAGTATTAACTACCCCATCAGGTAAATTAGAATATTCAGAACATGAAGTAGTGATATCAACATTTTCCTGAAGTAATTCAAATATAACTTATTTTCCACTGTTGTCTTTCTTTACCTTGAAGAGGTCATCTCCAAATCAAAAATGTGTTTTACCCTGAAGTATTTACCTAACTCTCTTATAGTATTTTCCAAAGGTATCCATTGATTTCAAATAGATGGCATAGCCTATGCAGTCTCTTGATACCCAGAACAGCAGAGAGAGGGGAGTATAACAGTGGGACTTTAGGCAGGTTAGAATGATTGTCTATACAGCAGGGCCTAAAAAGGAAGGATATTGGTGTCAACCACAGTATCCACAAGTGAAGGGTCTGTAGGTCAGCTTATACCAGCATTATAATGGCCTTCTGGGGATTGTCAGGTGATGGAGATGCCGCAGTGGGAATTAGCTCCAAATGGACCAACTGATTCAAGGCCAGACTTGGTGACCAGCCCGGAGTGGGGGGCATTAAAGGCAGAGCTGTGATGTATTTAGGGAAAGGGGCTGAGAGGGCTCCAGCATAATAGGCAGGGTGGAAATCTCAGTGGGAAACTGAAGTGTTAAATCTGGAATCAGTGGAAATCCAGTCAGAGAGATCAGAGACCCAGTCATGAGACAATCAGAGAAGGAAAATTGAAATTCACAGATATGTAAGTACCTAGGAAATCCACTCAGGCATAGAGGATACAGGGCAGCAAGACCAAGGTGAGACCATTAATACCCAGAGGGCTGGGCCCCTGCCCGCAGGTTTCTGATCTAATAGATCTGGCTCAGAGCCTAAGAATTTGCATTTTTAGGCAATGCTCATGCTTCTAGTTCTAGGGCCATATCTTGGTAACCACTGGTTGAGACTTCCTAATCCCAGGTGAAGATGGGGCTAATAATAAATACTGTCAGATTTGACTCGAGTTGCCCAGGGCCAGGTGCATCTATGCCGCCAGTTTAAACTCTTTACACTTCTACTGGAGGGAGGCAAAGGATAACATGAGAAGGAAGAGTCACAATGCATTGATTAATGGGAGGGAAATAGAACATAACAGAATAAACATAAAAGAATAGGAACAGGGGCTCCTGGGTAGCTCAGTTGGTTCGGCGTCCAACTCTTGATTTTGGCTCAGGTCATTATCTCAGGGTTGTGAGATCGAACCCCCATCAGGCTCCACTTTGGGTGCAGAGCCTGTTAGGGATTCTCTCTCTCCCCCTCCCTCTGCCTCTCCCACCACTAAAAAAAAAAAAAGGAAAAAGAAAAAGAAATTTAAAAAGAAAAAAAAGAATAAGAACATAAGTTAATGTGTGTACAAGCACACACAAACATGATGTAAATTTGGTTTACCCATGTATTAGTGATACCATCATCATATGCTCTACTTCACTGTCATGGTTTATAGTGTTGTCAAAGAAACTTTCAGTTCCATCATAGCTTTTAAATGATAGTTGTCCATTATTTTAGACTGTATTTATCAAGGCTTTGCTTGTTTATAGAGCAATGCCTCATTAACCAAGTTTCATGTCAGACTCTTTCTATAAAATACCAGAATATAAGTAAATTGGAGCTTTAATAAAATTATCTGAATGGAGAAGCCCTAGAAGTAGGAATGAAAATGTGATAGTCAATAAACACAAACTTCCTCACTTGGTATATAATTTATTTATACACTCTATATTGCCTTCCATTCTTGATTTCTTTTAATTCTGCATCTTCTGTTTTAAATTATTAGTATGTAGTTGAGTTAGTTTTTACCTAATAAAATTTGCCATTTAGCCTCAAACTATCACAATAGGATGCAGGTAAAATGTTTTAGATAAGGTAAAAATTGATAGTATTAATATGAATTACACTTTAATAGAAATGACTTTAAACCAGCAATGATCCTGTGCTTAGAGAAATTCTGAATGATTTTTATGTAATCCAAAACAAGCTACTCATTTCATGCAGTCCCTATCAAAATCTACTAGCATTTTTCACAGAACTAAAACAAATAATTCTAAAATTTGTATGGAACCACAAAAGACCCCAAATAGCCAAAGTTATCATGAAAAAGAAGAAGCAAAGTGTAGGTATCACAATTCTGCACTACAAGCTATATTACAAAGCTGTAGTCATAAAGATAGTATGATACCGGCACAAAAACAGACACACAAATCAATGGAACAGAATAGAAAACCCAGGAATGGACCCACAACTATATGGTCAACTAATTTCAACAATGTGGGAAAGAATATCCAATGCAAAAAAGACAGTCTGTTCAATAAATGGTTTGGGGAAAACTGGACAGCAACATGCAAAGGAATGAAACTGGACCACTTTAATACAACATTCCCCAAAATAAACTCAAAATTGATGAAAGACCTGAATGTAAGAGAGGACACCATCAAAATCCTAGAGGAGAACACAGGCAACAACCTCCTTGACATCAGCTGTAACAATATCTTACTGTACGTGTCTCCAAAGGCACGGGAAACAAAAGCAAAAATTAACTATTGGAACTTTATCAAGAGGAAAAGCTTCTGCACAGCAAAGGAAACAGTCAGCAAAGGTAAAAGGGAATCTACGGAGTGGGAGAAGATATTCACAAATGATATATCAGATAAAAGGCTAGTATTCAAAATCTATTAAAAACTTTCCAAACTCAGCACCCAAAAAACAAATAATCCAGTCAAGAAATGAGCAGAAGACACAAATAGACATTTTTCCAAAGACATCCAGATGGCTAACAGATAAATGAAAATATGCTCAACATCACTCATTGTCAGGGAAATATAAACCAAAACTATGATAAGATATCACCTCACACCAGTCAGAATGGCTAAAATTAATAAAACAGGGAACAACAGATGTTGCCAAGGATGCAGAGAAAAGGGAACCCTCTTACACTCTTGGTGGGAATTCAAACTGGTGAAGCCACTGTGGAAAACAGTAAGGATGTTCCCCAAAAAGTTAAAAATAGAAATATATTAGAAATACAATAGAAATGCATTACTAAGTATTTACCCAAAGGATACAAATATATTGATTCAAAGGGACACATGCACCTCAATGTTTATAGCAGCAATGTCCACAATAGCCAAATTATGGAAAGAGCCCAATGCCCATCTGACATATATATATATCATACATATGTAATGGAATATTACTCAGCCATCAAGTAAAATGAAATTTTACCATTTACCATGACATGGATGAGCTTGAGTATATTATGCTAAGCAAAACAAGTGAGTCAGAGAAAGACAAATACCATATGACTTCACTCAGATGTGAAATTTAAGAAACACAACAGATGAACATAGGGGAAGGGGAAAAAAAGAGGGATACAAACCATAAAAGACTCTTAACAGTAGAGGACAAACTGAGGGTTGATGGAGGGAAGGTAGGGAAGGAATGGGCTAAATGGGTGATGGGTATTAGGGAGGATACATGATGAGCACTGAATGTTGTATATAAGTGGTGAAACACTAAATTCTACTCCTGAAACCAATATTACACTATATGTTAACTAATTAGAATTTAAATAAAAACTTGAGGGCACCTCAGTGGCTCAGTCAGTTAACCATCTGACCCTTGATTTGGGCTTAGCCCATGATCTCAGGGTCAGGAGATTGAGCCCTGCATCTGACTCCATGCTAGGTATGGAGCCTGTTTAGGATTCTTTCTCTCCCTCTCTTTCTGCCCCTCCCCCTGCTCCTGCTATACATACATACATAGATACATACATACATAAAACAAATTCTCCATTAAGTCTTGTCTTCAACACATTCAGATTTCTTGTCCTAAAGCTACTTTGTTTTAAAAAATAATAATTCTTAACGCAGCATTTCAACTTTGTTTCTCAAAATTCTAAAGAAAAAAAAAAAGATTCCTGCAGTATTATTTGGGAGGTTTTCATGTAAAAGAAAGAAGAATGGTTTCTTGATTAGAATCTGGACCTCCTCCCTTCTGTGGATTACATTAATACTGGTGGTGAGGAAAACCCAACCTCCAGTCTTCAAGGATTAGCTTTGTTGTTAGGCAGGAAACAAAAGTTCAAGGGTGTCAGTCTTTTTCCCTACAGAAACAAATAAACAGGCTTATCCTGTTATCCAAAGACCAACAGGGCAGAACTCTCTGGCAGTGGTAACTGATTTGGGTTGGTAGCTCCATCCTTGGTTTAGGAAAGGGCACCACATAGAGCTAACCAAGCATGTGAGAATGGGGCTTTTACCATAGTGCAAAACTTTCCTGGGCTCCCCCACACAGGAATGCTGTACCCATCTCTTCAAAATACCTCAGTCACAGTACAGAAAACTTTACACACCAGAGCAATACAGAACTTACGTTCCAGACGACATTGGAAAGTGCCCTCAGCAAGATGATTTCTGTAGCTTCCAGACTTTGGCTTCTAACCTTTCAAACAGTAATGGTCATTATGAAGTACTTAATCTGTGCCAGATACTAAATAACAGAGTACAAGACACAAAACGTCCCTGTTACTCAGCCTCTAATATAAAATAGGATAATGATAGCTACCTTCTAGGGTGTGTAAGACCTGGCAAACTGACCCAGGATTGAGTGGTTGGGCTATAGAGCCAGACCCCAGCCCACGTAGCTTGAGCCCATGGCCTGCATGCCTCACTAGGGTATTCTTCCATGGCCCTAAATAAATGAGTTTATTCCTGATCCCTTCAATCTACCTTGATTAACAAATCCTCTGGGAAAAAGAAATGTGCTTTTATAACCAAGATAGGCCTGTTAAAAACAAACACAGGAAATCTTCATCCATCATGGGTGATTGCGTTGACTTGTTTATAGGGCAGAGAAATGTTTTGGTGCACATTTTCTCTTTGACCTGGAAGTTAAAGTAAATAAGGATAACCGTGGTCCAAAGTAGCCAAGTGGGGAAGCTTGTCTTCCTCAGTTGTAGGAATTTGGAGTTGTAGGAATTTGTCACCTGCACACCTATCTCCCAACCCCATTCAGTATCCCAAGTCAGCCTTTTGTTGGCTTCTTTCACATATCACACAAAAAATTAATACACTGACCTGTGTCCTTTGCAAGAGAGAATGACTTAGAAAGCACAAAGTCTCCACCACCATCATTATTTTAGTTAAAAATTTTATGCCATGCAAGAATGATTTCTTTATTGTTTATACCCACTGACTACAAAGTTTTTAATAACAGCCATCATAGGAATAAACACAGATGGATTGGGAGAACTGTCCTTTGTAGTATTTTTTAATTTTAAACAATAACAGAGTTAAATACACCTGCTTACAGACTTTATAACTGAGGTGAAAAAATGTCAATTTAATATAGTGGAAGAATTCAGATAATTAAGTTCCCTCAATATCTAGTTGTGTTCTGTTGAGTTTCCTTTTTAGTATCCAAAGTCTCATGCATGTTTCACAATTTGCTTCACTGGTATATTTATATAGTAAATCAGCACTCATAATCTGGGGCTGAATGGTGTGGGTACAAACCTTGCCTCCTTCCTTTACTAGTTGTGGAAACTTGAGCAATAAATTCAAACTCTCTATCCCTCAATTTTCTTATCTGTTAAAGTAGAATAATAATACCTACCTCTTTGGATTGTTATAAGAATTGAATGTTGCATGTATGAAGAATTTAGGGCAGGGGCGCCTGGGTGGCTCAGTGGGTTAAAGCCTCTGCCTTCAGTTCAGGTCATGATCCCAGGGTCCGGAGATCAAGCCCCGCATCGGGCTCTCTGCTCAGCAGGGAACCTGCTTCCCTTCCTCTCTCTCTCTGCCTGCCTTTCTGCCTACTTATGATCTCTGTCTTTCAAATAAATAAATAAAATCTTAAAAAAAAAAAAAGAATTTAGGGCACATAGTTAGTGCTCAACAAATGTTTCTATAACAATACATAAATGAACAACTATGAGTTTTTCCTTATCCAAACACTCTTACTGATTGTGGCATATGTATACACACACATACATACATATATGCAAATATTATTAATTATATTTGTGAAAGCATGGTTTACATGGGAAGCAGAAAAAAAATAGTCCATGGAGACCTTAGTTCATGTTAACTAGTAATTAGATTCATCAATTTTATAGGCGGCTCCTATTTCTGCATTCAAAATGATAAATCTGTTAAAAATACTCACAAAAAGCATTACCATTATCTAACAGCTCAGAAGATTCTAGAGCATGCTTTTGTTTTCTTCTTAACATAAGCTTTGCTTAGAATCTTATCTGGTACTTAATTTATACTGTTTCATCAATTTGTATTAATTTTATTATTTTACATTGATTTTTCTACCAATTTGAATATTTTGTATTAATTTCTATCAATACACAGACCTCAGAAATACCTCCTTTCTATCAATACACAGACCTCAGAAATACCTCCTGTCACGAAACATGGAAAACCAATTTACTCATTTGAACATAGATTTTATATTCCTTTATATTCCTTATCCTTAACCCATGTGTGAAATTATATTCTGTTTTCTGTAGGTTCACCTAAAAAATGTTTCACAACTCCAGATATTTATTGCTTATATCAATCTAGTTTGACATATTCTATTAAAGATATTGGAAAACAGTCATAACTTATTGTTGATCTAAAAATATCCTTAATTTATATCAAGTATATGAACTAAAAGCTCCTAAATTTGCTTCGGATGCCATCTGGGTTCTTTAATATGCTTTCTTTCTGTGTACAGAATCTTCCTAGTTCCAGAGATAACAGCCTTTATCTGCACACTGCCAGCTACCCTCTACTAAGCACATTCTTATTTATCTTCTCCAACATGTTCTTGAGGACATCGATATAATAAGCTTCAGTCATCTATTAAGTTTACCAAACAATGAACATTCTGCTCTATTGAAGGGAATTTATTAGCCTGTTATCATAAAGTATGATCCAATATAGGTGCTTTACTTTAAGGAATAGATGTATCTTTACTTTAGGTAATAGATGAAGACTGAAAAAAAAAGTGGTTTTAAATTCAATAGATAAAACTTATTATTCAAAAATCCACTGAGGGGGTTCCAGTTCTGGTCAACACTAAGTAATTATAGCTACTCTCCCAGGTCTCTTACACTAAATGTAACTAGAACCCCTGAACAGAATGCATGTAGCAGTTATCTAAGGGCTCTTAAAGGTAAATATATAGTAGCAGACAGATTGGGGAAGGAAACCAGAATTCAGAGTAGCTACTATCAAACCAGCAGTAAATTTCCTATTTATTTTTTTCCCTCTCTGGAATCTCTTGACCTGGACCCAAAAGGAATTCAAAGACCAGAAATATGTAACAAGGAAGACAGAACTTTAAGAGAAATTTTCTGTTTGAGGCACAAGGAACAGGAAAGGAGCTCCCGTGGGTCAGAAGAATGGGGGAAATCACTTGGGTACATTTTTGTTATTTATTTCATTCCCTCATCCCAATGCCAGGCAATCCAGAGGCAGCAGCACTTGGTGATGGCAGCAGTAGTAGGGCAGACACTTAAAATCCAACCAGGGGGACTCAGGTTCTAAGACCTTGGGAAGAATTCCCATTGAATCTTTTTTCTCTCTTAATCCTCTCACTGCTTAAGCTCTGATGCAGGAATAATATTATGGAAAAATTATGGGAAACATGTAACAGTGTAGGGAAATAAAAGCCCTGTGGAGGAGAGCATAGGGTGGAGAGAGAACAAAAAAGTGATCTAATAAAGTTGTGTATAAATTTTGGAGCTCACCTCCAAGTTGTGTATACATGTATCTGACCCTAAACAGCACACCAAAGGCTTTGAGAAATGAGCAACAAGGTAGAGAATACTCAAATTCCAGACAGGACACTGGATGGCACACATTCAGGATGGATATGAATACACTCCAAAGACTTTGAAACAACTGACATTAAAACCACAGGCAAGAAGACTACCACAAGACCAGAAAGACTGTGTCTTGGACCTAATGTGGTTGATTGCCTGGTAAAAAAACAATATCAACATTCATGATAGGAGAATCCTATGTCTTTTAACATATCTAGATCTAGAGTCACTTAAAAAAATATTTAAAATTTCCAGGATAAATGCAAAATTAGTTAGCATTTAAAAAAACAGAAAAATCTTACTATCTCACAAAGGGAAAAAACAATCAACAGATACGAAACCCAAGATGACACAGATTTTGGAATGAGCAGATCAAGACTTTAAAGCAGCTATTATAACCATGCTCCAGGAAGAGCAAGAACAATGGGAACAAATAGAAAAATGGGGAAAAGCCAGCAGAGAAATAGAAGTTACCAGAAAGAACAAAATGGAAATTTTAAAACTGAAAATGCAATAACAAAATGAAACATTCACTGGATTGGATTAACAACAAAATAAAGGATGACAGATTAGTAAGTGAACTTAAAGACGGATTATCAGAAATTATCCAATTTGTACAAAAGTAAGAATACAGTTTTTCACCAGCAGACTTACTATTTAAAAAAGCCAAGAAGTTTTTTCAGATAGAAGGGAAATATTAGAGGGAAACTTTGAACAATAGAAATGAAGGAAGAGCAAAAAAAACAGTAAATATCTATTTAATATAACAGACTATATTTTCCTCTTAATATCTTTCAAATACATATGATTGTTGTAAGAAAAATTTTAACATTCTCTTATGGAGTTTTCAAAAAAAGGAGTCATTAAAGGAAACTGTAAGGTGGTAAGTTTTCTGCATTCCACCTCCAATAATTAAATATTAGTTCAAAGTAGACTATGAAAATTAAGTATTTTTATTGTAATTTCTAGATCAACCACTAAAAATGTCTAAACAAAGAGCTATAGTAAAAAATCCAATAACTGATATGGAGTACACAACACATTCAGATAATGCCGAAGAAGGTAGGAGAAAAAGAAGAAAAAACAAAGCAACAAACAGAAAACAAATAATGAGATGGCAATTCTAAACCTTAAGGCATCAATAACTACATTCAATTTAAGTGGTATAAAAATATAAATTTTTTATTTTTTTTTATTTTTATTTTTTTAAAGATTTTATTTATTTGACAGACAGAGATCACAAGTAGGCAGAGAGGCAGGTAGAAAGAGAGGAGGAAGCAGGCTCTCCGCGGAGCGGACAGCCCGATGCAGGGCTCTATCCCAGGACCCTGGGATCATGACCTGAGCCGACGGCAGAGGCTTTAACCCACTGAGCCACCCAGGCGCCCCCAAAAATATAAATTTTTTAAAAAGAGATATCAAAGTGACAAAAATAAGAGTCAACTATATGCTAACATGCTGTCTATAACAAATCCACTTTGAGCATAAAAATATAAGTAGGTTAAGTATTAAAAAATAAAAAAGATGTAAAATATATGTACCATGCAGACACCAAACACCAAAAGCTGGAATGGTCATATTAATATCAGACAAAATTGTCTTTAGGACAAGAAAATTTCTCAAGGACAAAGAGGCCATTACATAATGATGTTAAAGGGTCAACTTACCAGGAAAGATTTGAGTATAAAAATGTTTATGTACCTAATAACATAACCGTAAAATACATGAAGCATACATGTAAATATGTAACACAGGTACATCCAAAAGGAAAAATAGACAAATTCACACTTTGTTGGAAACTGCAATACTCCTCCCTAAGTAATTGGTATTAGAATATCAGCAAGAGAATAGAAGAATTGAGTAATACCATTAACCACTAGATTTAATTGACATTATAGAACACTCCACCCAACAGCAGCACAATACATATTCTTTTTTTTTAATAAACATATATTTTTATCCCCAGGGGTACAGGTCTGTGAATCACCGGGTTTACACACTTCACAGCACTCACCATAGCACACACCCTCCCCAAAGCCCAAAACCCCACCCCGCTTCTTTCAACCCCCCTCCCCCCAGCAACCCTCAGTTTGTTTTGTGAGATTGTAAATGGGATTGACTCCTTAATTTCTCTTTCTTCTGTCTTGTTGTTGGTGTAGAGAAATGCAACTGATTTCTGTGCATTGATTTTATATCCTGACACTTTACTGAATTCCTGTACAAGTTCTAGCAGTTTTGGAGTGGAGTCCTTTGGGTTTTCCACATATAGTATCATATCATCTGTGAAGAGTGATAGTTTGACTTCTTCTTTGCCGATTTGGATGCCTTTAATTTCCTTTTGTTGTCTGATTGCTGAGGCTAGGACTTCTAGTACTATGTTAAATAGCAGTCGTGATAATGGACATACCTGCCATGTTCCTGACCTTAGAGGAAAAGCTTTCAGTTTTTCTTCATTGAGAATGATATTTGTGGTGGGTTTTTCATAAATGGCTTTGATGATATTGAGGTATGTGCCCTCTATCCCTACACTTTGAAGAGTTTTGATCAGGAAGGGATGCTGTACTTTGTCAAATGCTTTTTCAGCATCTATTGAGAGTATCATATGGTTCTTGTTACAATACATATTCTTTTCAAGCACAGGCAGACACAGCAAAATAAACAATATCTATTAGAAATTAGAAAATATCTTGACGTAAAGGAAAATGGAAATTTAGTATATCAAAATTTATGGGATGCAGTTAAAGCACTTGTTCAAAAATAAATTTGTACTCTAAATGCTTATCTTAGAACATAAGGAAATTTTCAAATCAGCAATCTAATCATTCAGAATTGGAAGGTGAAGAGTACGAACTAAACCCAAAGCAACCAAAAAGAAGGATCATAAAAGATTTGTGCAGAAACCAATAAAATCGATCACAGAATAGAGAGAAATCAGTTACCAAAATCTATTTCTTTGAAAGGAGAAATAATAATTATAAATTCTAGTAAGACTAACAAAAAGAAAAATAAAAGATGTAAATTATGAATATAGAAAATGAAAGTGGAATATCATGACAGACCTTAAAGACATGAAAATGATAATTAGAGAATACTACAAGTAACTCTATGGACATAAATTCAACAAAATGGATGAAATGTAACAATCCTTGATAACCTACCTAAAATGATTTAGGAAGAAATAAACTGAACTATCTTGTATCTATTAAAGAAATAGAATTCATAGTTTGAAACCTTCCAAAAAAGAAAACTCCAGGCCCAGATGGTTTTACTGGAAAAATCTTCTTTGGAAGAGGATATAACACTAAATCTAAATAATCTTTTCCAAGATAGATGAGGAAGAAATTTTTTCCAATTAATTTTAAGAGGCCAGGATTACTCAAATATCAAAGCCAAACAATAACATCACAAGAAAGTAAAATTATAGGCAAAATCTTACATGACCATAGATGCAAAATAAAATATTAGCAAATAAATCCAGCAATGTATAAAAAGACTAAACACAACTATATGAGATTGGTCCTAGGAATGCAAGACTGGTCCAATATTCAAATATCAATCAATAAAACTTGTCATATTAATGGTTAAAAGATCATATCAATTGATGCAGACAAAGCATTTAGTAAAAAACAATTTTCATTCATGTTAAAAAAAAAACAAAAAACCTCTTAGCAAACTAGGATTAGAAGGAAACATCCTTAAACTGATAAAAGACATCTACAAAAACCCATAGCTAACATTATATTTAATAGCGAAAGACTGAAGACTTTCTTCGTAATATGAGGAATGACTCAAGAATATCCACTCATCACTTCTATTCAACGTTGTACTGGTAATCCTAGTCAGTGCCATAAGGCAAGAAAAATCTGTAAGATTCATGAAGATTGGAAAGGAAGAACTATAACCACCTACTTTGCAGACAATATAATTATCTATATAGATACAAAGAATTTGGAAAAAACAAAAAACCTCATGAAATAATAAATGAGTGTAACTAAGTTCTAGGATACAAGGTCAATACTCAAAAGTCCTTTATCTATATATGTATGTATGTACATATATATCTTTAAAATGAGCAATTGTAAAATAATTAATTTTTAAAAATACTAACAATAGCTCCAAAAAGTTCCAATATTTAGGAAAATAATCTAAAAACCCACATGCAAGATCTGTATACTGAAAACTACAAAATGCCAATGAAAGAAATCAAGAAAGACCTAAATAAATGGAGAATCATAATGTGTTTATGGATTAAAGACCCAACTTAGTTATCAATTCCCCATAAATTGGTCCATAAATTTAATAAATCTAATCAAAATTCCAGCTGAATATTTCGTAGATACAGATAAAGTAATTTTTGAGTTTAGAAAGAAAAGCAAAGAGACTAGAATTAACTAAACCATATTTGAAAAAGAAAAATTAAGATGTAAACTCCCATTACTTGATTTTAAGACTTACCATAAAACTGCTGTTACCAGGAAATGTGATATCGATGAAAGGGACAAGCAAGTGAACTGAACAGAAAAGAGTCCAAAAGTAGACCCAATGACAAGCCTCATTGATTTAACAAAGGTACAAAGGCAATTCAAAGAAATAGGGATAGTATTTTCCACACATGGTATTGGAATAATTGGGTATTTGCGGTAGGGAGAATTCGAAAATGCCTCCCAACATTTCCTGTCCCTTCTCAGTCTGATGTTCATGCCTTGCATAATCCTGGGAACTGCAAATATGACTCCCAGGCTTAGGTTACATTGCATGGAACAGCTGACTTTAAAATAGGGATATTATCTGAGGTGTGTTTACATTAGCCTTTCTACAAATAGAGAGTTTTCTCTGCCTGGTTATAGAAGAGGAATTCAGAGATTCACAAGAACACAAGAAGGATTTGATGCCCTGTTGCTGCTTGAAGATGGAAGTAAGGAATTCAAGGAATGTGGGCAAGTTCTAGTTCCTGAGAGCATTCCTGGTATAAAAAAAGGGAGTCATAGGCATACAACTATAAAAAACTGAATTCCACCAACAGTGAGAATGAACTTGGAAGCAGACTTTCCCCTACGGCCTCCATACAAGAATTCAGACCAGCTCACACCTTGATTTTAGCGTTATGATACCGTAAGCAAAAGATCTAGTCAACACTATGCCAGACATCTGATCTACAAAACTGTGAATTAGTACATAGGTGTTATTTTAAGCCCCTAACATTGTGGTAATTTGTTATACAACAATAGAAACTTAATACAATATCCAAAGATTAAAAAAAAAAAAAGAATCTTGACTTAAACCTCAGACTTTCTACAAAAATTAACTCAAAATGAACCATAGATCAAAATGTAAAATGTCTAGAAGAAAGTGTAATAGAAAATCTTCATAATACTAACACCATCCCTAAAAGAAAAAAAGATTAATTAGACTTCATTGAAATGAAATATAATTTGCTGTTAAGAGAATGAAAACATAAGTTACAGACTTGAAAAGAGTTGCTAGTGAGACATTGCTGGAACATTCTGAACATTGCTGTCGGAAATGCAAAAGGGGATGGCCAATCTGTAAATCATTTTAAAAGATTCTTATGAAGTTAAATATATAATTACTATGTGACTCAGGATCCCTCTCCTAGACATTTGACCTAGAGAATAAATTGGGCATAACAGCATATATCTTTGAAGATTAAATATGGGAAGTTTAAATGACAAGATATATGTTAAAGTCCTTTGAGCAGTACCTAGCACTCATTAAGTAACCGTGCTTTACTCACAGCTCTTATTGAACACATCAAATGAATTTCAATAGCATTTTTAGCAAGTGTTGAGATAATCACGTACTTTTTTCTTCTACTTTATTGATGTGATGAAACATGTTGGTGGTTGTTCTGATAATGAATTATCCTAATATTCTCAGAATAACAATTTTTCCTACAGTTTCATATCTATAATAATTACTGAAATTAATCTATAGTTTTCTTTTTCTCTTTTGGGGAGCAGAAGCTGTATTTATTGGGTTTAGATAATTATTAAGGTTGTGCTATATTCATAACATGAACTAAAGACCTTTCTATTTTTTATGGTCTGAAATAGCATAGAAATGGTCAAGTCTTTAAAGGCTAGTTAGAAGTCTGTAAAACCATCTGGTTACCTGAAGTCATTTTTTAATGGTAGGTCTTAAATCACCTTTCCAGGATCTCCTATGGTAACTGGTGTATTTAACTATAAAATTGTCATTTTGTACCTCAAAAATGGTCAAGTATTGGTAGTTTCATATGGTTCAACCAATTAGTAAAATATCCATATACCCTTCACCTCATTTTATCCATCATTAAGAATTTTTCCATTTTGCTTTTTTATCCTTCTCTGCATATACATATATATCACCAATATTAAATATATAAGTGCTTTTTATTTATTCTTTTATTTTTCACTGAATCATTTGAATGTACGGACAGATATCATATACTTATCATATCGTATCTCAATGTTGAAGGTGCACATCCCTGAAAAATAAGGACATTCTCTTAGATAACCATTAGTATGCTTAAAAATATGTTTTAAAAAACCGGAATAGTTTTTATCATAACAGTACATATTTAGATTTCCCCAGTTATTGCAAGAAAATATATATTGTATAGGTTTTTTTAAAGATTTATTTATTTATTTTAGAGAGGGTGTGTGCATGGGTAGGGGGAGGGGTGGAGGGAAAGGAGAGGAAAGAGAAGTAGACTCCCTGCTGAGCCCAGAACCTGATGCATTTGGAGTCTCAGGACCCTGAGATCATGCCCTGAGCTTAAATCAAGAGTCGGACACAACCCACTGAGCTACCCAGAAGCCCCATATAGATGTTTTTTAAAATTCAGAATCCAGTCAAGGTTATATACTGCATTTGGTAATTTTTTTTTAAGCTCTTTAAATCAGTTGTTTCTTATTTTATTTTTTTTTAAGATTTTATTTATTTATTTGACAGAGAGAGAGAGATCACAAGTAGGCAGAAAGTCAGGCAGAGAGAGAGGGGAAGGAGACTCCCCGCTGAGCCCCATGTGAGACTTGATCCCAGAACCCTGGGATCATGACCTGAGCCAAAGGCAGAGGCTTAACCTACTGAACCACCCAGGCGCCCCTTCTTTTTTTTTTTTTTTAAATGATGCTGATTTTTAGAGAAATAGTGTTTTGCACACTATTCCACATTTGGGACTTGTTTGTTTCCTCATAACATCAATTAATATATTTTTCTCTCTCTGCTACATTTCCTATAAACTGGAAATTAGATCCAGGCTTGAAATTCGAGTTGAACGTTTTTGGCAAGAATATTCGTGGATATTCGTGGATGGTGTTACATGCTCAATAGTGCACATTTCATGTCAGCGGGCATTTACGGTCTGTTGGTGCTGAATTTGTTCATATGGTTATAATGGTGAACTCCTCTGTGAAGGTACAGTTTTGCCTTCGTAATTAATTTTTAACCTATGGGGCAATACTTAGTGCCATTTGAATATCCTGTTTCCAACAATCTTTTACCTCCTGTTTTTAGCATCCATTGATGATCTTTGCCTGATTCCATGAGTACATTTGAGATTATTCACTTTTTGTTTCTCTTTGAAAGATAATTTTTTGAGAGTTTCTTAGTTTACTAAATGATTACAATTTCTGAAAACCTTTTTATAATTTGTTTTTAATTTATCAAATTATGAGGATGTAACTTATAATGATTCTACTTTTAAAATACAAGATTTTCTTTGTGATCAAGAGCATGACTGATTTGGGTGCATGTTCCATGGACAACAACAAAAAAAGTATATTTGCCCTTTCTTTTCTAAAGTTTATTTATTTAGTTGAGAGAGAGAGAACAAGAGGGAGAGAGAACATGAGAAGGGACAGGTCAGTGGGAGAAACAGACTCCCCGCTGAGCAGGAAGCCTGATGTGGGACTTGATTCCAGGACTCCAGGATTATGACCTGAGCCAAAGGCAGTTGCTTAAAGAACTGAGCCACTCAGGCACCCCTGTTTTTGCTCCTTTTGAGGAAAAAAGTTCTATACAGATATATTAAATTAAGTTTCTTGATTATGTTACTCAAATTTTCTATATCCTTGTCTATATTTTTACTAGATGTCAGATTCCAAATAAGGTTCATTAAATTTCCCACTAAAATTTTTTTTGTAATCAAGGCCTTGCATTCTGATTTTATGCAGTCTTTTATATATATCCAGTGTGTCATGTGTGATATCTCATTTTATGATAGTTAAACAATCTTCAAATTGTCAGCTATATCTTTCTCACCCCAGAAATAAAACTTAAAGTGCTCATATCCTTCTTACATGTTCATGCTCCTTTTTCTATCCTCTAGTCCTGGTGACGTGAAATACTAAAATAAAGAGTAAAAGCAATCTAGAGAAGTCATTTTTATAAGCACTAAACAGTGGGACTCCTCTCCTTCCCCCGTCTTCTTTTGGTTATAAGTGAGCAGTGAGCTAGTGTTGCTTGAAATAGATTTCAGTGTTTTGATCAACATCATTTAATTCCCCAGGGTCCTTAACTTCTCCAGAAAATAAAGTCTTATTTTTTAATCTATTATAATCTTTTACCTGCTAGTATGCATTTTAAACCTTAATGAAATGGTTTAAGAAAAATTACTGTGTAAAATCCAAAGAGTTGCAATAAAACTCCCATTTAGTTACCACCCTAAAGATCAATTGCATAGCCAAAATATGAGATTTTAAGTGGAGTTTTTAAAAAATAAGTGCTGGATTCTATCATACAGAGTCACTTTGAAGAAATTGCTTAAGACAGGGAATTGCCCAGGAGAGGCAAAATATGCTTGAATGCAGGTTTCATTGTACTCAGTACAAGGAATGTTTGGAAGAGCATTTGCTTTTTTTTTTTTTTTTTTTTTTTAATGGGAAGAGTGTTCCACCCATTTCAGTGTTAGATTCATAAAGTAGAATGTAATTGGCCTATATTGAGGCGGCACCATATTTAGAGATGATGGTACAAAAGCATCTCAACAGTTGGCTTCTCAGTGGCACTGCTGCAAAAAAGTTTTCTTACTTTTTGCAAGCTTCAGTTTGGACATTAAGGGTCACCTGATGTCCCCTTGAGACATTTTTGACTCTCTCCTCAGGCACAGCACCCACGTATGAGTCCGCCCCACCACCTCCCAAGCAAACTACTGCCTTTGTTTGGAAAACTCAAGCAGAGATGCCAAATGGATTTGTTCAGCCCAGTCTGGGGCAACCACCACCTGGCTTTCTTCCCTACCCCTCTGGTGTGGCCCTCCCCAAGTTCTTCACAGAGTAGTGCTGCCTATAGCCTTTGTCCAGGTAGTTTATTCTGATCTAGTCATCAAAACAATCCCCCCCTTTTCTTTCTGCAGTATACTGTCATCATGGATCTATTCATGTTTGTATAGCACTCTTGTCATTTTGGTGGAATTCTCAAAGAAAGGGGAGAAAATAGGTGTGTTTCTAACAGTAATCTGTCACTGTTTCATTAGCCGGTACCAGGCATTTAAGCAAGTGCTTAATTTTTATGGGTATAAACTTAATATGTGCTTATTACATAAAATTAGAAAACTAAAAAAATTACTTTAAAAGATAATATTCACCTGAGGTCCTTTTACACAGAGATAATCACAGTTAACATTTTAGTACATTTTTCTATAGACATTTTTTGGCAAATAATCTTTTTTTAAAAATATTCAAATCTGTTATTTTTTTTACTTAAAAATACAGCATGATAAGGGTGCCTGTGTGGCCCAGTAAATTAAGCATCCATCTCTTGATTTCAGTTCAGGTCATGATTTCAAGTTCATGGGATAGAGCCTTGCCCTGGGAAGCCGACTTGAGATTCTCCCTCTCCCTCTACCCTTCCCCTGACTCACGTTCTCTCTCTAAAAATAAATAAATAAATCTTTAAAAAATACAGCATGATAAACTTTCTAATTTTATAAGGACTGAATAACAAAATTATACGAATGTACCAAGATTATTTGTTTAAATTGATATTAGAATACATTAAACTAGAATTATCTCAAACTATCATCAATGATACTATGATTATTACTTGCATACATAGCTGTATAAAAATTTTTATATTTCTGATTATTTTCTTAGAGTAGATCTTTAAACATGGGATTAAAGAGTCAAGGGGTAGAATATTTTTTAAAGTTCAAAATGCGTTTTGCCATATTACTTTCTAGTAAGGTTGAATTAAATACTAGCAATGTAATTTATTCTTTTCTTGGTGACTCCAGCCTGCTTCTTATAGTCTAGAATTATTGTTTTTGAGGATCCAGAACAGTTTTCTAAAACTTTACCATAATTCCAGAAGCTCATTTCTTCTAGGTCTTCAGGAAGATGTTTCTTTTTCTCTATTCTATAGAGTATCTTGTTAAGTTCTATGCTACTTTTCTGGTCTTTGCTAGTATCTTAACATGAAGAAATTTCCCCAGACTTGATATTTGCCAGTAGACAGGTGTGTGGATTGCCCTTGGTGCTCTTCAATGACCATCTGGCCGTTCATCACATTCTTTTCTTGGAGCCATAGCTAGCAAGTCAATTTGCAGCATTTATAACCCAGGCCCTAGGATCAAGCAAATATTCATCTTTGAAGCTATGCCACATGTGTCTAGATTTTTCTTTGTCCTCACTGTTAGTTTTCAGGCCCTTTGAGCCAATGTAGCCTACTACACTCCTGGCATCTCCTCACCTTCATCCTTGGCTACAATTCTACATAAAGGACATATACTCCACAGAATGCAAATGCCAACTTGTGTCCCCCATCTTTTCCTTCATTCATTCACATTCATTCAACAAATATTTCTTGTGCTTCTACTCTGTGCCAGCAACCAGTAAAGCATTGAAGAGGCAAAAGTCCCTGCCTTTGTGTAGCTGACACAGCAACCCCAAATCCCACCTTCCACCACTGCCCAATGAATCTTTGCCATGGGTTTTTTTGGTTGGTACAGATTCCCTAACCAACGTGTTTCTGCTGTCTTGCAGATAGGCAAAGAGGTGATATTCCATGAGGTAGGGATAGGCCCCTCGTTGCTTTTCTCAAAATAGCTCTATAAACATTATGATTATTGAAAATTCTTAGGAGATTCTAACACTCACTTGCCATTATTTTGGGTTTTCAATGGTACTGGAATTGTTTGCCTTTTCTGGGTGTTCAAAAATGTTAGAGTAGGAATTTAGCAAGGGCACCATTACAGACTACTAACTGAAAACCATTTTAAATAGAAGTCATGCAGAGTATTTGTAAACTATGACTTTCACTCTTTCCTTTTTCAAGGTAAACTTTGAGTGACAGTTTTTGGAGAATTTTTTTTGTTGGCAACAAAAGAAACACAAAGCTATAGGAGTAAATGTATTTTGTAAATCTATTGACGTATATTGATAGTATAGTTTTGATTTTTTTTTTATATATATTTTATTTTATTTTATTTTTTATTTCCAGCATAACAGTATTTATTATTTTTGCACCACACCCCGTGCTCCATGCAATCCGTGCCCTCTATAATACCCACCACCTGGTACCCCAACCTCCCACCCCCCGTCCCTTCAAAACCCTCAGATTGTTTTTCAGAGTCCATAGTCTCTCATGGTTCACCTCCCCTTCCAATTTCCCCCAACTCCCTTCTCCACTCTAAGTCCCCATGTCCTCCATGCTATTTGTTATGCTCCACAAATAAGTGAAACCATATGATAATTGACTCTCTCTGCTTGACTTATTTCACTCAGCATAATCTCTTCCAGTCCCGTCCATGTTGCTACAAAAGTTGGGTATTCATCCTTTCTGATGGAGGCATAATACTCTATCCCCAGGGGTACAGGTCTGTGAATCACTAGGTTTACACACTTCACAGCACTCACCAAAGCACATACCCTCCCCAATGTCCATAATCCCACCCCCTTCTCCCAAACCCCCTCCCCCCAGCAACCCTCAGTTTGTTTTGTGAGATTAAGAGTCACTTATGGTTTGTCTCCCTCCCAATCCCATCTTGTTTCATTTATTCTTCTCCTACCCACTTAAGCCCCCATGTTGCATCACCACTTCCTCATATCAGGGAGATCATATGATAGTTGTCTTTCTCTGCTTGACTTATTTCGCTAAGCATGATACGCTCTAGTTCCATCCATGTTGTCGCAAATGGCAAGATTTCTTTTGATGGCTGCATAGTATTCCATTGTGTATATATACCACATCTTCTTGATCCATTCATCTGTTGATGGACATCTAGGTTCTTTCCATAGTTTGGCTATTGTGGACATTGCTGCTATAAACATTCGGGTGCATGTGCCCCTTTGGATCACTACGTTTGTATCCTTAGGGTAAATACCCAATAGTGCAATTGCTGGGTCATAGGGCAGTTCTATTTTCAACATTTTGAGGAACCTCCATGCTGTTTTCCAGAGTGGCTGCACCAGCTTGCATTCCCACCAACAGTGTAGGAGGGTTCCCCTTTCTCCGCATCCTCGCCAGCATCTGTCATTTCCTGACTTGTTTATTTTAGCCATTCTGACCGGTGTGAGGTGATATCTCATTGTGGTTTTGATTTGTATTTCCCTGATGCCGAGTGATATGGAGCACTTTTTCATGTGTCTGTTGGCCATCTGGATGTCTTCTTTGCAGAAATGTCTGTTCATGTCCTCTGCCCATTTCTTGATTGTATTATTTGTTCTTTGGGTGTTGAGTTTGCTAAGTTCTTTATAGATTCTGGACACTAGTCCTTTATCTGATATGTCATTTGCAAATATCTTCTCCCATTCTGTCAGTTGTCTTTCGATTTTGTTAACTGTTTCCATTGCTGTGCAAAAGCTTTTGATCTTGATGAAATCCCAATAGTTCATTTTTGCCCTTGCTTCCCTTGCCTTTTGCGTTGTTCCTAGGAAGATGTTGCTGCGGTTGAGGTCAAAGAGGTTACTGCCTGTGTTCTCCTCAAGGATTTTGATGGATTCCTTTCGCACATTGAGGTCCTTCATCCATTTTGAGTCTATTTTTGTGTGTGGTGTAAGGAAATGGTCCAATTTCATTTTTCTGCATGTGGCTGTCCAATTTTCCCAGCAACATTTATTGAAGAGGCTGTCTTTTTGCCATTGGACATTCTTTCCTGCTTTGTCGAAGATTAGTTGACCATAGAGTTGAGGGTCTATTTCTGGGCTCTCTATTCTGTTCCATTGATCTATGTGTCTGTTTTTGTGCCAGTACCATGCTGTCTTGATGACGACAGCTTTGTAATAGAGCTTGAAGTCCGGAATTGTGATGCCACCAACGTTGGCTTTCTTTTTCAATATCCCTTTGGCTATTCGAGGTCTTTTCTGGTTCCATATAAATTTTAGCATTATTTGTTCCATTTCTTTGAAAAAGATGGATGGTACTTTGATAGGAATTGCATTAAATGTGTAGATTGCTTTAGGTAGCATAGACATTTTCACAATATTTATTCTTCCAATCCAGGAGCATGGAACATTTTTCCATTTCTTTGTGTCTTCCTCAGTTTCTTTCATGAGTACTTTATAGTTTTCTGAGTATAGATTCTGTGTCTCTTTGGTTAGGTTTATTCCTAGGTATCTTATGGTTTTGGGTGCAATTGTAAATGGGATTGACTCCTTAATTTCTCTTTCTTCTGTCTTGCTGTTGGTGTAGAGAAATGCAACTGATTTCTGTGCATTGATTTTATATCCTGACACTTTACTGAATTCCTGTATAAGTTCTAGCAGTTTTGGAGTGGAGTCTTTTGGGTTTTCCACATATAGTATCATATCATCTGCGAAGAGTGATAATTTGACTTCTTCTTTGCCGATTTGGATGCCTTTAATTTCCTTTTGTTGTCTGATTGCTGAGGCTAGGACCTCTAGTACTATGTTGAATAGCAGTGGTGATAATGGACACCCCTGCCGTGTTCCTGACCTTAGCGGAAAAGCTTTCAGTTTTTCTCCATTGAGAATGATATTTGCGGTGGGTTTTTCATAGATGGCTTTGATGATATTGAGGTATGTGCCCTCTATCCCTACACTTTGAAGAGTTTTGATCAGGAAGGGATGCTGTACTTTGTCAAATGCTTTTTCAGCATCTATTGAGAGTATCATATGGTTCTTGTTCTTTCTTTTATTGATGTGTTGTATCACATTGACTGATTTGCGGATGTTGAACCAACCTTGCAGCCCTGGAATAAATCCCACTTGGTCGTGGTGAATAATCTTTTTAATGTACTGTTGAATCCTATTGGCTAGTATTTTGTTGAGTATTTTCGCATCTGTGTTCATCAAGGATATCGGTCTATAGCTCTCTTTTTTGGTGGGATCCTTGTCTGGTTTTAGGATCAAGGTGATGCTGGCCTCATAAAATGAGTTTGGAAGTTTTCCTTCCATTTCTATTTTTTGGAACAGTTTCAGGAAAATAGGAATTAGTTCTTCTTTAAATGTTTGGTAGAATTCCCCCGGGAAGCCGTCTGGCCCTGGGCTTTTGTTTGTTTGGAGATTTTTAATGACTGTTTCAATCTCCTTACTGGTTATGGGTCTGTTCAGGCTTTCTATTTCTTCCTGGTTCAGTTGTGGTAGTTTATATGTTTCTAGGAATGCATCCATTTCTTCCAGATTGTCAAATTTATTGGCGTAGAGTTGCTCATAGTATGTTCTTATAATAGTTTGTATTTCTTTGGTGTTAGTTGTGATCTCTCCTCTTTCATTCATGATTTTATTTATTTGGGTCCTTTCTCTTTTCTTTTTGATAAGTCGGGCCAGGGGTTTATCAATTTTATTAATTCTTTCAAAGAACCAGCTCCTAGTTTCGTTGATTTGTTCTATTGTTTTTTTGGTTTCTATTTCATTGATTTCTGCTCTGATCTTTATGATTTCTCTTCTCCTGCTGGGCTTAGGGTTTCTTTCTTGTTCTTTCTCCAGCTCCTTTAGGTGTAGGGTTAGGTTGTGTACCTGAGACCTTTCTTGTTTCTTGAGAAAGGCTTGTACCGCTATATATTTTCCTCTCAGGACTGCCTTTGTTGTGTCCCACAGATTTTGAACCGTTGTATTTTCATTATCATTTGTTTCCATGATTTTTTTCAATTCTTCTTTAATTTCCCGGTTGACCCATTCATTCTTTAGAAGGATGCTGTTTAGTCTCCATGTATTTGGGTTCTTTCCAAACTTCCTTTTGTGGTTGAGTTCTAGCTTTAGAGCATTGTGGTCTGAAAATATGCAGGGAATGATCCCAATCTT
Organism: Mustela erminea; assembly: GCF_009829155.1. NCBI lineage: Eukaryota > Metazoa > Chordata > Mammalia > Carnivora > Mustelidae > Mustela > Mustela erminea. The sequence continues at coordinate 150,801,997 of NC_045614.1, forward strand.
TTGATACCGGTTGAGTCCTGATTTAGGACCGAGGATGTGATCTATTCTGGAGAATGTTCCATGTGCACTAGAGAAGAATGTGTATTCTGTTGCTTTGGGATGAAATATTCTGAATATATCTGTGATGTCCATCTGGTCCAGTGTGTCGTTTAAGGCCTTTATTTCCTTGCTGATCTTTTGCTTGGATGATCTGTCCATTTCAGTGAGGGGAGTGTTAAAGTCCCCTACTATTATTGTATTATTGTTGATGTGTTTCTTTGATTTTGTTATTAGTTGGTTTATATAGTTGGCTGCTCCCACGTTGGGGGCATAGACATTTAAAATTGTTAAATCTTCTTGTTGGACAGACCCTTTGAGTATGATATAGTGTCCTTCCTCATCTCTTATTATAGTCTTTGGCTTAAAATCTAATTGATCTGATATAAGGATTGCCACTCCTGCTTTCTTCTGATGTCCATTAGCATGGTAAATTCTTTTCCACCCCCTCACTTTAAATCTGGAGGTGTCTTCGGGCTTAAAATGAGTTTCTTGGAGGCAACATATAGATGGGTTTTGTTTTTTTATCCATTCTGATACCCTGTGTCTTTTGACAGGGGCATTTAGCCCATTAACATTCAGGGTAACTATTGAGAGATATGAATTTAGTGCCATTGTATTGCCTGTAAGGTGAATGTTACTGTATATGGTCTCTGTTCCTTTCTGATCTACCACTTGTAGGCTCTCTCTTTGCTTAGAGGACCCCTTTCAATATTTCCTGTAGAGCTGGTTTGGTATTTGCAAATTCTTTCAGTTTTTGTTTGTCCTGGAAGCTTTTAATCTCTCCTTCTATTTTCAATGATAGCCTAGCTGGATATAGTATTCTTGGCTGCATGTTTTTCTCGTTTAGTGCTCTGAAAATATCATGCCAGCTCCTTCTGGCCTGCCAGGTCTCTGTGGATAAGTCAGCTGCCAATCTAATATTTTTACCATTGTATGTTACAGACTTCTTTTCCCGGGCTGCTTTCAGGATTTTCTCTTTGTCACTGAGACTTGTAAATTTTACTATTAGGTGACGGGGTGTGGGCCTATTTAGTTTTGATTTTTTTGTTCTACTTAATGTTTCTGTCTTCAGTCCTCAGTGTAAACATTCATCTAGGACTTTTTTTTCAATCACTGAGCCAAATCCCTAATCTGTGTAATTCAATAGGACACCAAGGTAATACGGAAATTTGGCCTGTATTTATATCTTACATCGAATTTCTCACTGGGTTGTTCAATGTGTCCTATAATAAAGCTACAAAAATAGATAACAACATTAAAATTTTGGCTTCTTCCAAGTGTATTTGCAATAATATATGGGGTTTGGGCAGAGATACAGAGATAGTTTCAAGTATGTGACACACATCATGTGGAAATATTAAGGCAGAGTGTTGCTGATCATGGCATTCAACACATGTATCTCTAGGAGTCACTTGGTCCTACATACACTCCTCCTCCTAAAATGCATGCATGGGAGTCCATATATAAGCATGCATGTGCACATGTATACACACACACACACATGCACACACACATAACTCAGCTATATTGAAATACTCTGTTTCCCCCACCCAGACCACACTACCTTCTCTATAAAGGGCTTCTCTCTACCAGAACAGCCTGTCCCTCTCATTACCTAGATGACTCCTATTTGTCCTTCATGCCTTAGACTAGGAACCAGTCTTCTCCTCTGAGAACTTTTGTCTCTTTAGCAACATGCTATTCCCCAGCTAAAATTGGTTATTCCCTGCTTTGGGCTCCCACCACAGTCCCCATGCTTCCTTTCCTGATTGATAGACCATATCTCACAGAAGTAATTCATGGCTCACTGATAAAACTAAATGATAGCTCTCTACCTCAGACTGTGAGACTTCTGAGGGCAAGGCCTGGATCTCTTCCCTTTGTCTCTCAGCTTGACATGCTTAGCATGCTCAATGCTTGGCATGCAGAAGGCTTTCAGGGACTCTGGGGGCTGCCCAGCAATTATCCTAAAGTTCCCTAGCCCATCAACCTTCCAACTCTGCCAGACGTCATCATTCACACCTTGTCTCCTCTCCACGCTGCCCCTCAGGTCCCCGTTATCTCTTCCCAAGCTCTCTCTTTCAGATGATGATCTCCTCCATTCGCTAAGAGAATACAAGCAAAAGAGAACTTCCACGAGTTCTCTCTGTATCTACCTACCTCTCTCTATCAGTGCCCTTAAGTTCCACCTCCATTATTTCATCAGGAACACACTGACCTTGCTCCAATTAAAGGCCATCCTTCAAAAAAAAAAAAAAAAAAAAGTACCAAAAAAAAAAAGGCCATCCTTCTATTTGTGTGTTAGTCACATCCTCCCTCATTTATTGGAAGACATCCCTCGAATACTGTCTCTCTTCTCACTCATATCGTCATTTGGTCCTATTCACTGAATAATTTAAAAACTTAGTTTAATTACTTTCGTCTTTATTAAGTAAAAATTAAAAACTTTTCTTGCTCACCCATCCCCCTCCAGCCACAGCTTCATTCTTTGCTGTCCTTTATCTCTCAAGAGTTTCAACTCACAGTGCCTACAATCCTGTCCTCTCAATCTCTCTTGGACCTACTCTGAACACACAATGGCCCCATTAAACAGCAAAACTGTTCTTATTAGTCTTGATGTCCCCCTCCATGTTGCCAAATCCAATTGTGAAGCCCCACTTTTCATTTTTATTGGACTTTCAACAACATGTAATTCAAGTGATCCTCCTCCTTACTTGAAACCTTGGTCTTCCCTTAAACTCTAGGACGTGCTCATGCTAATTTTCCTAACACCTTTCTGAGCATTACTTGGCTAGTGTACAAGTCAGTTCTTGCTGCAGAAATACAAGCCCAAATATCTAGATGATTTGCATTCACAAAGATATATTTCTTCTTCAAATTATATAAAGGCTAGGGGTCAGCTCCAGGATTGCCTGACTCCACTGGCCTCCCTTTTGCCACTCGTCTTGGCTTGACTCCATGTGGCTGCAGGTTGGTGGGAGCTCTGCTGTCTGTTGTATCATTCTAACACACAGACTAAGGAAGCAGCCCCACTTGAAACATGCTATTCTTTCATGGAAAAGAAAATAACAAGGGACTGAAACTCCTAAAGTTTCTAAAAGTTTCTACCTGCTCATGATGTGTGTCACATCTACTCACATGCCATTGGCCAAGGTAGATCTATGAGTCCCATCTCCCATAAGAAAGAACAACACAGAGAAGGTTTGCCCCTCGTCTTAACACCACGAAATGAGATTCAGTGAGACCATTGGCGAGCCTGATACATGTCTCCAGAAGATTGAGAAACCCAGTGGCAGACCTGCTGCTTAATTCATCTGAGAAATCTAAAGGGCCCGAAGCTGACTGAGGCAGCCTGGAACAGAGGGAGATCCATAGTTTGGGAAGTTGATACATTCCCATCAAGTACGTTTCTATGTTCTTATATGTTGTATGTTTCTTGTTGACTAATTGTGTGATGCAATAGCAAAAGCCTGTAAGGAGTTGTCTTAGACCCTGCCCTAGAATCTCACCTGGAGAGGTGAGGAGATCACAGTGGGAAAAAGCTGGATGTGTATATAGTCATATGTTCAAGGCCAAGAGAGCGGTGGATGGAACACATGATCCATGTCAGAAATCCACAGATTAAAAAGCTCAGCAGTGGACGGGCCTCTAAAGAGCCCTGAAAATGCTTGCACCAGTCAGCTTCCAATATCTGCTCTAGTCAAAGGGAAACAAGGCCATAGTCATACCAGGCAGATGTCATCTTTCTTCCACATTGATCACTCCTCCTCCTCGTGTTCCCTGACCTTGGAGAGGCCCAGCTTGCAAGTAGGAGGATAGAAGGAGTAGGAGGATAGAGGTTGGATAGTAGGATAGAAAGAGGGACCTGACCCTTGCAGCAGGCCTAAACTGGGGACTCACTTTGAACGAAATTCACCTTCTGGTATTATTACATGTAATTGAACATAGTTATTACTAAACTGAGATTATTTCTGTGATTACAAGTGACCAGATGACTTTTTTTTCAAACTATCTGAGATTAATAAAAAATCACGGGAAACTGTAGAAGCGTGTGTGTGTGCGTGTGTGCGTGTGTGTGTGTGTGTGCACGCATGCATGTGAGCATATGTGTGCATGCTGGGGTGAAGGGGAGGTGTGATTAAGTTGTTTTCTTTTGTATTCCATGATCCACTTTTGCTCCAAGGGCTCTAGGCCTCTGTGCCAGTCCCTGGGCTGATTGCATCCATCTGCCTAGTTTCTCTATACTAAAAAGTTGCATCACAGGTTTGGAGAAACTGGACAACTTCTTTGGCATAATTAACCATGAGGGTCTGGGAGGCCAGAATCTTTAGTTTACAGCTGGTTGGCCTCACATTTGATCCTGTTTACGTAAAGGAAATCTGGGCATCTAGCCAATTCAGGACCAAAGAATTTTGTGGCTGGGGTGTTGAGCTTCATTTCCTTTTTCATTTATAAACGCAGTTGGAGCCGATTCCAAAGTGTTTTTAGGAAGTCAGTAAAAACATCTAGGCGTAACTACTACTGTTTTATGAAATTTCATCTATTGTTTTGACCTGGCCTGTGATTAAATATGGAAATAAAAAGCTCAGTGTAGCTGTGGGGGTTTGGAGGGGAGTTATGTCATTACAGCACCTACTCAAGTCAGGAAACTCCAAGCCAACAGTCCATTTCCTACTTTATTAGGCCAAGGAATGCTATCAAGTGTGTGACTAAGGGTAACATGACTCAGGTTAAGAACTGGGTCTATGGAATTTGTTCCCTGGCCAAGAGAACTACAATTCAATTGCTACTAGAGTTAAGTGGAAAATATATACTTTTGCCTTCATTAGAGCTATTGTTACTTTTAAAGACTTGTTAAGAACATAAGATCAAACTTAAACATAAGAGCATGAATTCTAGTTATTGGAAACTAAGAGAACCCTTGGGAATATTTCCTTCCATTCCCAGTTTTACCCATGCCCCGTGTCTGACCTTGGATGTCACAGCTCAGTCCTTATGCTTGAAAGAGAGACGACTGCTTGTTAACACTCAACACCAGGCAAATAACAAATGCTCATTTAGACATAGGTTTGACTAATGTGATTCCTCATCTGTTAAGTTATTTATTTAATTCTTCATTTCTTAAAATGGTACCATTCACCGAAGCACCTCAGGGTACAAGCAGTACATTAAAACAGTAATTAAAATAGATAAAACATTACAAAGCAGCAATTAAAAGAGTAGCAAATGAGGTTACATCTTAAAATACTATTATGCTTAAAACCTTAAAACGATGCTTGCCTCATCAGTATAGCAGGCGCCTGTGTGAAGAGTACAGGAGGCTGTGGTAGCTTTGAGAAATCCTAAACGCAAAGCATGATGTGACACAAGTTATTCTAAACCTTGCCTCAAAATATAATCTCCTGACCTTCCCCCACTTCTGCCCTGCTCTGTTCACCTCTAGGGATGGCTTGTATACCGTGCTTTCCTGTGTCTGTTCAGCTAGAAGGGGTTCCAAGGGATTCAAAAACTTCTTTCTTTCCCAGAGGCTGTAACTAGAGTCCTTAGTCATCCTTTACATGGCTTAAATGGCAGTCGCTCATGCTCAAGTACGGGAAACAGTAAAAAGACCATAACCCCGAAGAACATTCTTCCAACTGAAGTGGGAAAATCCTTCTCCCTTCATCCCCAGCTCCTAGCAGATCAGATCCCACAGACCCACACAGTTTCCTTACACTGCACTGTGTCCTCTCCCATCCTGTAGCACGCCTAAACAAGCTTCTGTTAGTCCCTACTAGCTGGTCTCACCAGTCCTATCTCATTTCACCATACTAATAAAAATTACTTGAAACATATGGGTTTTAAAAGTTAGGATTTATATGGGTAGCAAGCAATTTGCAAAAGCTGATAGCTCTGCATCTGGTTTTTAAGCCTAGGGAGCTGGCTGAGGCTTCTGAACTGGGGAGCTGAAAATGTATTCTCTGTTTTATTAAAATAGAGGGCATATCTTTACTGAGAAACTGCCTTGTAGCCATACATTGAGTGCTTCCAGAAAGTGTGAGAAGCCCACCTTATTGTTTGTATTAAGTTGTCACTGTATGTTCATTTTAGTCAATACGTGTATCTACATGTATGTGTCACCATTAGAGTTACGGGGTAGAATTCTATCGAGCCGGTGTCTGCATCTGCAGCCCTCATCCCCTCTCGCCTGCCCACCCTCTCCCATTCCAGCATGGCCAGACCACGCCCAACCAGACCACGGTGCTCAACCCCCAAACACTTCACATCCCAGTGCTTGGGCAACATGTTGTTTTTTCCTACCTAAAATGACCACCCCCCTTTTCTTTTAGTATTTTATTTATTTACATGAGAGAGAGAGAGACAGAGTGAGCAAGAGAGAGGGAGAAGGAGCAGGGGGAGCTGCAGAGGGAGAGGAACACCGCTCCCTTTTGACTAGCAAATATTTTCCATCCCAACTATATTCCTAGGGAGTTAAACATTTCCTTCTCTTGCCTTGTCCAGGTACTCACTTTTCCTCGGTGCAGTCTGTTTCTGTCTGGCCCCCCTCTATCACTCTGTGAACTTGCAGGGGCACTAATTAATTGTGTCCCATTTGTCTCTATGGACCCGACAAATAGCGTAGCAGTAAAATACAATTGAGTTTAGAGGCAAAAGAGAACCGGACCTGGACTTAAAACTAGATTTGGATCCTAGATCCACCACTTCCTGTGTCTCAGCTACCTTCATCTGTAAAAGGTAAGTTTCAATTACCTTCATCTGTAGAAGGGGAATAACACAGTTCCCATTTTGTAGGAGAGAAACTGAGGTACACAAAAAACAAGGACTCAGCCAGGACTGCACATTCAAGGAGGAGGACAGCATGGGTTTGTTCCCAGTACTTCATGCTCCAGAGCCCAGGAAATTGTCAAAGATTTGTTGTTCATTACTTACCTCAGACAATCATACATATATTCAGGGAATATGCATTGACTGCCTACTGTTGTTAGGTGTTTCTCTAGTGTCTGCTAGTCTTTGCTAGAGCAAAGAGGAGAAAAGAGGAAGACCCTGCCTTCTTGGGGCTTATATTGTAGGAAGAGTGACCAGTAGAAACCAAATAAGTATCTGTGATCTTATATGGTGATGATCTTAAGAAAGTGTTGGGATACTATGGAGTCAGGGGACAGGGGGCTCTACTTTAGAAAAGAAAACCTTATGGGAAGGTAACCTTGGATCAGAGACCTGAATGCTGTTAAGTGTCTCAGTGGAGGAGGTTCTGAACAGAAGGAATAGTGAGCAAAAAGGCCTTCAAGGAACATGAGAAAGCCTATGCTTCTTGTGGAGAGAGAAATGTGCAGTTATAGGATGGATAGGCAGGATTTGGGGTATGTAGGAGCTTGTTAATCATGAGAAGGAGTCAGATTTATCATAATGGTGATGGCAAACTATTAGAAAATTTGGGAAAAGGGATTGACAAGTGACTTGATTCAATAAAAGGATGGATGGATGGATGGATGGATGGATGGATGGATGGAAGGAAGGATAGAAGGATGGATAAGTATATGACCTGCTGTCCAGAGGATATTTTTAAAAACACTTTACATATAGCTAAACTTAGTGTACAGGGCCAATGTGAGGAATTCTGGGAAAAGGACCCACAAGATGCTGGCATAGAAAAGACTTTCTTTCTTCACAGGCCATCTTGAACACACAAAACCCACCTCAATATAACTCTGTGCATCGAAAGATGATAAAATTTTCTTCTAAAAATAAAAAAGTGAATGTATTAGTTCACATGAAATTAGCAATTACAATCTTGGATGGTCTAAATGCTTGAGAGATATACCCGCTTACCTGCCAGGATGCATCTGGCTAGCCTGTAGAGTCTTTAGAAAAGTTGGAGACAGTGATGGCTACAAGAAAGTGGCTGAGAGTACCTGGTAAGATATCTGACACAGTAGGAATGACACATAGTTTGATGCTTAAACTTTTCATCCAAGATTTTCCATAAGGGTCCCACCTTATTTACAAATACAACTTTCAGTTCCCCTAGCAGAGCTCCATACTCTTCATGTGGACTGAAATACCATTTAAAGCTCCAAAGAGCACCTATAAAACAGATATTCTACCACAAACTGGAGAGAGGGGTTGGGAGAAGTATTGAGAGGGATTCTAGTTCATCACATTTACTCATGAATACAGATAAGATTGTCAGTTACTGTTTACTACCTGGGCAAACAGAAAGTAGAGCCCTGAGAAAATGAGACTTTGCATATGTGAGTTTTAATGGAAGGGAAGGAATAGAAAGATAAGATAAAAAGAAAAAAAAACTGTAAACAAGAATATCTATATCAGCAAAATAAGATCATGGAGAAGGGTGAGCATGTATGAAAGGGTACAGCCCAAGAACGGACAGACTTCTGACAGCACAGAATGGAGGTGACCGCAATTCAGTAAATAGAATTCCCAAGAACAACACCCTTAAAACTATAGCAACTCATAAAATTATGCCAGGCTTGTTTTAAAGCCTCTTCTATATGAACATATTTAAACAGCTTCAATTTTGCCAGCAAAAGTCCTTTGGGGGATGCACTGTTGAAATGGTTTTCTACCATAAAACCCTCTGTGATCATTCTAGAATTTCACATCAAAGAGACAGAATCACGATGTTCAGTAAAGATCCTGCCTTGGGAAGCAAAGTCTTGGAGAACTCCTCCAGGTTCCTATGGCTCATTTCATTAATATCTTCATGTACCCAATGGGGTGTGTTCCCACTCTGCCAACAATAAACAATGGGGAAATCTCCCAGAATTCAAACAGCATTAGCATAGCAGCAATTAAAGAAATCATTAGAATGCCTTAAAGACCTTCTGATTTCCTGCAGGAAACATTATGAAATTCTGTGTTTTCAGAACTTGTAAAATCCTGAGGTCGGTCTCCCCTGCAGAGGAAAGTAGCAAACAAAAGTCAAATAGCATTCTCAGCTAGCATCAGCATGTGTTCCCCTTGTTTACTGCGCCATTCACTCCATCTTAACTGTCCCTTTCCTGCTATAAACACAGTTTGAATGTGGCTTAAGTGAGCATGAAGACAATGCAACTTACGTTGACTAAATCCACTATTCTGGAAAGCCCACAATGTCAGGCGCAGACGGGGTTTGGCACCCAGGTAGCGTCTGAACTCCTGAACCCAGAGAGCTACTATGGGCTTCACTTTAAAAGCCCAGAGTTAGGTGCCAGAGCTTTAGAAAAGTCACCTCTGCCCCTAGCCTGACCGGCTTCTACTTTGTGATGTGCTCATTGCCACTCACCCCCCTGAACTGCTTCCACTCCCTTTGCCAGGACCAGAGCAGACTGCTCAGCCTCCTCCCAGAGACCACATCTCCGTGTTCTCTGCCTTATCCTTTCTTTTCTTTCACCTTGCATTTATTGGCTGCTCTGGGGAATGAGGGCATGGGGCACACAGAAATGGATGACATGATCCCAAAATTTGGCCCTTGACTGGGGGACAGATTACACGTGTGTGAAAGCTACATGACTCCACCAAGCCAGGGTGTGACAGATAGCCCACTACCAGGCTCTCTAGCCTTTGCCTCTGAAACCCCCATGGCTCAGGCTGCCTTTTTGCCCAATTCTCCTTCCTACTCCATTTTCTACCTGGTGCTGAGTTGTGGCTTCTTCTCCTCTATGACCCTTTCCTGATCCCACAGACAACTGACTCCTCGTTCCCTGTGCCCCCCTCCCTGGACTCTGAAGGTATAGTGAGCTTAGCAAGAAGCAGTGGGAGGTTGTGTCTAGGAACAGGGTTCAGAGGGCCACCTACTGGGGTACTAATCTGCGTATCCTTAGCTGGGTGACTTGAGGCAAGTTGTTTCACCTTCCTGTACCTCGGTTTCATCACCTGCAAAATGGGGACAATAACACCTACCACATGGGGTTAGCATGAGAGATGAACGAAGAGAAAAGGCTCAGAATGGTGCCTGTGATCAGTTCCTATGATGATTGTGTGTTGTTACTGCTGTTGGGCTGTGTGATTGTTCCAGCTACAGACCCTGCTCATTGATCTTTATATCCCCATCACTTGCAGCTGTGGGTAGCGCAGAGTGGGCAATCACACAAGTTTAATGCTGTTTCATTAAAGCTAAACACAAGTTTAAGCAGTTTCATAAATGACTTAATCAACAAATGAATGCACTTTAGTAAAGACACAGGAAGCAGCATCTTTTTGCAGCAATAGCCCTGGGCAGACCAAGAGGCCTGAGTTCCGCAGCTTGGGCTGCTGGACTGTACTTCCTTTGAGAACTCCCTGCACTCGTCTCCCAGCCCTTAGCACGCACGTGCATGCACGCGCACCAGGTAGTTCCTCGGCAGAACCCGTTTCTACCCTGATCCTTCAGCACAGAACCCTGGGCACTGCCGAGGCCAGCACAAACCTCTGCTCCATGAGGGAGCAAAGAATTGTTGTTCCGAAGCCACCACTCTGAGGAGACCCCGCATCTCCACCCCTCCGCCTTCCCCAGCACACGTGACAAGCAATAGAATGAATTACCACCTGCGATTGATCCATGCTAGTTATAAACTGTTATGGACCTGGTTAATTGTTTTGCCTGTATAAGCACATTTTGCTTCATCCATTTGTCAAGCTGAAGGAAGGTTATTTTACAAAAGGGGATTTAATTAAATGTTTTGTCCCAGCCTGGCCTTTGCTTTCCGCATCTGCATTATGCTTGTGTCATATTTTCCCTGGAGGGCAGGAAAACAATTTAGTGAAAATGAAAGATTCATTGATTTACTATTAAAAAAGGAAATGCCAAGCTAACAACTCCCCTCTATAATTTTCTAGTGACCATAAGAGAGAACCTAGCCATTTAACTTAAAGACAGTGTGTTTTCTGGTGCACCTAGCTCTCTATATTTTTCTGTACCTTTCATGCTGTTATGTTTATAGCCTTGCTCTGGTTACAATTATTTCATGAATACTCTTAAGAGCTATTTTTCTTCCCTGAGCAGAATAGATGTTTCTGGTAAGTAAAGTCTTTTCATTGTTTCCCCCTCTAGTTGGGAGAGTGGGGGTGGGGAATCTTTCTTTCCCCAAGACCCCTGTCAGTAGGATCATAACATGTCTCCCATCATTTAACCAGGGATTTCTCCTGCTTATAGAATTTAATTTGACCTACTTTCTGCCTGTTGACTGCCTCAGGCTTCAAATTTTCTTCTAGTAGAGATCAGCTGTTTTCTGGGTAAAAGTCTTAGATCTTGAACTCAATACAATGTCCCAGTGCCTCAAAGGAAGCAGGATGCATTAAAGGTCTGAGGGAGCTGGATATGATACAGCTCTCGCTGGGTGTTCCTTTCCTCTAGCCACGCTGTGTCCACCAAGTACCATTCTGGAATTTGAGCTGAGGTCATAGACCAGGATGGTTCTGGGAGCAGCTGTTTCATTCTGAGGGGTGGGGGTTCACAAGTGACTATAGAAAAGAATGTGGGACTAAGTTCAGGAAAATACGATTTGTCGCAAGGAGCAGTGAGTCTTTTGGCAAATTATGTCCTGTCTCAGGGCCTCAGTGTCCCTTCTGGTGCTAATGGTCTACGATTCTTTTATTCAAAATGTATTGAGCAGCTGCTAAGCAGCAGCCACTGCAGCTGGAGCAAAAGTAGGGAACCAAGGCAGACCCAGTCCTGCCCTCATGGAGTTCAGAGTCTAATGGGTGGGACAGTGAGACGATGATATTCTGTTAAGAGGTATACATGAATAGCACATACTACCATGAAAAGTAACAGGAAGATCTAGCTCTGGCCTGGCCATGTATAATCCTGGGAGTGGGGCAAAGCCTTTAGAAGGAAGTGATTTTTGAGTGTTCTCATTAAAGATGAGCTAACTAGGAGGAAGATGACCCCAGGCAGAGCCCCTCCAGACAGAGGAGCGGTGCTCACATGGATACGGTTAGCACATCTCAGCTGAGGATGCTCATTCCCCCGTGATGAGCATTTGCCTTCTCTCTTATTGGTCCATTAGGAAACACACCAGCTGACCTCTGGTTTAGAGTTGATCAGCCGGAATGCATTTATACCTAATTAGCCACAAATTACAGTCCATGAAGAGGAAACATTTTATTTTGCCCAAGAACCAGGGCAGCTGTACTTCTACTGTTTCCTCCTCCATTGGCACCATGCAAAAAGCAAGGGAGAGGACCTTGCTTCTGCCGTGATTTTTCACAGATCATCTGACCAAAATGGAAGGGACTCCTTGGAAGAGGACAGTAACTCACCTATCATTTGCTGATGGACTGAACAAGACCTAGCGAGGCTGTTTTGCATTTATAGCACTTTCCACCTGAAGGCCTTGAAATGTTTTGTGAGCAGTGGCAGGCAACAGGGCCTCATGCTAATACTAAGTGCTCTCATAATAAATTTTCACAGGCCAGGATCTGGCTCATTAGCCAGCAAGGAGTGAGGGAGGGGCATGTCCGGGAAGGCAGCCAGACACTGAGCTCGCCAGCAATAGGACAAGACCCTTTACCTGCCACCCATTGCTCTCACCCCAGATATCAAGTACAAGTCTCAGGCAGGCTGGAACCCACGTCTCCCCATGTCAGTGGGAACCCCCACAGCCTTGGTATTTGGAGAGGTATTGTGAGGGCTGATTGACAGGAATTTAGAATAAGAGAAGGGCAAGAGAGAGACTGGAGATAAACAGGAAAGTTGTGTCCTGAGGACAAGAGAAGGTTAAGTGACACTTGGATTGCACCTTCTGGGCTGGTTAGTTAGAGAGATACACACTGGTGCCATCATCTTAAAGGATTGTTGTCAATGTCTGTGACTTCCCTCTCTATACAATTTCTCCTGGCCCTACCTCCAGCCCTAGTATGTTCCTAGGCATAGAGGCAAGGCTGTGAAAAGTGCCAAGGAGTCCTATTTTGTGTATAATTGTGTTTGCCCTCTGGGTATATTAGGGGTCTGAGAAGACTAAGAGAACCATTCTCATGTGCCATTTTGAACTGAGTGGCATTCAAGCAGGGAACCTTCAGGAAAGATCTAAATGGGGTTTCTTTTCACCCCTCAAATCCTGCCATTCCACAGCTGCACTGGATATCTGTCCCAGACCTATATGCCCCTGGTCTTCTTATTCCAAAGCCCCATATCTTCTGAAAAGCTTGCTTTCATTAATTCATTCCTTCAGGATAATATAGTGAAAGTCTAATGTACCAGCAAAGTGTTAGACTGAAGATGAAGACATCCTCTCTTGTTCCAACTTCTGAATTTCACAAGCATTCTGCAATGAGCCTACAAATGCTTTTGGTCAATAGAGTTTTCTATAAAATTATATTGGGAAGTAGAAATATATAAGCTCAGCACCTTAATAGTATTAGAGAAACAAATTATTATGACTTTTTGAAAAAGGTTACTTGAAACTTACTTTAAAACTTTGATTTTGACATCTTCTTCACCATGAAAACACAGGACTATTGGACTTAGGCTCCCTCACTGTCTGTTTACAATTGCCTTTCTTCCAACTCAGAGAAATAAAGTACTTTGTATTTGTAATGGGAAAACAAAAAAACTCCTTTAAAAAGCAAAGACATATCAGTCATGCATTCTCTCCTCAAAATGTTTATAAGAAAATCAAATAGGAGAATAAAAGCATCCAGAAATAGAATTTTTTTATAATACAAAATATTTAATAAATATAAGACAAGATTGAGAGGCATAAATGTCTTAAAGGTGTCTTCCTAAGGCCTAAGGATGCCAGTAGAAGTTTACTCCAGCTGATGGATGGGAAAACTTGACGACAGAGAGGCACAGAAAACTTCTAAAAGAAAACAAGGTCTAGAGCTACAGACAATTTGAGCATTGGTCAAATCGGTCAGGGAAGAACTAACAAGTGGTAGAAGAGAGGCCAGAAGGGGCTCATGGGAGGGACCACATGAGCTGGGTTAGGATGAAGCCCAGGGGGCATGAAGAAATGGGAGAGCTGAATGTGGAGAGGTCACAGAGTGTGCTGGGACAGGGCTGAGGGATTTGATTCTATAGGCAGGCCACTGAGGTGATACAGGAGCTCTACCCAAGTCAAATCAGCCCCACAGAAGAGATTATGAATCCAGATGGGGGGAGATGGAAATTGATGTGACTGAATCCAGGAGAGATAAGAGGAGCACCTGTCCTAGGGGAAGAGTCCTGGGCAAGGGGAGACAGGGCAGGCACGGAAAACATTTCAGAGGGAGAATCAACAGATTCTGGAGAAATGAGGACTACAGAGGATTTTTCTTTTGACCTGTGCCCTCAAACTGGGTGGGGCTGGCAAGAAGAGGTGGAGGTGGTTAGTGGTTACATAGAACCCTGGAAAGGAAAACTGCAGCACAATACAGAGGCTGGAAAGGAAAATTACAGGATTTTCTTTCAAGAAGACTTCTTCAGCTCAGAGGAGCTACAGGAGATGTCATCATAAGGACAACTAAGCATGAGATTTCCAAATAAGCAGAAAAGATAACCCATGAGGACCCTGTGTAGGAAACCAAAGAAACACAGTTGAACACCTAGTCCTCCAATGACTCTCAATGTATTTGCAGAGATAGAAGTGCATCCACATGTCAATAGAGTATCCTATGCCATAGTTCATGATGAAGACTACCTTGAAAAACATGTTGGGACTTGAAGGGAGCTTGAAACATTGCTTAAAGTAGGTGAAATGATGTGGGGGGGTGGTGGGAGGGGGAAGAAGGTGGGCATCATAGTATCATCCTACTATGTGTCATGTACTTGACTTCTTGTCTTGTTTTTGTGCCCACTTTAATGATAAGAAAATGAAGAGAGGTTGATTTGTTCAAAGTCACACAGTCAGTTAGTGGTAGAACCAGGAGAGCCTGATCCAAAGGTGGTCTGCCACGCGTCACTCTCTAATGAGATAGAGAGCAGGTAGAAAGGGATCGTAGATGAAAACTTAATATGCAAAGATATGGAAGATGTAGACTGTCAAAATTCTAAAGGTTTGATATGTACCTCCCTCTTACTTTACTTTCCAGTTGATTTTAACAAAGGTTTCTAAGAGATTCTTTCTGCCGCCAAGAATCTGCACATTTCCTCAAGATTTGGGGTGGAATTGGACAAGATAGAAACACATGGTTAAGTAGAATATAAATTATTTTGCTTTCTATAGTGTGTTTGAGAATCAAACAGGTTTATCCTTGTGTTGTTCTTTAGGCCTGCCTCCTGAGGTTTATAGGGTTAAGACACATCCAACCTATTGTAATATCAGCAGATCTCGATTAATCTGGCAAATGCCATAAATCAAGGGACAGTGTGAAATTAGACACTAAATGCATTGGACATGATTATAAAGAGAGAAATTGGATAATTTCTACTCATTTCTATCTGAAAATGAAAAACCGCCGGGGTAATGAATCTCCTTGATCTTCTAAAATGCCCATCGGTTATAAAGTACTGTACTTTTCCATCAAAGGGATAAGCAGAATCAAAACACACGATAAAAATTATTCACCACAATATTTTTTAATGAAAGTAAATAAATCTCCATGCTGCTTGTGGAGGACTTCTCAAAAGGACCAAGTGATCCTCTCATTAAACAAAGAGCCAAAAAGTTAAAATCTAGAAGAGTTCTTATTGTCCTGACACATTTGAGTAAAGGGAAGAAATCTTTGCAGCCATCACCTGAACTGTCCATTTTTTACATCAAGAGCAAACTTATCAAGTTTAACTCCTATGATCAAATCTAGTGAGACTTGCATGAAAAGGAATGCTGGCCCAGGGGCTGTGTTTAAATTCATCCTTTCATTGTTAATTTCAAAGAAAATTCCTAGAGCTGTAACTTCATAGCCAATGGAGCTGGTTGATGTTTTTGGTCCAGTCAAGTCATGTCTTGGATTCTGATTCCTCAGCTGTAGTAAAAAAAGGGAGAAGTGACTTCAGTTGGGATCAAATGTTGGCAAGATCAGCCTGCTGGCCTCCATTCTCAGGGAAGAGAACCCTGTAAATACAGACTCCTGGGCTGCCAGCTCATTATAACAACATCTTTCTCTGCAAAGTTCTCCCAGACCTGGAACCATCTGTTTTCCTTTTCTGTATGAATTTTAGATGTGGTTGTAACCAAGTAGCCCTCTGGAAATCAATGCATAAATTCTTACTTTCCCTTTATATGATAAACACCCTCTGCCTATTACTAGGATTAGTCTAGTGGGGTAACTGCAGATTCTCAGGGACCAGGATAGCCTCTCACTCCCATCACAGCCCCAGGAGCTGAGAGGGTTTGGTGCATAGTACATCCTCAGTGCTATGGTAATCTTATATGAATCAGTTTTTTTCATGTACTCAATAAATGTTTATCTGCCAAGCACTGTTCTGGGCACTTAAAATAAATTAGCTAACCAGAAAAGGACAGAAATTCTTGCCCTCAAGGAGCTTGTGTTCTGGCAAGAGGAAACAAATTATAAGCAATTCACAAAATAAATATGTAACTCACATAGTGTATGAGAAGGTGATGGGTCCTATAGAAAACAGTAGAGCAGAATAAGGAGGGAATAGAGGGCTGGGTATAGAAAATGGGGTTGGGTTGCAGCTTGAATTGGGATTGTCCAGATAGGCCTAATAAGAAGGGGTCTTTTAAGCAAAGACTTGAAGGAGGGAAAGGAGGAAAAGCATCTTATCACAAGGAACAGCTTATACAAAACCAGAAGGTGAGTGTGCCTAGCATATTGAAGGCACATAAGTGGGCCAGTGTGGCTGAAGAGCTAGAATAGAAAGGAGACTAGCAGGAGCAGAGGTTGGAGAAGTAATGGGGGCAGAGGATCATACAGAGACTTAGAGGCTATTGTAAGGATTTTGCCTTTTACTTTGAAAAAAAATGAGGAGGCAATAGGGGTTTTGCAAAGAGGAGGGATGTGGCCTGACAGTTGTTTTATTTTTATTTTTTTTAAAGATTTTTATTTATTTATTTGACAGAGAGAGAGATCACAAGTACGCAGAGAGGCAGGCAGAGAGAGAGAGAGGAGGAAGCAGGCTCCCCGCTGAGCAGAGAGCCCGATGTGGGACTCGATCCCAAGACCCTGAGATCATGACCTGAGCCGAAGGCAGCGGCTTAACCCACTGAGCCACCCAGGCACCCCTGGCAGTTGTTTCAAAGGAGATGCTCCATCTACCATTTGAGAATCCAGTGTAGGAGACAAAGGCGGAAGCCGGGAATCAAGTTAGGAGACAGTTAAAAGAATCTGAGCAAATCAACAAATAATACACGGTTTCACGTGCTGTCATCAGTGGTACAAACAAGGTGAGAGCATAGGACAGAGTGTGCAAGCAGTTCTCGCAGGGGAGACTTCTCAGAGCTGTGCCTTTCCAATTGGAGAAAAGTAGTTTGGAGAAGGGAGGAAAGTGGCAGGAGGTGAGACAGGAGAGGTTTTGTGGCCTCAGGTTGGGAAAGGCCTTGAACCTTGGGACTGTTGCTTGTCATGGAACCAGGAAAGGACCCAACCCTACAGCTTCAACAACCAGGGCTTTTTTTGTCTCACATATTAAGACATATGGAGGAAGTTGTCCGGAATGAGTACAGAAAATCAATGATGGCAGTGCCAATAGGTTCTTCCTACAATCCTTGCTGTGTTAGTTTGTCATGGTCATAAGAGCACCCCAGACCTGAGTTCCAGGAAGAAGAAAGAAGAGAGCATGCATAACGCAGGAATCTGTCACCTTTCCCCTCACCCCCTTAATCAGGAGAGCAAATCTCCTAAAAGCCCCACAAAAAGACTTTTACTTATGTACCTTTGGCCCCCACAAGGTCATGTGATCACCCCTACCTGAAGGGTGACTGGACAGAAGGGCTGGGGGACCGGGTGTGTTAGTGACTAACAGCACTGCCCCAAGTTCTTAATGCAGCTGCTGCAAGTGAAGAGGGTGCTTCCCCAGGTTCCACCTTGACCGTGGTTGCCCTGCTCCCTCCACGGGGGCCCCAGATGGACACCTGGGGCTGCCATGTCCTACGTTTTTGAATGAGCATCACTGACTTGGTAGTGAGATGGGTCCCTGTGCCGCCGTGGGAACCTGCCTCTGTGGAAAAGAGGGATGTATGAGTGGACATAACACTCAGAATTGCCCTAAAACTGCAGGGCTCACTTCCGTTTTGTCAGAAGTTTCTACCCTGTCAGCCTAAATGATAAGACCTGAAGGCACTGGTGTGGGGAGACCCATGACTGTGTGTAACTGAGCCCCATTGTGAGTTAGCAAAGCTTGATTCTGGTGGCCTCCAGCTGCTCTCCCTCACCCTAGGTGCCTGCTCCCATTTCTCTTTACTCTCTTTCTAGATCCGTTCTCTAAAAGGCTTCGATGAAGTCATTAACCATAAAGTGTAAATTACTCTTGGGCTGAAAATACCCTGTCCCCTAGTTGTATCCTCATTTTAATTGCTGCCAAGCCCCTGTGGCTCAGGCCTAAGCATGGCATGGATAGGGCATCAGAGCATCTGGTTTCTATGTCTTGTCCCGCTGCTCACTACCTCATGAATCAGAATCTTTGGACTTTAATTTCCTCATCTGTAAAATAACAGATTTTGAAGAGATGACCTCTACAGTCTACATAGCCCAGTGTGAACACAGGATAGTCCGTGACCCTGGCCGTGGCTGGGGTTTGTCTAGCATCACAGGTGCAGTTGATACAGTGGCTTTGGCTTACATACTCTCTGACGACCGGGACCCTGCACACTCTGCCTCTCTACAGAGACGATATCCATCCAGGGGTCACAGCCTTCCTTCCAAACCTCTGCCTGACTCTCTCGAAAACTAGGTATCTCGGTTTGGACAGCCATGGAAAAGCTCACTGGTGACATTCACTAGGCCATGAGCTCACTGAGGGCAAGGATATGTCTGGATCACCATGGAACTTCCTGCATCAGTGCTGGCACACAGCAGGCACTCAATCAGTGCTTGTGAAGTTGAGGTGATATAACTGTGGTTAGAACGTAGCAGAGATAGACTTCTCCCTCTACTCCTTTCCTTGCTAGTAGACTCAGTGGGGCTTTGCCTTCTACCTTCATCTGCTTTCTTCCCTCCTCTCTCCCTAAAATAAGGCAAAGCCTGCTTTACACACAGTCATACGAGTCCCAAGTTGGGCCCTCACCCCGAACGTCATCCACACATCATCACAGCCTACATAACTGCCTGAGTTACCATTTGCTTCAATTTCCTCGTTTAAAGGTATTACTGCTTTAAATGTCCCATTAATAATAACAATAAACACTTGTAACACCTTTTCAAGTTTTCCAAGCGCTCTCATTTATTCTACCCCAGCTCTCCTGGGAAAGGTGGTTTCTCAAGCTGATATCAAGCTGTGGCTTCTAAGAGATGAGCTGACAGCCGGCTAAGAGACCCTGGGGGGAAGGAGCCGCAGGAGACATGCCTGAGAGAAATATCAGCATTAAGTGCCAGCAGCTGGGTGGGGAACAAGGATAAAAGATGAAATCTCAGAAGCCAAGACACATTTCACTGTAGCACTGTTGCCTTGTGCTGGGCTCAGTTGTAGTAACTGTGTCTAGCCCTGAGTTTTCTGAAACCAGAATTTTCTACCCACCCCCACCCCACCCCATTCCCTTTTCATCCCATAACGCTTGTCCTTATTCAACTACTTGACCTATTGTACATTGCCTTTTCCCCTATCTTGTAAAAGGATAGGGTACAGGTAAGAAGTACCCTACTTCATAATTATTAACCACCATTTCGTCCTCCACACAAGATGCCCTGATGCAAGAGGAGGAAGACCCAAGAGTAGGCTTGAATACCTTAAAAGTAGCCTAAATAGCTGAATAATAACAATAGTTTTAATTATGTGGCAAAATATGGCAGTCCCTCTTCTTAGAGGCAACTTCAGTAATCTCTCATGTTCATGAAGGTGTTTCTTATGCAAGCATAAGCTTTGCCATTATTTTCCATGGATATTTTCTGAACATTTAACCCTCTTCACACTTTTGTGCGGCACAGAGTAAGCAAATGGCACATTCCCTGGAAATCTCATCAGCATGGATTGTCAATCAGAACATGAAGAAATTGCTTTTCAAACCTCTTTTATTTCATTTTTATAGATTTAAAAAACAAACAAACAAACAAAAATTGGTTGACCTTGCTTTAATAGGCATGGTTTACAGATGTTAATAGACTAGAGTGACTGAAAGCATGGGCTCTGGGGCCAGCTGCCTGGATTTGAATTCCAGCACCACTACTTGCAAGTTCTGTAGTTGTGGTTGAATTACTCAGTCTCTTGGCTGAGTTAAAGGAGTTAATATGTGGACAGCATACACAGTACTTAAAATAGTACCTAGCACATAAGAAGCTCACCTTATAAGTGTTAGCTCTTAATAATCACGAATAGTCATCTACTATTACACTTAATAATTTCTCATGCCTTTTTCCAACATGGCATTGCTCATTATTAGCTTCCTTCAAATAGGTTGTACACATAAGGGTGATCAAAGAAAGTCTAGCTGACCTTGAGTAAAAGTAGTTTGTCATGCATATTACATGTCTGTGTTTAAAAAATATTAAGAATATGAGCCTACATTGGGGTGGCTGGGTGGCTCCGTCAGTTGAGTGTCCGACTCTTGGTTTTGGCTCAGGTCGTTATCTCAGGGTCATGAGATCAAGCCCTGCATTGGACTCTGCATTCAGTAGCAAGCTGGCTTGGGATTCTCTCCCTCTGCCCCTCTCCACTGCTTTCTCTCTCTCTCTCTCTAAGTAAATCTTTTAAAAAAATAATATGAACCTACATTGAGATAAAATCATTTATTTAGGGATGAACAAGAGCAAAAAAGATGGTTGGGCTGGGGGTTATGCAAGAAAAGTGTTACCACATTTCCCAGAAATGGAGAATCAATGAACTCTGAGGGGGGTATTTTGAGAAAGGAAATTGATAGGTTTCTCCACGATGCTTCTTATAAACCCAATGGCTTAATTGTGAGGGGCCAAAATGGTTCCACACTAGTGACTGAATATAAAAGGGTTGATTAAAATACTTTTTTAGTAGTTCACATCCTTGGAAATAAAGTCTCTGCTACGACCTGAGCCACTAATAGTCAGTAAACAGCTAATTACATTATAACGTGTGTTTTTAATTGTTAATTATAATAAAAGAAGCAACAACCCAACAATAATTTGCCAGTCCGTACATCTGTGAAGTTTAAATGGGAAAATTGCCTCTTGTCTCAGCAAGGATGTAATTGATTCTTGGGCACTTAACGATATAATACCAGTTGCTGCCTGTTCTTCTTTCTTCCTTCAAAGAGCTGACACCATTATGTCACTGATATAAATGGAATCTTGAAGGTGCATCAAAAATTCTCTGTCTTTTGAGAAAAAGAAAAAAAATAGTCACTGTGGCTCTTTAGTTAGGAACAGGAGCATATTCAAGTGGGCATCCCAGGGTCTAGGTTAAAGTTCAGCCCCACTAGAGTTTTTCACTCTTTTCTGTGGGGTGGGGTAGAGCCGATTTTGTCAGATTAGCAATGGTCATTGTGAACCTCTAAAGTATTTTAAAATAACATTTTGAAAGACTGCTAAATGAGAGAGTAAAGAGGCTTTGTCAGAGGCCATCTGCTCTCATGTCAACCAAAGCTAACTGAAGAAGAACTCAGGGTTCTTAAAACTGAATTTCATTAGTAGAGAGGAACCAAAAATACACCTTGAAAGAAAACTTGCAAAATACCAGCCTTATTCCCCATTCCCAAAATCACCTAGTAATACTGCATTTGATATTAGATATCCTAAGTTAGAAAAGAGATAAATTCAAAGAAATAACATCAAAGTGCTATCTATATTTCCTTTCCAACCAGAACATTGTTTTTATTTCAATTTTGTAATTTACATTTTTAATTGAATTAGCCATTTTTAGTAGTGAATATGCTTTAATCCTTTGTAATAGTCATGCATGTATATGTTTAAATTGCTTAAGAAACAGCTTGTCAATGTGATAATCACTTTTCTTCTTACTAATGCCTAGATTATTCCTAACACAATATTTTGGCCTGATACAATGATTATGTATCGTCAAAAAAAAAAAAAAAAAAAATCTAATCCCCATTGGGCTCCACATCAAAACCAAGTGTATATCCAAAGTTTATAAATATATTGGTTTGTTTCTTTTGCATATAACATATAAAGTTATTTTAGACTTTTTCAGTCTATAAAATCTCTAGCCATCTGCCTGAATAATACAATTGACTGTATAGCAAATGTTTTCTAGCTGAAGTATATTTGTAGTTGCACAGGTCAGGAGGGATACACCAGATCTTTCTCTCTGGCATGTGTTCTGAGGGAAAGATGGATCACAGAGAATGATGTTGCCAGCATGTAATAAAAACAACAAATAGTATCAAGCACTGATATGAACTACTTTACGGTTCCTAATGCATTTAAATCCACAAGGATCCAATGTTGGTGCTTTTATTATCCCTGTTTTACAGATCAAGAAAGTAAGTCACAAATAAATTAGTCCTAAATTCACATAACTAGTAAGAGGCAAAGCTGGAATTCAAACCTGGAGCGTATGGGGTTTTTTTTAGGTTTTTTGGGGGTTTTTTTTGTTTGTTTTTTTTTTGACAGACAGAGATCACAAGTAGGCAGAGAGGCAGGCTGGGACAGAGAGGGGAAGCAGGCTCCCCACCGAGCAGAGAGCCTGATGTAGGGCTTGATCCCAGGACCCCGAGATCATGACCTGAGCTGAAGACAGAAGCTTTAACCCACTGAGCCACCCAGGTACCCCTGGAGTGTATATTTTTAACCACTTTACTATTACCCATGCATGTGTGCAGCAACTGTGTTCCTTTTTATTGTTGCTTTTGTTTTGAGGTTTTTAGTGTTGGAAGAGGTAACTTTTTACTTTGAAAAATATCAAACTTAAAAATAGTTACAGGTACAGGGGCTCCTGGGTAGCCAGTTGGTTAGTAAGCCTCCGACGCTTGGTTTCAGCTCAGGTCCTGATCTCAGGGTCGTGGGATCAAGCCTCACATTAGGCCTACACTCAGTTCAGTCAGCTTAAGACTCTCTCTCCCTCTCCCTCTGCTCCAACCCCCTCACCTCCCCCACCACACCTCACCCCCCCGCTCTCAGGCTCTCACTCTCTCTCAAATAAATAAATACCTCTTTTTTAAAAAATAGTTGCAAGAACAGTACAAATGTCCTTTTTTCTGAACCGTTTGAGAGTACATTGTTCACCTGATACATCATCACCTTGAAATACATTAACGTAGAATCCCAACAAAGCAAATCTACGTAACCACCATACAAACACCAAGATCAGGAATTTAACATTCAAAGCATTTCTTCCATCTAATTCTCACACTCCCTTCAAGTTTTACCAACTCTCCCAGTAATGTTCTTTAGAGCAAATGGCTGCAGTTCCGAATCACGTGTGTGTTCACTTGCCACATCCCACTGGTCCCTTTTAATTGGGAATGGTTCCTCATTCTTTTAACTTTAATGACCTTGATCCCTTTGAAGATTACACACCAAATATTTTTTAGAGATCTTTCATTTGGGGGGTATGCGATATTCCCTCTTTGTTAGAGTCAAGATTTGCGTGTTTAGCATGAATGTCACGGAAACGATGCTGAGTTCTCATTGCTGCTATCGCGAGGCCCCTGATTTAGATTTGTCACATTGTTGGTGATCTTCGCTTTGATCACTTAATTAGGATGTTGTCAACCAGGTTTCTCCACCGTGAAGTTACTCTTTTTACCTTCCATAATTAATAAGTATTTCATGGGGAGTTTCTTTGAAGCTATGTGAATATTCTAGTCCTTATCGACTTTGAAGTCATTATTTATATCGGTACAGACTCATGCTTTTCTATTTTATTCAATGGATTATAATGTGTCTCTACTATTATTTATTTTTGTGTTCAGATTGTCTTCAATTTACCTATTGGAAGCGCCTTCAACCTGTCTGCTCTGTCTTTTTGATGTTTTCCCATCATTTTTAGAATACTTCCTTGCTAATTGGCACAATAAGATATGTAAGTCTTATCTTGTACCCTTCCTGCTCCAATCTCCATTTCTGCAAGCATCCTTGGGTCCTTTTAGGAAAGAACGGTATTTAGAAACAAAAATCTTACAGTAGGTATGCTCGTTGCTGCTTCAAGACTAGCCCTATAAATAGACAGAATTAGGAACTTGCGTGTGTGTGAAAAAAGATTTACATATGTGTTCATTTCTATGTATGTTCTTTTCCATATACAGAGTTCAAACCAATACCTTCAGTTCTAGTCCAACACCATTCTAGTTTTTCTCTTTCCATATTTCTGACAGTAAGAAACCTAACAGCTTGTGTTCTCAACCATTCTACTATATTGTCTGCCTCCAGGGGTTCAAGAAAAAAGAAAAACTGGACTAAACATCAGAAAAGCTGTGACTTAGTCTTGGGTCTCCTCTTCAATAGATACATGACCTTGAACAAGTCACTTAACTGCCCTGGTTTACCGTCCTTCATCTGTAAAACAGCTCTGACCATCAGCATCTGTGTCACAGGATAGAGGTCAGAGCAAGAGCTCTGGGGCCAGACGGGCTCTGATACTCAGTGGCTGTGTCACCTTGAAAACAGTGACTCAACTTCTCTGAGCTTTGTTTTTTTATCTTTAAAATGTGAATAATGCTATCACCAAGCTCCCAAGTTGTGATATTTAAATGTATGCAAAACCACTTGGCACAGTGCCTAGTGGATAGAAACAATCAATAAAGAATTCTTCCCTTCACCTTTCTCCTCACCACAGTGTTAAGTGATAATAATAATAATAATAAAAGCATAATTACATATATATGCATATAGTAATAGAAAGTCCAACATAAATTAAAATGATTGTGTAATTTCTGGAGTGCTGTCTTGTGACAGCCTTCTAAAATAACAACTGAGTATAGTAAGTTGCATTATGGCCTTTTCACCCTCTCTGAATATCCCCAAGGTGAGATAGAACTAAGAGGAATGGGTGATTGCTCCAGCGATAAAGGACATATTTTAGAAAATTTTGCCACAGGGGTGCCTGGATGGCTCAGTGGGTTAAGCCTCTGCCTTTGGCTCAGGTCATGATCTCAGGTCCTGGGATTGAGCCCCCATCAGGTTTTCTGCTCAGTAGGGAGCTTGCTTCCCCCTCTCTCTCTGCTGCCTCCCTGCCTACTTGTGACCTCTCTCTCTGTCCAATAAATAAATAAAATTTTTTTTTAAAAATCGCCACAGAGTTTTAGCTGTCATATTTAATTCTGTGATAATAAATAATGATAGCTTTAGTTAATTGAATGTCTAATATACTAGGAACTTTATAAACTCATTGCTAATCCCTACAACATCCCTGCAAGGAAGGTATTAGTTTTTCCTTTTATGAATTAGAAACTGCAGTTTGGAAAGCTTAAATGTCTTCCCCAAGGCCACACAGCCAGTAAACAACTGAGTCCAGACTGGATCCTTTCGGTGAGAGGCTCCTGGCTTGTCTTCTCTCTGTTCAGCCCACTGTCACATTACCCATCACGAGAAACACTCCTGGGACATGACCTTGTCTAGTCGATGTGTAGAACTCCAGCCATGTGCCATTTGGTCAAAGAGACAAATTACAGTTGCTAAAACTGAGCTCAGAACTTCACCTCCAGTTCTGAGCATTCCATACTCCCCATGTTCAGGAAATTCAAGAGCTCAGTGACTGGAGTCCTTGGCATCTTGTTGTCAGTAATTCTCCAACACAACTGGACCAGTTGGCATCTGTTCAGAAGCTTAAAAGTTTCCCACTGAGGTTGAAATAAATTCATCATTGACCTGTTCTTTTTCTTTACATAGCCTGTTTTTCCTAGGATCTTGAGGATATGAGGGTTTACATGTATCCTTTGTTGTACTTGCCCTCTTCACTTATCTTATCCCTCATTTCTACTGTTTAAGCCACCCAGTCTATAGTGTTTTGTTATAGAAACCCAGGCAGACTAAGACACCCCTCAAGAACTCTGCCAGCGCAGCCGCTAACCTGTGGAAAAGTAGCCTCGGAGGCCCAGGGAGACCCTGACTTTGGGACAAGGACATCCTCACTTTATGTGACAGTCACAGAGACTGGGACAGTGGGGGACCTTCAGAAGAAGGCGTGCTGGGATTCTGCAGTCTTGCTCTCAGTCCAAGAAGCTTTATTACATGCATTTCTTGTGCTCCTCTACCATGGCATTCTATTCGGCTAATTCTTACTCAATCCCCCAAGAAGAAAGCAGCAGGGGGTTCTGTTCTGAGCACGAAAAGGTTGTCATAAAATTCATGATTTATTATCTCTTCTTCCTACATCTGCCGCACAGTCTTTGTGGCGAGCATGTACTTGGTTGAGAATTCCGTCTCTGGAGTCAGATGCCTCAGTTCATCACTTACTGGTGTCGAGACCTAGGTCAGCTTGCCTAACCTCTCTTTGTTTTCTTATCCATCTACTTTGTAGGCTTACTAGAAAGAATCAAGAAAGTTAATATGTACATTAAAAAAAAAATCTTAGCATGTGGTAAATACTCAGTCTTGGCTGTTGTTACCTTTTGCTGACCCCCTTCCTCAAGTTTATCAGCAGGCGACTGTGGCAGTTCCTGGACAAACGCATGGGCCGCTCGGGCCTAGGCACATGCCTCTAGAGGAAAGTGCTGTTGATTGTATCAGAAGAAGATGGGATAGCACATTGGTGGTTGAAGGTGAAGGGGTTCATACCTGTTGACTTCTGTTTTCTCAGTGAAGTTGGAAACAAGGTCCTTAGTTGATGAGAGTAGGGAGGAGGGGCCGGCTGGGTTTGTGAGGGATGGAGAGGGAATGAATTAAATGTCCAAGAGAGGGGAAAGACAAACCTTCTAGAGAAACCCAGGAAAGCTTGCTAAGCAATACCGAGTGCCAATTTGAGTCTTGAGATCATGAATTTAAAGTGAAAACAGAGGCTTGATTGTGTGAATTTCTTCCAACATCCAGCAGCCCCGGTGTTGGCAGGGAGAAAGCATGGAGTTGCTTTCCGATCGATTGTCCTCATTTGTGGTGGGGAGTGTCCACTGTGCACTAGAGTCTGCTTTTATAGACAATGATTGTGCCAGTTTTTTTCATAAGACATTATGCTAATGATAAGGGGCAATGTATTAGAGTCTCCTCACCTCGTTGCAACTTTGTTTTTATTTCCTTGTCCCTTCCCCCAGAGACTCCATGTGTAAATTACCAGTTTATGGTAATTTAATTTGTGGAATGCTTTGGACAATGAACCCATTTTCTTAATTTATGTGGCTTTGGGTACTATATTTTCTTTGTGTTACCCTTTCGGTGTCTTAATCTCTGCCAGAACAAGAAGGGCACAGGACGATAACAGAGGCTTATATTCTAAAGCACTTATTATGCACCAGACACTGTTCTAAGCACTCATACGCACTCACATGCATGAACTCATCCATTTCTCACAACAGCCCCATTTTACAGATCGGGCAGAGGGAGCTTAAATAAACTGCCTGAAGTTGCAGAGCCAGTATCAGAGTGAGGATTCAATCCAGGCAGCCTTGCTCTAGAACCCATGCTCTGTACTTCTATGCTTCGGTTCCTATCCCCAAGTGCTCTGGAAATGCAAGGAGAGTGTTTTAGTGATAAAATGGGGCAGGTCTTTCATAAATATATATTGGCCAGCTGGATAGATGATACTCCATCTATGATAAACTTTATCCTTAATGATGTGGGGAGTGGGGAGATAAATGCAACATGATATGAAGGTAAAGAAATGGCACAGTTAGAGGTAGATATATCTACCACAAATTTTCTCAGAAAGGCAATATTTTAGAGAGATACAAATGTTTAACTTATTAACTTATGTTCAGGGGTGTATTAGGTATTATGCCGGTGGAGGAAGTTCACTCTTCTTCTTCTTATAAGACCACCAGTGCTATGGGATTAAGATCTCACTGTTTTGTCCTATTTAGTCTTAATTACCTCCTAAAAGCCTTAGCTCCAAACACAGTCATATTGGTAGTTAGGGCTTCAACATATGAGTTTTAAGGGGGCCACAATCCAGTCCACGGCAAGGAGTATTTCAAGTCTGCTGTCACCATTGCTTCTGCCCTGAGAGCAGAGAAACAATGTCACCCTACTTGGAAAGCCCCTCTTAACCCAGTGAAAAGCATGCCCCTTCTTTCTACGGCAACCCTCCCCCAAGCCCTAGATTCTATCCTCTGTCATTTCTCATATCTTCCTTCCTTAAGCTCTCCCCTCCTCCTCTCCTACACCACCAATATGTCTCTCTTTAGACTGGATGGCTAATGTCAGCTTCCCAAAGTCCACTAAAGTAACTATTGTTTTCTTTACCTTCCTCCGTCCTCATCCAGTAATGCCACAAGACTCAGGGAATGAACCCAAGCAAGATGGCATTTATACTCTCTTCAACTAGTTTCTGTGAAGAAATGCCTTGATCACTGGACTGTATTGGGTATCTAATCACATATACACACATACCCACATATATAATTCATATATATGGCTTCATACACATATATACAAATATATACACATATATATGCATATAGATGTATACACACACACAGACCTAGCCACACATATGCACACACCGTTAAGGGATACAAACACAGACTGACAGATATACACACAAATATACTCACAAATACAGACATGTATACAAATAAACACACAACACACACACACAAATATAAAGATATATACACCTTTACACCAAAGCACATGTATACATACACAAACACACATACACATAAGAACATATCCAAAAATACACATATAGTTTTGAGAGGGTTGTGAAGAGGAGAAAAGGAGCTGGAATGCAATTGTAAAAACAAATTGTGTGAAGGCAGAAAATGAAGAAAAGATCAGACTGAATCTCTACCTTTTCACTGAATACTGACTATTCCATTTCAGCACATTTTTCAAAAGCCTGCTATGTGTCTGGCCCTGGGTGAGGCACTGGCTCTTGCCTTTAAATGGTCCATTTAAAGCAACAGCATGCTTTAATGGGATTCTTAAAGGAGGCAATAGGCTCCTCTCCAGGAAGAGCTACAGTGTATTCTCACCCACAGAAAGTACTTGGAGCATATGCTAACACATCTTTACAATAAATACACCACACACACGCACACACACACAGAGTTAATAATACTGGTCTCTGTGTTTTAATGCCTTCAACATGACTTCCAGAGCAACATTAAGAAAATGGCACCAGAGACCAGCTCTTCCAAGGGGCTCCCAAGCCGACAAATGGTTAGACTACGTCAAGATTAAATTGTTGTCCACTCAAGAGCCCTTTCTTTGCTTACTATCAAGTTACACAGAGGTCTGGTGATGGGTGATGGGTTCTTTAGTAAGTTCCTATTCCTCTTTCCCTCCTCCACAGCATACCCTTCTCCCACCCAATGACTCTACATAGTAACTCTCACTCCCCTGCCCTGTGTCCAGCTTCTGTCTATGAGGTGGGAGTTTGTAATCAGGGATGAGTAAGGTGCATCTTGCTTCATTATAGTCACCTTTGCAAATACCTTTGAAAAGAAGCGTCTTTTCTTGTGCACTTCATAGGACTACCCCTTACTTTTTTGTCTAATCTTTCTACTTTCTAACACAAGGCATGATTTCAAACTTCCTGAAATACCAGAGGCATTTCCTCTCCGAAGTTCCTCTTTTTAATGGTTCAGGTACAACAGGTCTTCTGAAAAGCACAAACTCTTGGGATGTGTTGTGTCAGCCAGCCATCTTTTTACTTTACTAACCTTCATGCTCCCAGGCAACGGAGGAAAAGGCTCTGCGTGAAATTCAGTGACTATGACTGACCATGGTCCCTGTTGCTCCACATCTCATCGCTCTTTGTACAATAATACCTCTGTGGGGTAGAAGAAAATAATTGGAAGTCCTTTCTGTGGGACTCAGAGGACTTTTCTGAAGTTGGAATTCTGTAAACTGACGCTTAGGCACCAGTTCCTCTGTTAAACTTCAGCAGATCTTCATGGCTTGATCTCCTTCCTATAGTAAGAAAAGCTCAGGAATGGTCCATCAATTTCCAGTTTAATTGTTTTCCATTGTCAGTTCAACACTACAAAGAACAAATCATGCAAGACACTGCGGGGAAAGATAAAATGGAACAGATCTGGAACCTGCCTTCACGTTATTTAAGGTTTGGGGTGGGAGAGGGGAAAAGTACACAGATAAACTATGAAAAGGCAGATTGTGTTAAGTGCTGCCTTGAGGAACAAATAGGAGCAAGAGGGGCACTGAGGAGGGAAAATAAATTCCAACTGAGGCTTCCTGTAAAAGGTGGTATCTGAATTAGAAAAGGAGAAGAAAGCCAAAAGTCAAAGACAGAGAAAGTCATGGCACTACCAGATGAAGGGAATGTGTACACCAACACGGAAAGGGAATGCATGGTATGGGATTAGGGAAAGTGAAGAGTCTAACATGACAGAAAGCATAGGGCATAGGATATATGGCCTGATTCAATGCATCCAGCTTGAGGAGGGCTCAGCTCGAAGGACTTAGGGTCTGGACACTGGGCTATAGGCAATGGGGAGCCACTGTATTAGGATACATTAACCAATGTATTAGGATGATCATGCCTGCACTTTAGGAAGATAACTTGGAATCTGAGAAGGTGGCTGCCAGAGAAAAAGCATAGTCATTGTTCCCTGACCTTTTCACTCCCTTCTCTGGAGTTAAAAGTGAGATTAGAGGCAGACCCCAGGGGACACATCAAGGGGAGAGCATATTGGGGAAGGTCTGTTTCCATAGCTTCCAGCAACACCTAATGACCAAACAGCACAGAAGGATCCTGAAATGAAGGCCTTGGATTTTGTGGCTCCCAGAATAAGCCCATCTGGCAGATAACTGTCTTTCTCTTAGAATGGGACTATATCTCTCCTGACTACAGATGTGGAATTCATATTCTAGGACCTAAATGGGGTAAGTCCAAATTTATCTCAGTCTATTACATTGAGCCAAACTGATCTCAGTCTATTACATTGAGAAAGGATTCAATCAGCCCATCACCCAAAGTTAGTTTGCCTACTTGCTGGCCAGCAGCTCACAAGAATGGACAGTGGCATGCCTCCTGTCCCCTCTTCTGTCATCATGGATAGAACGCCCCAACAGCCTGACCCGTACAGATATTGAGAGAACACACAAAATAAGTAGGTAATGAAAAATTACAACCCACTTAAGGAGACTCTGTAACCAGAAGGAAAAAGACTAGGCTGAGCAGGTAGAGCTAGCAGCTTCATTTGTAGTAGAACTAATAGAAGAGAGAGAGGACATTAATAAAAGTAATTAGGACAAAGGTAAAATTAGAGCACAGAAAAGCCTTTTTGGAACTGAGAATGATGTTTCTGAATTTTAAAAGTTCAGTAGACAAATTGAAAAAATGAATTCTCACTGCTGAGAAGAGAATTGAAAAATAACTTGATCTAGAAGATCAAGTTAAAAAAAATCTCAAGGCACAGAGAACCAGTAGAAATCATGTGGAATAAGAAAGTAGAAATCATGTGGAATAAGAAAAGGGACTCAGAAGTCAAATCCAAAGGATTTACCACATTAACAATGGAAATGCCAGAGGATATGAAGTAACAGGTGCATGGAAAGTCCTAAGCAAATAATAGAAGAAAATGTTCCCTAAACTGAAGAAATACTAGTGCTTCAGATTACAAGCCCTGCTGAGTCCTATAGAGGATGAATTGAGAGGGGAAAGCAGCAACAAAAACCTGAGACAGACTCTAGTAAAATTCTTGTATTTCAAAGACAGGGAGCAAATCTTACAGACTCTGACAGAAAGAACTGGTTTTATGTCCTCTGGAGTACTAGTGTCTAAAGAATACCAACATAACCCTATAGAAAGAAAGAAAGATTACTAAAAGAAACATTATCATCTTAAAATCCTATCCAGTCAAAGTATCACTTATCCAAAAAGAGAAAAGAATGAGTAATAATCTCTAAGTATAATCCTTTGGTATTATAAATCAATAATAAATGATTACCAAACATTTTAATTAGTTGCAAATTAAGAGGTATTCTTTTAAATTATCTTTTGTATAATAGGTAAGTTCTAGCTAAAATTTATCATTGTCTAGGAACTAATAAAAAAGAAAATATTTCATACCAAAGAGGATAGGACACAGCTAAAGCTGTGTGCAAAGGAAAATATATAGTGGGGCACCTGGCTCAGTGGGTTAAGCCTCTGCCTTTGGCTCAGGTCATGATCTCAGGGTCCTGGGATCAAGCCCCACATTGGGCTCTCGGCTCAGCAAGGAGCCTGCTTCCCCCTCTGTCTCTCTGCCTGCCTCTCTGCCTACTTGTGAGCTCTCTCTTTAAAAAAATAAATAAAATCTTTTTTTTTTTAAAAAAAAAAGGAAAATGTATAGCTTTAAATGCTTTTAGTATATTAGAAAAATTAAAACAAAAACAGTGAGAACAAATTAAATGTGCCTACTCAACTTTAAAAAATTAGAAAAGCAATAGCAAAATGCAAAAGAAGACATTTCTGGCAGCAATGCCCTTGGATGAAGGGTGAAAATAATTCCACAGCAAAATGATGAGAGCCTAAAATACAGAAAGAGTAGGATCAAAAAGAAGAGCTAGATTGAGAAGCTGTTCTGGAAGTGGAAGGATCCTGGCATCTGGAAGTGGAGAATAGAAAGTGAAGAGAGTTAAAGATGAGTAGGAGTTTGAGATTGGGTAACTAGGTAAAGGCACCACTACTCTAATCCAGAAAATGGAAAAGGAAGAATACATTTGAAAGGAAAGGCAAACTTCTATTTCAAATATGTGGCGTTTGAGGTATCTGAAATGGACAAGGCACTGTATGAGGCATCATACTCATTATAAAGCTGAATATATCTCCTGCTCACCCCACATTCCTTTGTCACCCATCCAGGGCGGCAGTTGACATATGCAAGGTGACAAATAAGCCAAAAAGCATATGTTTAAGAAAGGCTGATCTCAGAAATGTTCACCAAGTAGAGTGAAGAAAAAGAAAGCTTCACCCTATCCAACACTCTCTTCTGCTGCAGTTCAGAGGGACTGCCTTGGAGATTAGAAATGGAGGCTCGGGGGCAGAGAGAAACAAGCAAGGTCAGCACTTCCTCAGTTGGACTCCCTTATTCAGCTTAAACACCCTAGTAAGGAAACAAGTAATCTTCTCAAAAGACTTGTCCCTAAAGTAATTAAGCACAGCTTCACACTTACAATTCAATGACTATTAAATATCATTTTAGCACTTTAGTCCAATGTATGTCTTTTTGTCCTTCTTCTCCCCACCCCTTGAAGCTCAGGACCCCAGCAACACATCACTGAGAATTTTAGATCTTGGGAATCAAATAAAAGAATTGCTAGTAAAGATCCCTTAATATTCAAATAACTCTTTCAAACAAATCTGTTAGTACTCTGCATTCCATAAATCAGTCTTCCTGCATAGATTCTAGAAAAAGCAGCAGGTCAATGATGATATTCACTTGGAAAAGAAAAAGAAGAAGAAAAAGCAAGGAGAGATCATCCTAAAAAATAAAATCTAATTTTCTACCCTGCTCCTCTACTTTGGCCAGCTTGATTTTTTTTCTTTGATGCAGAAGGATAGCTTCAGGCAAAGTATATTTGCTTAATCCTTTGCAACTGATTTGTGCCATGTTAACTTAGTCCTTGGTGAGAAGGTTTAAACTGTGAATGAAATGGAAACTTTGAATACTGGAAGTGGATTTAATCAAAT
This sequence comes from Mustela erminea, assembly GCF_009829155.1. Classification (NCBI taxonomy): domain Eukaryota; kingdom Metazoa; phylum Chordata; class Mammalia; order Carnivora; family Mustelidae; genus Mustela; species Mustela erminea. The sequence goes on from NC_045614.1 coordinate 150,835,715, forward strand.
CTTCCTGTTGTTCTGTTCAAGGCTGTGCAAAAAAATGACTGAGAGGTTAAGTCACTATTCTAGGCTTCCAGGGATGTTCGCAATGAGGAGACATTCAGCTGGTCCTCCTACCATGAACCAGTGTCTGAAAATGTCTGTGCAGTATCCCAAAAAGTGTTCTCCCAAATTCAAGCCTTGGAATGTCAGTTAATTATTTTTATGCCTGCCACTTTTCAGTGGAAAGAAATAGAAAGTCATCAGATTATTTACAAATGAAGCTTCCAAATTTTACTTTGAGTTCATACCAATAATTCAATATGGATAATGTAGCCTGACCTCACATCCAAATGAGCCCAAATCATGATCAAGGAAAATAAAGACTGAATATCCAAAATAGTTCTGAGAACCACTGACATATCACTAGAGAAAACTGGTATTCCTGAGTCCAGAATTAAGTAGCCTCTTCTGCAGGAAATTGTCAACATACATCTGGGAATGCCTTCCTTTGTCTTTTTCTTTTCTTTTTATGCAGATTTTTTGTAAAATTAGTCCTCATTTCTCCTGGCTAGTGATGTACAAATTAGCACTCCAAATAAAAGATGACAAAATGTCCTCATTTTTCATCCTTTTTTAAGCTGGTCCTATCTCTATAGAGTGAATAGAACTATGAGTTTGAAGACTCAGATGGGATTTTCTTTCCTCCCTATATGCTAAGATTATTTTTCTCATATGATCCTGATGTTCTTATCCCTTTCCATTAGCTGAGAATGAATTTTAATAATGTTTCAGAGAAGCAGTCTGGGGTAACAGACTTTCAGATTTGGAAGCATGAAGCATTTGATCTGGAGAATTTCACATGTCTGAGAAGAGGTCCAGAAATCTGAAAGATACTGTTCAAGGCAGTTTCACTGGGAGTCATTTGTTGAAGAATTGGCTGCCATTGGGGGAATATTTTCATGTCTTTATGCTTTCTTTGGTAACATCTTACATATAAACAGGATGCTGCACTGTTGTTATTGTCAGCATCATTCCTGAACAAGCCTTATTGACGGGATTAGCTGTATGTCATCCCATTCCTCGCTGATCACCATCCCTCTTTCCTAAAGCAGGACCTGGGACCTTACACTTTAGCTCCCTAATACCCACAATCTGGTCCAAAGGCCAACAGCATCCATATCACCTGAAACCTTTTTACGAATGCAGGCTCTCGGGCCCCACAGATACCTACTGCTAAGGACTGCATTGTTATCCTCTCCCTCAAATTCATATGTTGAGGTTCTCACTCCCCAATGTAACTGTATTTGGAGATAGGGCCTCTTAGGAGGTAATTAAGGTTAAATGAGGTCACAAGGGTGGGATCCAATAGGATCAGTGTCCTTCTAAGAAGATGCACCAAAGGGACGCCTGGGTGGCTTGGTTGATTAATTGTCCAACTCTTGGTCTAGGCTAAGGTCTTGATCTCAGGGTTATGAGTGTAAGACTCATGTTGGGCTCCACACCCAACATAGAACCAACTTCAAAAAAAAAAAAAAAAAAAAAGTGCACCAGAGAGTTAATGATCTTTCTTTCAACAAACACACACAAAGAAGAGATTATGCGAGCATGCAGGGAGCCATCTGCAAGCTAGGAAGAGAGTTCTTTCTAGTATCCAAATTAGCCAACACTTTGATCTTGGACTTCCCACCCTCTAACACTGGAAGCAATAAATGTTGTTTGAGCCACCCAAGCTATGGTATTTTGTCATGGCAAACCAAGCTAAGACATCTGCTGAATCAGATTCTTCATTCTAACAAGATCCTTGGGTGTTAAATATGCATATAATGAAAAGCACACTGCTTTAGTTAACCTTGATCATGACATTATTTAGTCCTTCCCTGTTGTCATTTTTCTATGGAAAGAACTTGAACCATGGATTTAGATGAACTTTTAAATGAGCCTTAGGCTTAGTTAGGCCCTGACTTTGATATTAAAGATCCTGGTCACCTTCAATTTACCAACCAATCTTTGAGAAGGAGAGAACCTATTGGTTGTGGTTAAGAGGGAAGAAGTGTTCCTTGAAAAGCCCTTTGAATCTGTAATCCTGGAAATTTATACTCCTTTTGCAGAGAAGTCTATGAGAGGATTCGTAGGGGTTGTATGGTTCAAAACTGAGCAAACTGCACAATTCTTTGAATTATACCAGAGGCTTCCTACCCTATAAACACATTTATTTTTATCTGTGCCATTGGACTGCTCTTTAATCTATCCTGGGGGGTGGGTGATTATCCCTCAAGTTTATAAGATTCTGTTGTTTGGAACCACCATAGTCACTTTCAGAATACCTGTATATTTTTTTGCTGTAGAAGATGATCAATAAATACTTACTTCTTCCTTCCTTTCCCATTGCTATCAATAATATTTGGTGAGATAGGATGCATAACTAGAACACAATTAATGAACAAGTGTGTCTTTCTCAAAAAGAACATTACAAATAGGAATTGGCATCTAAGGTAAAAAATAGACAAGAAATATATGTTTGCTATGGGCTGATACCAGAAAAATCCAGACCCACTTGTGGAGTGGGGAAGAAAGTCTTTGCCCTCTCCAAGTCTCTACCACATTCAGTAGAAATGTCCTAGGTGAAGCTTGCCACCTGTTTTTGTATGGTACATGAGCTAATAGTGATTTTTACATTTTTAATGGTTGAAGCAATATTTTCAGAGGATTGTTTTAGAGAATAATATTTCTTGAAGTGTGAAAATTATAAGAAATTAAAATTTCAAGGTTCACAATAAAATATTATTGGAACCATGCTTATTTGTTTACATATTGTCTATGAATGGTTTCATGCTACAACCACAAAGCTGAGTAGTTACAACAGAGTATGGCTCAAAATAGTTACTACTGGCCATTTACATACAAAATTTGCTGACTGCTGTTCTAAGGTAATTGGAATAGAGGGGAGGAGACAAAAAAATCCTATATTGTTTCTAGAAGGGTTTTTGGACTCCTGGTGAAAATGAAGATGCTTTTAGTTTGGATTTTACTTTAAACACCAGTTGGATGGTTTAATTTCAGAATCAATTCCCAGAAAGACTTCTGGTGCCTAATAGCATGTGACATTTACATACTGCTAATTGTTCTCCAGAAGAGTTATAGTGATTCCTAATACCACTGACAGTTTTACCATATTTTTCTTAAATATTATGAAGTATGCCTTCCTAAAGCCAGAGAATGTACCTGATTGAGTCTACCATTTCTGTTTCTCACATTCATAAATCCCAAGATGACATGGCAACTTCCCCATTCCTTCTATGTCATCACTGTTCTGCTTTCTTGGTCCGTAGTGAAAGGAAAATAGCAATTCCTTTTGTTACCTCCATTTTCTTCTGAGTAAAAGTAATGAAATTGTCAATAGGAAAAAACAAGAAGTCATCAGATGCCCTCTGTTAAAAAAGAGAAACAGAGAGACAGATTTCAACAGATATCTGGAACACTGAAGACCCAAGAATAGGAGCTATTGTTTTCTCTCTATTGGTCTGTACACAACATTAAGAGAGCAAAACATCAAGGTCTCTATCAGGCCTAGAAATTTGTGTAATACTCCCATAATATGATCCTTTCACTTCTCTTTCATTCATGCATAAACATTCATCTCACTTTTCCACTAGGATTTGTTTATTTTCACTTAATTGTATGCCTTTAACAACTTTTGTGCACATGCAGACACACACACACACACACACACACACACACACACACACACACACACACAGAGTGTGGTATTCCTCTATTTGTAATGTTTCTTTTGAGCCAGACCCATTTTTCTATTAGTCGTAATCTAGTCATGCATCGTCCTCAACAATGATTATCAATATCAAAGAGGAAAAAAGAGGAGGAAGGAAGCATTTATTGAGCACCTGCTGTTTCCTAGTAAATATGCTGATGCTTTGTCTTCATCACTGAATATGATGCTAACTCTGCAGAGCAGGCTCTATTCCCCTCTTTTTATAAATGAATAAATGAGGATTCATACAGGGAAGGATTCTTGTCCATGATCACACATCTAAAAGGAGTGGGGCCCAAATTAAATTGAGTCATTTTGGTTCCAAAACCATCAGGCATTCTAGCACATGTGCCTACAGTATCATTTACATGAACGCAGGAGTATTTTAGGTGGTACAGTGAGGAACTTAATTTTTTTTTAAAGCATACATTTATGTTTTTTCTTTTTAAGATTTTTTTTTATTTATTTACTTGACAGACAGAGATCACAAGTAGGCAGAGAGGCAGGCAGAGAGAGAAGGGAAGAAGCAGTCTCCCTGCCAAGCAGAGAGCCCTATGCGGGGCTCGATCCCAGAACCCTGAGATCATGGCCTGAGCCGAAGGCAGAGGCTTTAACCCACTGAGTCACCCAGGTGCCCCAAAGCATACATTTATGTTTAACCATTAGTATCATAGGAGAAATATTCATCATTATTTACCTTCTAGAGTTAATATACCTTTATTTTTTATATTTCAAGACACTCTACAAATAATTTTCAGAAGAATAAAAAGATAATGAAAAGCAACTTTATTCAAAATTTTGATAAAGAATATAAACATCAAACAGTATTTTCTGAAAGAAAGTGAAAAATCTGAAATGAACAATATCATCTGAGTTCAGTTAATTGCTCATCAATTGTCATACATACACCTGGAAAACATTTAATTTGTAAATACTAATTCCAGATTTCAAATACATAACAAGAGAGTCTAGCTTATCATTACTTATGGATTTCTTTCTTGTATTTGCATTGTCAAAATGAAAAACTTAAAGATTTGGGGGGGAACTTCTGATTAATCATAATTCTGTTGGAGAGAAGGCCATATTTTTAATTCCAAACTAAAAAACATTTCCATTTTAGATTTACAAACAGCAATTAGAATAATGAGCCTATTGAATTATTTTAATTTCCTTCCATTCATCTTTGTATACGTGCCTGATTCAGCATTTGTTCACTTACAAATCCTATCAAGTAATTGTGGCACAAAAACATCATAAAAGATGAAAGAATAATGGATACTCTTTCTGAAACAGGGAATAGTCTAAGTTCTTGTTAAAAAATATTACATGATAAAGTTCTTTCTGTTCAATGACTAAATAAATGGGAATGCATATTTCCTTTGTGCTCTTAGAATTATATTCAGCACTTATGTATTCTTGAGTTTAAGCAATTCATCTATGATACTATTATCTGAAGAGTTATGATATAAGATTTTGCTAGTACAGTTAATTTGACCACCATCCTTAGAGTATAGAGTTTTGGTGTCTCTTTACAATTGGCTTCTCATTTGTCTAATAACTGAAATACCTTTCATTGTAATTTTTGTTCTTTTTTTTTTATTATGGGTAAAAAAATGAAAAAATTCTGAATTCTCAATTGCATCCAAGGAAAGCTAAAAGAAGACAACAAAGAAAATGTCTCTGGTCTTTTTTTTTTTTAATTTTTATCTATTTTTAAAGTGTTTTTAATGTTTAAATTTAATTCCAGTATAGTTAATATAAAATGTTATATTATTTTCAGGTGTACAATATCGTGATTCAACAATTCTAGACATTACTCAGGGCTCTTCAACAGGTGTACTCTTAATCTCCTTCACCTATTTCACTGATCTCTTCACCTACCTTCCCTCTGATAAACATCAGTTTGTTCTCTATATTGAGTCTGTTTCTTGGTTTATTTCTTTTTTTTTTCCTTTGTTCATTTGTTTTGTTTCTTCAGTTCCACATATGAGTGAAATCATCTGGCATATGTCTTTCTCTGACTGATTTCACTTAGCATTATACTCTCTAGATCCATCCATGTTGTTGGAAATGGCAAGATTTCATTTCATTCTTTTCTATATACCACTTCTTCATCCATTCATCTATCAATATATACTTGGGCTGCTTCCATAATTTGGCTATTATAAGTAATATTGCAATAAATATAGCAGTGTATATATCTTTGAATTAGCATTTTTGTATTCTTTGGGTAAATACCCAGTAATGGAATTACTGGATCATATGATAATTCTATTTTTAATTTTTTGAGGAATCTCCATACTGTTTTCCACAGTGGCCCACCCAGTTTGCATTCCCACCAGCAGGACACTGGGGTTCCTTTTTCTTCACATCCTCACCAATACTTGTTTTTTCATGTGTTTTTGATCTTAGCCATTCTGACAGGCATGAGGTGATAACTTAATGTGGTTTTAATATGCATTTCCTTGATGATTAGTGATGTTGAGCATCTTTTCATATGTCTGTGGATCATCTGTATGTCTCTTTTGGAGAAATGTCTGTTCATGTTTTCTGCTCATTTTTAATAGGATTATTTGTTTATTTGGTATTGTGTTGTATATGTTCTTTATATATTTTGGGTACTAACCTTTCATCAGATGTATCATTTGCAAATATCTTCTCCTGTTCAATAGGTTGTACTTTAGTTTTATTGATCATTTCCTTTACTGTACAGAAGATTTTTATTCTGCTATGGTCCTACTAGTTTATTTTTATTTTCATTTCCCTTGCCCTGGGGGATATATCTAAAAAAATTTTGTTACATACAATGTCAGAGAAATTACTGCCCTGTGCTCTCTTGTAGGATTTTTATGGTTTCCAGTCTCATATTTAGGTCCTTAATCCATTTTATTTGTGTAAGAAAGTGGTCAAGTTTCATTCTTTTACATGTAGCTGTCCAGTTTTCCTGACATTTTTTGAAGGACTGTCTTTTCCGCATTGCATATTTTCCTGCTTTGTTAAAGATTAATTGGCCAAATAGGCATGCATTTATTTCTGGGATTTCTATTCTAGTCCACTGATCTATGTGTCTATTTTTGCGCTAGTACCATACTATTTGCAGTATACCTTGAAATCTGGGATTGTGACACCTCCTCCAGTATTGTTCTACTTTTTCAAGATTGCTTTGACCATTCAAGGTCTTTTGTGATTCCATACAGATTTTAGTGCCATTTTTCTCTAGTTCTATGAAAAATGCTGTCATTATTTAGATAAGGATTGCAATCTGTAGATTATTTTTGTAGTATGGATATTTCAACAATATTTGTTCTTCTAATCCATGAGCACAGAATCGTCCCACTGTTTTGGGTCATTTTAAATTTCTTTCAACAATGCTTTACAGTTTTTAGATTGCAAGTCTTTCACCTCCTTGGTTAAATTTATTCCTAGGTATATTATTATTTTTGGTGCAATTTTAAGTGGGATTGGGAATGTTTTATTAATTTCTCTTTCTGCTCCCTCATTATTAGTGTACAAAATACAATGGATTTTGATCCTGTGACTTTACTGAACTCACTTATCAGTTTTAGTAGTTTTTGGTGGAGCCCTAGGGCTTTCTATATACCATATCATATCATCTGCAAATAGTGACAGTTCTTCTTCTTCCTTACCAGTTTGGATGTCTTTTATTTCTTTTTCTTGTCTGACTTCTATGGCTAGGACTTCCAGTACTATGTTGAATAAAAGTGGAGTAAGCATCCTTATCTTGTTCCTGATCTAAAGGAAAAGCTATATTTTTCACCATTGAGTATGATGTTAGCTGTGGATTTTTTGTATAAGGCTTTATTATGATGAGCTATGTTCCCTCTAAACCTACTTTGTTGACAGTTTTTATCATGAATGGATGTTGTACTTTGTCAAATACTTTTTCTGCATCTATCAAGAGGATCATATAATTTTTTATCTTTCCTCTTGTTGATGTGATGTATCACGTTGATTGATTTGCAAATACTGAACCATGTTTGCATCCCAGGAGTCAATCCTACTTGACCATAGTGAAGGACTTTTTTAATGTATTATTGGATTTGATTTGCTAATACTTGGTGAAGATTTTCACATCTGTCTTCATAAGAGATGTTGACCTCTGGCTTCCTATTTTTGTAGTGCCTTTTCAGGTTTTGGTATCAGGGTAATGCTGTCCTCATAGAATGAATCTGGAAGCTTTCCCTTTCCTTCCTATTCTTTTTTTGGAATATTTTGAGAAGAATAGGTATAATTAATTAAATATTTGGTGAATTCACCAGTGAAATCATTTGGTTCTTGACTTTTGTTTGTTGGGAATTCTTTAATTACTAGTTCAATTTCATTGCTGACCATCAATCTGTTCAAATTTCCTGTTTCTTTCTCACTCAATTTCAGGAGGTTATATATTTCTAGGATTTTATCCATTTTTTCTAGGTTATCCTATTTGTTGGCATATAATTTTTCATAATATTCTCTATAATCCTTTATATTTCTGTGGTATTGGTTGATTTCTCCTCTTTCATTTCTGATTTTGTTTATTTAAGTCCGCTCTTTCTCTCCTCTCTTTTTTTTTTTTTTATTTTGATGAATCTGACTAAAAGTTTATCAATTTTGTTGTTGATTTTTTCAAAGAACTAGCACCTGGTTTCATTGATCTATTCTATTTTTTAGTTTCTATTTTGTTTATTTCTACTCCAATCTTTATTATCCCCTTCCTTCTAGTGGTTTTGGGTTTTGCATGTTCCTCTTTTTCTAGGTCCTTTAGATGAAAGATTAGGTTATTTATTTTGGTTTTTCTTGCTTCTTAAGGTAGGCCTGTATTGCTATAAAATTCCCTCTTAGAAGAGCTTTTGCCACATCTTAAAGATTTGGACCATTGCATTTTCATTTTCATTTGTTTCCATGTAATTTTTTAATTTCCTCTTTGATTTCTTGGTTGACCAATTTACTGTTTAGTATCATGTATTTGTGTTCTTTCCAGATTTTTTATTGTGGTTGATTTCTACTCTCATAGTGTTGTGGTTGGAAAAGATACATGGTGTGAGTTCAGTCTTTTTGAATTTGTTGAAACCTGTGTTGTGGCCTAATATGATCTATTCTAAAGAATGTCCCATGTGCACTTGAAAAGAATGTGTATTCTGCTGTTTTGAGATGCAATGTTTTGAATATATCTGTTAGATTCATCTGGTCCAGTGTGCCATTCAAAACCACTGTTTCCTTGTTGACTTTTTCTTTATTGATTTTCTGTTTAGATGATCCCTGATGTAATTGTGGTATCAAAGTAGGTACCCCCTACTATTATTGTATTGCTACCATTTACTGCCTTTATGTTTTTTTTAGTTGCTTTATATATCTGGGTTCTTCCATATTGGATGCATAAATATTTACAATTGTTATATCTTCTTGTTGGGTTGTTTCCTTTATAATTATGTAGTGTCCTTCTTTGTCTTTTGTTACTGTTAAACTTAGGTTTAAACTTTCGGTTTTAAATTGTTTTAAAACCTGTTTTAAGGTTTATTTTTCTCTGATACAAGTATTGCTACCCTGGGTTTCTTTTCACTTCCATTTGCAGATATTTGCAGATATTTGCAGATATACTTCATTTTTCTGCTTTTGTTCTGCCTAGTTTTCTTAATCCTGCCTATGTTCTTTCCTTTCTACTCACAGAGTCCTCTTTAACATTTCTTGTAAGGCTGATTTAGTGATAATGAATTCCTTTACCTTTTGTTCATCTTGGAAAAGTTTATCTCTCCTCCTTTTCTAAATATAACCTTGCTGGAGAGAGTATTTTTTGTTGCAGGTTTTTTGGTTTTTTGGTTTTTTGGTTTTGTTTTTTCTTTCAGTGCTTTGAATATATCATGTCACTCCCTTCTGGCCTGCAAACTTTCTCCTGAAAAATCAGCTGCTACCTTTATGAGGTTTCCCTTGTATGTAACTGTTTCCTTTTCTCTTGCTGCTTTTAAAATTCTCTCTTAATGAATTTTATCTCTCTACTTTTTTTTTAATCTCTCTACTTTTATCATTTTAATTACTATGTGTCTCTGTGTGAACTCTCTTTGATTGATTTTGTTGGGGACTCTATGCCTCCTAGATCTGGATTTCTGTTTCCTTCCCTAGATTCAGGAAGTTTTAAGCTATCATTTCTTAGAATAAATATTCTGCCCCCTTTCTTCTCTCTTCTTCTTAGATCCCTATAATGTGAATGTTATTATGATGGATGGTGTTGCTGAGTTCTCAAAGTCTATTTTCATTTTTTAGTATTCTTTTCTCTCTCCTGTACAGCTAGATTGCTTTCCATTACTCTGTCATCCAGGTCACTAATTCCTTCTTCTGCTTCATCTTGTCTATTTATTCCCTGTAGTATATTTTTAATCTCAATTATTGAGTTCCTCTCTGATTGGTTCTTATTGTTTTCTATCTCTTTGTTAAACATCATACTGAGATCCTCCACTCTTTTCTTAAGTCCAGTGAGTATCTTTATGGCCATCACTTTAAATTCTCTCAAGCATATCTCCATTTTGTTTAGGTCTCTTGCTGTGATTTTGTCCTGTCATTTCATTTGGGACATATTTCTCTATATCATTTTATCTAACTCTCTGTCTATTTCTATGTGTTAGAAAATTCACGTATATCTCCTGCTCTTGAAAGTAGTGGCCTTATGAAGAAGAGTTCCCATAGTGCCCTGTAGTGCAATGTCTCCTGTTCACCAGAACCTGGTGCTTCAGGGGTGTCTCCTGTATGTGTTGGATGTGCCCTACTGTTGTGGCTGAACCACTTTTGCTGTCAGTCCAGGCATCTTTAATGGTGCTTCATCTCTTGCAGGTGAGGTTTATCCCCGTGTTGTTAATGGGCCAGTTTGGGGTCACCTTGAGCTTGAGTTGAATCAGAGCAGACATTTGCTGGAGATGCAGTAGTTATGAACTTCAGGGTACTTTTTCTGTTTTGTCCCCTAGGAAGCTTTCATTGGTCGGTGTGTCCTATAGTCAGATGTCTGCACCCTACCCACTGCTGGGGCTGCAGTCAGACTGTGTATGTGCTTATCTTCTCCTCTTTCCAGAGCAGGGGTCAGTTTGGACTGATGCTGACCCTCTCAGGGCTGCATACACACTGCTAGGCTTGTGGCACTGCATTGCATGGGCTCTAACCAAGAGCATTTTTCAGGGGGCAAGTCAGCAGGAGAACATGGGGCAGGGCAAGTGGTATTAGCAAGGTTTGCACCAGTCTTCTGTGGGTGGGAACTGGAGCAGAGACCAGGCTGGAAGGGGCACATTAACAGAGAATGTGGGGCTGGGTACACTGTTAACAAGTTGGGTAGCAAGTGTCAACATTTTGCTGGTTCCCACAGGTATAAGTGTGTTCTAGGTTGGGGGCTGGGAGAAGGAAATGTTTCCTACTAACTCCTTGGCTTCCTGGAGAGGTCTCCCTATGATCACTGCTCCTCCAGCAAAGGTTCCAAGATTAGTAAACAAATCTCCTTCCATATACCTCAAGCATTTATCAAACTGCTGCTTCTGTGCTTCATCTCTGCAGGGCTATATGTTGTGTTGTCCAATTAAGGTGGAGACTCAGTTTCTTCTTCCTCTCCAGCTCTCCCAAAGCTGAACCTGCTGATTGATTTTTTAAATTCCAGGTGTTAAGTCCCATTGATTGTAAGAACTTGTGATATTTGGCCTCTCTGGTTTTCAAAGCCAAATGTTATGAGGATTCTTCTTTCTCATATCAGTTTCCTGTGCCTGGCATGTCTGTTTAGCTTCTACTGACATCTCCACATTTCCTATCTTCTTACCTGTAGCCTTTTCTCTACATATAGCTGTGGAGATTGTTCTGCTGGTCTTCTGGTCATTTTCTGGGTTATTCACACTAATGTGAGCATTATCTAGTTGTATCTATGGGATGAGGTGAGTTTAGAATCTACCTACTCCACCATCTTCCCCAGCAGTTGTCTCCTGTTGTCTCCTGTTTACTCCTTTTTGACAGTTCTAAGATAAGATAACTGAAGGATAATAAAATAATGATGTCTCCTTTCACTGTGATATCTATGTATCCCATCAGTGTTCTATCTTTTTATTAATTTAGTACTTTTTAACATCACTGAGAGTAATTAGTAGTGATGACATAATTTTTAGATGATAACCTAGCAAAATTTCAAGAGATGGAAAAATATCATTATCAGTTTGTAATGTATCTTAGATTTTTTAAAAGATTCAGTAAACCTATGTAGTAATTATAAGAAAAAAATAGTATTTCATATATTTACTTAACTTAGTAAGACCTCTCTTTGTATTTTGGAAGGCTTATAAGAAATAATTTTTAAAAGACATGAAATATCAATACTTATAAATAGAACTACTCAAAAAATAAATTTGAAAACTAAAAGTAGGTCCAGTGAGTCCTGATGGTACACTGAGGGTTAAGGGATATTAAAATATAGCTACTTAGCAAACCATGGTTTCATAAATATTATTTAAGATAAACTAAACTTATAAAATATCAGTTGGCCAGAACTTCCAAAATGGAAATAGGCTTCACATAATTTGTCCAGACAAGCCACTAAACAAATAAACTAACCAGAAAATGGTAACATCAGCTTGCCCTGGGAGTGGAAGAGGGGGCTAATTATAATCCAGAATTGTTACAATAGATACAATATATATATCTATAATGTCCAGTTTTGACAAAATATTATGAAACATGGAAAGAAACAGGATAGTGTGACTCTTTTACAGAAAAACAGCAAACACAACCAAGGAATAAAACTGCATTTGGTAGCCTAGATAAAGACAACAAAGACTTCAAAGGAGCTATTATAAATATTTTCAAACAACTAACTGCAACCACATTTAATAATTAAAGTAAAGTATGATGACAATGACATCAAATAGGGAATGTCAATAAGGAGATAAAAATTAGATTAAAAAAACAGAAATTCTGAAGTTGAAAACTACAATAGCTGAAATGGAAAATTCAAATCTGGCTCAATTATAGATTTGAGCTAGAAGAAGATGGAATTAGTGAACTTGATGATAGGTCATTAGAAATTATTCAATCTGACAAACTAACAGAAAACAAAATGAACAGATCTTCTGAGACACTGCTAAGCACATGTATGTAACATGTAACATGCATGTATGTAATGAGAACACCAGAAGGAGAGGAAAGAAAGGAGGGAAAAAATTCAAGACATAGGACTGAAATTTTCCCAAATATGATGAAAAACATTAATCTTTACATCCAAGTTCAATGAAAACCAAGTTCAATGAACATGCAAGTTCAATGAGCTCCAAAATGTAGTCATATCTAAACATATCACAGTAAAAATGTTGAAAGTCAAAGAGAAAGTCTTGAAAGTAATAAAGAAAAATGATTGATCATATAGAAGAGAATTCTAATAACATCAGTAACAGCCAACTTCTTATCAGAAACAACGGAGTCAAAATGATAGTAGATAACATACTTGAAGTGCTTAAAAAAAAAAGCCAAAAACTGTTAGCCAGGAATACTACAACCAGCAAAAGAATCTTTTTTTTTTTTTAAGATTTTATTTATTTATTTGACAGAGAGAGATCACAAGTAGGCAGAGAGGCAAGCAGGGGGGCGGGGGGGACACGCTCCCTGCCGAGCAGAGAGCCAATGCGGACTCGATCCCAGGACCCTGAGATCATGACCCGAGCCAAAGGCAGAGGCTCAATCCACTCAGCTACCCAGGTGCCCCCAGCAAAAGAATCTCTTAAAACTGAAGAACACATAAAGGTACTCTAAAATAAACAAAGACAGAATGTGTAGCTAGCAGACCTGCCTAGAAAAATTCTAAAGGAATTCTTTGTTGAAAGGAAATGACATTAGACTATAATTTAATACATATGAAAAACAATAAATGCTAGTAAAGAAAAATATGCATTAACTATAAAAAACAGCATAATCACATACTTCCTTTCTCTTCTTTTTGTAATTAATTTAAAAACGAGATAAAGCAATATTTATAAAATTCAATTGTGAGGCCTAGCATATAGAGATAAATATTTGACAATAACAATACAAAGAGGAAAGGAGGAAGCTACATATAGCAAGCAAGGGAGTGACATGAGATGGTAACTTGAGTCCACAGGAAGAAACAAAAAGTACCAAAAATGGTAAATAAGAAGATTAATATGGGGCACCTGGGGCTCAGTTGGTTAAGCATTTGCCTCTGGCTCAGACCATGATCCCAGGGTCCTGGAATCAAGTCCCAAATCAGGTCCCTGCTCAGTGGGGAATCTGTGTCCGCCCTGTGACCCTGCCCCCCTGCTCTCTCTCCTTTTCTCCTTAGTAAATAAATGAAATATTTTTTTTTAAAAGAAGATTAATATTAAAATTTTATAAATATCTTTTTCTGGTTTCATCTTAGTTTCTTAAAAATATGATTATGTAAACCAACAATTATAACACTGTATCATTGTGTTTGTAACATATTTAGATGTGATATGTATTACATTAATAGGAAGGGGAAGAGAATAGAATGGTGCAAATTTTCTACATCTCACTGGAATTAATGTAGTATAGTTCTGAAATAAAGTCTAATAAATTAAGATGTATGCTATAATCCCTAGAGCAGCCACTATGAAAGTAACTAAAAAATGTATTTTAAAAGCCATTAGAGGAATTAAAAAAGAACATTGGAATTATCCATTTCACACAAAAGAAAGCAGTAAGGGAAGAACAGAGGAATAAAAAACACACGAGATGTATAGAAAACAAATAGTAAAATGGTAGAAGTAAATATGACTGGGGCACCTGGGTGGCTTAGTGGGTTAAAGCCTCTGCCTTTGGCTCAGGTCATGATCCCAGGGTCCTGGGATCAAGCCCCGCATCAGGCTCTCTGCTCAGTGGGGAGCCTGCTTCCTCCTCTCTCTGTGCCTGCCTCTCTGCCTACTTGTGGTCTCTGTCTGTCAAATAAATAAATAAAATCTTTAAAAAACAAACAAAAAAAGAAGTAAATCTGACTATATTAATAACAACATTACATGTGAATGAACTAAACCATGTAATCAAAAGACAGAGATTATCAGACTGGATTTAAAAAACAAAAATAAGATCCAACTAGGTACAGAGATACAAACAGGCTAAAAGGTGAAAGATAGAAAAAAATGCACCATGAAAACAGTAACTGTAAGAGAATAGGAATAGCATACTAATAGCAGACAAAATGAACTGTGACACACACACATTACTAAAGACCCTTTTATAATGATAAATAGGGCCAGTGCATCAGAAATATATTAACGGTTATAGGCATATGTTCATAATAAGAAACCCCCAAATATATGAAGCAAAACTGACAAAATGGAAGAAAGAAAAGTTTAAGGGAACTATTGAAGAAATATGATAAAAATGGCTTTCAGTTATGTAAAAAATCACAATGGTATTACGTGAATTATCAGAATTTGAGAAATACCGTATCACACCACACTATAGCCATATTGCTTTCAAATTTCAAATTCACTCTGTATTGTTATGTGCCAGCATTTGGGGAATAAGTATCTTTTACTACTTTCCATATTTTAATCTTTCCTTCTAAAAGTTCATTCTCACTGAAGTGATTAAAAAAGGTTTCATAGTGTCCCTCATGCTTACTCCCTTGTTTATTGCAGGTGAGCAGCATACAAAGTTGAAAGGAAACAAATTTAAAAACTGGTTAAAGTCTGGCTTCTATTACTTACTACCTAATAACTTCTGCCAAGTAATCCCTACCAAGTAATATTTATGAATTTTAGCATTTTCATTTTTAAACTGATGTGGTAGGATGGCATGGTCTGAGGTCCCTTACACTTGTAGTTCTGAGCTTGGTGTGAACTGTTTTCACCACCCTCGCTATTAGGAAGGTCAGCAGGTCCAGATTGCTCCGTCTGAGCTAGTGAGCTCCAAATTACCACTTCACTAGGATACAGTTTCAGTTTCTAGAAAGACTTCTGAGAATGCTTAAGATTTCTACAGAATTCAGTAGTGTAGTTTGGAGTACTTTAATAAAGCACAGTTGCTGTTGGGTATAGTTAAGTGGATTCTGTTCTAGACACTTTCATTCCTCCTGTTTAGGTCCTACAGTGTCTTATGGTATGATTTACACTCCTCACATCTGCAACTGGCAGATGCCACAACTTATATATAAATTCCCTGTGAGAACGTGATCCTGCCTTGGGCTTGAAGCAATGTGTATCAAATGAGCATGAATATTCAGGCACCTGAGAGAAACAGTAAGGAAAACAAAACAAAACACCACTGTAACTTTAAGTCTGGAAACAAAGCTCTGCTTAAGATTTATTATATCCAGGAGTTCCATAAGAAATTTCAAATGCCTATGAACCTGAAGTTCCCAGTTCAAGTGAGCCCTTTCTATAGCTGCATGCTTACGGATGTGAAACTCTCTGTATCCAGGGGGGAAACAAGTAGCACATCCAAACTGAGTTATTTAAAGGAAATTAATAAAAGGAAAATTTACAAAGATACAGACTGGTTTTAGAAAACCAGTGAGGGGGTTGCCTGGGTGGCTCAGTGGGTTAAGCCTCTGCCTTCGGCTTAGGTCATGATCTCAGGGTCCTGGGATCGAGCCCCACATCAGGTTCTCGGCTCAGCGGGGAACCTGCTTCCTACACGTCCCCCCCCCCCCGCATCTCTGCCTACTTGTGATCTTGTCTGTCAAATAAATAAATAAAATATTTTTTAAAAAAAGAAAAGAAAAGAAAAGAAAACCAGTGAGGAATAGTGTCGTACACCAGGGCCAGAGTAGTTACCCCTCTGTACTCAAAAGAGCAGGGAGAAGTATTAACCAGAGCCCAGAGAGAGAAGCTGTAGAGATAACGCTGCCAATTCCAGGCTGAGGCTTTGGGAGAGGGACACAGACAACCATGGTGACCTGTCAGGGAGGGAGACTGAGGAATAAATATCCTGTCTTTGCTCTCTTGCCTCCTTCTAATATCCTGCCATCACTTCCCTTCAGCCAAAACCGATCCAAAGTTAGAGGGCAGGAGAATGCGGTCAGTGCTATCCCACTGGTGAGCATCCTGGAGCCCAGAACAACCTGGGGAAGGAGGGAGAGCGGATCTAGAGTTGCGAATGGAAAAAGTCACGCAATTCCCAAAGATCCCAGGGTGAGGCAACAAAAACAATTGTGAGGTTCTCTCACCCAAGGTCAGGGTGAAGGTGAGGGAAACATTGCACCTTAGATGCAAAATCGACAGTCTCAGGATCAGGCAAATGTTTAGCACTTGCATAGCCCATGGGGACAGGGTGCCTCGCTTACCTCCCGACTCCCGGCTCAGGTCTCACCTAGAGATTTGGGGTTGTTGGCCATAGAATTAAGAGCCAGAATGTATTATCTCTTAATCTGTATAAGCAGTAGAAGAACATTTTGGTAAAAGATTTGAAAATATCTCTTTGGGCTTATCCCCCAAGGAAGAGGCAGATAATACACTACTCCTATGTCCAGACACTGGTGTGCTTAATGGTCTGGCACTGTGACTGAGCACTGGATTTTGATTACTTTGTGTGGATGTGTCAGTGATTCCACCTGCACGTTTTTTCACATCTTAACATTTCTAAAGTGAGGATGTGTCTTATACTGAATGGTGTCAGAAATACAATTAGCACATGCTTCTTCTTAGAAATATATCAAGTAATAGTGTGCTTTATAATTGATGGCACCTTTGATTTGATGGAATTCAGTGTAAGTACTTGGAGGATGTATCTGATTTAACACATTTTTATAACTATCAAAATATCTAGCATGTAATAATGGTCATGGCATATCTTGGATTTTATGAATGAATGAAAGAAATCAATCAAGCAGAGAATCAATGAAACAGTCCACCTGTCCCGGCTGATATATCCTTTTAGGGCTTAGATAGTGTGGTGTCAGGAAAAACATCAGTTCATATCAGTTGTTTAAGCTGTCATGATATTCTGGAATGATAGACTAAAAAGCCTGAATGTTGCATTGGCCATGAGCATTCACTTAACTCTCATTATTTCATTTTCTGCCAAATTGATGCTAATTCTGTTCCCATGCTGTGCACTTTCTGCAATCTTCGTGGTAATTTGAAAACCTGTTTTATGGCAGATTTTTACCCAGGACTTTCGTCTTCCTCTTTTTCATCCGCTCTAAGACAATTTCTTCCCCATGGCATTTTCATTAATTCTTGCCTCACATCTCTGATTTTAACCCTTTAATTGTGAAATCAAAGTGCAGTTTTTCAATGTAATTCTAGCAGTAACCATGAGCTCTTTTACTTTTTGAAGCTTAAACATTTAATTTCATTTTAATACAGTCCTAAATGCAAGCCTGTGCCTCAACCTCGTCATAATAATAGCTGGTTTGGTCAGAGAAAAACATTATTTTTCCAGTGACTTACTTTAATCTCTCTCAGCAAGAAACTAAATTTATTTTCTTCCTTTTGATGAGTCATGCAATAGCAGCTTCCTAGCTTACCCATTATCTCTACTTGTCAATTTCCCTTTTAAAATTAAGATATTTATTCATTTTTAGCAAAAACTAACATAATGTCATATTAAGACCAATATTTCCGATTTAACTTCTCTGGGAATAAGCAAAGAGTGTTTTTATTGAAAAAGTTAACAGGTGTATATCACAAAGTTGGATACTAACTATTAATAGCATCACATGGCCTTCTACTTCTTTTTTTTTTTTTTTAAGATTTTATTTATTTATTTGACGGAGAGAGATCACAAGTAGGCAGAGAGGCAGGCAGAAAGAGAGAGGGAGAAGCAGCCTCCCTGCCGAGCAGAGAGCCCGATGCAGGGCTCAATCCCAGGACCCTGAGACCATGACCTGAGCCGAAGGCAGAGGCTTAACCCACTGAGCAACCCAGGCGCCCCATCACATGGCCTTCTAAAGTTGTAAGCACCCCAAAGGAGAATAAGGTTGCAGTTGTTTATGAAGGTTAATAGAGAACAGTCTACTTGCAAATGTGGGCTGAAATAATGGTTTGGGCAATCGTTATTTATCCTAAAGCTGTTTTAATTTGTATTTTGGTGATTTATTAGTGTTGATGAAACAATCTTCTTTTTCATGTTTTAAGTATACAGTGCCAATAATTATCTGCCAGCTATAGGATTTGGGTTATAGAGAGCCAGAAGCAAAAGATTTACAGGTGAGAAATTATTGCATAACCTTGTTGCAAGTGCTTTTTAATGGCTGATTTACAGAAATGGATTCTAAATCTCTCTTTTTTTATTTTTTATTACTAAAATATATAGTTTTACAAGGGTTAACTTCAGATCTTCTTCCCAAACTCCATATGCTTTAGGTAATACATGAATATTACCTAGTGCATGCTCTAACACTCTATAAGCCCTCAGTATATGTTAGCTGCTACTGTTATAATTTTACATCTCCACTGGCTTCTTACCCTCTCCCTGCCCTACTTCAGTGCCCTCTCTTTAAAAGCTTGGTGTCCTTCTGCCCTTGGGATTTTGTTCTCACCTCTTTCCATTCTCAGGAATAAATTTGATCCACTTCTACCTTGTGTGTATATAAGATTGAATATTACCTCTCCCAAGTTTTTGCCTTTAGGTCTAGTCTTCAATGAGGAATAAAGAGCTTTAGCTCATGCTAAGGAAATCTAGGCACTAGATATTATAGAAGGTCATGATTTGGGGAGGTAGCCTTCTTAAAACATCTTGTAAATCACCTGCCCTCCTAACAAGTCAAGTTGCTTTGGGATGAAGAGTTCAGAACCAACCATTGAAACTGCACCTTTCCCATCACTTGTGCTGTAGGTAAACACCCATCCGTTTTGCAAAGTTTTGTTGCTCTTCTCTTAGGATTACTTCCAGAACATCACCCACATAAATGTCTGCTGGTCATCATTTACTTTTGCTGAGTCACCTTTTCTCCTGCATGGTTGCATAGAGAATTTCACACTTCCCTAAATGTGTGTTCTATTGTCAGAAGTACATATCCCTTCATTGTCAGAGTTCATTCTTGATTTCTGTAGATGATTTCTCATGGACAGAATATGTTCCTCATATCCAAAGAACACATTCCCATCCAAGCTCCTTCCCACTGAAGCCCGAGCACATCAAAGAATAGCAATGTAAAGACTTGCCCTGAAATGGCACTTCAGATCGGCATTGTACACCAAGCATGGTCTTTCATGGAGAGCTGGGAATAGGCCACAGTTACACCTGGAGCTCTTAAATAGCTTGGGATGGTTTGGAGTGAGAGAAGGAGATGCACTTCTGGTGGTGTCATTTGAGCCTGTTTGACTGTGAAGTAACCACAATAGTTTCCAGGTTTTAAGTTTTCCACTTCTCATTCAGACCTCTGACAGTCTGGGATTTATTTTCAACCACTTTTAGTTTCACATCAGCATAGAAAAGCAGACTCCTACAACAACCTTATATTCAGTCATAAAATGTCTCGTTACTCTCTCATAGAACATCTTCACTTTGACATGGAGAAGATGCCCCACATGGAAACACACTAGAATTTAAACAAGCTCATCCACTTGAAAGGACAGCTTTTCTGGGGAATGTGCACTTGGCTCTGATAAATCCCTAACTGCCCAGGGAGGGCACCCTGAGTGCAGCCTCAGGGAAGAAAGCCCACATAACTTGATAAGCTATTGCATCCATCTTCCCACTAAAGGATGTTTGTGTGCCTGTGGCTTAGGTCAAAACAAATTAGTCTGAGTATTCAGTCTCAATCCAGTTTCTGATCGACTGTTATCTTCAGCCTGAAATTAGCTTACATCTTGGCAGAATTAAGTACTCCAAATTCAGAGGAAGTCTTGCCAAACTTAAAAAACAGGATGTAGGTCTGTATCTGTGTCTGTGACATGTACTTGTTTATTGGTGTTTATTTTTCAAAGAACATAATGTTTTCAGCCTACTTATATGTTCCCAAATGTATTTCTAAATTGTCAGACGTTACAAACACTGGCCCCACAGCTCATCCACACATCCAGAGCACACCTACTCGAATCAGTCTTTGCACTGTGAATAAGCCCTCAGTGCAGCCAGGATCACAAGGAACGCCTCCTTTAAGATCAGGTGTGGAAGGATAAAACATAACTCTTTTTCTTTTCAAGATTTTATTCATTTATTGACTCCATTTATTTGTTTATTTATTTATTTATTTACGGGAGAGAGAGAGAGAGAGAACGCGAGCATGTGTGCAAGCCAGGGCAGAGGCAAAAGAGGGGAGGAAAAGAATCTCAAGCGGACTCCACACTGAGTGTGGAGCCTGATGGAGGGCTCGATCCCACAACCCTGAGATCATGACCTGTGCTGAAACCAAGGGTCAGACGCTTAACTGACGAAGCCACCCAGGCGCCCCTAAAACAGAACTCATATGCTGGAGATAGTCACAGCTAAGTCTTCGTTCAGGAGGCCTACAGAGCAAAGACAGCAACATCAACAACCGCCTGAGCAAGAAGAGCAGCTACCACCTCTAAGCACTTTCGAGGTTAAGTCCTGTGCTGAGCCCTTTGAGGGCGTTATCCCACAGTCACCCCTGGAATAGTTACTATTCATATTCCATTTTATAGAAAAGGAAACTGAGGCACAGCTTCTTGTCTGCGGTCACACAAGTACATGATGGGACTAGCTGTTTAGGGTGTCTAACCCCTGATGATTATGCTATAAGCCTCTTATGAGCTGTTAGCTGATATTTTCAGTAAACTGTGTCAGTGAAAATTTAGATACGAGACGCTTCTTTACTCTAGTCAGCCTGATAGTGTCCCACCCATAATCTCTGGGAGAGAAAAAAAAAAAAAAGTCATGTGGGCAGCCTCTGGACACAAGGACAGGAATGCCACATGGACCCGTGATCCAGCCAATTTCAGTCTGGTCATCCGACGTGTCCAGGAGAGCGTTCAGGAAACCAGCAGATGACAGTGTGTCCATGCACTTGTGGAGACCCAGAGTGGCAGCCCTGCTATCAGCAGTATCCCCAGATGTATATCTTACCCTTCTGAGGGGTTCGCAGTCATATCACATGCTTCCTGCCCCCCAACTGTGGAACTTCCTGTTCTTTCTTCACTTCACAGCACATATGTCATCTCACTTCCCAAATTTAAAATCAGAGTTGCCTCTCAATACCCATTAACCTTTATGCTCTAAAGCCAGTCTTCCAGCAGAAGTGTAAAATCATCTATCCAGTTGCTGACCAAGAGACTCACTGTCACACGTCTGATACAATCCCTCATCCTTTGCCTGAAAGCAAGCAAGAAATGGGGGGAAAACTGTTATTTTTCCCGATACTGAGCCCACATTGATGACAGCTGACTATCTTCCATGTGGTTCTGTCCCGCATAGTGCATATTAATTCAAACGAAAACCTTCTACATCTATTGCCACAACCTTCTTTCAGAAAATGTTCATCTCTTTCCAAGGTTATAATAAATAACTCTCCTGAACCTCTTTCCTACCAACCTTTCTGTAAATAAGAGTCCCAAACTGTCTTCTAAAGCCAAACATGACACACCCTTCTCTAGCTTCCATTAACATTCCCAGTCTACTGACCTTGACATTGAAACATCCATTATACCTCCCTTATTCCTTGGACTTCACCATTTGGTCTCAAGCTCCACTTCAAAGAGCAAATAGCCAAAGCTCCAGAGGAGAAGAGGCTATTTTTCTTGAGCTGATAAGAATGTATAAACAATGAATGCTGGAACACTGAAAAGAAGTAAAATAAAATAAAATGGTTAAAAGAAGAATGTATAGAGCTAACCCTGTTTCACTCAAAATAAATATGCTCAGACCTACTAACCCTGAGCTAGTTTCATCTTTCTAACAGAATGCATACCTCAGGGAAAATTCCCACACATACTTCTCCTATAATATGCTTAATGGCAGGGGTGAATGGTTCTGGTCCTGAGAGGAAATTCAGAAACATTTCAGAACTTTCCTCTCCTTCACTTCACAGTCTGTCGTGCATCACCACCACCCTTCCAAGTATACGTCTGTCAGATCCATTTCTTCTCTACCACCTCTGTCTTCCTTTAGACTCCAATGGGCCCTTGGGTAGACTATCATAGTAGTCTACTAAATGCTTCCAATTTCTTAATTTCACTATTTTGCCACCAGATATTTTTCTAGAACATGAATCTTATTATTTCAACCCCTATTGCCTGTAAGAAACAAACAAACAGAAAAAAGCAAAACAAAACAGAAAACAAAACACTTCTCCTAAGCATAGCATTTAAAAGCCTTTGTAATTTATCCTCAAATTACTTTCTGACCTCACCCAAAATAAGTCTGCCCACCTCATCATGCATAACTTTCCCAGTCCAGCCACAGAACATTATTTACCATGTCTTAAACCCCTTGGTACTTTTCAGCTTCTATGCCTTTGCCCATGCTGTTCCTTCAGCCTGGAGTGCCCTCTCTCAAATTCCTTTTCACTTCCATTAAACTTAACCTCGCTGTTGCATTGGTCCAAGCCTGTCAATAGTGATGCTGTGGGCTAGGAACGCCTGAGACACACATCTGATTGTATTACCCATAGAGAGAATCCACAGATATTTTCCCCATCAGGGCCAGTGTTGTGGCTGGACCAGCCTTTGTGGTTTTCATCATGATTACAAGATGCCCACACTTCAGCAAAAACCATCAGGGAACTTCGAAGGAATAAGATTTATTACTCACACGTCCTGGCATGCTTCAGGCAACATAGCAAGGTTGTGCGTAGAAAAAGAGAAAGAGCATGGACCTAGGGTTCTGCCTTTATTAGTGTCCAAGGTGGAGTATATAGGCTTTCACTTGTTCACTGTTGAGTGACTAATGTAAAGCATAGGAGCAGGAGTTAGGGCATGGGAAATCAGAAGTGGGATCACCAAAATGGTCATTTATCTAGGTTACTGAGGGCTTTTTGAAAGAGGAAACTATGAATGGGACAGATTAATTCCTTGTCTGGTTGTTTAACTGGTAACTGTATCATACAACTGGTATTATATTTATACAAGATGACCGTATTTTTGAAATGGATCCTTCAGCAAACTAAAGCTTAATGTCGGGCATCACACAATAGTCACTTTACAATACACTACTCCTCTGTGAAATGTACCCAACCTCTCTACAGCCCACCTTGGTTGGCCTATCTGTTGATGTGTTCAAATAACTATGTGCAATATTTATCTCGCCATACCCTAGCTCTTTGTTTCCAGTGTTTGTCTCCCTATTAGGTCTTGGGCCATTGAGGACAGGAATTCTGTCATTGACCTTTACATCTAGCCTATGTAATTTATGAAAGAATCTACTCTTGGCTTTAACCTATATTATATTCACCATTCAATGGAGGATACACCATTTTTTTCCCTTTTCCCCTCTTTTTAAAGATCTTATTTATTTATTTATTTGAGAGAGACAGCACAAGCCAGGGGAAGGGGGAGAGGGAGAGGGAGAAGCAGACTCCCTGCTATGCAGGGAGCCCAAAGGTGGGCTGGTAGTGGTTAGGTGGGATTTGGTCCCAGGAACCTGGGATCATGATTTGAGCCAAAGGCAGATGCTTAACCAACTGAACCACCCAGGCACACCCAATTTTTCCTAATAATAATAACAGCAACAAGAACAATAAGAGCATCAGCAAAAACTTCGTCAGAGTTTTGTAGGTGGCAGCCAATATTTTACACACTTCATATGTATAAACTTATTTTATTCTTATATTAGCCCATAATGTAGATATATACTTATCCCCACTCATTACTGAGAAAACAGAGGTTTAGAAAGGTTCAGTAATTTGTCCCAAAGTTAGAAATCCAGTAAATGATAGAAATGAGATTTGAACTCACACAGCCTGGCCCATGGTCCCAGCTCTTAACTATTCTGCTACGTTGAAATAGCGAAATGAACTGAGGAGAATTTTTTCATTTACTTTAGTTCATTTTCTTATTTCCTCCAAAAAAGATTTAAAGTGTTTGAATGATTAATTAGATTAACTTCGGTCATGCACAAGCTCCACGAATATTTCTCGAGTGATACGGGATGGGGGTAGTGAGGTAACAGGTTTGGGCTCCCGGGTGCTGTTCTCATAGCGACACGATAGCCCCCAAACCTCTGAGGGTGTTTTGCACACTCCCCCATTTTCCTGCTGTATGTATATGCTCGATATCCAGTCACTTTTCCCTTACTGAAAGTGTCATTTTTCACACTTAACACAAGTGTTAGAGAAAATGGTTTCTCTTCCCCCACCACCCAGCCCTTGTCAGCAAGGGGCTCAAAAGAAGCAAAATTGCACCTAGGACTATTGGGATTCACACAATAAGACTGAGCCCTAGTAATATTTCACTGCCTTTCTTGAGGTGCTGAGTGATAAGGATCAGAATGGATTTTGTTGACTCTAATGGGAAAAGTGAGCCTTTTGTTAGTTACTCACCTTGCTTCCCCTGGAAGAAAAACCCACCTTTGGAGCCTTCTTTACGGCCATGATTGGATATGGAAGCATCCTGAGATTCCAATATGTCTAATAAAACTCATGAAAGAATGGAGGCGCGATAGGAGGGGAGATGCATTATGGTAGCACGGAGATGAGTTTTGCTCTGCAAATGGAGCTGGATGTTCATTGTAAATGAGGAACCCGGAGTGAGATGTTTGAGAGCACAGCTGGGAATATGTGAGAAGCTCACTTTCATTTTCATTTGAATACCGTAGAGGCAGCACTCGACTTGCTTAAAATTAAAAGGTACATCAGGAATGCAAAACATGGTATAAAAGTTTAACTAGTCTTTTTAGTTGCTTTTTAATCTCGTACTGGCTCTTTATTTCTCTATATCTTTATCAGTGTTTTGGGGGCTGTGCCGGCGTTCATCCATCCACCCCCAGCCTCCCTTTCCTGAAGTCGCTCACGCCTTTCCCATCATTTAACCGCCGCCAGCACCTTCTTTATAATCACGCAGTGTTTCCTTTCCGCCTGCTTCTCCCTGCTCTCCTCCTGCTCTGCTCTACCCCTACCCTCTCTTCCCCTCGCTCTTCAGACACCCTCTTTTCCTTCTCCATTGCCCTCTTCCTCCACCAGTCTACCAGGAAATTTGAAATAAACTCCAATCGGGGAAGTTTGGCCCTCTTTAGATAGAAATGATGTTTCACTCTGAAATTCCTGACGTGCCCCTGCCACTGACAAGGCTTAGCCGTAGGTAATCCAATACAGTCAAGGGTCCTCCGTTGCAGAACTGGGGACTAGGAGGGCTGATCTTGAACTGAGTGAGCAGTGAGCATGGCAGTGAGCACTGCCCCCAGTGATTTTTTTTTTTTTTTAAGTCTTGATAATAATAAAAACCATAGCATGGGCAATAGCTGCTAACATTTTCTGAGAGCTTACTAGGTACCAGGTCCTAAGCTATTACTTTTATGAGTATTTTCTCATGTAAAACTCACCACCACCCTGGAGAGCATGTTCTGTTATTATCGTCATTGTCCTAATGAGAACGGAGCATAGCAAGTGATGCAGCTCACACAGCAGCGAGAGGCTCTTAAGAGCTGGGCTTCCCCGAAGCTTCAACAACCACAGGGCAGTTGTGAGTGCTGGGATTCCAGCTAGGGCTGGTAAATCATGAAGAGCACGGGCTTGGCCTGCACGGCTGCATATAATCAGATGGGCAAACATAGTCTGGGCCAGAGTTGCCATAGCCAGAGCCCGGGGATCACAGGTGCCATGGAGTTGGGTCTGGGAACAGAGAACAGAGTTGGTGGTACACAGCTATGCCCAGTCCAAGTCAGTGAAAACATTACGTGTTGGGGGATCTGAACCAAAGTAGGGCAATAAGATGGACGGCCCATGGTGGTGATCAGAAGGGGAGGGACAGTAGCAGAAAGTTCAGGAAAGGAGGTGGTTCCTCAGACATGCTCAGTGGTGACCATGCTAGAGTCTGGAGGGAGGGGATTCAGTCAAAGAGAGACACATTGGCAGATCTGGGTAAGGCCACAGCTCCAGGATTGTATTAGGCAGTAGGTCTCAGAAATAAGGACAGGTCCAGTTAGCAACCCTGGGGCATTTTGTCCAGATCAGATGAGCAGAAAGGGTGGCTTAAAGCCATGGGAAGGGTGCTAAGGAGCGTTGGATGTCACCTTAAGGAGGCTGGACTCTGTCCCATAGACACCGGTGACCTCTCACTGGGGCGCTGCTGTAAACACGCGAGGCACCACAAGCTGGGGGATGTCGTGTCTTCTTTCCAATAATCTCTCAAAACCCATAGTGTGTAAATGATCTCTTCTACCTAAAGGTGAGTGGATTCAAGGTCAACCCTCACAGAATGTCACTTTCACACTGTGACTGACCTGCTTAACCCTGGGGATGCCATGTAAATGTGCCGTGCATGCTTTTATCAGTTTGTGTATCACAGTAGAGATAAGGTAGACTCCCCCAGAGCCCACGCAGAGCTGACGTGGGGAAGTAGGGCAGAGAGTGGGGCCGAGAATACCAGTGTTTTACTTGTGAGCCCTTCTATAACATTTCAATTTTATTATTTTGTTGTGTATGTGCATATGTGTGTATTATAAACTTGAAAAACATTAAATTTGACTGTCAGGTAATCAGTCCTGTACTAAATAAAAAAGTAGGAGAGAGCACAGAGACAGTCTGCCAACATATTGTTGTAGGCAGGAAATCCGGGCAAGCCAACTGGCAGATATAAGAACTTTAAAAAGAGAAAGAAGAGTAGCCAGGGACCATTTAATGTGCGCATAAAGAGGCTCATATAGAGCTTAGACATCGTTGTAACACTGCGAGTGTTGGATTAATCTGGTCAGTGGCAACGCCAAGACCTCCAGTTAAGATCCGAGTATCCCCACCACTCTCTGTTTAAGGAAGCAGGGAGCCAGGGAATATAATTCAGCAAGATTTCATCCAAAGTAGCTAAAATCACAAGAGAAAGAAAGCATTGTTCTTATGTGCTTTTCCTTTGTAGCATGGAAATGACCATAAATTTTTTAGGTTTTTCTAATTCGACTTGCCAGACCGCGTGCTCTGGGAGGGCGGGAACCATGTCTGTTTTGCTCACGCAGCTGCCCCTGGATGGAAATGACTTATATGGAGTTTCTCTTTCCTCAAGCCACTTGAGATGCTTTGTCTGCTCGAGGCCAAGAAAGGCTACAGGCCTGGTCCCAGGAGCAGACCCTAAGCTTCCATGAAGTGGGAGGAGGGAGGAGGTATTCTTGCTCCCGGTAGAGCTTCATTTTTTAGGCCTCTGAGGTACCCTTTGCTGAGTCCCACATAAAACTGAAGAACTTAATCCGCTGCCGTAATTCCTCAGCTCCATCTGGCTGCTGGAATAATTGAAACTAGAAAGGTCTGCTTTGATTGCTGCTGCAAAGGAAAGCTCAAATTTTCTTGGAAAACCTCAGTCCTGCCTCAACCCTTAAATGCTGGGTTGCTTGGAAAATTCAATTTCTGTTCTCCCCAGTATTCTAGACAGGGACCCTGAAAAAAAGCCCTAAACAGAAGTGGCAGTGGGAACTTCAGGACCCTTAGTTCCACTCAACAGCCTACACAGGTGCCGAGAAGCCCTCCGGGGAGGGGGGCAGGAAGAAGGGGGATCTGGGCTTCCCCAGAAATAAGGGCTCCTAGGCTCCCAGCGTCAGCCACATCAGCCACAGCAGAGCCTTGAACATGGCCCAGCATCAGGAGAGAGGGTGCTGGGGTGGCTCCACACTGCTGGAGGCTGGGCTCCGGGCCCTCTGCACCGCAGGGCCACTGCCTGGACCCAGCCCCCCCTCACCTGCTCCTCTCTTCCCCGACTTCTCTCTCTCCTCTCCCCTCCCTTCTCCCGGCACTGCCTCCTTCCTCCCTTCTGGCTTTGGGAGGCCAGTGCCTGACCCATTAGGCCACAGGGGGACTCTGCTCTCTCTTTG
Source organism: Mustela erminea (assembly GCF_009829155.1). Taxonomy (NCBI): domain Eukaryota; kingdom Metazoa; phylum Chordata; class Mammalia; order Carnivora; family Mustelidae; genus Mustela; species Mustela erminea. The sequence goes on from NC_045614.1 coordinate 150,864,300, forward strand.
TCTTTCCTCACCCCTCCTTCGCCCTCCTCCCTGACCCCCTCCCTCCCTCCATCCTTTCCCCTTCGTTCTCTCCCTCTGACTTCAAATAGCTCTTTCTACTCTAAGAACACCAAAGGTTGGTCCCCACCCGAGGTTCTTCTCAGTTCCACACACAATAAATATCTACCCATTTCACCCCCTGGGTTAGAAAGAAGAGGCTATTCGTACCCAGAAGACACTGATTTTTGAAGTATCCGGGGTATTTTTTTTTTTTTAAGACATTTTCTTTTTTTTTTTTTTTTAAAGATTTTTTATTTATTTATTTGAGAGAGAGAGACAGTGAGAGAGAGCATGAGTGAGGAGAAGGTCAGAGGGAGAAGCAGACTCCCCATGGAGCTGGGAGCCCGATGCGGGACTCGATCCCGGGACTCCAGGATCATGACCTGAGCCGAAGGCAGTCGTCCAACCAACTGAGCCACCCAGGCGTCCCGAAGTATCCGGGGTATTTTAAACAAACTGTCCAGGCACTGCTTTCCTTTCACATGCTAACCCATCTCCGGACTGGTGGCTTCCTACCCTGCCTTCCCCTCCTCCACCTGCAGAACAGAACTGCAAGCAGGGGGACTAAAGGCATGTTTACAGGAGGGAGTTGAAGGCAACTCTAGGAATTGTGGCCTTTGCGGAAAGGCTCTGGGTGAACTTAAGCCAGGTGTCTGCGGCCCTGAGCTGCTCCCACAGTCCTCCCGTCCTGTCCCCACAACAGGCAGAGGCCCACTCTCTGGAGCAGAAGAAAGTCAAGCTCCAAGCCCCTCAGTTGCTCTGGCCCTTTTGAGTCCGTGGGAAGAGACCCAGCATTGTGATCCCATGGTCCTGTGTTTTTGCAAGACTTGCAAGAGGAATAGATTTTAACCACAGTTGGGTTTGATGACTCTTTCTTTCCACTACCATTTGCCCTCAGTCGTACCTTGCCTCTGGTCAGTTGGCCCTGGAGTGGGCATTTGGGAGATCCGACTAAGGGGAAGCTGAATTGGGAATGCATTCAGTTTATATTTAGTAGGATATATGTGTGTGGTCCCCAGTCACTTCTGGGCATGGGCAGGTCCCAGCTGGCCATCCCAGGGCAGGAATGTCTTACAAGAATAGTGCCACAAGGCTGAATCAAAGATGAATATGACCTAGGGCACCAGGCTTCAGAAGTCTGTGGGTAGTGGTAGGCTTGAAATGTCCTGAGCCTGAAGCTAGTCTGTGGAAAATTCTTCCAGTCACGAGAGGTGTAAAATTCCAAGTACAGGATTCCATTCTTGCTGGTACCCCATCAGAGCAGAAATCAGGAATGCATTCAATGATGCCCTCTACATGCAGATAAACACACTGTGCTTTGTTTATGGGAACTGAGTGACATGAAGTTTATCAGGATCCTTGTGTCTGTGGGGCGTTAACCTGTAGGAGCGCTGCACCCAGCCAGCAGGTCTAGGAAGGAGGCACACTTTAGTGTCTCCCAATTATCCATAACTTTAATCAGTCTTGCTGGAGAAAAGATTACCTCATCTTCCTATTCTCTCTTGTACAAAATCATGGCCATATAAAGCAAGTATCAAAGTAGGCAGGCAAAACTTAAAGAGGAGGAAGTTACTTTAGAAGTGTGGCCAGCAGTTAATTAATTTGAATATTATTTATTTTATGGTTTTTGTGATGTCTGGTGCATTTGCCAGATTTTTAAATTACGAAATGTTGTGCGATTTATTTTTTCTTTCTTAAGAGTCTCTTCCAAACCTAATTTTGTAATTGTATTTTTGTAATAATTTTCTTGAAGAGAGTCCCCCCGCGTTGTTTAAGTCTCAGGCCTCACAAACCTGGATGGTCTTTACTGGCAGCCTTGGTGAGCATCTGGACCAAGGACTGCTTTTTCTGTCTCCAGGAGCCTGCTCCATCCCCCACATTCCCAGAGCAGTTTGGTCAGTGAGTCCTGCTCTGGGACCTTTCCTCCAGGATCTCTATTTTTGGGACAATGGAGGTCTTTTTTTTTTTTTTTTGAGGGCTCCTACCCCAAGTTCTCAGGCTCCTGCTCTTGTCGGGAGACAGCAGTGAGGAACAGCTGTTGGTGCGCAGTGTCATGAGCTGTGCTGCGGCCCAGCTGCACAAGCTCTTATTCAGACATAAATCCATTTGAGGTTCTTTTGATTCAGGGAGAGGTAAGATGTTTTTCTGCCAAATCTTTCCTCTGATTTGTATCATATTTGGCTCAAGCATTCAGTCACGCAAAACTAACTTGCCTCCTCTGCAGCAAGGCCCTTAACCAGTTTTCTGATTTCCTTAACAGAGTTGGTGTGGACCTGGATGAAGATCTGAAGGAGGAGCCCACCTCACCCCAGGCAAGTCAAAGAGGCCAATTCATAGAGTATAGAGATAGGAGATGTTCTGTTCCATGGAATGTTTCATGCTTGTCCAGCACGTGGCCAAGGGGCTCAACCTGAAGGGGGCTGTCTGCACTGAGAAAACACATCCGATGACTATAAAATACCTGGGAATTTAGGGTATCAATAACCTTTGCATCACCTTTAGAATGCTTAAAATCAGCATGCCCCTGCACCTTCTCTGTGGCAACAGGAAGCTGGAAACCCTTCAGTGTAGAAGCAAGAGCGTGGGTCAGGAACGAGGTAGCCTGGAGTTCAAATCCCTGCCCAGGGACTTGTTAGCTAGACAATCTCAGTAAAATGTATTCAGTGATACCCAGTGCATGTTGGGCACACAACAAATGGACCTGTTTCTCCCACATGGCTTCTCATTAATCAGGTCTAGGTGTATAGAAATATTGAAACATTGAAAATTTGCAAAAGCACAGCGAAACTGTCTAGGTGATCCATTCCTAACTGAGCTGAGCAACCGTTATCTGCAGAGATCTGAAAATCCTTGGGGAAATTTGTTCAGAAAGATGTGCTGTTCCCTCGAGTACGGCAAGTGTATTCTCCAAACTCTGAAGCTGACATCCCAGTAGAATCTGCCATTGACAATTTTGCATCGGCCGTTTTTAACTCAGAACTTAAAACAAATAACTGTGTGGGAATGTTGCACCTTTTGTTGAAACTGTAAGTGGATGGACACGATAGAAAAATATCATAAATAAGTCATGCTGCTTAATGACTCGTGTTATGATCATACCTGGATTGGAAGAAGATGGATGTCTCTTTTCTTCTGTGATTTTTTTTTTCTGTAAATGCCATCAGTGAGGCACAGCTGGTGAGTTCTGCTGGGCAAAATGCAAATACTTTCCCAGTTTACATAGACATAAAGAAGGAAGGATCCTGTGTGCTATAAAAAGGACTGAAAAATTAAGTTGGTGATGATCCTGGCTTATTGTACTTTGAATTTTTTTTTTTTTTTTTTTTTTTTTTTTTTTTGGTAACGTGTTTGTGTTGCAAGGCCAGGCTGGTACTGTATTCACAGACTTCTAGCCCAGGAAACACACCTACCTGCAGGAGTGTGCTCAGCAGGGGTGCCAGCACACTGGGATTGGGGCCAGCTTGGTGACCTCAGAAAGGAGATCAAAGCCCATCTCCTTATCCTAGTGGGCTGTAATGAGTAGTTAGCAAGGTCTGGTGGTGGCAGATTTTTGAAAAGCATTTTCATCTCATATAGGTCAACTAATCCATTCTCCTACCTTCAAGCAAAACTTTTATCTAAATTCTATCTTTCTGTTCTCTCTTTTTCTTTAAAAGAAAAGAGATAGAATAAGAAAAATCATCAAAGAAAATTCTTCATCTTTCTCTAGCTGCCTAATATTTTGAAATCACATATAATTATTAGGAAGATGGCCTACTGGACTAACTCCTTCCTTTTCCAATTTAAACATTTCATTTCAGCTCCTTCACATCATTGTTAATTCAGTAATAACTCCTACCTAAAGATACTTAAACCCGTAGAAAGTTTCTTTCTGTTAGAGAAATGAGATAGTGCCACGAGGTGCAGAGAAAACTATATTGTATTTGTATCTTGGGCAGATATTTTATGCCTTCGAGGCTCAGTTTCCCTGTCTGTAAAATGTGAATGATAATAATGTCTACTTCTCCTGGTTGCTTGACAATCAAGTGAAAATATATTTATGAAAACTGTGTGACTTAATTAATTTAGTTAAACCCGTCTCACCTTAAGAAGGACTTGTGGCAGCTCACACATATAATAAAATAATAGTAAATATTTTAAGAGATTTTAAAACTCAATAAATGATATTACTCAGAGCAAAAAGTCAAAACTAGAGGAGTAAAAAGAATCATGAATGAGCAGATCATAAGGTACTATATACTTGCTTAGTCAAACCACAAGTAAGCTTTGGTAGCCAAGGGGGAAAGGAAGAAAAAATAATCAACCATATGCTAACTTATTATCATTAGAGGGAAAAATCATACTCTGTCCTCAAGTGGTACAAAACTTCACAGCCTTCTGTTTTAAAAGAAATTTCTCACTTGGGGCTTCTTGTACAGGACACATAAAAAGCTTATACAAATGTTAGCTAACTAACCTTATAAATTACACCATTCCTACTGGACTATTGCTGCTTAAAAATAATTTTGTCTTTAAGAGGTGCCCTGGCAGGGTTCTTATTCACAATAATGTTTGACTACCAAGGTAGCTAACATTTCAGAAAGCAATTTTCTCCAAACCTTGGAATAATTCTTATCTTTAGTGTCAAGTATAGGAAACAGGGGGATGGAGCTAGAAATAAAAGACACCACAGTGTCTGTGCAGCTGCCACCTGACCTGGGGAGTTTTTTTGTTTTGCTTTGGTTTGGTTTGGTTTTGGTACTTTCCGAACTATGTGTCAAGAACCTCTTTGCCCTCATTTTGCCTGACAACTCTTCACTTATTATCAGCGTCTGTTGCTCTGTTGGGCTGAAGAGCATAACTCTAATTCTTAGGAGGATTGCATGTTTCCACTCAGTTTGTATTTATTAAATCGGGCTTGCGTTAACAAGATGATTTTCACACTGGTCAACTTCTAAAAAAAGAAGAAGACTATTTTTACAAAAAGCTAAAAATTTTACAGTTATGTCAGTTACTGATCATATACTCTCAAAATCAATAATAAACATGTTATTATACTTTTTAAGGAGCCTCCTCTTTGTGGAGAGTAAAACAATCCTTTGGGAAATACAAACATCTAGCCACAACTAACTAGCAAAGTTACAACTTTCCTCTTCATCATGTAACAACTTTGGAGTGTGAGTGGTATTACACTCTTGCTGTACCAGACCCTGAAGATTCAGAAAGCAGAGTGCACATACAGTGATTAGAGTTTAAATATATACTCTGTGCAAACGTGCTTCTTCAAGAAATGGGAGATAGTACAGTTGTGGATTTTATGTCTCTTAAATTTAAAACAAAAAACAAACAAACAAAGCAGAAAACCTCTGAGACTCTCCACCACCACCACCAACCATAGATGTTTTCCTTGTAATTGATTCTGTGTCCTTGAGAACACAGCAATGCAGAGAAGCTAAGAATCACTGGAGCCCCACACTCACCTTAATCTTTTAATAGAAATTTCTTCTGCCCGGGAAAACCTGCCACTATTGCTTCTCTTTTTCCCTTTTCACCATTTTTCTCAGGATCATCCTAATATTTGCTGAGTACAGACTATTGTTAACACATCTAAGCACCTTATCTATATTAACTCAATTTCCGAGATAACCTTGTGAGTGGGTTCTAATATTATCCCCATATTACATATAAGAAATCTGTATACAAATGAGTTAAATAGCTTGTCCAAGGATACATAGTGGGAAGAGGTGGAATGTTAACCCAGACAATCTGGTTCCAGAAATTCCACTCTTTTTTTTTTTTTAAGATTTTATTTTATTTATTTATTTAACACAGAGAGAGGTCACAATAGGCAGAGAGGTAGGTGGGGGTGGGGAGGAGCAGGCTCCCTGCTGAGTAGAGAACCCGATGCGGGTCTCTATCCCAGAACCCTGGGATCAGGACCTGAGCCAAAGGCAGAGGCTTAACCCACTGAGCCACCCAGGCACCCCCAGAACTTTCCCTCTTAAGTGGTATGATTCATGCATGCATTCATTCATCCGTACAACCCACCATGCCAGGCACTAGTCTAGGTGTGAAGAGGACACAGCGGTTAGCATTTCCAAGTTCCCACCCTCACAGAGCTTTTACTCTAGTGGGGACGCTGATAAGAGACAGAGAAGCTATTGCCTCATCAGGGCCTGTCTCTCTGAGGAAATGGTGTTTGAGATTAGAGGTCTGATTGATGGGCAGAAGTGAGCCCTGTGAGATCTGGAGGAAAGAAGTAGTCCGGAAAGAGGCTACTGCAAGGTATGAAGGCCATGGAGTCCCAGTGGGATTACGTGAGTCGCAGGAAGGCCAGAGTGGCTGTGGGTTGGTGAACAAGGTGGGAGCAGAAGGACATGAACTGGGAGAGACAGAAAGGGGCCAGATTGTTGACCATGGCGATGAATTTGATTTGATTCTGCATGCAGTGGAGGTAAAAGCTCCTCGAGGTTTGGAGCTTGGAAGAAATGGAATTAACCCTTTTTAAGAACTCATTTTTCTCTCATCTCTACTCTGCCCACTGTTACAATGAGGTTAACTTTCATCTTTTCTAACATGATTTTTATTTGTTAACACTATGCATGCTTCCCTATGTGCTCTCTGAATGCTAACTTCCTTTTTTTTTTTTTTTTTTTTTGCATTTCCCATAGTTTCTTCATTGAAATTCTGTTTTTGGTTGTCACTTATGCTTGCATGTAACCTCTGTGGATCAGTTCTGGTCACTGCAGCCCAAGAAAGTCAGAGCAGAGCTGAGAAAGGTACAGAGAAGGGCAGCTTCAATAACTTAGCAGGGGGAGATTAAAAGGATTACTATTTCTCCTGCAGAAAGATTAGCACTAAGAAGGAATACAATGAAGTGTCTATAAAAATATGAAGAGTGTGAGTCAGGTGAACAAAGACTTATTGGCCAATTCCCAGGAAACCATAACCTGGAATACCCTTGAAGCCCGAAAGAGCTTGTTTGGGAAAGAATAAAGGGATTTGTTCTTCTGCACAACTGATACTTATTACTCATGGTCATCTAGAGTTGCAAGGGCTGGCAATATAAGGAGATTCAGGAGGAAAAGAGACTAATTCACAGATGGTGGGGTCCTCTCATCATTAAATAAAAATTAATGTTTCCCTGTGAATATTTTCAAGTATCCTGATAAAAACCTATAGAAACAGAATAAATACTCATATATGTTTGAATGAATATATATATGTATATGTATATATGTATATATTCCTGTTTTAACAACTATCAACATTTTCTCAAACTGGCCCCTATGCTGTTGGAATTGATCTCATAGAATATAAGTTCCATATTATCTCCACAGATATATCAGAAATAGAATACTAAGCTCTATAAAATTGACCTGACCCAGATGAGGAGTTTTTATGTTACATTGTAACTAGTAGTGTTTTGAGAAAAGTAAAAGGCATTTTTTCAGAGCAAATATCTTTGTAATATCAACTTTATTTTGATTATCATTGCTTATGTTTTATACATTCAAAAGTATATTTCCTCCCACTAATTCTTTACTGCTTAGAACAAAACTCCATATATTTATCTTACCTATATATTCTACCATTGTTCTAGAAAGCAGAAATGGTCATGAGAAAGAGGAAGCGGAAGATGGCGGCCACAATTTCATGAGCAGTTTTTATATATCAGGTGCCATGTGCATAACCATGTTTCTTTACCTTGACTGATCAAGATGCCTCTTATAACCCCATTTTAACTGTGAAACTGGGGGCGCCGGGGTGGCTCAGTGGGTTAAAGCCTCTCTGTCTTTGGCTCAGGTCATGATCCCGGGGTCCTGGGATTGAGCCCCGCATCGGGCTCCCTGCTCATAGGGGAGCCTGCTTCCTCCTCTCTCTCTCTGCCTGCCTCTCTGCCTACTTGTGATCTCTGTCTGTCAAATAAGTAAATAAAATCTTAAAAAAAAAAAACTATGAAACTGAAATTCAAAGAATTAAAGGAACTTTCCAAAGACAACAACAACAACAACAAATTCCAGACACTTAAGCAGTCCCCAAACTCCAGTCTCTAGTTCCTCAACTCAGCGAGGCAGCTGCTCTCTGCTTGGACCCTATCTCCTGGCTCTGCAAGTGGAATAGGGCCTCTGAGCAGAAAGTCAAAGGAAATAGAAGCTCATGTCACCTGCTTTCCTTCTCTGGAGAATCATAGTCCTTCACCGCCAGTTATCTAATACCTGAATTCTATATTTATGAAACCAATTATTCTATGATAGTCAACCATTACATATTTTGGAAGTAGTTTTATAGGGGAAACATTGTTTTGTTTTGTTTTGTTTTTGGACAAATGCATAATACTATATATTCGAATCACAAGCCTCAAAGTGAGACTATTATTTTTATTATGCTATTTATGGTTTGGGCACTGTCATTAGGGGCGTCATGAGTTAGGATCTTCTTATTCCAAGGTGAATTTTCCACTGGGATGTGTGATTTTGAGTGTGTGCTGTGTGTGTGTACATGGATATAAAGGAGTTAGCACACTAACTAAATTATGGTATAAATAAGGTATTAATTAAGAATACTGTGAATTAAGTATAGTGAGATGATGTAAACTTTATTCTGCCTGTAAGCTGGTCCATTGTCTTATGTCTTGCAATCAATCTGAAATCCATAACATGGTATACTGGGTCTAGGATAAGTTTTGATATACTTTTAAAGGGGGAATATACCTTCTACATTCCAAATATGCCACCTTTGTGGATACATTTTGTGAACTGTAAAGAGTTGTGCCTTATCATTTTATTATCTCTTCCCAACTCCCACTCCCATGCCTTTTACATCTGCAACTTAGGATTCCAGTATATAGTCATATTAGCTTTCTATTCATAACAAATTATCCCAAAAATTAGTGTCTTAAAACAACAAACATTTATTATCTCACAGTTCCTGTAGGTAGGGAATCTGAAAGCAACTGAGCTGTTTCTGACTCAAGGTCTCTTATGGAATTGCAATCAGAATGTCAGCTAGAACCACAGTCATTTGAAGGCTCGACTGGGGCTGAGGGATTCACTTCCATGTCAGCAAAAGGCCACCAGTGCACTTCTGACTGGCAGAAAGACTCAGCTCCTCAACACATGTATCTCTCCATACAGACACTTTGTCCTCACAATAGGCCACTGACTGTTCTCATTTGGTCCAAGACAGACAGCAAGAAGGAAGCCACATGCCTTTTTATGACCTTGTCTTGGATATAGCACAAGGTCTCTTCTGCCCCATTCTATTGATTAAAAATGAGTCACTAAGTACAGTCCACACTGAATAGGAAGGAAAATCAGGCTCCATTTATAAAACAAAAAGTGCCAAAGAATTTATGGATACACATTTTTAAACCACTGCAATATTATATTATATTTATGTGAACTAAATAATTTATTTTCACCTGGACTAACTTGAATCTCCTATATAGAAAAGTTAACTGAGCAGGCCTTTTCTTTGTAGCTAGACCATGAGTTTAGCCCATCTGGTAGTTTGTCTGTGTCTACATGTCATTTTAACAGTTTTATCCATCCTTGACTAGTTCTCTCCTTCATTTTTTCCTCCTTAAGCATGTATTTTCTGACTGTATCTTCTTGAGAACATTTATGAATTTATCATAGCCCAGGGAAGGTGAGAATATTTGTGTAAAGTTTCTATGTGGAAGCTAAGAATTAATGATTTACCTTTTAAAATGTAAATTTGAAAAAATTTCCTATTGACCTTCAATTTCACTATGTTCCTTCTTCAAAATCCAGAAATTTTTCTCTTTAGGGACACAGAATCTGGTCCTTTCCTTGGAAATGAGAAAAATCAAAGCAATAAACTTGAAATTATTACACAAATAAATTTCAAACTGTGGGGAACTGGTTGGGCAAAAATATGGCTATCAAATTCTATTCACACACACCACTTGAAAAAAGGCTCTGGAACACATAAGGAGCTCTACAGGTTTGTTATGATAATTATTTGTCTTTATTATCATTCTGTGCAACTTCCACTGACATTAATATTGAATATGAAATCTCAAGAAATAGAAAGGAAAATCTCTCTCTTTTAATCCATTGAATCCCCTGAAATGAGGAGCAATCCCATATGATTATCCTAGAGCAGAGTTCATCCAGTTCACTTACCAGAGGACCCACATTTGAATATTGATAGAGGAGTATATTTGCATTTGCTTAGTTCTTTTTCATTAAGGTTAATACAACAAACAGTCCCTTCTTGCTTCAGTGTCTGGTTTGCACAGATTTCTGGCCTGAGCCTTTTGTTTTCTCCCAGGGGTCCAAATAAGCATAAAACAAAGAGTCCCTTCCTAATTTTCCTATTGCTCCCTCTCTGGGGTTGTGCTAAGGGCCAGGGGGTCACTTAAAAGATAAGGACTCACTCCTTACTGTGCTCAGTCACTTCCCAACCTCTGGTCTATTCCTTTGTTTAGGGAGGAAAAAGAAAGATATCAAATGTCCCAGTCACTTTTACCTTTTCCCAGAAATAGAAGCTAATAAAGGAACCAGAAATTGCACATATATCAAACGCTCTGCTTCTTAGGAGTATCAAGGGCAAATAAAAGTTAAGATTCAATGTTCTTGAATCTCCAGTTCCCATTTACAGTGTGAAACATGAGGCTCAGAGTTGATAAGTGTATTGTTATTAAATGGTAAACGGGAGAGTCAGAACTCAAATCTTGGTTTTCAGTTTCTGAATCATCTGTGTGTTCCAACATGCACACCACTTCCCCTCTAGGATGAAGGAACTCAAAAGAAAAGAAATACTGCTAGTAACAAAGAAAATACCATCAAGTTCCATATTCTGCTTCTAACAATCACTCCCATCCATTGTCCTTGGGTGTGAGTTGATCTCTGTTTCAGAATAATCTAGGTAAATTAAAGCTACCTGCTGCCCTCTGCCCATCTGGACCCTCCCAGAGCCTTGCCCTCTGTGCTGCCTCATCAGATACCTTCCCTGTTCCAGGGTGAATGCAAAGGCTGGCCTTCCCTTGGCACATTTATCTTCAACCCCCAGTGAACAAGCAGAGCACACAGTAGACTAACTCATTTATTTCTACTCATTTATTGATGGCCTTTCATAACCGAGTTATTAAGTCATCAATAACTTCAGAGAAATAAATGAACAGATCCAGAATGGGGCCAACAGATATTTAAGATACCCACTGAAAATTTTATCTAGGATCAGCAGAAAAGTCAATGCTGGGTCATCAGCGGCATTTCCCTCACCTGGGAAAACATGGTCTGTGTTTTATTCTAATTAAAACCCGGTCTGTTTCTTTACAAACTAGTAAAATGAATAACATCTCCAATGTCCCAAATAAAATAAAGTTTGAAAAAATATTACCTTTGTTAAAATTTTTCCGAAGTACTACCTAATATGTGTTGCTCTTATCAGCTGTCAAAAAAATATTTCTGAAAGTTTTGCCACAAATAGAGTATAAGATCTTTCATGAGTGCTTGTGGGTTCTGGTATATTCCCCTCAGGAAATAAAATACAAATGATCTGGAAAGGGGAAAGAAGGGCAGAGAAGGCTTCTAAGACCTTGGAAAACCCTTGAAACCCAGATCCAGGAGTCTAGAGAAATTCCTTACACAGACATTAAGTTTCTGTAGGGACACTTTTTACAGCCATCACACTTTACCCAGATGGTGGCAGTCATGCATTTTCATTATGTTTTGGGGTGCAGGTAGCTGCTCTGTCTCAACCTATAAGATCACCCCAAAATCCTGACCTCATCTCCCTGTTCAGAGGTTTCTTTGCCTTAGATGGCTCCCCATTTATATGCTGGGACCCCATCCAGATTAGCGGAATCTTGGCTGCTGAGGGGTCACAAACATGCTTGGAAGCCTCCCTGTGCCTCAGTTTCCTCATCTGTCACATAGGAATAATAATAGAACACACTTCATCAAACTTTTATAGTTATTAGAAGAATTAATACATGAAAAGCACTTGAAATAGTGTCTGGCACATGGTGAGTATTCAAGAAGTGTCAGCTGTTTTTGTTGTTGTTTCATTAATAAAAAAATACAATATTTTCCATAAAATTAAGACCTTAGAGTCCAACTAGTTCCAATTTCCTCAATTCATTTTGCAGACAAAGAAACTTCATCCCAGTAACTTATACAATGCCTGTGTTCTCCAGAGTTTAAAGACTAAGTGAGATAACTCACAGAAAAAAACCCTCATCTTTGGAGTCCCGTAGTCTTACATTCAAGTTCCCACTCTGTCGCTTGCTAGCCCGAGACTTTGGGCTCCCCTCATCCCTTCTCTGAGCCTCTCTAGGTCCTCATCTGTAAACTAGATATAACATGACCACCTTGCTAGAATATTTTGAAAACTGAAAAGCAATGACTGAAAAAGTTAACGACTGTGACTACCGTGCTGCCTAGGAATTCATGAGCGTTCCGTAGCTAGGGACTGCTGTTCTCAGTCATTCAGCAGGACAGAGAGCATGCTGGACCTGGACCCCCAGACCCCTGACTGCCAGCCAAGCTCACCACCACACACCTTTATTTAAAAACAAACAACAAAACCAAAACATGAATTTGCTTACAGTACTTTCTCTCCATTTTCTTCAATGACTATCTTGTCATCGGTGGATGTTATCAGCTATCAAAAACTCCCTGTGCCTGCTGATGGATAAGATTTTGTAAGCTTTTCATTCTTCAAAAAAGAAAAGGGGGGGGAGCGCAACTCCCACTGCTGGTCCAAAGTTTTTCCAAGTTGTTTGGTTTGGGGTGAGCGGTTTTATTCTGCCAGCTTGAGCCCCAACAATCTGTGCCTGCAGAAACAACTTGCAGATGTTAAAAAATAATAAAGAGAACACTATGTGTGGCAGTGATCTTACAAACCTGACACCTTTGTTGGAATAGAAATGGCTAGAGAAAGGTTCAGGGAAGGACAGAAATTGAACTGACACTCTGGTTTCCTTTTTGGGCAAATGCGATGAATAAATTCTAGCTCTAGATAACAAGGCATGGTACTCAGGCCTATCAGAAAACAAATTTTTAAAACTTAACATCCATGAAAAGATCACATATGTCCCACAGTGGTCCCTCTTAAAGATTTTACAATGCTCATTTATAAATGAAAGGCTCTGAGAAGTCCTGTTTTTTTTTTTTTTTTTAGAAGTCCTGTTTTTAAGAAACATTTCCAACACTATCCAAACCATTGTTTCCTGAATGATGAGTACAAAATTTCCATCAACACCAAGTAGGACAGTGGCATTCTAGGAACACCATTCAGGAAACTATACAAGGTTTAAAGTCAGGGATCTTAAAACAACCAATGAGAAGAGCTTCCAGAATAGGTTTTAATTTTATTGTGAGTCTCTCTACTTCAGCCATTTTAGACAAAGGATACAGACTTTTGCTTTCTTACATTTTGCTTTCTTGTATTTCCATTGTGTTTGTGGGGGCTGGAACTATAGTATCTGCTGATAACATGTGTTTCAGAGAGCAGAACAGAGCTCTTGATCATTAGCCATCAATGCAATTGTCTGGGAATGGGGGAAAAAGTAAATAAAATAAAATGAAAGCAAATCCACCTGAGTTCATGTAAGGGCTATCTCCAGAGCAGCCAGAGGATTGCCTTGTCTTCCACATGGTAATTTCTGAGAGCGTTCACATTGTTACTGGGCTGTGGACAAATGTTTCAATTTGGGAATGGAGACTGTGAGCCCAAACAAAGCAATGAAGTCTGTGTACAGATATATAAATGCTTTTAATGATGAGGAAAGTTACTACCGAATGAAGCCTAGAATTCTCCTTTCTTGATTCGCAAAATGGGGCACACAAAAGAAGTAAAAATGCCACTGGATCTCCTCCTGACCACACTGCAATGCTCATTATCATCTGTCTGTAAGAGTCACAAATTTTTCACCTTCTTTCCTTTTTTCTCACAGTTCATCCTCTACTCTCAGATAAATACACATCAAATGCTTTCTCTTCTTCTTTTTTGTTGTTGTTGTTTAGTTTTTATTTCATAATCATGAACTTAACTCTGCAATCTAGCTCTTGGAGGGGAATAAGGAAAATATGGAACCATAGACCTACACTGAGATCACAAAGGCTATTTTGAGCAGATCGGGGTGAAGTGGTGCTTTCTTGGGCTACAGAAAGAATGGTCTGGTAGTTAAGATAACACACAAGTCAAATGTATTAGATTTGTCCACAGTCAGCAATGGTGATCTTCTTGCTGGTCTTTCCATTCCTAAACCCAAACCCATCCATGCTTCCACAATATTCATGTCCTCTTTCACTTTGCCAAAGACCACATGCCAACCAGCCAACTACTCTGTCCTGGCCGTGCAGATGAGAAACTGGGAACTGTTTGGGTTGCATCCAGCATTTGCCACGGACAGGATGCCCAGACCCATGTGCTTCAGGATGAAATCCTCATCATAAACTTTGTCCCTAGAGATAGACCTGCCCCAAGTTCCATGATGGTGTGTGAGGTCACCACACTAACACAGAAATCCTGGAATAATCCTGTCAAAGCAGGAATCTTTATAATCACATCCTTCTCTCCAGTGCTCAGAGCATGAAAGTTCTCCACTGTCTTGACACTTTGTCTGCAAACAGCTTGGAAGAGACAGGGCTCAAAGTCTTGCCATCCATGATGGTGTCAAAGAACACAGTCAGCTTGACCATGGTTGATGACTCAGGCGGCTCTGGGGCAGTGATGTCAGCAAGGCTGAATGCTTTCTCTTTTAATTCCTTATCTTCCTCCCTTCCACTTTAGCTCTTTCAGGAAAAAAAAATATATATAGAAAACGTGTTTAATTATTACAGGCTTTCTATAAATAATATTTATTTCAAGACTCTTAAAAAGAGAAAGATATCAAAAGACATAAAAAATTAAGCATAGCCTGTGGCAGGGAGCAAAAATAAAATGAATGAAAACTAGCTTAACAATTATTGGACTATTATTATCCCTTTAGACTTGACCTTTTGGTAAGTCATAAATAAATACCATCCAAATTTGACAGAAGTAAACAGCAAAAATCATGCAACAGCAATCTGACAGAAATATCACTTTTATTGATGTCAAAAAAGTGGCATTTCTTAGCTGTTTAATAAAATAGGGATTATGAAGAAAAGTAAATGTTGAATTATGCCACATGAGTCTCATCTACTTGGCAACATCTATGAGCTAATTTGCTTGGCAGCTGCTTTGCCATTTAGATAAAAATGCCTATTACCTAGAAAGTTGGTTTTTTTAAATGTGGTTAAATTTAATTTGATTTGACATGTATTTTATAGTGAAAATATATAAATATATTCTATACTAATGCTGACTACATAAATCAATATTTTATATTGATTATGGATCTGATACCTTTTTCTATTGTCTTTCTCCAGGAAGCAAATAACTTGGATAAAAACACAACCAAAACAGAGAGTGCTTGGCTCTTCAGAATGTGGTACAGCTTTGATCACAAGTATCCTTTGATAATGTTGATCTCCCAGATCCTGCTGCCCAGCAGAGATGAACTTCAGGCACTTAGTCACTGAGCTGTATGCTCCTGCTCGTCAAGCAACACAGAAAGGTAAAGTGAATTCATGACCAAATTTATTAAAAAAAAAAAAAGCTGCATAGTCCATACTTAAGTGTTACGAAGAGCTAACACGAAATCTCTCAAGGTCCAGTGAATTTGGTGTATTCATGGCAGTCTAACATTTCTTAAATGCCAGATGATAAAAATCTTACAGTCTTAAGGACTGGTCTATTTTTCTAATTTTACTATTCTTCCCTTTGCAAAGATCTTACTTCTGGTAGAGTTGGCCAAGGTAACTGGATAAAAATCCTTCACCTTTCTCCAAGAAACCCATGTGTGTGCTCTTGTTTCATGCTGTAAAAAAAAATGAAGTGAGGCTGAGGACAAAGGGAGTGAATGGTCTGAGAAGAAGAATGATTCTTTTTTTTTTTTTAAATTTTTTATTTTTTATAAACATATATTTTTATCCCCAGGGGTACAGGTCTGTGAATCACCAGGTTTACACACTTCACAGCACTCACCAAAGCACATACCCTCCCCAATGTCCATAATCTCACCCCCTTCTCCCAAACCCCCTCCCCCCAGCAACCCTCAGTTTGTTTTGTGAGATTAAGAGTCACTTACGGTTTGTCTCCCTCCCAATCCCATCTTGTTTCATTTATTCAAGAAGAATGATTCTGATCACCTCATTATAAAATAACATTACTTTATTTTCTAGGCAGATTAGTGTAAGCTCTTCCTAGTGAAGGCCAGTTTTAAAATTCTACCAATCAGGGTAAACATAATGGCTCAGATACACCTTGCCATGTGAATGACATGGCTGAGAAATCAGGCCTGAAAGGCTTTGTAATTGTGAGGGGCAGTAAGTGGTCCATCTCTAATCCCAAGCAAAAGCACCACGGAAGAAAGGAAAGAACCATGCTGAAAATTGAATGTGTTGGGTCTTTGTAATTAGTTTTCCACACTCACAAATCTTCCTCCTTTCGGGGAGAAAATGTCAGTCACTGGGTGATTTTAAAGCACCAAAGCAATGATTAAAACCAAAACAGATCAGTGGGAGAGGAAGAATTAAGAACAGTGAAAAGAAATTCAATGAATAAGGTGAAGAAGAGGTAAAATGGGAAGGGGAGAGGAGGCAAGAGAAATACAGGAAATTCACAGTAGGAAGGAAAGGAAGGCAAATTGGAGGAATGGCTATGTAAGAAAAAAAATTAAATGAGACTGAAGAGAAGCCAGTTGAAGATTGCTGAGATAAGCCAAAGGAAAACAGGTGAGCCTTTAAAGAGAAATTCTGCAGAGGTAGAGCATTCCAAGAATTACAAAATGGACCTGTGGAAGGTAGAGGGTCTTGGAGCCTACGGTTTTGTTTTCCCACAGCCCTGCTATCTATGGACAGATATCTCGCCTTGTTCAGTCTTGAGCCTTTATGGACACGTAGGTTTCCACTGCCTTTAAAGCCCTGCCTCTTGGTCATTAACTACCTCTTGGAGGTTCTGGTATCTCATTAACTGCGCATAACCTTCCTGGTCTCTCTAAGGGAAACTGGTTCTTCGCAGGTCATGCTGCTTTACGTTCCAGGTTGATTTCTCATCTAGAAACACAATTTTCTCCTGCCATTGCTTTAAGTATCTGCTAACCAAATTTTGGTAAGTTACAAAAATTTGACTGGAGAGTACACAAAAGGCTGCTTTATTATGAAAGATATACAGTAAGAAAATGTCTTTTTTGGGTTCCTGGATCTAATTTGCAAGCTCCCAAAGTTGTTACTCATGTGTCTGACCCACTGGCTATAGACTGGAGGTTCTCATGACCTCCTCTCTGGAGGAGTGGCTCACAGAACTCAGGGAAATGTTTTATTACTAGATCAATGGTTTATTATAGAAGAATAAGAGATGCACAGGGCAAGGTATGTGGGAAAGGTCATCTAGCTTTCATGTCCTCTCAAAGTGCACCACTCTGCCCAAATCTCCACATGTTCACAAACCAGAAAGCTCTCTGAACCCAGTCCTTTAGGGGTTTTATGGAGGCTTCATTATATGGGCATGATTGATTAAGTCATTGGCTATTGGTGATTGAACTCCATCTCTAGCCCCTCTCCTTTCCCAGAGGAGGATGAGGGTGGGGGGAAGAAATTTCCAGCCCTCAAGTCACAGGTTGGTGCTCCTGGCAAGCAGCTCCCATCTTAGGTAGGTTCCGAAGGCCACTCATTAACATAACAAATGATACTTTTGTTGCTCTCATTACTTGGGAAATTCTGAGGTTTTAGGAGCTCTGTGAAAGACCAAATCTGTATGTCTTATTATAAATCATAATAACACAAAATGGCAAATCAGAAATGAGATGAAAAATGTTTTTGCTCAAACTCTGACAATGCTGTGAGGAATGCTTTATAAGGAGGAAAGGGAGTAAAAGTGAAAAAATAACTTGGAAACCAAAAAGGAAAGTGGAAAGTCACTCAAATTTTTAGCTTAGAGCAGTGACACTAAATTCAGATGATATCATAGTTTTTGTCTCACTTTTCACCAGGGCTTTCTTTCCATATGATTATGGACAGACTTGCAAAAAAATGAAAGCAGATTTACCCTGTCAGTAATATCTCTTCTCATGGTAATCTGTCCTCCTGTGCATTCATTCTAGAAATTGTGTGCTACCATCACTGCACAAATATATTTTCACTTAGACCACAAAGTTTTTATATCCCAGTTATGCTCTGAATTCATACCCAGAGAGTAGCAAACCAACCCATTTCTACTTTGTGATGTCTTGATATACCTGTATTTCCAGAGACAAATTATCCACTTGGCTTTTGTGTTCTTTCTGCTGTTGGCCTAGAGCCCACCTATGTGCCCCTCGAACTGCCTAGGTAGGCTGCTCCAGTCACCAGCAGTGTAGGGATGATTCCCACCTCAGGGTCAGGTTTCCTGGCCTGGGCCCAAAAGAAGTTGTTACAAAGCTGAAAAAACTGACTATGCAGTTCGGGGCTGTTTGAGTTTCATTTCCGTAAAATTGCATCATGCAAATGAGGCATCATAAAGCATTACTGACAGAAGGAAAAGAAGAATAAATAAGCCTCCGTGTGCACCTATGTCAGTCAGGATTCTCCAGGGCAACGGAAACAGAACCAGGAGGAGTACACACACATGCGCACACACACACACACATGCATAGCTAGGCATACCCATACACATAAGCTTATATAGATTTATTCCAAGGAATTGGCTTTATGCAAGTGCAGCATCTGTAGGACAGGCTCTCAGTCTGGAAACTCACAAGCAGGGGTTGATGCTGCAGTCTTGAGGCAGAATTCTTTCTCCCTTAAGGAAACCTCAGTTTTGCTCTTAAGGTCACCCAACTGACTGGATGAGGCCCACCTACATTACTGGGATTATCTCCTTAAAGTCAACTGATTGGTGACAAGATGGTGTCACACCTACTGAATAATTAGGTAGACCAGCCAACTACTGGGTAGACACATAAAACCAAGCATCACAGTACTCAATTTGCATTCAATTTAGGCCCCAAATTGAGACCCTAGAAAGACCCTCTTAGTTCACCGTTGGTATCAATAAAACAAGCCACTGTTGCTTGGACAGTTTTGTTTTCTTTTTTATTTTTCCATAACATAATTAAGACACATATACATTTCCATAACATTTTCCCCAAAACTACGGGGAAATAAAAATAATAAAAATCAACATTCAATGAATAATGGCCCAAATACTGTGTTGAATGCTTTACATTTATAATTTCATTTTACCTCCACAGCTCTGTGGGAGGTTGGGAGGGGCTAGAAACTATGTATGATGCAACCCAGATGCATTGCTGATTGTGTGGGCCTTTTCTGAAACAACCTGGGCTCTATTGTTCAAGAGCCTTGTTGGAAGCCTATGGTGCCAAAATTGAGGGTTCATTAAGATGTCATTGTGATTCCATGTGGGCAGCAGTTCTGAGTCATGCAGTGCAAAGAAGCAATTGAGAAGGGGAGAGAAGGGAAACTATGTTACTGACCACTGATGCTTTGCCTTCGGGGACATCGTTTCACTCAATCCTCCTCACCACCCTTTTTGTTTTATTTCATTTTACAACCACCCACTTTGAGATGGAAGAAACAAAGTCTCAGAGAACCTGAAGAACTTTGTTAAGGTTCTATAGGTAGTGTCAGTTCCCTGATTCAAGCCCAGATCTCTCAATGTAAAGTCCATAAATAAACTCAAATGAACCATATCACTGATAACTCTGTATTGAGTATATCCCTCACTTTACACATAAAACCCCGTCTTGATATGTTCATAAAGTCACTGTTAAAGCAATGACGATTATGACCGCTTACATTATATAGTACAGAGCTCACATCTCAAACACCTGTTGAAGATACATGGAATGATAAAGTTAGGAGTCCTGGTTGGTCACACTAAGAACACCACCATAAATGAGTCCCCAGGTTTCTGAGTCAGGTCCTCACATTTTTAAACATGCCAAAGACTCCAAGAATGGTATAGGTTCAGAGGGATGAGTATGCCTCAGCCAAGCTCAAAGGAGGTACAAGTATCAACCAGACACAAAATTCCTAAATCATGGAATATCCTTTCTTCATGAGAAGGTTCGAGTCACAGTCTGGCCTCTCATGGCACTCTGTATCCATCTTCTACTCTCACCCCCTGGCTGATCTGCCCCAGCCATGCTGGCCTTCCTGAAATACAACAAGCTTATCCCCACTTCCAGGCCTTTGCACTGACTCTTCCCACCGCTTGGGATGATGTCCCCTCAGACATTCACTTGCCTCCTTCCTTCACCTCTTTCCTTCAGTTGACCGGTGAGATCGTCTTGGCTCGGTCTTTAAATTAGCAGTCCCCGCAAGAACGCTCCCTCAGCCCTCATTTGCTTCATTTTTCCCCATAACACTTACCACCATCTGACACAATATACAGTTTATTTATTTGTTTAAATGGTCTCCTCCAACCCGGATATGTGCTTTCTTAGAACAAGGATATGAGTCTGCTCTCATTCACTGGTGTGCCTGGCACATAGTGAATATTCAGTAAATATTTATTGAACAAATGAATGGGTAGACAGATGGATGAATGGATGAATGAATGAATGAATGAATGAAGCAAGCCAATAAGCAATATTTTCTATTCAGGGCACTTTCATACTAGACAATGATGTAGCAGGAAAATCCAAATAATTATTTGAAGTGAATTTGAAAGCAGAGCAAGACAGAATGTATAGTTTTAGTGTTTTCACCCAGACTACCATTTGGCACCAAAAGAACATCCACCCCCAAGGCTCAGCTTCCCTCTCCCTAGGCAGGGACAGCCACCCCAGCAGACTTGCATCTTTCTTTCTTCACTGACCACCTTCCTATGGTTGAGTCATCCTTCCTGATTTAATTAACCTGATCTGTTCTGGGCAAGCCTGAATGAGGCTTAGAAACCATTCTCTGTCTGGGTGACTTTGAATATAACTTATCTCATCAATTGTGTGTTGATTTTATTAGTATACAGAGCTCAAAATTTTAGAGCCCTCTATCATCCTCACTGATGATCTCTTCTAATGAGGAGGTGAGAAGCAGAAATGACACCCCCTTATTCATATTTCTAAGACGTCAGATAAAATGACTTGCTCAGATCCACAGTGATACAGCTGGCATGGCAGCTTAGGTGGCCTGATTCCTACGTGACGAATGATCCTGCTCAGCTGTCTGCCTCCTACAGTCTCTTTCCATTCTCTCATTTATCATCTCTCTCCTTAAGAGATGTGTATGTATTAGTCCTTAAGCATGTGTAGATATTAGTCTTACAAATGTGAATGACGCGGGATAAGAATGACCTTTTCCAAAATAAAAAGGGCAGCCAAAATCATTTTTAGCACTTCCTGTATACCAACATCAACTGAAAATAAGAAGTTATTATGTGGCTGCCAACATTTTACATAAGTGTAAGAAAGCATAAGAATAACAATGGATTGGCGAGTTGACACAGTCACGGAATTACATAAAGCCACGTGGATGGAGATTTCCTTCCCATCACTGGTTTAGAATGAAGAGTGCACTGAGGTATTACCAGCAAAATGAAAGGCCCATGGCAGAAGTGCGGATGCTGCAGCTCTGGAGTTTTCCATTAAAGAGTCTGGCAGGGAAAATGGCAGATACCAGACCCCCTCCTCTACTCAAGTGTGAAGGCTGGGGCTGCATTCCAGGAAAGTAAACACGAACATGGGAATCATTCAAAATGACACTTGGAACCAAGTATTTAATGGATTTAAATGGAATGGCATTATCGTTGTGGTGGGGGGGATAGTAGGGGGGGAAAAAAACCCTTCCCCTCCTAAAACTTGACAGAATTCATTATATCCCACACAGTCAAACTTATTTTAAATCGTAGGTATGAATATTGTGAACAGCAATTTCCATTTTAAATGATAATCACTGCATTGCAGTTTTACTTATTCTGACTAGCAGACGCATCCATGAATTATTTATTGGGGTAGGACTGTGGCCTTGTGAATGACTTGAGTTTACTTCGCAAAAAACTCTCAGAGGAAAAAGGACCGTTAGCTCTATGATCCCTGTTTTATAAATGAGACAACAGAGCCCAAAGGAGGGAAAAGGCACATCCAGGGTTACTGATGGACTTGGAGCTAGCATTCCTAATCAACAAAGAGCAGTCTGTGTCCAGCTAAAGAATCCAGGGGTCCCAGTCCTGGTGGTCCATCCTCTGAGTTTTGGTAGACATCAGTATATGTGCGATGTTACTGTTTTAAGTGTGCACCCGGCATATGGTTGATAGTTTTATATGACAGCTTCTTTGGTGGTTCATCAAAAGCCTCACTAGTTTGGAGGCAGGGCGTGTTTCATGTCCAGCAGCAAGAAGGAGGGCTAGCAGAGGGTGCAAGTAAGATATCCTTTAGTCAGTTTTATTTCGTGCCTACTATGTGCCAGTTCCAGACAATATACTAGGTTCTGAGGGCCCAGCAGCAAACACGGTTGATATCGTTGACCCTCATGAAGTCTTGCTAATTTGCCTCATTAAAATGAGTCATGACCCCTAAACCCCCTTCAAATGGCATGTGGACCTTAGTGTAGGAAGAAGAGACCCTGGCATCACCAGAGCTTAACTGGTGGAATGGAAGGGAGAAGCTGGGGGGTTGGGAGGAAGACACTCCGTAGGGAAGCTGTAAATTAAAATCATTTATAACCCTCACTTTGCAAAATGTAGCCAGATAACTCCCCTAGAGGTTTCAGAAAGCAGATTTCAAAATATTGGAAATGTAACTAATCAGCTTTCTAAAGACTCTGCATGGTCACTGCTTCCCCCTGAGAAGCTGACTGTGGGGACGCAGCAGTGCAGTTACCATTCCCATCCATTGGCTGTTCAGCTTGGCTTTTGGTCATCCTTATTCTTGTATGTGTTGGTATAGAAAGACCCTATAGATAGCCCTTGACATAGCACCTAATTAGAAAGAAATTAAAATTCACTAAAACACTAGCTTGCTGGATCCTTGTGTTTTCACGACCTATCTTCTCTTTTGGCTAAATCTATGAGAAAAGTTGATGAGTTAGTAAACAGTTTTTTACCAATGGTAACTTTTCCATTTACCTCTCAGAGCCAAAACACGATTAAGACAGTTAAATAGTACAGTTTTCTCAAGATTGTATAAACTAAATACACTGCAGTGTTCCATAACTGGACTAAAACTCTTCTGGATGCCTGAGAATTGACAACAAGTATGACTTGGTGAATTGTTGCCCAAAAATATTGGACCCCCACGGAGAATAAGTTGTGAGTCCGGAGATGATAACTGAGTTTTCTGCAATAATCTTAGGATTCTGCAAGAGTAGTGACATCCTTAATTTGTTTTGCCTTTTCTTCTTTAAGAGTTTTAGTAATATTCCTATTAGTGAGAATGTTTTTTCATTTCATCTTTATTTTAAGCAAATAATATGAAAATCTGGATTTATTCAAACAAGAAATCAGAAGGTGACTCCTCTTCCAGAATGGATTCATAAAATACATTCCTTTAAATCCAATTAAAAAAAAAAATCTGTTGAGCACTTTCTCATTGCAAAGTACTATGTTAGATTCTCCTCACTTAGTCATTACATGTATGTTTATCAAGGGCATACCATGAGCCAGGTAGTGTTCTGGCATGAAGGATATAGCCACTGACAAGTTCTCACAAAACTTACATTCTACCCTGGGTCTGTTTTTAAATTTCCCACTTACAGATGTCTTTTCAGGAACATGAGTACGGTATAAAGAAAAATACACTTAGACATTCCACTATTGGTTTTTAGAAAATTGAGGAAAGTCTGTCTCATATGTCAGGATGTACTGATTTGCTATTGTAGCCTATCCACTTCCTAGTTGTATAAATGGGGAAAGTTATTCACCGTCTCTGTGCCTCAGTCTCTAAACTGCAAAATGGAAATAACAGAAGTCCCCACCTCATGGCTCTGTTTTGGGAATTAAATGAATTAACACAAAGTACTTAGAAAAGAGCTCAAAAATGTTATTAGCTTCGTTATATTATCATTATTGCCCATTGATGTCTACATCTGTTAAATGGCAACATCATGTAATCTGTTTAGTATTCATTGTCATTTATTATCTCTAAGTGACCAAAATGTCTATTACTTTGTATGCTTGTAATAATTTTCAGTTGCAACATCCATATTTTAATATGATAAGAACATCTTCAGTCTCCACATAAACGAAAATTTCCACGTAGGCTATAAATCATACATAATTCTTCTTATTTGATCTTGAGTCAATGGATATAGCTAGATGCTAGGCAGTTCCTTTGTGTCCTCTGTTCTGCACATGTGATTGTTTCATTTATGATTTTTCTAAGTTATAGTCCATCATCCCATAGTTATTTTTCTGGAAATTACACCACAGATAGCAATTTTGACTTGATAGAGAAGTGCAGGCAATTTTTCTGCTCCACAATGAAAGCAATACAAGCCTTTGATGATAATTATTCCTCTTGTACCTTCTCGTGATAAAGGAAATCTTTCAATTGCACCTTTCAGGTGAAGCTGTGGTGTTTTGTCATTAGCAGTAAGATGTTATATTCGAAGATTTCTAGGTCAGCATTGAATCATTTTATTTGAAAAAAAAAAAGAAGAAGAAGGAAAAAATGTGAAGACTGACAAAAATATATGTATTACCTTAACATTGCTACTTTTGAATTTAGTTTTAATATTTCTTCCTATGAGAAAGAGTATTTTGCTTAAATTTTCTTACACGGTTACTTGGTCACTCCTTCTCCAATGTAGGAGCCAAGGCGTTTACAGGCTGCCAACAAATTCATGAGCTACCAGAGACATATTATTAGCATGAGCCATTGCCACAGCCCCACATGTTATCACCTGACAGGGAGACAGAGACCAGTCTATCCTGGGACCACGCCGTTCGGCCCTTGTCTGCATGAGAAGCTGTGGCAGACACAAAGCCTGTGGGCAGACACGCTCCTGCCTAATTAAAAATTCACATCCCCAGGTAGACGGTGATGACAGATCCTCAAAGTGTGTCAAACCGACTAATAAATAAAAGTATGCTAGTGGCTCATCGAGGAAGAGATTGTTGGTGACGTAAGTACTGTTCTTCTAGTCATGTGGCAAAGAGTCCATGGAGGGACTGGGAGTTCCTAACATGAAAGTAAACAATGGGATGGGAGGAAAAGCATTCTGAGCAGAGGGAATCCCATGGAGATCCCATGACAAGTGTGGCACGAATAGCTGAAAGAAGCCTGAGTGAGCCTGCCTGCAAGACACAGAACTGGAAGAAAGACGAGAGAGGAGGCAGTCTCCAGAGAACAGTGCCGTCAGCCTTTGAAGCCAAGGATGACATTCTTATTTCCCACCTCTAGTATTATCAGAATTCTCTCTCATTGGTATGAGTGTCATATTTTTGTTCGGTAACTCAGGTAGTGAAAGGTAGAGCAATGTATCATAGGTTGAAGGGCTTTTAAAGATTCCTTTCTGTCACAAATCTGGTTCATCTGTGTGACCGTCATTTATCTGGTCCCTGCACATTTAATGCTTCCAGAATTGGATTTAGTTTTAATACTTATTCCCCTCGGGGAAAAAAAAAAAATAAGTAATTTGTGTAAATATTCTCACTTGTTTTAACCGAATTTAGTTTTAATCCTTCTTCCCTAAGAAAAAAATGTAACTATGACTTCAAGCTTCTTTTGAAATCCCAAAATAAGAAACGGTAAGATAAGTAAGAAATGCTGGTTGCCCTCAAGATGCCAGCAAGGTGGAGACGGCAGACTGAAAGGCACTAAGAACTACGGGCACGTCATGAGCGAAGTGTTCTAGAAGCCAGAGGCTGGTGTAGCCCGCTAGCCAGCTGTGGAGAATCAGGGAAACCCCACAGAAGTAACTCTGGAACTGGGTGGGGAAAGAAGTAAGATTCTGTAAGGAGTGGGCCTGAAGACGCGAGGGACTTCCTGGCAATGGAAACAGCTCAGGCAAAGACACAAACAGGGCGTGAGGCCTTTGGAAAATGGGGAGGGTTGTCAGCGGGACATGAAACGGAAGCATCATCGTGTGGACAGATTGGGCAGAACCACATGTGTCACGGCCAAGAAAATGGATAGCATCTTACCGACCGCAGGAAACCAATGCAGCGCCTTCAGCATGGAGTCCCACAGTCCAATCTGTTACAAGGAAGAGGACTCCTGGCCCTGTGGAAAGTGGCGTGATGGGGAGAGCGAAAACCTTAAAATGATTTCTGGTTAGTTGCTTCCGAAGACACCCACCAGTTTCCCATGTAGATAAAAATGAGGACAGCAATGTTTACATTCTTCTTTGAAAGTTACTTTGGAACACTCACTATGTGTTTTAAAATATAAATGCAGTAAAATGCGAATATATCATTTCAGTATGAGACTGGTTCTTAAATCTCACTAACGAAAGTGATCCAGAGGTGTAATCGTTAGGGCCTACCAAAATGTGTTCTAGTTTATTTTTTTAAATTATTAACAGGTTACTTAGTTGTACTTAGGGGAAAATAATAGACTGATTTCCTCTAACAAAGGCAAAAAACAAACAATCAAACAGGACTTAAATATGAGAAAAAAGCAGGATAGGCCCCCCAAAAAAAAGTCATTTTGGAACACGAACTTTGATTTTCATACTTGGAGTACAATGCTGAGTAGCTGGCAGCCGGCAAAAAAGCTGGTCAGGGGATTCTGCCCTTGAGCAGCCAAGTGGCTCATCAAAAGCACCATTTCAGTTGTTTGTTTATGCTCCAGAAGACCCAAGGGGGTTAACTTGGACACTCAGGAAACAGGCAGTCTCTGCTTTCTGCATTATGTCCCTCAGTGTATCCTTTGTCAGCACCTCCAGCCCATTTTAGGCCAGGTCTGCACAATTTCCTTATTCAAATTGTTCACTGGTCATCAAAAAGGTAAATTAAAGAAGCCAAGGCAATCCGGATTTTAAATGAAACTGCAAGAAAAAAAAATAAAATACACTTCCCCTGCAATAGGCATAGGAATTTATGCCCGAGCGTGCTCTCCCACATGAAGGCTGCCTCTCCCCTCACTATCTCACCTTCTCTCCGTGGTCAGCAATCAGGCCACCTTGTCTTTCTTCAAGATGTGCCTGTGCCGGGTACTGTTATGGTGACCGGCTTTTTCCTGTTTTGGTACCGAAATCCCACCTCCTGTGAATCCCCTGAGAAACTCCTCAGTCCCAGGCATAGTGGGACAGTTGGTCACCCCAGTACTTTGCCCCTGGATTATAAGAATTAACTCCACACTGCAGGGGTAATAAGACCCAGGAACACTGCACCTTGAAGAGGTTGCAGGAAGTATTTTGCATTTCCTATCAAATTCTTGCAGTCATTTTTCAAAAAAGGTTGTATTTATTTTTTTGAGAGAGAGACTGAGCGAGAGAGAGAGTGAATGAGAGAAAGAGCACCAGCAGGGTGGGAGAGGCAGAGGGAGAAGCAGACTTCCCACGGAGCAGGGAGCCCCCGAGGCTCAGTCTCAGGACCTTGAGATCATGACCTGAGCCGAAGGTAGACGCTTAACTCACTGAGCCACCAGGGCCCCTCGGCAATTTCTTTTGGCTGTGGTAAAATATACAATACGTAAAATGTACCATTCACCATTTTTCATTTACTTATAAGTAAATAAATATTTTTGATTTTTTATTATTTATTACTTTTAATTTTTTATTGAAGTATAATTAACATGCTATGTTAAATTAGTTTCAGATGTATAATATAATGAAGCAATAGTTCTGTACACTACTCAGTGCTTGATCCCCTTTATCTATGTCACCCATCCCCCTACCCACCTCACCTCTCGCAACCACCAGTTTGTTCTCTCTATGTAAGAGTCTGTTTTTTTGCTTGTCTCTAAATGTTTCCTACTTTCTTTTTTTTAAGATTTTATTTATTTGTTAGAGAGAGAGAGAGCACAAGCAGGGAAAGCAGCAGGCAGAGGGAGAAGTAGGCTCCCGGCTGGGCAAGGAGCATAATACAGGACTGGATCCCAGGACCCTGGGATCATCATGACCTGAACCGAAGGCAGACGCTAAATCTACTAAGCCACCCAGGCATCCCCAAATGTTTCCTAATTTAAACAGCCCACTCAGTCTTTCTGCTCAGCTTCTTATATTTCAGTTACCAATCCATGGTCAGAAATGGAAGAATTTCTGACAGAGGTTTTAACTAATCTGACAGAAATGCTGAATTCAAATTCACCTTCGAAGAAAAGGCTGCTTTTAATTCCTAAACTGTTGCCCTAGAATGCCACTAGCCCTCAGGCCACACTCAGCTTTTTGGGATAGCCACTTGCCAGCGGTAGCTGATGCTATCGGCTTTTAAATGTAGGGGAAGCAGCACAGGAGAGCTAACCTTGTTCTAAAGGAAACAGATACATCCTCAAACTACTGCTTTTCACATGCCTTGAAACCATTTCCTTGAAATTTCTTGAAATCCACCAGTGTGTTAGATTTCACTGACCTAATCCCTATAAACATGGCCAGAGCTGATTTCCAGCTTGTATATACAGGCTCCTAAACAACTCTAACTCTAATCTTTTATTATGTGGTGAATAGCTGTAACAGGAAAGACCATCACTGCTTCTCCCTTTCCTCGCTACTCCTTCCCAGCAACCTAAAACACCTCTTCCCACATCCCGCACTAGTGCCTAGTGCTTGGATTGCAAGTGCCAAAACCTTTGCCTTTCTGTCCCCTGCTTCATGTAGACACAGATTGTGCTTGGAGCTGCCAAAAGCAGTGTGCCAGTGTCAGTCAGAAGTGACTG
Organism: Mustela erminea; assembly: GCF_009829155.1. NCBI lineage: Eukaryota > Metazoa > Chordata > Mammalia > Carnivora > Mustelidae > Mustela > Mustela erminea. The sequence goes on from NC_045614.1 coordinate 150,893,134, forward strand.
CCCCAGGCTGGCTACATGCACTGAAGGCTCGTGGCACTGAAAGAGGACCACACTCAGAGGCAGGTACCCCACATCTGAAGAGCTCCAGCAGCACAAGCTCAGAATTCTGGACTTTAGCTTGACCGATTTTTTCCTTTTTTTTTGATTTTGCTTTCTTTTGTTTTATTCTTAGTTTGAAGTCCTCAGGCCTTCTCTGAACTAAAATGTTCAGAAAATGAACATTATGATAATTGGTAATTGTACAAGCACTTTGCAAACATCAAGTGCTTCATAAAGTTGAAATGATACCAAATTCAGTGACAGGTTTATAAGCCTGAAGGCCCTCAGACTCACTATGCAGATATAAACAAAGAATTTTATTACATTTTTATTATTTTTAAATTCTAGCTGATTTTATGTGACATTTAAGATTATGATGAGCATGTAAGTCGCCTCTCAGTCTACAGATATACCTTATTGAGAAATCTTTCTCCCTAGATATCTGGCACCTACAAATCCCATTCCTTTGAAGAAGACCCACTGTGAAATGGATATACCTCATGTCTCCATCAATTAGGCCATGAAGAATCCATATCCCTTAAATTCCTAGAAACTTAAAATCTTCAAAATCAAACAGGAAGAAATAGAAAAATTTGAACAGAATGATTACTAGTAACAAAAGTGAATCAGTAATCGAAAAACTCCCAACAAACAAAAGTCTAAGACCAATAGCTTCATAGGTGAATTCTGCCAAACATTTAAAGAAGAATCAATATCCATTCTTCTCAAACCACTTCAAGAAATAGGAGAGGAAGGAAAGTTTCCAAGTCCATTCTATGAGATCAGCATTACTCTGATATCAAAACCAGATAAAATCACCATAAAAAAAAAGAGCTATAGGCCAATATCCCTGATAAGCATAGGTGCAAAAATCCTCACCAAATAGTAGCAAATCAAACCCCACAATACATTAAAAGAAGTATTTGCCACGATTAAGTGGGATTTATTCTAGGGATGTAAGGGTGGTTCAGTATTTGCAAATCAACCAATGTGATACATCACATTAACAAGAGGAAGGATAAAAACCATATGACCTTCTCAATAGATGCAGAAAAAGAATTTGAATGCAACATCTATCTATTCAAAGTAAAAACTCTCAACAGAGTGGGTTTAGAAGAAACATGCCTCATAAAACTCCATGAGTTTCTCCATGAGAAATATGCCTCAATAAACTCTACGTATGAACCCCACAGCTAACATCATACTCAACGGTGAAAAACTGAAGGCATTTCCTCAAACATCAGGAACGAAGCAAGGATGGCCACTCTTACTACCTTTGTTCAACATAGAACTAGAAGTCCTAGCTGTAGCAACCAGACAAGAACAGAAATAAAAGGCATCCAAATTGGTCAGAAGAAAAACTGTCACTATTTGCAGATGACATGATACTATATAGAGAAAATTCTAAAGACTCTTCTGAAAAATTATTAGAACTAATGAAGAATTCAGTCAAGTTGTAGGTTACAAAATTAAAGTACAGAAATCTGTTGTGTTTGTACACACTAATAATGAAGTAACAGAGAAATTAAGAAAACAGTTCTATTTAAAATTGCACCGAAAAGAATAAAATATTTAGAAATAAATTTAATCAAGGAGGTGAAATACCTATACTCTGAAAACTTTAAGACAATGATGATAGAAATTGAAGAAGACACAAACAAATGGAAAGATACACCATGCTCATGGATCAGAAGAATTAATATTGTTAAAATGTCCATATTACCCAAAACAATCTACAGATTCAATGCAATCCATATCAAAATGCCAGTAGCACTTTTCATAGAACTAGAACAAATAATCCTAAAATGTGTATGGAACCACAAAAGACCTTAAATAGCCAAAACAATTTTGAAAAAAATGAACAAAGCCAGAGGTATCATAATCCAAGATTTCAAGATACTCTACAAAGCTATAGTAATCAAAATGCATGGTACTGGCATAAAAATAGACACACAGGTCCCAGAAATAAACCCATGCCTATATGGTCAATGAATCTATAACAAAGGAGGTAAGAATATGCGGTGGGGGAAATTCCAATTCTTCAGTAACTGATGTTGGGAAAACAGGACAGCTACATGTAAAAGAATAAAACTAAACCACTTGTTTACAGCAGACACAAAAATAAACTTAAAATGAGTTAAAGCCCTAAATGTGAAACCTGAAACCATAAAACTCCTAAAAGAAAACATAGGCAGTAATCTCTTGGATATGTGCCTTAGCAACATATTTATGGGTATGTCACCTCGGGCAAAGGCATAACAGTAAAATAAACTATTGGGACTACCTCAAAATGAAAAGTTTTTGCACAGTAAAGAAAATTATCAGCAAAACTAAAAGACAGCCTACTGAATGGAAGAAAATATTTGCAAATGACATATCCAATAAGGGGTTAATATTCAAAATATACAAAGAACTTACAGAACTCAACACCAAAAAAATCTAATTAAAAAATAAGCAGAAGATGTGAATAGACATTTTTTCTAAAGAAGATACACAGATGGCCGACAGACGCATGAAAAAATGTGCACCATTGCTAATCATCAGGGAAATGCAAATCAAAACCACAATGAGATACCACCTCATACCTGTCAGAATGTCTAGAATCAAAAAGATGATAAATTATAAGTATTGGCCAAGATATGAAGGAGAGGGGTCCTCGGGCAATGTTGGTAGGAATATATGTTAGAACAACCACAGTGGAAAACAATACAGAGGCTCCTCAAAAAATTTAAAAATAGAAATACCATATGACCCAGTAATTTCACTACTGGCTATTTATCCAAAGAGAATAAAAACACTAATTCAAAAGGATACAGGCACCCCAATGTTTATTGCAGCATAATTTACAGCAGCCAAGGTATGGAAGCAACCCAAGTGTCCATCCATAAATGAATAGATAAAGAAGGTGTGGTATATGTACATAATAGAATATTACTCAAGCATAAAAAAAGATGAGGTTTTTTTGGTTTGTTTGGGGGGTTTTTTGCCATTTGTGACAACACAGGTGGACATAGAGGGTATTATGCTAAGTAAGAAAAGTCAGACAGAGAAAGACAAATACTGCATGATTTCACTTACATGTGATATCTAAAAAACAAAAAAAACCCAAACTTTTAAATACAGAGAACAAACTGGTGGTTGTCAGAGGGGAAGTGGATGATGAGATAAATAAAATAGGTAAAAAGTATTAAAAAGTACAAACTTCCGGTTATAAAAGAAATAAACCACAGAGATGAAAAGTACCACACAAGGAATATAGTCAGTAATTGGTAATAATATTGTATGATGACTACATTTATTGTGATGAGCAGTGAGTATTAAATAGAATTGTTGAATCACTATGCCATATACCTGAAATTTATACAAAATTGTATGTCAACTATACTTCAATTAAAAAAAAAATCTCTAATCTTGCATAACCCCCCTTATATGTGGAATCTAAACAATTCAAGCTCATAAAGGTAGGAAGTATGGGGGGTTACCAGGGCTGGGGTTTGGGGAAAATGGGAAGATGTTGGTCAAAGGGTATAAGGTTTCAGTTATGCAGGATGAGTAAATTCTAGAGATCTACAGCATGGAGACTGTAGTTAAGAATACTGCATTATAGGGGCGCCTGGGTGGCTCAGTCATTAAACATCTGCCTTCAGCTCAGGTCATGATTCAGGAGTCCTGGGATCAAGCCCTGCATTGGGCTCCCTGTTGGCGGGAAGCCTGGTTCTCCCTCTCCCATTCCCCCTGCTTGTGTTCCCTCTCTCACTGTGTGTCATTCTGTCAAATAAATAAATAAAATCTTAAAAAAAAAAAAAGAATACTGCATTATATACTTAAAATGTGCAAAGATAGTAGACCTTATGTATTCTCACCACACACACACACACACACACACACACACACACACACACAAATGGTAACTGTGAGGTGATGAATTTTTAATTAGCTTAATTGTGGTAATCATTTCACAGTGTATTTGTATATCATAACATCACATTGTACACCTTAAATTTATACAATTCTTATTTGTCAATTATTCCTCAGTAAAGCTGGGGAAAAAAAATAATAATCCCTATCGTTGACCTTCCAGCAAGTAGAAGCTGGTGCTCTTCAGCGGAGGCCCTTCCTTCCTGCCGTAGTCATTGTGAGAGCTGTTTTTGTTCCTGTTAGGAATTATAGATTGAATCCCTGATGAACATAGCTCTCTCAATCTTCTGCAAATCTTTGAAAATGTTGTCTAGGCCATTTAGAAGAGACAGATTAGATTTAAAACTGAGTTTTCCAAACTGCTGATTAGAACTCACTAATTGTTCTCAAAATCAATTTAGTGGGTCCTAGCCAGCACTTTTTAACAGATAAAAGTAGAATAGAGAAAATATGAGCTTGCATTGCAAAATTAGAAAAAATAGTATTTCATTAAACTTTTTGGGGGGGCACAGAGTGGGTGGCGTGTGGGCGTGCGCATGGGCACTAATTTATGCTCTATAACGTGTTTCTTAACTGGAGTCCTGATGAAAAAGATGGGATACTTGACCTGTGCTGTCCTGGAACCCTTATCCAGGAACTCCCAGGCCTTTTCACCTAATTGCTTTAAGTGCCAGGCCAGATTGAAGGAGCTGTGAAGAGCTCAGAGGAGAGAGAGCCATCAACTCTCCTGTGTTATTTCCGAAGAGTTCTTGGAGTTAGCAGATCTGAGCTGGACTTTGAGGAAAACATAGAATTTGACAAGTAGCAGTTAGAGGGAGGCAGAGGAAAGGCCAGATGTAGGAGACAGAAATGCAACTCAAGAGCTATAGCACAGAACGAATTTGAAGATCTGGCTTCTAGACCTGCCTCAGCCCCTCATCCATGGAACCTCAGGTTCGAGACCTGCTCAGAGCCAATAGTTTCTAATCTGTGAGATGAGTATAATTCTATCTTCCCCACTCTATAACCATAATTTTTAAATGGAAAAGGTTAAATGAACCCACTTTGAAAATTATGAAGTACTGAATAATGCTTATTTGGGTAATGCTTCTTAAGTTTTATAGGCAAAGCAAAGGTAAGAATGGGGGAAAGTATTATGTATGCTTGGGATAAAATGAGGATGGCAACTTGGCACTTTTAAGTTTGGGTATTAGAGAAGAAGGACTTAAAAAGCTGTGTTTATGGAACTCTGTAAAGATTTTGGTATCAGGTGAAGGTGTCTGGATTTGATTCTGTAGATAATGAGGAGTCTGATGATTTGTAGACATGGGAGTGACACACAGTCTTGTTTAAGAAAGATTGATCTAACAGCATTGATTAGACAAGGGCCTAAATGACGGTTCTTGAAATAGGAATAGGAAGGAAAGGGGTTGATGCTAGAAAACTCTGGCCTCAAATTCACAGATTCCAATCTGTGGTACTAGGGGTATCAGGGCTGCTGAGAGGAAAGGCCAGGAAGGTGCAGTTACAGGGAAGTGTGGGGTCCTGAGTGGCTGGGTGGTTCCAGCCCTCCTGACTGTGACTCTATTTCTGTCAGTCACAGAAACAATGGAGGCAGGAAGACTGCTTTGGGGGAGAAGACAAGTTGTTGGTTTGCCCCAGGTGGAAACTTATTTGTATGAGCCTGCTCTGTCTTCTTGCTGAGCCCATTCTTTGGAATAAACAAGCCACTCACTCATTCTCCTCATAAATGGAGTTGTCTAGACCTCTGAGTGAACTTCTTTTTTCTTCTGAGCTGCTCTCTCATAGAGATATGCTGTGCAATTAATATCCTACTGAAAAAGAGACAGAACACTTACATAGTATTTTATAAAAATTCAGTCACATCAACCTGTTTTGTTTATAGACTTCACTTAAATGACCCTCTGGTAAACTTATTTTCTGAATACATCACTGATACTATATCCAACCAAGTCAAGTTCAAACTCATTGGTCTGGAGCAGCATGGAGTCAAATAACCAGATTTAAATCTTTGCCAGTTACTAGCTGTGTGATGCTGAGGAAGTTGCTTGAACTCTGTGAACCTTGATTTCCTAATCTTTAAAATGGGGATGATAATCATGATAATACCCATCTTTCAGGATTGTTGTATGAGTTATTATATTAAACTTAGTAGGGGCACCTGGGTGGCTCTGTTGGTTCAACGACTGCCTTCAGCTCAGGTCATGATCCTGGAGTCCTGCGTGGAGCTCCCTGCTCTGCAGAGTCTGCTTCTCCCTCTAATCCTCCTGCACCTCATGCTCTCTCTCTTATTCTTTCTCTCTGAAATAAATAAATAATATTTAATTTAAAAAAAAAAAAAACCTTAGTAATTATACCTAACATAGAACTTAGGAAAAAAATAGGCCCTCAATAAAGGGCTGCTACTGTTATTATTATATAAGGGGTTGAATTGCTGTGCTCCACCCTCCTTGCTAGTACACACTATGGCTTTTCCCTCATTCCATGGGTTGACGCTTACCCAGGTTCTACCCAAGGAGAGGAGCTTCCAGGACTGACCTTGAATCACCTGCTCTGCAAGAGCAAAAAGGCTGTTACTGCCTCGCCTCTCTCCAGTATAACACCTTTCAGCTCACCTGTAGTCTTTTCAGGCAAAATAACTTTGTTCTAGGCCAACAGTGGTCTGAAAATGCCATGTGTCCCTCACTGGGAGTAAACACACAGAGGTAGGTGTACTCCATGTGTACCAAGTGTATCACTCTGGCCTCCCAGTAGCCAGGAGCAAGTATCTGGAGTGGGGGAATACGGAGTCCCCACAGCTGCAGTCAGCGGAGACCTGGGGCATCTGGCTTCCTCCTGCCCCGTGATCAAGAGAATTGCTGGAGATCCTATCTGGCCATGAAACTCCCTATTTTCGATAATAAAATATGAGTGCAAGCATCATACTCAAGCATTACTTTCAGTGAATAGAGGGTTCCTTGTGAGAAAAGTCAGGTATTCTCCAGAAAAACCAGAAATCATATTCAGTGAGCATATAGACTGGCCCAGGGGTCACAGAACAGCTAGATTACGAACCGAAGTTGTGGTTTTGGACCCCAGCTTTGCTGGCATTTTTGAGTGAACCACTCTAAACTCAGCTACCCCATCTGTACAGTACATGGAATATACTTCCTATGCTTTAAGGATGAGAGAAAGTCCCCTAACACACAGCAGTCTGCACACGAGTTCAGGAACCCCTGAGGCCTTGACAACTCGTGACTCCCACACAGTATCCTCCATGTATTTTGGAAGCTAGAGCTCACATTTCAGTATTTTCTGTCTATTTATGTATCCAACCAAAGCCATATTGCACAATGGAAATGCTTAAAAAAAATACTTCATTGAGAATTTGACCAAACAAAAGCCACTTTTATGAAAAGGAGTATATACTCTTTCACAGTTTTGTGTGAAGAAAGGAAAGAGGTGCTAGCTGGCTGTTGCACACTTGGGATCTATTTTCCAGGAATAGGGCACACTTGTCATGTTTTTATTCTTACAAACTTGAAAGAATGTAATAGCCCACTCTGATGGCATATAGTTAATAAAGGTACTTTCCTAGACTCCCAGGAAGTAAATAACTGACCTTTTAACTTCCTATGATTCTATCACAGGAAGCATACATGAAAATGAAAGAAATAAATGGAATAAAATCCAATATGCCACCACCAATAGCTGCTTACCTTCTCCTCCAGCTTCCAGAATAGCCTGATTTTACCTCATTTCTGATAGACCCAAAGAAAGCCATCTTGCATTGTTCCTGACAAGCCATACACGTATCTTTTTTTAGGAGGCTCCCTAAATTGTCCCCTTATGAATATTTTTTCTAACTGGATCTTCTTCTTCATCTTGGTTTTAGATTATTTCTTTCATGACAGAGTAGAAATATCTGCTCTCTCACAGGTTATCTATAAAATACATCTCGAGTGTTTGCAGGAAGTGTTTAACTTAGCTCTCCTAAGTTAAATAGGTTGGCTGTGGATAAGGGTGGACAGTTGACAACTTTGGTGGCCTTTTTGCTTTAGCACAGACCAGGAGAAATTTTTCTCTATTTTCAGATAGGGGAACTGAGGTTCAGCAAAGCTAAGGCATGGGACATCCCCATCCAGGGGCCCTTTCCCTATCTTGTGCTTTATAGCTCTGGACCACAACTGGGTGTAGTTTCCGTTTGATTTTGATTTAGCTAAAAAAGCCTACAATTTCTTTTAACAAATTCTCTTTAGAGGAATTTCATTTTTAGTCCTTTACTTATCTGAGCCATCTTCTTGATTTCCCCTTTTCTATTTCGCAGCAATCCATTTGTTAACACGGACAAATAAAATGATTCCCGTTCCTTTCACACACTACCATCTGATTAAAACATACTAAAAGTCCCTCTTCCATTAAAACCCTACATCCTTGGTTGCCATGCTTGTGGAATTTCCTAAGCTAGGACATGACAAAAGTCAATGACAGAACATACTTTGGACGATCCTTGATGACAAGAATCTTATCCCTCATCTCATAGGCTCACAAATTATCACATTTTGGAGTTCTAGCAATTGCGTTAGCATACATCTTCTACCAGATCCAAGTTCAGGTCCTTGAATTGTTAGATGCTTTTTGTTTATTTGAGGTTTAGTTGGTGAGGAAAAAATTCCATTTCCTTTCATTTGCTTTTCCGGAGTAACTAGTCATTTTCCTTTTTGGAAAAAAAGAAAATTTAGACTTGTCCTTGGCTGTGATATCACCTATTATGCAGTGAAGGATATTGACAACAGTCATCTGAACACTTTCGTGGAGTTCGAAAGTAAAATTCTTTCTCACTGTTTTTCTCTTGTGTTCTAATAGTGAGTGTTTTCTTTCTTTCCCTTTCATTTTATAAAAACACTATAGTTTAGGTTTAGGTTTTAATAAAAAGTTGTTTATAGTTTAGTTTATAGTTTAGGTTTTAATAAAAACACTATAGTTTAAAAATTCACTTAGTGCAGAAAAAGAAATGAAGATGTTGGATGATTATTTTTTTAAGTATATTTTTTCAGCAGCAAGTACCAGTTTTTCTCCAGCAATTAGCTCAGCACTCATTTACTGAAAACAATGAGAAAATTAAGTCAGGTTCTCCTTTGAGTCAAGTTATGTTTTTTTTATCTTCTCTCTCCATTTTTTTTTCCTGATCTGGACTGCAGTTTTTTGTGTACAATGATGTTCCTTTACCCTTAGCAAATGAAAAAAATAGAATATTTTGCCCACAAATTTATTATGCTGTGAGAGTTTTAACTGGAATATAGGGAGAGATCTATATTCAGATAAGAGGATATACAAGCCTGAGCTTGTCTTTGAAATTTGTTTTGTCTGTGCTTGGGCCTTGCTACAAATTTGAGGGGAGAGGGAATAGTTAAAATTAGACCTAGTTCTCTTTTGCCCTTTAGGATAATCAAAAAGGAATTCTTTAAAATCAGTGACTTTAAAGATTTATAACTTCATTTTTTTATAGATTTTATTTATTTATTTGAGAGAGAAAGAGTGTATGCATGAGCAGGGAGGAGGGGGAGAGAGGGAGGGAGAAGAAGACTCCCTGCTGAGCAAGGAGCCCGATGTAGAACTCGATCCCAGGACACTGGGATCATGACCTGAGCCGAAGGTAGACGCTTAATCTACTGAGCCACCCAGGTACCCCAATGTATAACTTTAAATAAGACATTACTTTTTCTTCTTCTATAGACAAGTTGTATTAAGGGGGCAGGCATATGAATAGATGATCTCCTTAGACATGATAGGAACTCCAGTTCACTAAGGTCTATCTCTTTTCCATATTCGCTACATTGAGATCCATGCTCCATCACTCCAATAACACCCTTGCAAACAATCTAGATTTCTTTGCCCGTTCGTTTTGGTATACCCATCTGGCAAAACCCCAAGCAGTGATAAACACAACTCTCTGCTTCTGGGGGGACCACATCTGAGTATCTGAGCCCTGTTACAGATACATAACTGCAAGGACTTTTTCCCTTATATATTTGATCACCCACCTCAGATGGACCTGTACTGCCCAACTATCTTACCTCACATCCATCATAGTTTGTATCTTTAATTACTCTTCGGAACTAATCTGCTCTCCTCAAACTTCAGCTCTCCAACTGCCCAACTCACTCAGTAGATGAGCTCATCTACAAAGAATGTAGAAGTCATCCAGGAGGAACTCCTCCCATCAATCTATCAAACATTAAAACTAACCTACTTCTCTACTTTCTTTTTTCTTATAACATCAACCAATTCCTTCTTAGCTAAATCCTTTGAAATGACTTTGAAGCATGCTTAAGTCTTAACCATTTAACAACAACATAAATGAAAGCTTCTAGTAACCTCAAACCCCTACGTCAATCATCTTCTATCACCTTCCATTTCACAGTCAAACTTCTCAGCAAAGTTGACTATACTCACTGTCTACATTTACTTTCCTTCTGCTCATGCCTCAGACCGCTTGGATCTGGCTTCCACCTCAACCACTTTACTAAAGCTGCTTGTTAGATCAACCACGACCATCATATCCCTAAATTAAATGGATCTTTTTTAGGTTTGTTTGGGTTTGTGTTGTTTTTTTGTTTTTGTTTTTTTTTGTTTTTTACATGACTTCTTAGCAGCATGTGATACTGTTGATTTTTCCCTTCTTGTTTTAATAGTCTTTGCCTCATCTTCCCTGACTCAACACTCTTACTGAGTTTTTTCTACTTCTCTGGCCAGTCATTTTTAGACTCATCTTGCTTTATCCATTAAACACTGGAGCCTGGGCGCCTGGGTGGCTCACTTGTTAAGTGCCTGCCTTCAGCTCAGGTCATGATCTCAAGGTCATGTGATCCAGCCCTGCATGGGGCTTCCTGCTCAGTGGAGGGAGGCCTGTCTCCCTCTCCCTCTCCTGCTGCTTGTGTTCCCTCTCTTGCTATATCTCTCTCTGTCAAATAAATAAAATACAAAAAAAAAAAAAAAAAAACTTAAACATTCGAGTCAATCAAGATTCTATCCAGGGCCCTCTTCTCTTCTCTATCCCTAAGTGATCCCATCTATACTCTTAAATTAAAATAACATGGAAACAGAGACGAGTCACAGATTTATAACCGCCAAACCCCAGAAGCAAAGATGCAACTTATGTGCTATCTGTTTGTATGCCTTGAAGACTCATCACTGTCAATATATCCAAAACCGAACTCCAGAATCCCCCTCCAAACCGAATCTCTGTCCAAGTGTCCCCTCTACTTTGTTATGCAAACAAAAACTCAAGTGTTTTACTGAATACTCTCTTTCATCCTGTTGTAATGTAAATTGTCCTTCACTGGTTTTACTACCTTCAGAATTTACATTCAAGATAAATCCTTTAGAATGTTCTGATTGTTATTGTTTGGTTGAATTTTTTTTTAACAACTACATAACACCTATTTTTCCTCCAACACACTGAAACCAGAAAGAATTATAAATGGGAAATGATCTAAGTGTAAAATACTGCACAGAGCCAAGTATTTTTTTTGGAAAAAAAACAATTACATGCCAGGAAATATTTTTGTTTTTTAAAAGAGGAACATTAATAGTGGGCATCATTCTTGTTACTTTCTCAAGGTCAGAGTCACTAAATTCAAAGAATTGAGGCACATAAAGGACTGCAAGCCTCACAGAGAGCTTCAAAAGGTCTAAATGGATTAGTAACTTACCTTCTTAGACACATACATTTCTTACATTTGGTAGAGCTATAAAACAGTTTTAAAGTTAATTTTCTATCATAAAGTCTTATAAATGGGCATCATCATCATATTGGATTTCTCAAGAGATCTGTAACTTGGCCTATAAAAGAGATGTCTCTTAATATATTTTAAAATTATTCTAACAGAAAGCACTACAGAGTTAGGATGAACATTTCATCCTAGGTTATATACTAGTAAAGAGAGAGATTCTTCTGCAAAGCCTCCTAAGGATACAGAATAGTTCAGGATATTGAATCATTAGGGAAAATAAGAGTTACATTTTTGCAAATAAACCCTGTATCTATATTGAAAGCTCAGTATTCACAGGAGCTTTCCCAGATAATATGCCTCCTTCTGCCAAAATACAAAGCAACCTCCATCAGTTAATGATGAGTATGACTAATTATTAACCTGAACAACAGATGACATCAGAGAAAACTGGCATAAATTATCCCAAAATGAACTGTGAGTGGATCTGTCCATTTAATGAATCTAATTTACATGATTCTTCTCCCTGCTGTTCCCTTTGTAAATAGTCTTTCATTTAAATAATTTTCAGCCCAAAAGCTAGAATCATAATTATTCTGGGAGTTATATGGGTTTGATGGGTAAGCCATTTTTCAGTCCTAACTTGCAAACTGTTCTGATCATTGATCACTACACCTGGCTGAAGGTTTAACTATAATATTGCTCAGGTGTTTGGCTCAGGATACTGTTCAGAGTTCGCATCACAGATAAACTCCTTAAATGGGAACTCATGGGACACAGAACCATGCTTCCAAGGCAGCAGTTTTGGGCAAATAGCCTAGGTGATACAGACAAAAGTGCTTCCTTTTATACATAACCATGAACCATCTTTGACACCACTTGAGGAATCAGTGGTAGACATAACCACCTTCACAGCCCTCCAAATTCCAGCAGATCCTTTAAATTCATTCTGGGGGTGGCAGGGAGGGGACACAATAGGGTCTCCTGCATTTTCTTATTGAATCTGAGACCACATAGTGAAGGCATGTCGTTGATTTGATCAACTACCGCTTGTGGCAGTTCTCTCCTAGCTTTTGAAAATACTTTTTCCTCTTTACATCTTGGTAGAACATCTCATTCTGAGAATTGACTTACTCTTGCCCTCTATTCCCACACTTTGCCTAGAAAAAAAAAAAAGAATTTTAAAAGAATACCCTTCTGTTCTTATCACCACAAAAGGAAAAAGCAAAAGGAATTTGATATTTCCTGTCACACATGTGCTCATGTGCACAGGATCACACGATTAGTCGCCCTCATAATAAAGAGGAAAAGAACCAAAGGGAGAGAAAATCCGTAACCTCGTTTGGTATTCAGTCTATGGGATACTCTGCACAGTCAAATCATCTATTAAGGTCAAAGCCATAATCTCCTCTTCCGGGTATCTAAACTGCCCATATCGGTCATTTCAGTGAATAAAGGAATAAAGACTAGAAAAAAGGATAGTTGCACATTAGAGAAACAGTAGAAGGGCCAGTGCCATGGATAGTAATTGTACCACTTGTATTATTACAGTCATTTTTATATCACTAGCATTTGAGGATTATATTGTCTAGCATCTGAGCATTGTTTTGACAATTTGTCCAAAGAGAGATAAAATAGAAAGAAGGAATAATCTTTTCAAGAAGAAACATGTAGGTGGTTGGGTGTGCATGCAAGCGTGTGTGTGTGCGTGCATATGTACTTGAACATGCAGTAGATGCACCATACTCAACCTGAGTGATTCATTACATCACCTGGTATATAGAAAATGAAGCTAATCTTCAGTATGATCGTATGTTATGGTGTCTACAAGCATTGCCAGATTTTAACAACTTGTTCAAGTAAATTTTGACAAATCTTGGTCCTAGCACTGTTTTGGCCTTGAAAGTTATTTTATTTGTAGATACTGCTCTGGTTGCTACCTAGATAGTGGTATCGGGTGGCAGTATTTTAAACCGAAGATAGTTCAACGGATAAACAGGAATACATCAGCAATAAGCTTTGTAAATGTCCTCATGAGAAAAAATCCAGTAAGTACTGGATCAGGATGTGCTGGTCAGAATGAGGCAGAAATCCTGGTGTTTGTTTCATTGAGAGGCCCCTTCCTTTTAAGGTCCCAGCTTTTAAGATGGTCAGCAGAGCACTCAAATGTGCTAAGTATGAACCTTAGAAATACAGTTTTCACATGTACCTTTGCCTTCCCCCTTTGAGATGACAGGAGAGCTGGGCCCTGCCCATGACACAGGTTCCCATAACACAGCTCTAAACATCCAGAGGCAGATTCACTAAGAATCAGTATCACTCAACTCTCAGGGCTCTTTGGTTGAAGGAACCCCTTTGTAAAAAGGACCTGTCCTTATTTTATATTCCTGAAGTTTATATTCTTTATGTGAAGATGGGTTCCCTAAATTAGGTATCCTTCAGGCTCTGTGAAATCTGGATCCATTCCTGTCTATGGGAGTAAGCACGATAAAGAAAACATGATGAATGTATGCTCTTACTATAATTTGAATGAATGCTCTTACTATTATGATCTATTTTATCATTATGAAAGATTTCAGTCTCTAGCATTCATATAGCCCCATTTCCTGCATTTGCTTATTGGAGTAGTTTTAGTAAAAGAAAATATTTTCAATTTACTTGACCAGGGTTCCAAAATTCCTTAGGAAGTGTAATTTTCAATTTGGTGTCTGAAGCTGTTATTCCTCTCCACATCTCTTCCCAATCATTTTGCACCATTTCTCCTGCTCATCGTACCATGGCAAGCAACTTGTCACCTCCTGGAAAGTGTGTTTAATTCACAGATACCCAGTAATGGTTATTACAGAATCACATAATATCACATTCTAACTTTGACTTTGTAGAGTTTAGCTATTGACCAACCTCAAATGACTCTCTTGTCCTCCTTTGCAACTCAACCCAGCTATGAATTGATGACTGTTTTTAAATCCTACTCTGGATCCACTAGTCCACCCTTTAAAGTCTTTAACATTAAGCATGGATGGCTCCCAAACTGGTTCCATCTCAGGCGTGCATTCTCGTAACCAGAAGTTCATGGGAACTAGGCACCTGTGAGCCCTCTGCTCCAAAAGGCCTGCACAACAGAAGCACAAAAGATCAGTGGGGAAAAAATCCCAATTAAAGAAAATCATCTCCCAATCATACCAAATTAATGTTGCCCTGAGAGAAACTCAGAGAAAAGAACAGATTATATTCAGTGTTAAATACCAAAAGCCATTTGGACAAACTTTTCAACCTAAAGGAGGAAGATGGGAGGGTTAGTCTTAAGAATTTTTGTTAAAGATTCTTAAAGAATTTTCCAGAATTAAGTACCTTTTCAGCTTTAATTATGATTCTGCTACCAGCAAGAATGATAACGTTCAGATGAACTTAACTGCACAAAACACATAGAAATTAATAAAAACTTTTGTGCTGATGACTGACAAATTACAATACATTTCCCATCTCTTTTTTACATTCCTCTTACTGACCATTCATACTGTCATCTTAGAAAGAACAAAAGAGAGGGTGCCTGCTAACATGTTTTTGGACATTATAAGAATCTTTACTGGTGGGGTGCCTGGATGACTCAGTGGGTTAAAGCCTCTGCCGTCCACTCAGGTCGTGATCCCAGGGTCCTGGGATCAAGCCCCGCATCGAGCTATCTGCTTAGAGATGAGATAGAGGAGCTTAGAGAGAGACAGAGGAGGAAGCAGGCTTCCTTCCTCCTCTCTCTCTCTGTCTGCCTCTCTGCCTACTTGTGCTCTCTGTCTGTCAAATAAATGAATAAAATCTTTTTAAAAAGTTAAAAAAATAAAAAATAAAAAAATTTTAAATAAGAATCTTTACTGAGTAAAGGCCTGAGCAGAAGACCTTTTCTGAATATATTTTTAAATACAGACAGATGAATAGAGTAAAGGTAAATAATTATTAAAAATTGCATCTGAGAGAGGACTGATGCCTCCTTTCCAGCAGAAATCTTAAAGAAGGTGCAAACAAAGAGCACTGGGAAAGCTGCCAAAGTCAGGAACCAAAACCCTTTTGAGTCTCCATAAAGACTCTACCAGCTATAGAGTGAGATGTGGACTAATCTGGTTTCCCATTGAAAAATTCCTGCTACTCCTCTGTACCTGTTTCCTGACCGTGATGGCCTCAAGTCTTACCACTGTGCCTGGCACAAAGCAGGTGTTCTCATATATGCCTAATAAATGTTGACTCATCAGGTAATCAGAAAGGTCCTTCAGTTAAAGGATAGTAAAAACACTGATGCATTCCATTCAGAGGCTTGCTCTATTTCAGGCTGGGGCTGGGCATTGTCTTATGACCTCTGCCCACTCTTACCTATTTGCTTTTCACTTAATTTTTGTGGCTTGGCGTGGTTGTGCACAGAATCTGGAACCTAAGACTGTATTAAGCCAGTCAAGCATGAAATTATAGTTTGTTGGCTGACAATGTGCAGGAGTGCCCAGGAGACTAAGCACGATATAATAGGACCAAGGGCTTTGGACATGAATTTAATCAACCATGATTCCAGGTGACTTATTATTTTGTTTACAAAATCATGATGCAAAATTTTCATGTTGTGTCCTTAATGCTTTTGAGATTTCTCTTGTGCACTAGTCTTTGACACAGTTGCTTTCTTTTCCATGTCAGTTAACACCTTTTTAGGAACTATAATTGTAGGTAGCACAGCCTCTAATCCAGGTGGCACCATCCTTTTCTAGAAGCCATTGTCACTCCCAGAGTCATGTTAATAATTGTAAGAAA
The DNA here is from genome assembly GCF_009829155.1 of Mustela erminea. NCBI lineage: Eukaryota > Metazoa > Chordata > Mammalia > Carnivora > Mustelidae > Mustela > Mustela erminea. The sequence goes on from NC_045614.1 coordinate 150,909,588, forward strand.
ACAGTGAATTGAGCAACAGTTGTTAACATGAACCTAACGATCAGAACTGAATACAACCAAGATCAGCTTTAGAATGGGAAAGAAAATCATCAGAGTAGATGTGGTTGTTGAGAACTCCAGAGTAGGCCTTAACAGTCAGCACTTCGAATAAACTGTTGTTCACGAGGCACCACAGTGGTTTGCAACAATGGGGCAATATCACGTGATGGAAAAGCCTTAAGAGCACCAGTAAAAAGGATCTGAAGAGTAATCTATTCATGTTAGGAACAGAGTAGTGTGCCAGTGTAGGAGGGAGTGGACATGAAGAGAGAGGTAGGAGGGAAAAAGAATGCTGGGCATTGAGCAAGAACTGCCACCTGGGACTCAAACAGAAGATCCTTACCCAGGGCTCGAGCCAAGTAAGTGAGCAAGAGAGCAGGAAATGGCATTTCTTCCCTCCAGCCACTCTGCTCATGTGCAGCTGTGCGGATTGTAATTAATTATTACAGAAGAAAGAGGTGGCAGCTGAGACAGACTAACAGTAAAAGAGGCTGAGGGCACCTGTCCAAGGAGATGTGTGACGAACCTCCACACCAGGAGGGGGCACTGATGAGAAGATGGAGAGATGGAGCAAGATGGACTTCCAAGCGACTGGCAAATAATTATTGATGATGATTAAGAGTGAAACCACTGGTGGCAGAGAGTGGCATGAGGAAACCAAAATTCTGTCCCTCGGGCTATCAGATAACACAGAGGCTTGTGTAGGAGGAATCAGGAAGATTTAAATTATGGCTTCTGAAGGTTTCTAGCCTTCTCATTCACTCCCTGGCTATAATTCCAGCCAAGAATTGAGAAGAGAAGTGAGAAAATTTTCCAATCCCATAGAATTCTGTTTTGTTGTAAGTTAAAAGTGGTGTAACACTGTGGAACTTATAAGGTCTTTGGAGTCAGAACAATGGGCTCAGAGCCCTGTCTCTTTCACTTAATAACTGAGTGATTGGGTGAGTTGCTTAACTTTTTCCAATCTCTGTTTCTTAATCTTCAAAACTGGAAGAAGCAGTTGTTATTACGGTATAATGTCAAGCACCATACCCACATTCATGATAACTTTAATAAGTTGGAAGCCTATACATATAATCCTCAGACTGTTTTAAGTTTTGTTTTGGTTTGGTTTTTGTGTGGGGGTTTTTTGGTTTGGTTTGGTTTGGTTTGGTTTGGTTTGGTATTTTTTTACATAAAGGTGATTGCTGTGCCCTGGGCCATTCTAATTCTTGTCTTCTACCCAGTGGTTGCTGTGAGAGGAAGCAAGTCCCTGGAAGACCATCCTCTGGTTTGGGGTAGAATCCGGTGTGTCATTATTTTTAAAGTCCTACTTAAAAATATACATATGCATGTCCCAAGGTTTATACATGTAACTAGGGCAGGGAATGAGTTAAACCAAAAAGAAATGATTAAACAGAGTCGACCGGCTCCTGCTTGCTTGCTTCCTTTCTCCCTCTCTCTATGGATTTCACAAAAGTATTTGTTAAATATAACACGGCCCTGTCTGCCTGTCAGGATTTTCAGTCTGACACAGAAAAACACAAAGACCAAATGGGGCCAAAAATGTTTACAATGGCCTTCTCTTTGCCACACTCCTTGTACAAACTGAAATACTACAGAAAACAGGATTCAGTTTTATTTACAATAAAACCTCTTAAAATGTATTTAGGCAGGGCTGCATTGACAACCCTAACACTTTGACATTGCAATCAAAATGAGAGCTCTTGTCTTTCTTGAAGCTCTCCAAGACCACAAAGATAACAGAGCCAGTTTTCAGCCTGGTACAAGAAGTACACATGCACACCTCTTTACAACCAAACAAAATATACATGAGTCTACATTTTAATAGGACTATTTATTTAAAGGGACATCCATATCATTCTTTTATATATATAAGTCAAAGTCACTTACTTGGCATTCAAGAATCCTTCCTCGCTTCTTTTACCCATTTCCTTAAGGACAGAAAAGCAAAAAGCAGGTGACTCACCTCCATGGGGACTTGACCAGTTCTCCTGTAGCCTTGACAAGAAGCAGTAATGAGTTTTGACTTTCAAAGAACCAAGGAAGATCCTCCTGTCCCAAGAGAGAGGACATAGTCTTAGGAAGAAAGGGACATGGGGCAAGGGTCACCACAGGCTTGGGATTCTCCTTTCCATTCTTTAGTTCCCAAAGACCTTCATTGGAGTTTGTCAAGCTCCCTCTGAAGTGGAGGCAGCTCAGAAGCCACTGGGGCATTTTGATTCTATGTTCAGATCACTGGCCTTTCTCCTGAAGATTCTGATTCAGACGGGTTGGAGGTAGGAGATCTTTATGTTTAATGAGTATCCCCAGGGATTCTGTTATAGTGGGTTGACAGGAAAGCTTTGGGAAAGTCCAGAAGCTCTGTGAAAAAGCTGCCTTGTCAGCTTCAAGCACAACATGACTACTATGCCCATTTTACAGAAGATAACACTGAGGCTCAAAGTCACAAAACATATAATGGGCCAAATGGGTCATGAACCCAAATCTGTTAGAGTTCAGAGTCCATATTTCACCCCACTATGCGACAGTCTCTCCAGTGCAGCAGATGACTAAGTCTTAACACAGTCCCTCAGCTTTGGCATTTATTACTTTTCAGCATGTCAATGTCCAACAGCTCTCTGCTGATATATGCTGTTGAAATCTAGTAACCAGGATTGTGAAATCACAAACTTTCTCTTTAAACCCATTTGAAGTCCATTGGCCATAGCGTAAGGACCCGCAGGAAGAGCCAGACCTCTCCCGAGAGACAAGTTCACGGGCTTTGTGACAATTCTTTTCTGCTATGTTTAGGCCCCTTTTTCCAGACATGTACAGGATCAAAATTGGATTTCCAAATGATTAAAACTGAAAGGAGTCCAACTGACAGACATATGCAAATGTTTTACCCAGAGATTCCTTATGTCTACTGCTCTTCACACCAATTATAGCTTTTATTATTCAGATAAAATTAATAAAAGCAAAACTTCTCTGGTTGAAGATGGGATGAATATTCTAAAGCCTAAAAGCCAACTTTCTCTTCCATCTTCGCCTTCCCATGACATCCACTGAGGTCTCTCTCACCCACCAAGGAATCTTGGTGACCTACAAACACAGCTGAGAAGTCTAAGCCCTAGAGTCTCCTTCCAGTAATAAAAAAAGCAAATACTAATGAAATGTATAAGATTTTGTCAACAGAGTAACTTAAAACAAATAAATAAAACACCCCTTACTTGGCTCCATGGCTAGGAATTAATATGATCAGATAATTTGAAAGCATTGGGACTTGGAGTTAGGAATTCTGCACTCTACATTCCACTGTGGGCATCTTTATTATCAGGACAAGCCTCAGGGCTCGCCTGGCTGCAGAAACATGCCCCTCTTTAAGCCCAACTTTCATGGCTTATCCCCTAAACCAGGAGCAACCTGCTGGCTTGTAGAGGAGATACAGGTTGTTTCATTAAACACTCATCATGGGTGTTGACTTGATTTAGTAGAGATTCTAGAATTGAAGATTCAGACCAAGTAAGAACTTAGGGTTCATCATGAATACTGCTGCTATCACTAGTCCCCTGCTTACTAATTCTGGAATGATCCACATAATGAGCCAGCCATAGAGCATTATTTAGTTGCCAAATAACACTTGGTGAAACAAATCCAAGTTTTATAGGTATTTGCAAAACGACACGTGAATGTGTGAATGAGTGAACATGTCACTTCATTTTAGAGGTTTCTTTGTACCGTTTGTTCACAGGAATCACAACCAAACAAAATGTACCTAATGAGGGCAATGACCATGTGGATACAAGGAGAGTCTGAACCAAACAGAACACAAAGTGAAAGCACAGTTCCTGATGGGCGGGAACAGCCATATCCTGACCCACAGAGAAATGCTCATGTTCCCATCAGATTTCCCCAATAAGATGACAATAGGTATAAAATCACCCATTTCCTGGGCCCAAGGGCCAGCCCTGCCTACTTCACTGCCTACTTCACAGCACTTTTCTGAAAGTGAATTTGATCATACCCAAAAGTAACAACACGCTCTCCAACTGCTGTCAACTTCTTCTAACATACTTCCTGTGTTTTATATGTGATTTAAACAAAAGTCCCCAAAGTAACGTGGAGGCGTGAAAATAACATAACTTTTGCATCAGATGGCCTTACGATCTTAAGCAACTACTTAAGATCTCTGAGACTTGGTTACCTCAGTTGTAAATTGAAGAACACCTACTAAGAGGATTAATGTGGGGATTAAATGAAATAGTACATCCATATAGGAGTCAGCTGACAGAAGACACAAAAACCACAGTCATCATTAGTAATATTATTTGAGTAAAGACCAAACAATGGTAAATCCTTTCCCCTCTTCCCCAAATTATCTTCTCTCCTGCCCAAGCTCATACTGAAAGAGAATAAAACCTCTTTTGTGAATCAGTGTTCTCACTAACTAACACACAGACAAGGCATCTCAACCCTTGGGCACATGTGAATCACTTGAGTTCATTGGTTTGGAATGGGACCTAAGTATAAGAAATTTTTAACAAGTATGTGAGTATTTCAATATGCACCTGGGTTGAGAACCAATGTCTTAAGCTATTAAACGGCTTACTCTTCGTTTTTCTGATTCAAGATTCCCTCCACTCTAATCCATTCTCTAGTGTACTCAAATAGTCACCCCAACAATCAAATCTGACTTTGTCATTCCTATATTTTTTTTTAAAAAAAACTGTTAGCTTCTTTTGGCTGTAGCAAAGATGATGGAAATACTTCTTTTAGGTACCAAAAGAAGTATTGGTACCTAAATAATTAGCAGAATTTCTGCTAAACAGAAATATTCAAACAGAAAAACTCACCCCATTGACACACAACCTACTGGTAGGTTGGTGGTAGTTTCCTAAAGCCTTGCGTAGAGAAGGATTCCATGAGTTGGCCTGGTCTCAGAAGGAATGAATGCCATTCGTGGCAGACTGAGGACATATGTCATGACTACAGAAGGTGCAGAACTCTGGGATTTGCCATTCCCAATATAGAAATACGGCTCAAACCCTAACATGGCATAGAGGATCTGGCACAGTTGTTCCTCTAGCTGCATTTCCTGCCTGTGAAGCCACAGGCTATATTCACAATCGATTTCTTATTTTTCCTCCCAAGCATGAATCCTCACCTCCACGACTTTGCTCACACTATTGCTCTCACTATTCCTTTGCTAAGGAATGGCCTTGTCCTTCTCCCCTCTTCACTGAATCCTCTAATTCTTCTTCAAGATTCATGCTGAATGTCACCTTTTCTGGGAGAATTCCTATGAATATGCCAGATATAATTAGTCTCTCTCTCCATCTCAATGCTTATGAAGCAGTTTCCCCCCATCTTTATAACTGACACTGTCATAATACCATATGGTAATTTACTCTATATTTACATATTCAAGTCCCTGAATATATGATGCACATCATTAATGCTCAGTAAATGTGAATGAATGAATGAATGAACTGCTTTTGATGCAGATACTATCGCTTACTCATCTTTGTTTCCCAACGCCCAGCTAGTAGCAAACACATAGTAGGAATTCAGGAGTTAGCTCAGTGACTGGGTCCGTGTCTAAAGGCGCTGCTGCCACCCATATGGCACAGTGATCTGGGCTCATTCTGAGTCACAAATCACAATCTGCCAGAAAACTTCCATCTGGAGAGATCGCTCCCCACAGCAGCTTTTCCTTTCAGTCTTTAGGCCTGTTTTGTTCCTTATTCAACAGGAAATAATTGAATGCTAGCACGGACTCAAAAATAACTCGGGAAGCTATAAAAATTGTAAAAGGTCTATTAGTAATATTGTGCAGGATACTTCGTGGCAGGCCTGCAGAGCTCCAGGCAGCCAGTTCCCCGGGGTTTCTTTATGTGTTTATGTCGCCCGTGTTCTTCTTATTCAGGTGGTCAAGCAGCCCACCAGCCCCTCACAGCTCAGTCTTGCTGACTGCCCAGTCCAGCAAAACTAATCAGCTGGCTCTATGCAGAACAAAGGGAAAATGCTCAGGGTATGCGCAGAATTATCCCCGATCAGGTAATGTTGTGCAAAAGAAATGTAACGTCCTTTCTTTCTCACCCTCTCCCACCTGAAATGTACTTGCTGTACTGTCTCTACTAAAGGTGAAATTCTGCCCTCAAAGATTTCTTCTCTAAGCAAAATAATGCTGAGACACACAAAGAGTTAAGCTCTCTCGATTCCATGTGGTTTACTCATTTAAATCGGCATCGCTACAGAGCAGAAACTATTTTAGCTCTATGCATAAGTGGAATATCTAATATAGAATTACATTATAATGAAATATGCATTAATTCAAGCCTCATAAAATGCTTTTCATGTTCTGCAGGCATCCAAAAGTCGAAAATGCCTATAATCTTATTTTACTTGCAGTTCAAATGATGATACATCAGGTTAATATGCTTAATTAAAAGTCACATTTGAAACATTCAAAGGGATAGTTAATTCACTATTGACATTTTCTATAACAGGGTTAAGTATTATGGAAAGAAGACAATGGGACATGTCACTCCTGCTAGGAACAGAAGGACGATATTTTGTGATTTTCAGGAAACAGCGCGTGCTTGACAGCCATGAAAATGCAGCTAACCATGCCCTAAAATATTTGCCATTAATAATAAATTTTTGCTTAAAGAGACATTCCCAAAATAATATCCAAACCACTTAGCTGTCTACTCTAAAATGAAGATTAATGAGAAAGAGAGATTTCCAGGTGCCGTTTATTCCACATGTTGGGTCTGATTAGTTGACTGCTGGGCATATTCCTCAGAAATGGCCAAAGGCTGCTGAAGACTGTCCCTTTCAGCTTCTAATGAGCTAACTGTCCCCATGTTGAACTCCCCCCACCACTTGACACTGAACTTAAAACGACTGAGTTTATTCCATTTACATAGGGGTTGACTTCCCATTTATAAAGCTTTATCTTCTTATTCTCCTGCCCTGAAGTTCATGTTGCTTTAAAATGCAGCTGGGTGGTCCTCAACTCATCAGCGCTCTTGCTGATTCTGGTCTGTCCAACGGATGGCACACACCCTTTCTCACTTTACCATCTATCTCCTCCACCCTGGAGTCAAAGCCGGGCCACATTCTGCTTCCCATGAATTGCGCCTACAGCGTTTTACAAGTATCTCGAAGGCTCTTTGTCGGGATTTCCTCTTAATTATTCTCCCTCCTGTATCCTGGAGAGAAAAAAAAAACACAGAGCTGGGCCTGCGGGGAGTGCAGATTCAGAAGAAAAGCTGGAGGAAAAGTGAGTGCCTGAGACTGGGCAGGTGCCAAGCCCAGGCACATGGACTCGGACTCACTGCCTAGGAGGACCCTGTTGTCTCTGCAGAGGAGGGAAGCGCACTTCAGAGAGGGGAAGAGGCTGGGCCCCCAGGAAGATGAATGCAAGGGGAATGGAGCTCCTCCAGAGGGGCAAGGGGAGAACATACTGGTCAGCCCCAAGAACCTGGAGGCCGGAGGATCTGCCCACTGGGTCAGAGAGGCCACTGAGAGAGTGAGCTGGAGTTCAGGTGTCAGGCATCCCTGCCGTGTGAGCCTGGTAGGTCGGGGGGGTCCCGCTTTGCCTGTATCTGCTGCACATGCACCCCAGAGAACTTGATGGGAAGTCACAATTGTTTTTGTTAATGATTCCAAATTCCCTATCAATAGAGATTGGCTGCCATTAACACAGAGAGGAGTTTCCTTCACAGGTTCTATGAGGTTTTTATTTTTCCTTTTGGCTATTTTCTTCTTCATGGCTCTACTGAGTCCCCTGTTCTGCCCCTGAAATCAGGTTCTCACCTTTTTTATACTCACTTATCAACTCCCCTGCTACCACTTCCCACCCCAAACACACACACATACACACACACACATACACACACACACACAAGCTCCTCACACCTTCAAGGGACAATAAATTACCAGATCTCTAAGGTTGCTCTAAATAGAAACATTCATTATACCACAGAATTTACTGTATTATGGAGCAATGTGGTCTTTAGGTTATGGCTACACTGAGGCCTCAGAAACAGCTCCCTGTTCTTATGTGGCTGGATCCTCGAAAGGCAGCTGTTTGTCTTCCTGACCCTTTAAGAACAAATGCCACATGCAAAGGTCAACTTCAATGGAAAGTTCAGAGCCTACATCAGGCTGTAAGGTTATATTTTCAAGGTTCTTTGACAAGATCCTTAAAGGATCAAGTGTGCTTCTTTAAGGGTCAAAGTTGATGCAGAATATGAAACAGCATGTTACGTGCTTACTTGCAGACAGACAAGAGCAGCCTTACCAGAGAGGGAAAACCTCATGTACTGTTGTAGCAATCCTTGGGATCCATAACAAAAAAGGTGTTGGGAAAATGGATCAAGCTAATCAGGGAGAATAACCCAAATATCCTCCAGATGCTAAGACTAAGAATTTTGAGCACAGAGTACAGAGTTCCCATCTACTCCATCTCTCTCTGCACAAAGTTTCCCCTTACTAACATTTTGCATTAATGTAGTACATTTACTACAATTGATGAGCCAATATTGGCACATGATTATTAACTAAAGTCCATAGTTTACATAAGGTTCACTGAAGTCTATAGTCAACATCAAGTACATGTTGTACATCCTACAGGGTTAGAAAAATATGTAATGACTAGTATCCACCATGACAATACCACATATAGTAGTTTTGTTTTGCTTTGTTTTGCTTTGAGCTAATGCTCAGATTCTGATTTCTTAATATTTATTCTTGATTAAAACCCAGGTAGGCAGGGAAAATCGTACTTGTACCTGCAGCAGAAATATTCAAACAGAAAAACTCACCCCATTGACACACATTCCAGCAGAAAGAGAGGAGCCTTTGAGAAACTTTCTCAGTAAGATTAGCTTATCCAGGTTTGCAACTTTTAGTGGAACGTGCAAGTTGGAGATTGGACTAGTTAGTGCTCAAAGCGTTTAGAACAAATTTGGAAAAATTAGCACTGCTCCCCACAAAAGTTACTTCGTGTACCTAATTCTCCCTCAGTAACCTAGAAACTCTGGTTACTACCACATTGCAGAACAGTGTGGGAACACCAAAGTTTTGGGATTAGAATGTTCTGTTCATTCTACGTTACAACCAGAGTATTATCTCCAAGAATGCAGAACAGGAAAGATGTTAGATGATATTTCTATATCTCAAGTAGCTGGCCATAGATGGAAGCTGTTTGTGGAAGAACGAAGATTAGTGAAAGGGAGGGGGACAAAGGAGGGGCCCAGAGGAAAATATTTTAAAGTTCAAATGATAGGAAACAAGAAAAGCCTCACAGCACCAAAAAAAAAAAAAAAAAAGAATCAATCAACTAGCAGTAAGAAGAGATTGGAAAAAATAAAGCAGACAAAAACTATGCCTTTGTTTCCTCTTGAATTAAAATTCATATTTGTTCCACATGGCACCATACTAAGGGACTCCTTTTTGTGCTGTCTGATCTAATGTCTATGTTGGCTCTTTCCCCCCACATTTTAAGAGACAAGTTTTTTTACCATTTGTTTGCTCCATTTTACTACCATCCCCCAAGTCTACTTTTATGGATTTTTTTTTCTTTAATTGTGGGAGGTAGTAATTTTTTAAGAGAAGAAGTTTAGCACTCATTTGGATTTATCGTCTGCCATTTTTGGAGAATTTAAACTTCCTTCTTTTTTTCTGTTCTGTCTGACAGACTCTAAAAGTGAGTTTGAGTTGAAATTCTGGAGGAATCTGTTTCCAGTTCCCCACTGTACTCTCAAAATACTTGCAAGGACTGTTTCTGAGGTTTTTCAACTGGAATTATCCTAAGACTTATTTTGGAATTTGACCAATTCAAGAAGATCATTACTGCTGAGGAAAAAAAATATATTTTACCACAGGATAGATGAGTGCCTCTATCACCATTTGTAAGAACGATGAACACAAAGCAAGAGAAAATGAGGCCCTGAAGGAGAGACATGTGACCGTTGATTTTAAGTGTACAAAGATATAACACCGCGTTGACTTTACAATATTTATTTAGTACCTACTAAGTGCCAGGCACTGTACTAGGTGCTGAGGATAGAAGGCAGGGCTGCTGTTATTATACAGCTTATAGCCTACAATCCAGTGGGGTAAAAAACAAAAATAAAATTAAGCAAGTGGAATAATTATACAATTAACCATTGTTTGCCATGTTGGAAAGTAACCACAGAGGAAAGATGCTACATTAGAGAAGGTAGTCAGGAAAGGACGTTCCAAAACTGAAAATGAGAAGGAGCCAGCCTCTTGAAGAACAGAGAGAAGAGGGTCCTAGGCAGAAGGAACAGCATGTATGAATGCAGGAGAAGTGTTTAGTGTGTTTATGAAACAGAAAGGCAGCCCATGTATCCAAAGCGTGGTGAAGAAGAGAATGACTGAGAAGGAAGGTCCAAGGGACAGCCAGTGAGAAGGACAGATCATGCAGGGCCTGTAGGCCAGGCTAAGGAGTGTATATTTTATTCTAAGTGAAGTTGGCATCCACCAAAGGGTTTTAAGCAGGGGAGTAATGTGATCTAATTTACTTTTGTACAGATCATTCCTGTTGTGCTGTGGAGAATTATAGGAAAGTGAGCATGGCATCTCCAGAAGGTCTATTAAAAGGCTGTTACATTAGTGCAGGCAAGAGGCAAGGGTGGCCTGGATGCAAGGAATCACGGTGCTTTGAGATGTGGTCTGGAAGTAGCATCACAGGTCTTTCACGCATTTGGTGTGGGAAGTAGGGCCAGCGGAAAGGAAAAATCAAGACTGACTCCAAGGTTTCTGACATGAACAACCATATGGATGGTGGTCCCAATTAGAGAGTTAGAAAGGACTGGGTGGGGGCAGGGAGGACTCAAGAATTCAGTTTTTGGCATGTTTTAGATTAGCCAATGGAGACAGCAGGTTAGCCAGTTAGATATATAAGTCTAGAGCTCAGAATATACATGAAGATATACGGATGTGTGTGTGTGTGTGTGTGTGTGTGTGTGTGTGTGTGTGTCCTGGAGGACAGACCCTCCAGGAACAATATGACTTAAACCTAGAGAGACAGATGGGACTCTGCAAAGAAAACTGCAAAGGAGAGGCCCATGAGCAGAATGAGGGAAGCTTGGTCTTGAGAAATCAGATAGGAGAGTGTGTGGAGAAGAGTGGCCAGGGTGCCAGTGGGACTGAGGGACACAGAGAGGAGTCCTTTGGGGTTGGAAGTACTGAAATCATTGGTTAAGCTTGACAAAATCAGTGGAGTGAGAGGAGAAAAACTAGTGAGGGTAGATTAAGGAGTGAATAAAAACAAAGAAGTAGAGACAATAAACATAAATTAACTTTTCAATGAGGTCTCAAAGGGAGCAGAGATGGGACAAAATGTGGAGGGAAGTTAAATATGGGAGACACTAGATCATGTTTGTATGTAGCTGATGGAAATGATTCGGTAGGAAGGAAGACAGCAGTGACAAAGAGTGGGGGAAAAAAAAAAGGAATCCCCTGAAAATGTGTCCGAGGATAGAATCCAGATCCCATGAGTAGATGCTGGCTTGGGGGGTGATGGAGGCATTTCAAACCCATGAGAGAGGAGTGGAGCCTACAGCCCAAGCAGGTAAGAGCTTGACGGTGGGAAGATGACGTGGTTTCCATCCATTGTATCTGAAGGCTCCTCTTTATTTGCAACAGAGTATGTGACGAGGTCATCAGCTGACTAAAGGGTAGAGCAGGACTAGAGGAGAGAAAAGCAAGTCACCTCAGGGGGATAACAAACCTTCTAAAAAAAACCACAATAGGGTATCTGACAGGGTTGAACACCCAGCTGAGGTTTGTTACCATGATTCAGTTGAACAGCTTTCTCTAATGGTGTCCAGAAGGGAGATCATTCTTGCTTCTTCCAGAAAAACATCCTTTTACTTGCCGGAAAACTTGTCCCCATTCAGGTACTAACATTAGGTCACTTCAGAAATGCCTACCAGAGCTAGATGGCTCTCCATGAAATGAAGCCCAAACACTACACAGGTACCTGGGAATCAGGGAGAGCCAGCAAGGGCTAACAGATTAAATGGATGTAGAGAAGAATTTCTTCTCCACCCTCCCTCGCCTTCAAAGTATTCATTTCTCCAATAATTGGGTCCAAAGATAGTCAAAATCTCCTTTCACTGCACATCCAAGAACTATATATTTTTTCTTTCCATTATTGCTAACGACTTTTTATTGAGTTTTGTGTGAATATTCAGAAAACCACATATATAAAGAGCTCACAGAGCAGTTACATGGATGAATAGAAAAACCAATACCAAGTGGTATCAGGGCTTCAGTGGGAAGAAAACAGATTCATCCTTCTTAAAGCAATGCATTAACCCAGAATGCATTATGATGCCTAAGGACTGATTGAGGGCATGTCTGTACATGACGGCTGTACGTGATGGCTGATATGTCTTTCCATGTTTGTTTACCATGAGATTATCCTATAGGCAGTGACCAGGTCTGCAGGATTCCACTTTAAACAGTTACTGACAAGGTACCAATAGATCTTCCATAACTGCCCCTTTTGGTGCTGAGAGTACTAACTTGGTGTTCAGCCATGGGCTTCCAAAGATTTGAAAATCCCACAGAGCCCAAGGGCATGCATGTCCTTGGGCCAAGGACAAGCTGGCCAAGAGCTTCCAGAAGTGTCTGTGCTGCTCAGTTGCTCCTGCCCATAGCTTCATCCCCCTTAACAAAGGTAAGGAAGACTTTTATGCTGATTTGAATGTGTGACATGTAAGGCAGGTTCCAGCCTTGGGAGCCTACAGTCCCAGACAGAAGACCAAAGCACAGGCGGGCAGACTCTGCCAGAGGAAAATCCAACCTGACAATAAGCTCTGCCTGGACTGAAGCCAAAGACAAGGTTTTGGGTTAAGGAGGATGAGGAAACGAGAGACATGGCAGACTGTGTTCCACAGATCTATTAACAAATACCTACCAAGGCTAGGATTTCCGGTACTTCTTGGGGCTCAAAGCTCTCATTACTTAAGCACTGTGCATCGTATCTTACATGTATTTTCCCATTTAATCCTTGCACAAACTGTATCTTATAGGTGAGGAGAATCTGGGGTTGAGGTATTTTAATTGACATGGTGATATGGCCAATGAAGACAAATTCAACCAGGGTCAATGGAGAATGGGCTCAGAACTGTTCTCACCATTGTGGAAAAAGGAGTATTGGAGGCTTGCTTTTTCTTTTATTTTTTTACTGGTCAGTGAGAAGAAATGGAGATACACAAAAAATGAAAATAACAAGTTGCCTATAATCTGGCTCACCCAAGTGAAAGATCTGGAGAATTTTTGCTTATTTTCCAAAAAAGGTTTCTGATGAAGGAAGTGACATTATTTTAAGATGAAGTTGACAGTCGTGTACGAGGTGAGAAAAGCAGCCTTTCAGAGACTGCCGTGAGAGTCTTTGTGTGGACTAATGGGGATACAGCTCCATTTACTAAGCCCCCGTACTGTATCAACACAGCCCTGTCCTTTACATCGATGCTGTCCTCACTCAACCCTAGCAGGCAGATATTGCTTCCAGAGGTGGAGGAACCTACCCAATGAGGGTCACACACTAGAAGAGGAAGGTCCCTGAACCCAATTAAAGCCCAGGTTGATATGCCTGCACAGTGCTTTCCTTTGTTGGAGTTTCAAGTGCAAGGAGGCTGTGAGGATGGAGACGAAGAATTAGACCAGGCTCACAGGTTGCCTAGGGAGCCCTGAAGTGACCCTACAGTGCTCCCATACTTGTTTACTAGGTCTTGTTCAAGGAAGGCTGATGCTGTTCTGCCATCTCCCAGGAGAACAGGAGTTTTAAGTTGAGCCGAGGAGAGAGGTGGGGATAACAGCAAAGAGCAGCAAAGGGAAGTAACTGCCACCTGGGTGTCACCTCCTCCAGCAAGAGCAAACTGATAAATATAATGCAAAGAAAAATGGAATGGATCCATTGGGACCATGTATATAGGACCAATTAAAAAATTAGAAAATTAGGTAACCATTTTCTTAGACTGACCAACTGAAGACTGACATAAGCCAACTTCAAGAATCCATTTTTAAAATGTCAGTATCCTCAAGGTGCATGTGTATTACAAATGGAGCCATATGCTGGAAACAAAGCAAATAGGACCATCTTTTATGATAACTATTAAGTGAACAGCATGCCAGACACTCTGGTCTGGTGGACTTCTTTTTTTCCTTTTAATCTGTAGGTATCCTATTTTGTCCTAATAAATGGCTTAAAAGTAACTCTTGGAATGTCTGGCTTAAAGACACTAAAAAAGAAAGGCCCAGAACCACCGAGGAAGAATGAGTTCACAGGCAAAAAGAGGTACAGGTCCTGCCTCCTCTTTAACTGGTTTTATTAGTCAGGGATCTTCAGAGAAACAGAATAAATAGGACCTATATATAAAAAGATTTATTTTAAGTAATTGGCTCACATGGTTATGGAGGTTGAGAAGTCTCAAAATCTGTAGTCAGCGACCTGGAGGCCCAAGAGACCCGATGGTATAAATTCTAGTCTGAAGGCCAGTAGGATCAAGACCCATGAAGTGTTTCAGTTCAAGTCCAAAGCTGCAGAAAGATCAACTCAAAGGCGAGTCAGGCAGGAGGAATTTCCTCCTATTTCTGGGAGGTTCAGCATTTTTGTCCTATTCGGGCTTTCAAACTGATTGGTTGGAGCCTGTCCACACTGGGCAGGGCATTCTGCTTTACTCATTTTTCTATATTCAAATGTTAATGTCATCCAGAAATACTCTCACAGACATACCCAAAATAATGTTTGACCAGATATCTGAGCACCGTATAGCCCAGTCAAGTTGACACATAAAATTAACCATCACACTGGCAAACTTTGTAAATTAAGGAAAAAGACAGATGAGATCAACCAAAAGGTCAGGTCTACTGTCTTCCCAAAACCTGGAGGCCAGGACTCCTTGAACCCCCTTTACTCTTCTGAGAAGTCATTGGAAGGGTCAAGTGGCTTCTCCTGTTGATGAGATGAGGGAGAAGGTGATTCACCTAAGGCAGAGCTCAGGTTCCTGATGTGGACTTCAGAGCTGAAAGGCATCATCAAGGTGTTGCATGGATGTTCACCTGTATGGGGAGAGACTCCATAACATCATCAGACTCTCAGAGGATCTGTCACCTAAACAAATCACTGCTCCAGGGTGAGCTGAGTCTTCCTAAGGAGCTAAAATTCAGAATAAAGGAGCTGAAATTTAGAATCAAGAACCATCGACATTCCAAAAATATTTGAATTGAATTTGTAAATATTCCTTAGCTACAAGAAAGAACATACATCAGAGCAATGTATGTACTATTTCAGCTGACTCCTTGGGCCTTACCGATTAAAATTAAGGAAATGTCCTGAAACACACCTGAGGTACAGACCCCAGTGCCAATGGCAGACCCCTTGGTCTCTCTAACAGGAAACACAGAGCACATAAAGTAAGAACCAGAAGTTCCAGAATGAGGGCAGCCAAAGAATAAATAGCTGGACATGCCAAGTGAAGCCAACTGTGGGAGAAACACCTTCTGGAATGTGAAGGACTGAAGGCGGCCATATTCAAGGACCAGACAGGCTAGCAAATATCAGAGGGCTCCTTGGCACAACGGAAGGGCACACACTCCCCTCGCTTCCTATCCTTATCTGCTACACCTCTGACAAATCTGATCTGATTAAAAACATACTGCTTTGCTCTTCAGTGGAAGCAATAAGTACACTAAACTTTGAAGTGAAGGTAAGGAGGATTCCCGTCTCATTTCCCAAAGGGTCTCTGGTTGATCTCTAATAACATTTACATACTAGTTTCCCAGGGTTGATGTAACAAAGTACCCCAAATTGGGTGGCTTAAAACAACAGAACTTTATTCTTCCACAGTTCTGAAGGCCAGATGTTTGGAATCAAAGCATCAGCAGGGTCATGCTTCCTCTAAGGAAGAATCCTTCCCTACCTCTTCTAGCTTCTGGTGGTTGCTCTCAGTTCATCTTTGGCATTCCTTGGCTTGGAGATGCTTCATTCGAATGAAGCATCAATCTTCATTGAATGACGCTTCAATCTCTGACTTTGCCTTCACATCATCTTTCTCCCATTTGCTCTGTCTCTATGTAGAGATTTCCCTCTTATATACACATCAGTCATTGGAATTACAGCCCACCCTAATTTGGTATGACCTCGTCTTAACTTGATTATATCCGCAAGAAACCTATTTCCAGATAAGGTCACATTCACAAGTACCAGGGATTAGAACTTGAGTGTATCTTTTTGCGGAACACGATTCAACTATTCAGGAACAGAAACTTCCTCTTCTAAACTGATGTTTGTTGTCATTGCAGTTATAGTGTAGAGAAGATGGGCAGTAATTCATTCAAGCAGTATTAATTGAGCAACTACTATGCACCAGGCCAGCCTCAGGATACCATACTGAGGATACGAAAGATACCATGGTGAATAAGGTGGACAAGATGCCTGGCCTTGTGGAGATTCCAGTGGAGTGAAGAGAAACAACGTATGAACAAGTAAAAAGGAAAATAACTTTGGAGAGTGGTAAAAACCATCCCCCCAGCAGCTCCAATGTGGCCATCCAGGTGGCAGCGAACTAGGTGGACCTCCAATGAGCAAACAGCTCATGTGTATAGGGTACGCTACAGTAGAGATCTTGAAGTGGTGGACATGGGCAGGTGACAGCACCAGCCCATACAGTATGCCAGGAAAGCAAGGGGATAGCCAAGGACTACCAACCCACTTCAGAGTCAGAAAACTAGAAACACAAAAGGGAAAGGCATTTACCCATTGTCCCTCTAGGCCTGCGCCCTGCCTGCTACCGTTTTGCCCTGAAAATCTTGCAGATGTTTCTTGCAAGGTTTAAATTTCAATTTCATCCGAAATCCGTAGTGGCTTGTCACTGTTGCCACTTAGATTTCTCCCCAGTACATCTATCCTTTAGGAATCTGTGACTTGCAACAGACTGCAAATGTCAGCTGGGGGGGGAAAGACAAATGATAATAATACGCTGGGAGTTGTAGCCTCTTTGCTAATTCACAGAAGCTGTTTCCAAAAAAAAAAAAAAAAAAAAAACACTGCCTGCTAATTAAACAAACCACTTTCTTCTGACAGATAAAAACACGGGGGAAGATTTTATCCCATTAGATGGAGAGCAGCCCCTGCACTGTGAGATGGCCTCTCTTTCTAAGGGAATGACTCCTCAGGAACAGCAATACAAAGCTTTTGCAGTAGGTAGAGCTCTGATCTTCAAAGTACTTGGCAAACATGAACTAATTAATCTACCCACAACCTGTGGGTAGATAGCATTCATTAGCTACTGTTTGCAGATGGGAAACATGAGGCAACGGCCAAAGTGGTTTTGACAAGGTCAAAAAGGGAACTCGCAGGACACCCAAAGAGAGAGCCAAGGAGGCCTCTGCCCTCCGCTGCCCAGGGCCCGCCTCGGGGACTGCAGTCACTCTTTTGCATTTATTCTCAACTGCTTTTAAGACTGCATCTCATCTTCTCCAGCAATTCACATAGCACGGACGTGGGCTCCAGGATGCCTAGCCACTGATCAGGTCTGCAATGAGCGAGCTCCTGTTTTATTAGATGCCATTTCAAGAGCTCCAATTTATGTCCATTTCCATTACCTTTACATAGTGGATATTTTATTTTCGTTTGACAGTTATTATAAGAAATCAAAGTTATTTATTGTGAGAAATTGAGGTCAAGATAAGAGGCCTTGCCAGAGCCCAGAGCAAGTGACATAAGAAACCAGAAGGTAATGGAAAACCAGCCTTCCTCTGCAAACTCCTTAATTTAGTGGCGTCACCATCTGTGCCTTCTCTGTCAACTTCCCGCTTCCCTCTCCACCTCGTCGGTCTCTGTGTAGCAAGGCCAAGCTCAAGTGTCTCTCTCCCAGGAAGGCTTCGATTCATCCTAGCATCTCCCATCGTCTCTTGTTCCCTTTATCCTGCCTCTGTCCCATGCTACTAGTCCCAAGAACCCCGGCAACAACTACGCTTGGGTAGATGGCATGTCTGATATCTTACCCTCAAGCAGGCAATGTAACTGGGTATTGCAGGCTGAGTAAAGACAGGAGTGACAACTGAGACACCACCCCATGTCAGCGATAACTGCTGGGGACTCTGGCAAGTCCAGAGTTCCTACCCCATAAAGGGCAGCCACTTGTGACTAATGGTCATTTTGTTTGAGTTGATCCAATGCATGCTTCTAGACAGCTGGCTATTACATTTACTGGCTAATTGCAAGGTCTGTGTGTAGTTACCAGTCCTGCTTGACTGCATTGTGTATTCTGAAGAAGCAAACCACTTTTCCTCTCCATGTTGTTTTCTCACGAGAAAAATGCTCCTAATAACATTTCTCTCATATTTACTTCACAGGGTTAATTGAATGTTACTTTGAGTTCCTCAAAGAAATAACACAAAATTGCTTGCTTATCTTATTCTAAAAATTGCAGTAATGACAGCTTCTTCTTAATATGGTTTTAATTTATTTCTCATCTTCCCTTTGGAAAAATCCAGTCTTGATTTGTTGAAAGAAGGGTGAAATGCATTTAGGAGCATTTATTAGTCAATGGTGCAACAATCTTAGGGGTAGTTTTTCAAAGTAGATTGAGAAAAAGTGAAAAAGAAAACAAAACAAGCAACACCAAAAACATAGGCGACTATATATCAACCTCCAGCCCCATTGCTACAAATCCTTTTGGGTGGCAAAGGTCTACAAAGAGATTGGGATGGAGAGAGAAAGAAGAAAATGGAACACAGGACATTTTAAATCTCTAGAAATAAATAATAAATTTTATACATACAGCTTTCTTTAAGAGAAAGAAAATAGATGTCTATTTTCTCTGGTGCCCAGGGTGTTATATCTTGGAAGAAACTGGTGGGAAGTGTGGTTCACTGAATCTCATCTATCAACCCCCACCAAAGACCTCACACCCTCCTGCTGGTGTGGGAATCAGGAGGATTCTGACTAAGGAAAGTCTTTTAATCTGGTAACACTGAGATATCCAAACCTAGAGAAAAGCAAAAGGCAAACGGAGTAGGAGGTCTCCCAGCCACGGGCTCAGGAAGAGGCTCGCTGAGTTCTCCATGAGTAGCAAGCTCCTGAGGCAGGAGCCTGCCTCTAAGAAGGGCCGCCTAGCAAGGCACACCATGTTCTCATTTCCCTGGGAGTCTGATGCCTGGCTGGACAGAGGCAGCCCGCAAGTTCCTGCCTCATTTCTTTTCTCCTTTAGAAGCAGATAATTAGTGGCTTTAATCACCGAGGGATCTGCATTAGGTTGGTTATTTGAGGGGAGATCATTTGTTTTTCTCTTAGAAGGGATCTGAAGGCGAGATTTATCTGCGTTAGTAATGATGGCCAACACTTAACTGAGTGTTGGCTCTGTCTCGGGCCCTTGTTCCGAGCACTTTGCGAGTATTAATGTATTTCATCCTCACGACGACCCTAGGGTCAGACTAAGATTGAATCCTGCACTCACCACTTGGTATTTGTGTGATACTGGGCCCGTGCAAGTCACTTGAACTCTCTGAGCCTCAGTTTGCTCATCTTTGAAATGGAAATAAAGATAACTCCTCCTGGGAGAGTTGTTGGGAGAATTACGTGGTGTAACACTTGTAAAAAGCTTTCAGTATTCAACATGAATTTTCTCTTAATATTGTCCGTATCTTCCTTCTCTACTCCTTCCCTGGTGTGTCCATTTTATCCTGCTGATTCTGGCAGAGCTGACTTTCCCCACCATTCCGTGTTTGATCCTTGTCAGATAGTCAGGGTTTTATCGAATGTCCAGAATGCATTACTTCCTATTTATAAGCCTGAGATAGGGTCTAGCAGGTATTTTCTCTCTTCTTTTCCTTCCCTCTTTCTTTCCTTCTCTTTTTTAAATTTTTAATTTTATTTTTTTTTTTTTAAGAAGAACTCTGTTTCACTCCTCTTCACCCAGAGCAGTCTACGAAGGTGGTTATCTCCTGATCCCATATACCTCTGACACAGAAACGCCCCCTCAAATACACCAGGTTGTTCACCCTATTTCAGTCTTTGAGAACTGGAAGTTAGTGGGTGGGGCAGAAGGCTTAAGTCTCAGGAAGGTTTTTTTGAGACATGTTTGGGGGAAGTTTTGGGTCAAGGGGAAAGATTAGACCCAAGAGTGGGTATTCATTCCCCTGTCTTCCCGGGGAAATCCAAATCCCACAGGTTTTCTGAAGCAAGGCACCTCTGTCAGCGATGTAGGGAGGGAAAGAACCCAGACCTTCTGCCTGGTTGTAAGGCAGAGGCAGAGTGAAGACAGGGTTATCCAGCAGGGAGTGCAGACCCAAGGCAGAGGGCTGACACCAAGTATTTTCCTAATAGCATGTGGCACCAATGTCCATGCCGTCTTAAAGGCACATCTCCAAGGCAGTCACTGTGTGGAACACTGTCTGCTTGGCACTTTGCTATAGACCAGCCCTTAGGAGAAGCTGTGCAACACAGGAGAGGTCCTTTTGCCTCTCCTATTTGGCAATAAGCTTTCAGTATTCAACATGAATTTTCTCCCAGGGATTCCTATCTAGCTCCTCTCACTGAACACAGGGAACAAAAGTTGCCTGTTTACTTTCTATCCCCCACACTAGAATAGGAGCAACTTTGAGGGCAGAGACTATGTCATAATTAAGTTTCTATCCCTTGACATGTAGTAATTGCATATCATGAAAGTTGAGTGGAATAATCAATAAAGTAAGGCTGGCCACCCCCTTGCCCACAGGTCCTTGTGGTCTTGTGAGTGGCAAGTGGTTTTCGATGTCTAAAGATGGGGGGCGTGTTTTCACTTGTGTAATTTCAGCGATGCATCATTTCCTCCTCATAGCTTAACTTCAAACCCTCCAACTCCCCCAAACCCAACATCTCTCAATTTTGACTTGATCCTCAGCCAAAAGTAATCCAACCTCGCCTACTCAGAAACTCAGAGACATATCCCAGAACCCTCTAGATATAGCTTTGGGCAAGGGAACATTTCGGTGTCATCCTCCCTCTCTGCCTCGTGATTTCTTTTCACCAGCCAAAGACCCTTCCTGGCTGCCATGATGTCTTTTCTCTCTATCTAGATCCAAGACTCTGTCTTCTCCTGTACCTTCCACAGCACAGGGCCAAGGGATCATGTTTGTTCTACCAGGACACAATGAATGCACATTTTCGCATTCCCCCAGAGAAGCATGAAACACTCAGTTTATTTTAACTCTGCCCAAGGGGGTCTTCTTCCAGTTAAAGAAGATAATGCAAAAGACTAAAATTGGTATAGAAAATAAGTAGGTGTCATCAAGTCTCCTTAATTAAAGGACAAACAACACCCTAGGTCTTTTTTCTCTTGTGGTTCTTGCACCGTGATGCTTACACATGGTTTTAAACAAAACTAGGTAGGAAAGTGACTAAGTGGCATCTTTCAATTCTTGCCAGAGATGACATGGATGTTTGGCTAGGGCCAACCATGTACTTACTCTGTGTGCTAAGCAGCACTGGAAAGAGAATGGACCGCTGAGTTTTGTTGTATGCCATGTAGCAATCCATCAACTCTTGAAACACAAAGAGGCTTTATAGAACTGAACAGAACAGAATCTTCCCAGATGGGAGTGTGTTGCTGCTGGAGGCTCTCACCACCCATCAGCCCCTGTCAGGATGAGCCAACTATATCTTTGCAAAGATCTAATTTTAGAGAGATCAGAGCTTGGTAATATGTGCCCAGTATAATGAGAAGAAAATGTGACTCCATTAGTTACATGACCAGAAGATGTACTATAACTTTTCTTTGCTGAGGCCTATAGCTGACGCATTTTAAATTTAATTTATTCTCAAAAATTGATTTTCTTTATTTGATTTGCCTCCTCTATCAGGCTTTCTACTAAGACTGCTCATTGTATGGTCATTAATAACCACAGGATTCTCTGAAATTTCCTTGAGTGTCATACCTTGGGGTTATTTGTTTCTGTGAATTAAACTCTTAATTCTCTAATGAGAACATTTTGGAAAACCAACAGTATTTTATATTTAACTTTTCTGGTGCTAAAAAGCTAATGGGAATAGTACTGCCCACCAGCCTATCAGCTACTCACTTTTGAATGCCATGGTAGACCAATTCGGAGAGTCCCAAGGGTTGTGTGGAGGTTAATCCCCAAGAATGCGGCTCTTGCCCCAAAGCAGAAGAAAGCTATCCTGGCTGTCTCTGTCTCAGGCGACATTCTACTTCCAGCCTTGCAGACAGTGCTGGGGCATTTGCTTGGGGCCAGTTAAAATTAGTGACCAGCAGCCAGCAGGACAGAACTGGGATGCATTTCATCTCTGTGATGTGAGGTTCCAGGCGGGCTGGCCAGTGGGGAAAAGCAGGACTAAAGGAGAGTTTTTTGGTCTTCAGCTGGAGAAATTCTTTCCTTCGACCAGTTTAGAATGATTTAGAACGATTCGTTTCCATGGAGTTTTGTTTTAAATTCTGAGTTCATTTGTAGTGATACTTGCTAATCAATTTTAAGTGGAAACAGCTGCTGTGTGTCACTCACACAGTCCCCCCTTCAAACCCCGGAAAACTCTAATTCAAACCAGTCTCTCCCCACCCCCAACCCTACTCATAATGCTCATTCATATGGTTCTGTCTGCCAGGTTCCTTATTTCTATTCCCTGGGGTCAGCCCTGATGTGGGGACAGGTCAGAGGGGGACGTCCAGCACAATGTGAGGAGAGGCTGGTGAGCAGCGGGAGCGTGGGATCCTGACATCTTAACGGAATAGGGCAGTTCATGATCTCAGCAGTAAGAGCAAGAAGCGTGAGCAATAGGAGGTAGCCATGTTTCTGCCTCTGTTTATCCAAGATATAGTTACTGAAAAATTACTACATGCTAACAAACTCTGCTGCCCGCTAAGCATGGACATTAGGAGAAGCAGACCCTATTCTCAAGAAACTCACAGTCTAGTGGGGAAACAGAGGCTTTAAAAGTAGTAATTGAGGGAGTTCAGTTCTATGATGGAGGTGGCCACAAGGACAGGGTCACTGAATTCTCTTTGCACCCCACCCATGCATACCCACATTCTCCGTCCTGCAGAGAGGCAGGTCTTGGCAGCCTGGTCAGCTGCACACCTGGGCCTGGCATGGTCACTCCCTGGGGATGGGTTCCACCCACTGGAATCAAGGGAGAATATGCCCTTCCCAGCCTCCCTGTTCTCCGCTGTAGGGCTTTCCATTTTGAAGGCCGGCATCCTAGCCAGGGCCTGTCTGGAAGACAGTCTAGAAGAAGAGAGATATGCCAGAAAGTGACAGGAAGGGAGACCCATGTGTTTCCTAAAAGCTAAAAAAATGGTGAACTTTCATTGCTTCATTGTTCTCAGGACATGGGTTTCTCTATCTAGAATGGGAATAATACTTGGAACATTTGGGGAGAATCCAGGGAGAAAATAGAACTGTTGATATTCTAGTGAGAGAGCCTGATGAAATCTTACGACAAGTAACAGTGTTTCTGGTCACCATGACTGCCAGGATTGAGCAGGGCTATAGCTCAGATTACTCTTTCTATCTCAAACCAGCTTCTCCCTGGGTGTGTTCTGGGAATTACATGCGGAGCTACATACCTATGGCTGCAAGGGGAGCAGCAACCACCAAAAAAAGAGGCAGGAGTAGGATTTACCTTTGGGATGGAACGCTTCCCCATCACTGGGCACCCCCTGCCCTCCATGAGTAGTCATGTGGCCTTAGAATCAGCAAGACACCAAACTGCAGGTCCTCCATTCACAGTGGACCCGAGGCTCCATTTACCCACCTGCAAAAACACAACAGCCAAACCTACCTTGAAGGGCCATCCTGAGGCTTAACTGTGAGGGTCCTTGTGGAAGACCTTGGTATGGAGTCCGGTCCACAGTAGAAGATCAATTCTAGCTTTTTAGTTCTCCTTTTTTTTTTTTTGTAACCTCCTCAACCTTTGTTCTGTTTCTTGTGTAATATTACTGACATCATCATCAAAGAATAAGATGAATTTGTTAGCTCCTGGCCCAGAATGAACTAAAAGAGGGTATTTGAAAGGAACATGTTCTCTAGGGTGGAAGATCGGAGAAATCTGAGTCAGCAAAATAAAGCAGGGTTTGTCAGAGAGCACACGCTGCCATCTTGGTCTGAGCAGTGATCAGAGTTTTGAGAGGGATGATGTCAGTGTCCAAATGCCTCAGATTATTAGTAAATAGCAAGCAGCTACACTGAAGGAAGATGTACCATGAGGGACTCCGTTTCAAGAGTGAGAAGACTTGCCAGAAACCTGGAGTTGCTACTCCAAGGAATGAGTAGCCTGAAGGAAGGTGTAGAATGTTACTTCTCTGTCAGCTGTGTAAGGCAGGATAGGTTTTCATCTACCAGACAGAAAAACAGGTTGAGGGAACAGATGTCTTCCCTGGGTCTTATCTCACCCTCTGGCCTGCTGTCCCATTTGGAAAGACCACCCTCACTGCCGTGGTGTGGCATCAAGCAGCTTACCTAATTCTTGCCTTCGGGACAGATTCAGAGATGGTCAGATGGAGGCTGGAGTGAAGGTTGAAGAACAGCCTCTTTCCAGACAAATGCTCATGCTTCTGAAAACAGCAAGGCCAGACCTTTCGTAGAAGCGCTTTTGTGACATTACCATCGAGGGTCAACTTTTTGGCAGCCATTTCTGTTTTTCCTCCAAAGTTTATTCCTGCTCCTTTGACTTGCTACCGGAAGGAACCTTGCCGCAGTGCGTTTTCAATCATCCACCATCCCCTACCCACACAACCACACATCAGTCCTTGCTCAGCAAATGACAGAAGTAGGTTACACCATATCCTCTGACATTGTGAGAGGGCAACTGAGTATTTTCCTGGGGTGTTTTGATTCTCTGTAACTCACAAAGATTAAACAGACCAAACTGTCAGCATTCAGATTCTGTTCCTCCCTGAAGACTGGGGCTTACTGCTTTGTTTTACCTTCTGATAGACAAATAGAATAATATGTCTCATCCCTCAAAAGGACTAGCTCATTTCATGTTTTCCCATTGAGTAGGGAAATGTGATGCATTTTCAAATTATTTTCAAAAGCTGGACTTAGCAGGATCTCAAAGAAACTAAAATATGGAATGGCAATCCTTCCACTTTGATCTCACAATGTTTAAGGTTGGTATTCAGAACACAGGTGAGTGAAGTCAGCCAGAGCAATAGGTAGAGACAGAAGAACATTTAGAACATGGATCCTCCTCCCTCAGTGTGGACATGATCAGAAAAGATATTTTTCCCAATACATTTATTTTATGTAATAAGATCTGACATATCACCTGCTTCTAATACAACTTGATTTAGGCCTAATTCTCCTCGTTACTGTTGTTTCGTTCTGTGAGGCAAACTGTGTTGTTATTGATAGTAGAAGCTCTAACCTGCCTAAGAGTAAAGTCAGCTCTCACCTGGTTCCTAGAGAATTGCTCACAACCTGAAAAAATCGAATTATGATATGGTGGCAAAAGAATTTTGAATTGGAATGAGAAGTCCCAGGGTCAAGCCTCTCATCTGCTATTTCATGACTGGCCCTTGAGCAAGTCATTCTTGTCTGTGCTTTTAATTTCTTTATCTGTCAAAATGGGAACACATGCCTCACACAGCAGACATTTGAAAGACATGAGATGTTGTGTCCTCATTAACTAAGTGCTAGACAAATGTCTGATAAAGCATGATATATACATGGTTTTTTAAAAAGATTTTATTTATTTATTTGACAGAAAGAGAGCGATCACAAGTAGGCAGAGAGGCAGGCAGAGAAGAGGGGGAAGCAGGCTCCCTGCTGAGCAGGGTGCCTGATGTGGGGCTTGATCCCAGGACCCTGAGATCATGACCTGAGCTGAAGGCAGGGGCTTAACCCACTGAGCCACCCAGGTGCCTCATTACATGGTTTTATTCCATCAAATTTCCCAACGAACTGAAAGAGAGGGTCATAACCGCTAGGGAAAGCAGGCACATCCGTTTATTAATGCAGAAAATTTATGCTCCCATACCAGGATCATATGCCAAGTCACTTCACCAGTCATGTAACGTCTTCCCTAGGTAAGCTCAAGTTATCAAAATCTGGACCATCAATGCATATGCATCTTGGTTTCTGGCTCTCAGGGGTATTTCACTGTCCTTTTCTGCTCACTGAGACATTTGTCCCTTTCTCTAAAGTGTAAACCCTCCTGCACAAGAGAAAGATCCTGGGCAGCTAAGACGAGGCCTGACCACAATGGACAAGGCTGATTAGCACACAATGGACTTGCTTTTAAAGAAAAGATGGCCGTCTCCCACTGACTGCGTGGGGCAGGCAAGAGGCCCCTTTTCATCTTGACTGAACTGGATGGGAAAGGTTCTCTGGAAATCAAGTTGTTTATACAGAGAGTCTTCCCTTTTACAACCTCAGTAACTCACTTAACCTTTCTGGGCACCCATTTCCTGATCTCTAAAATAAGAGGCCTAAGGACATCCGACATCCTCCCAAATAAACAATCCAGTTTGATTTAAGGATGTTCTTAGCCCTGAAGGAGGTTAGGCCCAGAATAATGTTCTAGAACTTAAAAGTTTGTTCTGAATTTCTGTTCCTGAAAATTATGTCTGCCCATGTTATTGGTGTTTATACAATCTCATGGTCATGCGAGGGGGCCCACAGCCCAAACTCTTCTGGACACACCAGTTCTCATCACTGTCCTCTCTGTACACACCGGATTTTGCCCACTAGTTTTTTGTCCCTTTAGGGAATGCTCCATCCACCTACACAACTATGGCTAGATCTCTGCAACTCTCCAACCTCTGCAATCTCTAGGAAGCATCCCCATGTCCAAACAGTGGGCAGGAAGCAGAAAGTGTCCAATTCTGAAGTAGGTGCAAACCTAGATTCTAAATTGAGGTTTTTATGAAAGCGTAAGGCTTTCCGGTTTAGGTCTGAAAAGGCCTCTCCACCCCACGTTTCACTCCGAGCTTCTCCAAGCTCTAAAGTGACCTGATGCCAGTTGAAAATTCATAGCAGCCCCAGATTTATGTGAATTTTTTTCTAGAAAAGAGATTATTATACACCCCTATAGAAAATGAAGAAAGTGCCCACTGGAAAGTGTCCTTAGTTTACAAACCTCATTCGCAGGCTGACTCAAACTGGCTGGCAAATCGTAGTTCCTTAGAATTTGAGGCTTTGGACTGCTTTTTAAGCTCTTTGAAATGGAGAAAATGGCCTGTTGCCCTAAATCTCACTGAAGGCTGAGGGTGACACCAAAACTCTTTCCAGCTGACTCTGAAGCATCTGTCAGTTCAGTAACGTTGCAGCAGAAAAAGGTTGGATTAAACTAAGGGAAGAGCATAAAATTACAGTCTTCACTCCCACTAAAACAATACATGTTTTGTCTGGCCTCGAGCCAAGTCATATGAAAAGTACAACCTCAGATTAAAAAATAAATCACTCAAAAATTCAGCCGAATCCATTGTCCAGCCAGTGATCCCTTGGTGAAAGGACCAGCACAGACGAGAGTGGGCATAATTTTAGGAACCAACAGGATTTCCAGAGACAGAGAATTTTTTTTTTCTTTAGCTCTCATCCTTGAGAAAATCTCAAAAATTTCCAGCCACCTGGCACATGATCAGATGCCCATGGAGAGGTCTACTGAGAGTTCACATGGACCAGACCCAAGAAATGGCTGAGTACATTCCTTCCCTCCTTCCAACCTTTTCTTTTAAGGGAATGATTACATATTCCCTAAAGACCAGTTGTGATAGGAGGTAACAAAATGTTAAGAAGATGCGCCTTTAAAGGAACATCTGCTTATTCTTTCTAGAACACAGAAACATGGTGCAAGGGTGTGAGATCTTACACTCAAATGGGAAGGGAGGAAACACTTGTCCTTACTAAATGGAAACCACTGGCAATATCATGAACCTGAGCCTAAGTTAGATGTCCAGGGTTTGAGAAAAATGGGGACATACCTGAAAAAAAAAAAAAAATCTAGTGAGCCCAAATGGAAAGTTACTTTTTTTCTACCACCTCTTTATTTTTATAAGAAATTTTTTACAAAAGAATAATTGTAAAGTACAATTATAAAGGTACCCTCTGGTGTTTCCTAAGGCAGGAAGGAAACTTAATACTGTAGAGGACTTGGGTTTGATGCTTACACTTCTCCGACTAGTTATATGGCTCCAGGCAAGGTGTTTAGCTGCCCGAAGCCTTAGACTGCTCAGGTGTAAAATGGGTTGACTTTTAAATTAGAAGAACTTGAGAAATAATTTAAGAACACTTGATTTATTCAGATTTGGAGGGAGAGATTCTTTGATATGAATGGAACTTGAAGGCCAAATAGAATCTCAGTGAACCCAGGGAGGGAGAAACTGCTTTCAAAAGAACATTAAGACCTTGCTCATATGTATAAATGTCACGGAGTTGGCCGAAACAGATTTAGAGCTGGTAAGCTCTTTAGAGATTTCCTGCAATCCCCATGTTTTATAGAGGGAAAAATCTGAGCCTAGAGAAGCTGAAGTGACTTACAAAAGATTACTGAATTCACATTACTGACAAGGTAAGAATTCAGGTGTCTGTTCTGGGAGAGGCTGAGCAAGTCAGGAGGAAGCAAGATCAGACCAGGGAAACAATCATCACCATCTTCTAAATATCATCTCTGGAGCAGGCGTCATGCTCAATGCTGTTGATGCTTTGGACCATTGAATCCTTACAACTTTGAATGATCAGTGTTATCATTTATCTCCAGGTCCAGCTTCATGGGCTTGAGAACATTGGAGTCACGGGGAGATCCCCATTCAGAAGGGTCCCATGTTCTGTGGACACCATCTTGAAATTCTTAATAATTTATCATTTGTGCCTGGTTTACCTGGCTTCAGCTAAACCAGAATGAGTTGGTTGCCCTACTGCTGAGTCCTAGGCATGGGGCTCCAGAAGCTTCCCAGCCCTCATCTTTTGTGCCATGTCCTCTACCTGCTGAGTCACACACCAGTCCCCAAAGGCAGGGCCCCTCCAGAGGACAGGCTGGACACTTGATCCAGGCAGAGAGTGGGCAGCTAACTGACTAGATTGTGAAACAAGGGACCAGGCAAATGAATACAGAAAAGACAAATCTTGGGAAAAGACGGGCTGCGGTCCATATTTAGAGACCCAAGCCAGGCTAAACACAGCGTGGGTGCTGAGAGCCGAGTGCAGGAGGCAACAAGCTGGAGCAGTGCACCAGGGCACAGGCTCGAGGGATCTTCAGCGGAGTCCATGACACTGGGCAAATCATTTACTTTGCTCAGTCTAAATGTCCCCATTCAAAAAATAAGGGATGCAATACTAGCTTCATGAGATCACTGTCGAGATGAGAGATTATATATATAGTGCACAGTACAGTATGGCCACACTGAAAGTCTCAATTTATGTTTATTTAATTCCATAAATATTTATAGAATTCTGTTATGAGCCAGGCTCTGTGGGAGGAACTGGGATACCTTCAGTTCTTGTGGGAATAACCAGTGGTGTGCTCATAAATGTTTAACAACCAGCTATCTGGGGGAAAAGTTAAAAACTGCTTTGTAGCATATGCTAATTTCTGTGGTATAAGTCCTCCCACCATGGGTTGATGACAGTCTACTAATGTGAGGTCACTGAATACAGAGTTGGGAAAAGTTGTGCTTAATCTGCTCTCTGGAACCTACACCAGCCATTCTCAGCCTAGACCCTGAGTTCCCTGCTATTAGAAAGGAAAAACTAAATACCTGTAAGTGTTCTAGAAGAGGAAAGGGGAAAACAAGTCAACGTGACTTTGGATAGAGAGCAGGGAAGACCCCCTTGAGGAAGTAAGATTGCTCTGAGATCTGAAGGAAGCAGAGAGATAACCAGGAGAAGGAATCAGCATGCTCTCAGGTTAGGAGAAAAGAGAAGAAGAAAGGAAAGAAAGAGAAAGCATATTTGAGAAGGGCCTGGGCCAAGGAAAGACAAGGTGGGGAGAAGCAGAGACCAGACAGTGCGGGAACCAGGTTCACCAGGTTCCAGAGCTGAGTCTTACACTAAGGAAGCCTCAGGCATAACACGTATCTTTTGGAATCATCTCTCAGGCTGAAGTGTAGGGAATGTGTGTGGGGATAGAGGGCAAGCAGGGGGAGTCAGGCCATGACAGTACCCCAGACAGAAGATACTGGTGTCTTGGGGTCTTATCTGGAAGCATGTGGATGCTGAAGTAATGGCAAAAGGTGGCCAGGTCACCTGGGGAGCCCCTGGCCTTCTGCCTTCCTGTTCAGTGCTCCTGCTAGTCCGCCTCACAGCACCCCTGATGGTGCTTCTGAGGCGCATCTGAATCCTTCAGGAAGAAAGTAAGGCTAGAGTGAGACAGTAAGAAAACAATGTCCATATTTGTCACTGTCACATTTTAGAATGTTATTTTAAGGAATTCCATTTTTACGATTTTTTAGATCATACAAAGAGAAAAAAAATGTTCATAATCTAACTAAATTGCTGATCAGAATATCCACAAAAGGAGGTTTTCTGAGACTTTTTGGTCCCTTCTCAGATAAATATGAACTTGAAAAATAATGCACATTCTTCTCTACCACTTGACAGCTGAGAAGTCGAGACAGGCCAGGAAAGAGGCCAAGTAGATGGTCGTGAGGCTTGAACTGTTTCCTGCCAGCCTACTTCTGCGTAAAGACATACATTTTATCTTCAGTTATTTATTTTTTTTATGAGGTGATGGACAGTTAGTTTTGATCAGGGGCTTTTAAATAGAATTGACCTTCATTAACCGGTTGTGTCAAATTTGCCGAAACAGTTCCTTGAGAGCATTCCACACTATAGTATTTCTATTTTCATTGGCAGCCTCTTCCCTCACCTTTCTCTTCCCATCAATTTGCTCTCCCCCAACATCGCTGTCATAAAGAAAGTGAAACCCAAGTGGTTGTGAACTTGTAACAAAGCAACAAAATCTTTAAGATCAGACAGACCCAGTTCAAGTCATGGTTTCCACCACTTAAGAGATGTGTGACTCTGGGAAATAGGCTTAAATTCTCTGAACCTCAGTTTCTCAGCTGTAAAGCGGCATTGCCTACCTTATGTGGTTGTCAGGAAGAAATGAGATAAAGAATATAAAGAAAGTGCTTAGCGCTCAGTACGCCAACTGCTATCTTCATCCCTGCCAGTTGCTGCTACAGCTCAACAAAGTAATTGTGATTCAGTAAGTGGCTTAGAAGAGGGAACAAGGGTCACCCGCTAGAACATGGTAAGAAGCAACAGGAGAAATGCCTCATGGAGCTGCTCAAACAACTTCCCTCAGGTCTCCCTTTTCCAGTCTACCCAGGGGGAACACATCAGTTGGCCTTTAGGAATCGTGAATACACAGATATTGATATAAAAGCTGTGACTTTACCTAGTCACTGCCTGAGCAAAAGAAAGGGGAATCTCTTTTCTAATCCCCAAGTTTTATCCTCCAGCAGGAGGAGCTAGAAGGCCAAAGTGAGTGTGTGTGTGTGTGTGTGTGTGTGTGTGTTTGTGTGCGCGAGCGCAAGCGCACATGCACGTGTAAGGGGGAGTTTGTTGTGGAATTGTGGCCTAAGGGTAAGATGCTTTTCACCTAGGCTTGCAGATGCTCAATCTTTGGAAAGATCTGTGTGTTAAAAGTAAGATGTTTAATGCCACCATGTTTAAGGAGGAGTTTGTTGTGGAATTGTGGCCTAAGGGTAAGATGCTTTTCACCTAGGCTTGCAGACGCTCAATCTTTGGAAAAGATCTGTGTGTTAAAACAAAGATGTTTAATGCCATCAGACATTTTTAATTTTTAATAGGAATACTCTAGAAAGAAGGGGAGGATATTAAACCATCCTTTAAAAAAAAATTACTAATAGCCAATTGATTTTGAATGTCTGAGAGGACATTTTGGGAAGGGTCATGATTCACATTTTCTTCATTGAGAGAAACCACAGAGTTTCAGCCTTATCAGCAGTGATAATAGTAATTCATTGGCTTCTCTGATAGACCTTGGGTGTCTCATTTACGAGACAGACTTGGCTGGACTTGTATCAAGTCTGTCAACTTGAAACCAAGTTCTTTAATGGTCCTGAATGTCACCAAGTTGAAGCCAAGTGCAAATAAGGCATAAACAACCCTTATCCAAAAGTGGCTCTCCTATGAAACTCCAGGTAATTAAGAGACTTTGGGTTCTTCTGTTTCGTGGTTTAGACATGTGGTGCATCCCCTCTTGACTCGAGTGTTTCTCCCTGCTGGAGTGAAAACAAAGGCACTTCTCAGGTGTGACCATTAAGGTGGGTGGATGGGGGCCTTGAATGGCTCGAACAACCAAAGATTCACAAGCTCAGCCCCATCAGTTGGGTATTCAAGACTCTTTCTCATCCCTCTTTCTCCCTGAGGCCATCTTTCTGTTTCGTAGAAATCTCACTTGTGTATAGGGGACAGGAAACAGAGAAAAACAGAGAAGAAATTCCATTTTGTTATCAAAAACAGACATGGTATGAGGTGATGTTGAAGGAACAAACCGAAACAAGAGCATGTAACTTGGCTTCCAAATCCACCATTGCCATGGGTCACTAAGAATGGACTGTGGTTAAGTCTTCCCACGGGGATCTTAGAGATGGCTGAGCCCTCTTCCTCCTTCCTTCCTGCTTTCCCTCTCTCAGCTGACAAGAGCCATGTTTTCTGGAACTCAATGTCAATAAATGCCCAGTGGATCTTTTGGTTTAGCTTTGTACAGATGAACCTGCTATGAATAAAGTCCTCTGTTAAGAAATGAAGGAACTAGTGGGTTTTTTTTTTTTTTTTAACTCCTTTCTGGAGGCCCAAGGAACAATATCTGTGCTGGCCTGAATCTAGTCCTTTGGGGCCCTCGAGTGAGGTCAGATGGGCCTAGCAAGTTCTTCAGGGAAAATCTCACAGAGGTGACTCAAACCTGAGGCGTGGGTGAAGAGATTCAGGTTTAGCCCAACAAAATGGAGTCAAGTTCTGCTTCTGCCATTAACTGAGGGACAAAGAACAGGTCATTTATAAATACCACTTTGGGGATGAGTTTGCAATGAATAATACCTTTCTGAAACAATCATTCTCAAATGCAAAGCTCGTGTCTTATCCCTACTTAAAACCAGACACTCCCTATTTCCTATGAGGTGACATCTGGCTCTGAGCCTGGCATTCAAGTTCCTTCATGATGTGGCCCTACCTACCTGTTTTAACTTTATACCATCACTCAGTCCCCTCTTAACTACCTTCTGCATGAAACCTCCAGCAATGTTTAGTATCTTAACTCTTCCCACCCCTGCTCCTTTGCACCTGCTCTCCCTACCCTGCAGAAAACCTCCACCTCCATTCCACTCCCCCCTCAAAAAAAGAAAACCCCCGGGCACAGGGAGAATATTTGCTCATCTTTGAAAAGTCAGTTCGAATATCACCTTCCTTCTATGAGAAACTTTCCCCAAACACACTCTACCCATGCCCCTATCCCCATCACATACAGAGAGGTCCTTCTCAGAATCTCTGACTCCGTGATACTCATCTTATTCTATCTTGCCTGTACCTTTGTCTCATTCATCTGGCCAAGACCCTCAGGGCCCCTTTTTTCTAATCTGCTCAAAGCCTCTGGATGGGCCAGCAGCCCTGGAAGAACAGGAAGGTAGCCTAGATTGTAGTGCATGGAAGTCAGGAAGGGAAATGTCTGGAGATGCAGTTGTGGCCTGTGGGGGAAGGGCAGGATGTGGTGGAAAAGAGGGCGGGGAAAAGGCTGCCAAGGAGTTGTCTGTGGTGTGAGTTGTGAATGTCTGGGTCCCAGCGGAGGTGGATTTGTACCATGGGAAGGACTCTGCACTCTTGTGGAGGATAATTGAGAACAAGGAGGATGATGGAATCTGAAAACATCCAATTCCAAAAGACGTGATAATCCCTGACAGTGACCCACTTCACTTGTGCCAGTTTGGTTTTCCTCTCTAGCTCTGTCTATCTTGAGCCAGAGCCACAGTGGGCTGTCCTCCTAGGGAGAAAGACCAATTCTCCTGGCCCCCAGAGGTTCTGTCCCTGGGGCAGCTCTCCCGCCCTACCCCTGCTGCTCCCCAGCTTCTCCCGCTTTCCCTCTCCTTTCCATTCCCTCACTCACTACCCTCGCTGCTTCCTCCCTGACCATTTTCACGGTCTCTCGGGCTGTCCCAGGGGCCTTCTCATTCTCCTCGCTCTACACAAACCTCACTCAGACCTCCTGGCCTTTCCTGCATCTCCTTCTTTGGGCTTTTTTGGCCATTCATTCCCTTTACTGCTTTGAGTATCAATACCTTATTTTCTCCTTTTGGGCTTGAATAGTGTTTCCTTTCTGTTTTCTGGAAGCCTTTGGCTCCTCTGTGCTGTCTTATTTTACTTCTTTCTTCCACTTCATTCACTGTCTACCAGGCATCTCTTCAGCCCCTCCTGGGCAGTGTGCTAAGTACTAGGGATACAAAGCTGTATGAGCTTATGTCAGAAAGTCTTGGCAATAATCCAGAAGAAGTGTGGGCTGGGGCACCACGGGGACCAAGTGGGCAAGTGGGGGGCCATTTCCACTGGGGGGATTGAGAAGAAGACTAACCCTGCACAGCCAGTCTTCTCCTCACAGCTTTTAAAACCCCATTTCTGCTTTTATGCTGATTTCCATGAATTTCTAGGGTGCACTAAGCCTAAATCTTGTGTGAATAGAACAGGAGGTGATTGGTACCACGAAAAGAGGGAAAGAGATAGAAGACTATAGTTTAAATGTGCCAGATTTTCCCAGGACTCACAAAGTATACATTTGCATAAGCGTCCAAAGTTAGTCAGCAGATCCGAACAATTTAGGAGATGCGCAGCAGGACTGTTTCTGAAGTCACACCTGACCATACACCAGTCCTGTGGTCATTTTGTGGGATTAACTAGGTTTTGCAAATGAGGAAATATGGAAAAATGAACATGAAAAGATTTCCCAAGGTCACACTGAAGACAGTGGTGAAGGGGATTAGGAGCTCAATGCTCTCGGGCCTATTTCTAAGCTATTAGACAACACAGCTTCCTGAATGCAGATGTTAAACAGGTTTTTGCCTTTAAAATAAGGGTAAGAAACATTCTTATTTTGGCCATATTTCAATGCAAATCTCTTAGGGAAAAGGGGGCCCATCTGAAGGGAAATTAATTATTTTAAGCTTCTGGAAAATGAACCAACCCAATTTCTTCCTGTGCCCTACTAAAGAGTGCTTTGGACTTCAGAAAAAGGTTCTCAAATTTTGCTGCTTACAGAATCTTCTGAGAATTTTTAAAAAACCCTAATGCTCAAACCTCGGCCAGACCAAGTCAGAATCTCTGGAGGTGGGACCAAACGGCATTATTATTTTTTTAATTCTCCAGTATGCAGCCAACATTGAGAACCAGCACTGTCCGAACTGTGCACATTGCAATCACCTGGGAACCTTCAAATGGTCTCCTACCCCCCAGACATTGTGATTTAATTGGTTTGGAGTATAGCTGGGGTTGTAGAAAGGTCCCCAAATGATTCCAGTAGGCAGCTCTACAACTGCCTACTGGACGGGTTCATGAGGGGATGCTGAAGAGTCTTGCCACTCAAAGTGCCTCTCTGAGGACCCGGCATCATTACCTGGGAGCCATTCAGAAATGCAGACTCTTAAAAAAAAAAAAAAAAGAAAGAAAGAAAGAAAGAAAGAAAGAAATGCAGACTCTCAGGCCCCACCCCAAACCAAAGAAAAATACAAGCTGCATTTTAACAAGTTCCTCAGATGATTTGCATGCACATTAAAGGTCTAGAAGTACTCTTAGAGAGCACTCCCCCTTTCAAAGAAATTATTTTTAGCTTTTTACATTCCTAAACAGTGAAGGCTTATCCCCTTCCTCCAATAAGGCACAGGATAGACTCAAGGAGTGAACCATGGAACTGTAGAAATGGACATAATAACTGCTAACAATAATATCTAGTCCATATTATCATTAACTTAGTGCAAGGTACTTTGCAGGCCAAGCATTCTACATGCATTACATCATTTGATATCCACCAAAACCCATGATATAGGTACAAGCACTGTGCCCATTTCACAGCCGACCAAACTGAGGCAGACTCCTACGTGAACCGCTGCAAGGCCATGCTCCGCAGAAGGAGGGCCTACCCTATGATTTTCAGGACATAAAAGCACATGCTCTTAACCCCTTGGTCAAACTTTCCCAGCCTGCACACTAAACACTTGGGATGGGTTACAGATGTGCCAAGATCTTGATCTGCTCAGCCCCCAAATCAATCTGGCAGGGCCTGGGGTGGCCCCCCACCACAGGAAAAAGGATTAGGAAACTGCTCTAACTTACACTTTTTCCCAATTATACTTCCCGCCTGTCATTGGACAAAGAAGCTGTGTTCCTAGGACTGAAGTAACTTGCCTAAAGTCAGGCAGCTAAAGACACAAATGGGCCCAGAGCCCAGGAGTCTCAACAGCCTGCACGCCTCCTCCCACGAAGTAGTGTTTCTTCAAGCGTGGTCCCCGGACCAGGAGCATCACCATCAGCTGCGAATTGTAAGAAATGCAAACAGTCAGGTCCCACCTAACCAGCTGTCTTCACAGGCCCTCCAAGCAATTCTGCCCTTGGCTTGTGCAAGAACCAGTGCGCTCAGACAGCCAGCCTGGCCGGCCTTGCGGGTGCACTTGCTCACGCACTTGAGCCCCTGCCATGGGCGGCAGCTTCTCCGCCAAATAAAGATTTCTTAAGGGGCTTAGCTTTGAACTAAGCTGAAATTTACATGCTGATTTAATCTTCTTAGGGCCTTCTTTAGCTCTCAGAACAGAGCTGTAATGCTTTAGAAAAGAGAAAGTAAATGATGGATAACAGATAAAATATTAAAACACTTTCCACGCCTTCAACCCACTTTCTGCTAGGACAGCAAATATGTGGGCATCAGAACACGGGTTGCATGCTAGGTAGGCCTCAGGCGTACGGAGACACAAGCACTTGTGCTTTGCTGACCCATCCTCTCATCAAATACAGTGACCCCTGGCTGAGAAAGAGAGGGAAACTGAGGCTCAGAGAGACCATAAAGGTCATCCGGTGGCAATGGCAGCCCCAAGATTTTTCCCACAGCCCATGTTCCTGTGTTCCTTGCTCTCCAGGGGAAAAGCTGCAGAGCTTCAGACACTCAGTCTGTGCAGGGTCTGGTTTCCACATTTCTCAGAGCAGCCTGCCAAAACAGATCCAACCCTTCGAAGCCCCCAGGATGCCTACTTCAACAACCCTTTCCTATATCCTGTGTTTTCACTGCCCTGTGGAAGCTGCTCCCAAAACATAAGAAGAACCCAGCCAAGAAACATTTCAGCTGTGCTTGAACCCTCAAAACCCTTAGACACATAGCCCTAACTGGTGGCTTCTGTTTCAAGGTGGTGTTTCATCTTTATTAATGATCGCAGGCCCTTGAAACAGGAGTGACCATCGAAAGATCTGCAATAGTAGCCACAAAGTGCAGGGGCCTCACTTCTTAGTAGGCAAAGAAAGGAGCCAAGAGCCATTGTGTGAAGGGGTGTTGGGGTGGAGGACAGGACCCTCTGCCCATTTTGCTCAATTGTTCCACTTCATATTAGGAGAAGATTCTGCTGTGTAATTATGATAGAGTTCAAAATGGTCTGAAGCACAGTCACAAATTACGTGGCTCTAAAGGTATGAAAGGGAAGGGAGAGTGGTCTAGAAAAGGGTATTAGTGGTTAGGAAGGTTAGCTGCCAAGACAATTAGGTTGATAGGTAGACAGAGGTTGTAGGTACACTGTCAGTTATAGTATCCTCTATGGATTGGTGGTGGGGCAAAATTTCTTTAAAGAACGTTTGCAAGAATGCCTTAGGGTCAGGTCAGGTAACATAACTGAATGTAACACTATGGACTATTTTATTTAATCTTTCTGAAACCATTCATGCCCATGTAACAGAAGAGGAATGGGAGATTTAGAATGGTTAATGGGCTAGCCTGAGATCACAGAACTTATTAGTGACATGGTAGTTTCTTGAATACAAGTTTCTCTTCTTTTAGCTACTACTTTTCTCTGTATCATGAAACCCACCTAGGGGTGCCTACAGGCAGTGCAAATAAGAGGAGCTACCAGATTTGGCGGGAGAAGTAAAAGCAATCGACATACAGCTTCAGTCAGGGAACGTTAGGGATTGATGGGGACTATGGCAAAGTGGAGAATTATGGACAACACCTAAAGCAAACAGCTGGTACTCAGAAGCAACTGATTGTTACCTTTCAGAAGTGCAGACTCAATTGCCAGATCTGATGGTTGTTCAAGAAAAATCAGAAGTCAGATTTTCACATGAGCTTTTCTGTTTGTTTTAATGTTAGCTCAAAAAATCTTAAACAGCAGATGTTTGCATGTTCTATCAATAGGCAAAATAAAACCTATCTACAAACCAAATTCAGTTCACGGACTGCCAGAGGAACCTCAGCTTTTTCTAAGCCAATAAACTCAAATAGTTAAATTTTATCATCACATAGGACCTCAATGATCTTCTGATCAGCATCTTTATCTTGAAAATGAAAACTTTTAAAGTCATAAGCAGAAATTGAAGTTGTAAATATTATTCCTCATCATAATGTTATTTTAGACATCATTCTGTTTCCTACATAGGCCATGTGTAGAAAAAACATGTTGTCCCACGAAGGCTGGAATCCCAGTCCTGCGAAGTAGGAGCAGTGTAACCTTAAGCAAGTACCTTAACTTCTCTGAGCGCTCAGCTTCTTCATGTGCAAAATGGAAACACTGACATATAAATTACAAAGCCAAGATAAGAATTCAATAAGGAAACTATTAGAAGTTATGTATACAAGTCCTGTCAGAGAAGCTTGGGGAAGACGCTTACAGGTTGCTACTGCCTACCTTCCTCCCCTCCATCCAGCCTTGTCTGAGAATTTCTTTTCTATTAGGATTTGGACAGCCCATTTAGGATCCAGGCAATTTCCTTAAAAAGTTAATGTATGGTAGATACTGAAATTTCTAATTTTGTCTGAGTACCTTGTTTGACATCGTCTCGCCTTGTCAAGATTTAAAAATGCACAAACTGAATTGAGTCAACTTCTGAAGAAGATAAAACTTAAAGAAGTTACTGGGAGCTGCTATTTTATATTATGACTGCTTTTTAAAATTTTGTTCATGGATCTGATAAAATCTAGATCTCCAATATTTTTAAGCCCAAGCCCCTTGGACACTGCAGCTCTTTTCAGTTTTTGCTTATACACAATTCATTCTTTGCAGCTTATTAAGCTGAAGAAGCCTGGGAATAAAGTTTGAAACAAGATTAATAAAGTTCTTTGCCTAGGAAAAAAAAAAAAAAAATGCACAGTAAGGATTTGAGTCCTAACCTACTATAAAGGAAAAACCCAGATTTTTTTTTTCTTTCCTGAGTGGGAAAACCCAGTTCTTCCCTACCGTGTTTCACTCTTGTGAGCCCCCAGTGCTACTTACACAGCATACCTCACTTGTGAAACTTCTGGTCACAAAATGTGGGCGCTTTCCCCACTACTGCAAGCAAGTCTCAGACACAGCTGGGTATCTGACAATTAAACTCAGTTCTGACACTGTGTACCAGGACCTAGCGTCAGAGCTCACCGGGAAGGGCTCAGTCCCACAAGAGTGCCCCTCCCTCACCTTCTATGCCGTTCACAAGTCCAGGCTGTCACCAACCTGTGCTTCTGAGCAACCAGCTACAGATAGGAGGTTCCAATGCCCTGTCCTCAGGTTCAGTTTATTTGCTAGAATGGCTAACGGAGCTCAGGAAAACACATTATGTTGACCAGTTTGGTAAAGGATGTGATAAAGGATACAGACAAACAGCCAGATGAAAGGTACAAAGGAGGAGTTCTGAGAGGTTCCCAAGCACAGAGTCTTCAGTTCCCATGGAGGTAGGGTGCATCATCCTCTTGATACGATTGTGTTCACCAACCTGGAAGCTCTCCAAACCCCTGCTATTGGGATTTAATGGAGGCTTCCTCACACAGGCATTACCAATTATTAACTCCATTTTGAGCCCATCACCTCTCTCCAGAGGACGTGGTGGAACTGAAAATTTCAAGCTTCTAATCATGCCTTGGTCTTCCTGGTGACCACCCCCACACAGGAGCCCACCCAGAGTTGCCTCATTAGAACAAGTAGTGTTCCTAGTGCTCTTATCACTTAGGAGGTTCCGAGAGTTTCAGGAGCCCTGTGTCAGGAGCCTGGGGGGATGGGGAGGAGACAGAGACCTATATATATATATATTTTTTTTTTCTATTACGTCACACATACTCTAAGTGTTTGTCAGGTGAAAGCAGGCAGAAAACCAAAGCCTAACTCTCTTCCCCTTCCTCCCTCAGTTGCCTAAATCCAGTGTGTTCTTTCCCGCTATAAACACCAACAATTACAAGAGAGGGTGGGCGATTTGGTTTTAGTTTTCTTTATTTTTACTTGAGGTTAAGTGAATCCCACAGCAACGAAAAATCAATACTGTATTTGGCCAAATAGACAGTATTAAAGCACCTAGATTAAATGAAATATAAATAATAGTTCATTGATTTTTTTTATCCAACTTTGTAATTTAGCTTACAAGAAACAGAATTATTCTCAATGCACCAGGTGTTTGACTTGGCTGAGTGTATTCTACAACATTTTATACAAATGTATGTTTCATTATCCCATCTTATTTGTTCTATTCGTTTCCACAAATGTGTAAAAGAAAGGAAGTTTATAACATTTTTCATTTTTTTAACTCTCTGGTCCCAACTGAATATTTGATTTTAACAATGAATACCTCCTGCAAAGGTTACAGAATTCAAAACATCGACTTTTGCTAAAAGATGCAATTCTTCAGTATCAGTAAATACTGTAGAAATAATATTTTAAAATCTGATCATGGAGATTAAGCCAACTTCCAATTCTGAGACTACCCAATGCTCAATTGTCACATTATTTAGGAATTTCCAATTCCAGGCCAAGTAAGACTCAAATAATCTCCCGTGATTGACACTAACCTACTAAAATTCACAACCACCAACCTAGTCTCAGATCATGTTCAACAACAGAAACTGAGCTTACACAAGGCCCAGTCCTCAGGTGGATTCCATCCTGAAGTTCATCTCTCCCATAAGCACTGAGGATACCGAAGGCAATTATTGGGAATATGTCAATTATGCCCATAACAGGAGAGCCATAGAATGATAAACAGCATGAATCAGTCTCTCCTTCCCAGGAATTTCTGAAAGTCTCTGTTCATGACAGTTTCCCTATCTAAAGGTGTGATGCCAAAGCTAACTTTATGCACATGCTATTGATTTTTGGCAGAATGAAGTCAAATAATGCTTAAAAAATCTAAAAATGAGGACTACGTGCAGATGCATATATCTGCCCAGCCACTTGTTAAACCCAGCCTGAACCAGTGCGTACAAGTAGGTCATTGAAAGTCAATGCAAACCGGGGCAGCTCCCCTGGCAGGAGACATTAACCTGCAGGAGGAATCTTGCAGACAAGTGATACATTTTAGCCAAGCGGCTATATATTTTATTTATGAATTGATGTAAGCATAGAGATATATGGGGAGAGGAATGCATATAACACGTATCCTTAAACACACTCCAAAATAAAGATAGTTGGGAAGAGAAATTTACACCCACACATCCTCCAATTTAATGGGTTTTTTTCCCCACTCCTAACCCCTCAAAAAAAAAAAAAAAAAAAACAGAAAAGGAAGAAAGAAATCCAAGCTCCAAATTACAGCTCTGGTGACTTAGTGTAGTTAGTACCTTCTATTTCATCCCTCCAGCAGGTGCGGTGTTAACCAGCCCCAGTCCCCTCCATTAAGCACAGAGGGATCGGGGACTCACAGATGCCACTTGATTCAAAAGTTGCCAGGGGCTTGCATTTTGGAGAAGAGATCCTATAGGGGACAGCTTTCTCTTCCTAGGTGTCCACTTAGGTGTGAACCCCATTTCAGACTGTAGATCATAAGCTTGCTCAATCATGGAATGCAAGGTCAGGGAAGAACCTTCAACACCATCTAATCCACACCCCTCATTTGACAGCTCTAGTATGTCCTCCAGCCACAAGGGCTGCTTCCCAAGCACAGGAAAGCACAAACAGAGGATTCCCATGTGGCCAGGAGGAGGCAGGATATAGCCGAAAGCACGTGGGCTCTGGAACTAGGCCAGGTTGGGTTCCAGTCACAGATGCATGAATTGAGCCAAGTTCTCTAACCTTTCTGATCTGGTTTACTCGCCTATATGTGGAAATAATAGTATAAGTCTACAAGTTGTCATCAGTAGTTCAGAGAACCAACTGTGCTGAAACCCCAAGTGTTTCTTAACTCATTTGGTAGCAAAGTCAGCCCAGAGCAAACTTACCTAGAGGTAAAATCTGACCTCATATAATCACTATTTATCCCATGGCAGCCAAGCACCAGGCCAGGGTCCAGTGTAGGGGAGTTTAAGCCTCTGGCTCTGTGTCCTCCTCCCATGCGCTCAATGGAGAGGCCTCTGCTGCTTCTAACCCCCCAGCCCATGCCTGCTGTTCCAGTTGCAGGAACGGGTTAGGCCAGCAAGGAGCCAAGAGGATGGCTCTTCTTTGTAGGAGCAAAGGAACGCATGTGAGAGTCCCCTCCAGCCTCACCATCTCTGGCTTAGAGCAGTGCCCCAGGTGACCATCTCTTCGGCCACACTCACTTACAGCTCGGATGAACTCAACTGCAAAAATCTCACTGTGGCATTTCTTGACTCCCCCTCCCCCTTTTAGGAGGGAAAAGGGACAGTGGAAAAAGAAGCATGTGGCTTCATGGAATTTTTTTCATTTTATAATAAATAATAAATTTGAAAGAAGGAACGGTATCTCAGAAGAAAAAAAAAATCAAAGTTACACTGCAAAAAAACCTCTTGAAGAGAGACTTTTTAAACCTTCTCCATGGGAGCTGGATTGAACTTGTGATTGCTATCTTTTTTCCCTCCATTACTGGGTAGTTTTAAGTTGAGTTTGTGCTTTTCTTTCCTGATGTCTCAAAGCCAAGATCCTCATCCTTTTCCTCTCTGAATGCTGACCCATAAGGCTTCCTTTAAGTGCTGGAGAGAACATTTGGCTTTGGTACTCCATCAGGGCCAGCCTCAAAGTGAGTCGGGCGAGAAGTAAAATGTATAGCAGAGGGGGCAAGGTCCTGCTCGACGTAAGCCCGGCCACCTGGCCTTCTGCCACTCAAGCTGCATTCCTTTGAGGCCAGGAGAGTCTTAGTCGGCGGGAGCCATCATAGCAAGCCTCGGAGAGTAAGACTAAGCCTCATCAGCTTAGCATTTTGGTGAACAGACGCTGACAGTCAAACCCACAGGCATGCACGCAGGGAAGGTGGCGTGGAAACAGGGTGTGAGGCCAAGGTGGCTTGGCTCGCAGGGAGGGCAACGGGCCGTAAAAGAGAATCTTCACCAGCCTCACTGTTTGCCGAGTCATCCTCAGGAGAGTCAGTCCCCTCCCTATTGCTAAGACACCTGCCTTGTGGGCAGGGTGGGGTTACCCGGCTTCCACAGCCCCAGGCTCTTTTGTCCTCAGTTGAACGCATGACTTCCCAGTCCACAGGCAACAAACATTTTGTGAGCATTGACAATGTGCCAGGCAGGGACCAGTGTTGGCAATGGGAGACAA
This sequence comes from Mustela erminea, assembly GCF_009829155.1. Taxonomy (NCBI): domain Eukaryota; kingdom Metazoa; phylum Chordata; class Mammalia; order Carnivora; family Mustelidae; genus Mustela; species Mustela erminea. The sequence continues at coordinate 150,953,258 of NC_045614.1, forward strand.
AAGTAAAGTACAGCCCTGCCCTTGAGGGACTCAAAGATTTTACCTACCTGGAGATGTCTGCCCTATGTTATTTTACTAACTCTCAAGGTGAGTTCCATAGAACATGAGGTCCGGGAGACAGGAGAGGTAAGGGGAATAGGCCCTACCTAAATCTGAGAAATACTGCTTATTTTAGAGTGCACAGAAGGCTCTTAGCAATGAAGAGATTCGCTTAATTTCATGACTTATTTGGGCCCAGAACCCATTTATCATGTGATGTGTCTTAACATCATAAGGTGCTTAATCTGCCATGAAACACACTTTGGGACCCAACCCATCTGCTTCCTTTCAGCCAGATGTGCCTTGGCATTCAGAATTTGGGGAGGTGTGTTAGCAAGGTAATCCAGTACACCTGTTCTCTGTGCTATTTGGGATAGCTGAGGGCGTCTTCAGAGAGGAAACAGAGAAGATCTAGCTCCATTAGACATCCAAGCCTGCCAGAGGGTTTGGGGACAGATGGCTTCCCATCACACTCTGGAGTCTTCAACCCCGTGACCAGACTCCTATTTGTTTCAGCCACATTCATGCCTTCACTCATCTATTTAACAAAATAATATATATTGAGCACCTAATACGGAAGCAACTACATTGAAACTCTGTCATCCGAGAACTCGCAGACTGCCTGGTAGGGTGCAGGGAGGAATGACCTGCTCACAAGCATTTGAAGGTGTGATAAATGCCATGATTAAGGTGACCATGCATCCTGGTTTGCCTGGGTCAGTCCCAATTTACACCTGTTGTACTTGCATAATATGTACAGATGCCCCCTGTTGCTCCCATGGGGGTCCTCATTTTGACAATACATGACATGGTCCCCCCAATTGTAAGGGGTTCAGGCTGTGGAAGTCCAGAGGAGGGAAAGTCATGGAGAGCTTCTCCAAGGACATGACCCCTGAGCTGAGTCCTGCCTAGCGGAGGAAGAAGACGTAGCCAGGGCCGGGGGAGGAGTCAGTGCTCAGGTGAAGGAAACTGCAGGTGCAAAAGATGAGAGAAGACTGGACTTAGTGCATGCAGTTACACGAAGGAGTACCACTGAAGGAGACGCTGAAAACTACACTGAAAGAGACAGGTCTCACAGAATCCAGTTCACACTCCTCAGGACCATGGGAAGCGTTTGACAGGGTTGTAGGCAGGGAAGAACCATAATCCAGTCAACACTGCAGAAGAACCACTCTCGTGTGTAGGGGAATGGAGGGGGGGGGAGTGAGCTGGGGCTGCTCAGCACAACCCCTAGACCAGTGAGGACACTGTTGCGGCCACCCAGAGGAGAGTGATGGCAGTCTGAGCGACAGCAGTGCCTGTGGGCTAGAGAGAAGTGGGTGGATGGATGGATGGAAGGATGGATGGATGGATAAGGAAGTCTTTAGCAAGTGGAATCAACAGAACTTGGTAATTGACTGATTGGTTGTGATGGGGAGATGAGGAAAGAAAGTTAAGGGTCAGACGCATGCTTGAGCATACAGTGCCTGATGGTGCATTTACTGAAATGGCAGGGCGGGTTGGGGGAGTGAGAGGGGAGGAACAGTTTCCTGGGAAGAGGGAGACAAGGAAGGCAGTTTTGGTCAGGGCAAACATGATGTGTCCTTGCTATGTCTTGGCCTTTTCCAGAGCTTTGGGGCTGGTAGGGTAAAGACAAAGGAATGTTTTTTAAAACTATTCAGAAACATTCTTGAAGCTGAATAAAACAAAAGCCAAGTCAAAGTGTACCAGAGCAGCCTTGTTACTGGCACGACATGTCACTGCTACTGTTGTTTGAGAGGCAGTAAATCGAGCCTCCAACACCAAGCTCCTCTGTTGGGCCCTTCAACAGAGCAGGTGTAGACAAGGGCCCTATAAGCTAGCCTCTCTCCCCACCCTGACACCCCCGAACACAGAAGCCTCTGCCTCCAGCCTTGCTGCCCTGACAGCCCAGCTGAGCAGACCAGCAGCTATCAAGGGCCCCAGTCTCCGCTCAGGCTGAGGCAGGTTCTGACCATGCATATGCTGACCATGCAACACCACAAGCCATCCACCAGCAGTGTCACATCTCTTGTGACTAGTCCCTCATCCCTGTAGCCGTCATGCAAGCTGGATGAGTGCAGAAGCAGGGTATTTGGTTTGCTCTTGTCTAGGAAGGATGGAAGCTCTCTATTGCTATGGCAGCCCTTGGATCTGCCAAGGTCATTTGAAGTTCTCTGCTTGACTGTCTGACCACTTTGGCTTCAGGCTCTTGGTTCACAGTTTATAATATTATTCGTATGGGTTAGGGTCTGAGAAGCTAAAGTGACCACATATGTTTAATGATTCTACTCTTTCCACACAAAGAACAAGAAAGATAACTTCATGGAACCCCGGTGTCACCGGGGCTCTGCTCAGGGGCGACGCAGTAACAGGAGGCATCCCCTGCATAGCAGGGATGAAATCATCTCACTTAAAACTGCTTGGCTGGCGCAAGGACTGGAATGAGCCCATTGTCTGGAACCTGGGCCATCTGCGGGTGTATTATTCACCCCCAAAAGGCTTCCTGTTGTAATCCAGAGGGCCAACCTTTGCATGCAAAGCAAAAAAATTCCAAATTCAAGTTTCATTTCATTAGCTGTTACAGTGACCCAGGGCCAAGGTACATCTTTTAAAGGAAGCCTAGATGGAATTCTTGGCCCTGAAAATGCAAATAAGGAGAACCGGAACTGTGTGTTTATATTTTATCTGGCAGTCCCAGGAAACCTATGGGCATTTGGATTTTATAAAGTGTGATGTGTTCTTTGGGTTTTGTTATAAAGGAGTCTAGGCTTAGCATTTTATTCCATGCTCTCTCTGTGTATAGTCGGAATTACAATCATCATAATCAAGCATTTAAGCAAACAAAAATAATCATTTGAAAGCTATTTTCCATAAGCTCTTTCGTTCTCGATTCACTACAATTCTGTTCAGAAGGAAATGTTCCTTTTTCCCCTATTGTCTTACTGTCCACAGGAGAAGCAATGACCAGTTCTGCACATACAAAATTAATTCCGTTTCAGCTTTTCTGAATATAAACAAATTGGTCAAAAGCCCAAATTTGTTTTTCTTCCAGGAAGACTTTTTTTTGGTACAAGCCAAAAATCCACTGGAGAACACCACCCTAGTTTTACTTAAAAGTAAGCACTTGGTCTAATTTTGAGTCCCCTTAGGAAACCCAAATAGTTGTCTCTGGGAAACAGTTAATGTCTAAAATCCCCCTTTGAGGTCCACATTATGCAATTCCTTTAACCTAGGCCATTTCTAATTAAAGTGCAAAAGAGCTTGCAGTGGCTAACTGAACATAATAATAAAAAATAAAAATTTTAAAAAATTAGAAAGTGCAAAGGTCCACAGATGCAACAGTTCTATAAACTAACTCACTCTTATTCCATTACCTCTGAAGGACAAGGTGCTGAGCAGAAAATGAGGAAATGATTGTATTGGCCTGCCTGAATAGCAGCAACGTGAATTATTCCAAACCCTGAGGGACTAGCTATAGAGTCAGCTCCTTCGTTGTGAAGGCAAAGAGAGAGAGAATTTGCAAGGATAACTCAAAACAATGGGCAGTCTGCTCCAGGTTCTTCTTTCAACTTCAGGAACCTGTGAATCATAGAAATGAAACCCCAGATCACAAGAGAAGCTGGCAATGGCAAGCACAGGAAAAGAAACTCCCAGACTGTAAAGAAGGAGTAAAAGAAGTTTTGCTCTTAATCTATAGCACCCTTGATCTCTGCCCTTAAGGGGCTTTTTTTTTTTTTTTTTTTTTGAGTCATCAAATAAATTGGTTTACTTTATTAGTAGTCTTCTAAATTGACAAAGGAAAGTCTTTTGCCCAAAGTGTGAGCTGGCCAACCGAAAGGAGTACAGAATAAGAAATGTCAGCTTTGCCACCTTTTCCAGGTCAATACCAACTCTCCATCTAGAGCTACCTTGGTGGGCATTCTGGGGCCTTCCCTGATAACCAGCAATCATTCCCCATATCACACCAACCCAGTTACCAGGACAGAGAAGGATCCGAGAGATGGAGATGTTGACACATATCTCGTGAGGTCCTGAAATAGGGGAACCACATCCTGCTTTAAGACTTCCAATGACACAGGCTCTAATAACCCAAAGGTTGCCTGCATTGGCACCAGTTTTCTCGAGCTTGGAGTTCATCTGAGTTATTTGTTTCCTGGGGGAACACCAGAAGATACCATCCCCATGGTTATCTGCTGTCATTGAAATCTGGTGTGGTGGTTCTCCAGCTCCACTCAGATCTAGAACTGTATCCCTAAACTGGGAAGCATCAAAAGGAGAAAAACAGTATCAGTCAACAGTGCACAACAATTCAGGCTTAGCTTAGCAAGAACACTCTGAGTCTCCATCAGAAAGGAAGTTAGGGAGCCGGAGGGGATGTCACCAAGGAGTGGCTGACAGTGGGGACCCTAAGCACTGCCTGTACTGAGAATGCTTTAGTCTCCTTTCGAAATTTCAGACTTACTCCATGGGCTCTGAATGGTGTCAGGAGCCCTGTGGCCCCACAGAGGCCAATAGAAAGGGCCCTGGGATGTTTGTTTGTCTTGGCCACCCCCAAGTCCTCAAGAAGGTCACAGAGCCTCTGCATCTAGTGGCACTGTGCACACTGGTCCAGGGCCTTGTCTGAGCGCTCAGGCAGGTCCTTGGAAGGTTTAGTGAGACCCTCACTCCTTCTCTACAACTACCAACTGCAGAAAACACACACCTTTCTTTGCAAACACTCTTAAAAACAGAAACTAAAAAATTACACCTATCATTCGGTCAGCAGATGACTGTGTGATATGAAAATTCTCCCACTTCCGAAGCCACCAATTTCTGAAAGCCCTTGACCCCTGTCTTGTTGGATGAAAGAGAACAGAATCTTTCAGTTCTACGTGCATCGCTCACCTCTATATTCCAACCTCTCCAGGGTTCTGGGTTATAAGCCACATTTAATACTGTCTCAACTGTGTATCCAATTCCTAAAATGCTTGAAACACTACTGCTCATGAATAGAACCTCTAAACTATCATAGAAAGTAGGGATATTCTTCTTCTGTTCTTCTCTTCTGTTCTTCTTCTGTTCTGTCCTTTTTTTTCTATCCCTCTCTTCTTTTTCCTCAAACAACCATTGATACATGGGACAAAAAATGTTAAAACTCCAACCGTTGCCAGTGGAAGTCTCCAGGAAACTCTCCCATTGGCAAATACCAAATTGTGGGTAGTTCTCCCAACCCAAGTCCATGAATCATGCCACAAAGTTCCTGAGCTGCAGTCACCTGTTGGGTTGAAGGCCTCAGGGATGAATGGTGCTGAAGCAGCCTCAGAGAGTTTAGAAAAGTGAAAATCTTTTCTAAGACCTCCTAAGAGTCACCACTGATGACTCTTTTCCAGGCCACTGATGTGATCATGCTGCACTGAGTTCCAGAGTCAAAGAGATGGAGGAGTCGGGCTGACATTACTGCAGCCTGAGTTCTTATCCTGGCTTCACCACTTCCTAGCTGTATGGCATGGGCTGGCTCCTTTGCCTCCCTGTGCCTGAGTTTCCTCACCCATAAAATGGGGGCAATGATAAAACTACCTCCCAGGATTAAAAGAGATTATTCATAAAAGTGCATAACTTAGAAATTCCAACATTCTTACCCTTTAGTAAATGCTGGACACCATTAACATGGCAATCCTGAACCAGAGGATCAGAGAGGCATGAACTTACTGCTTTTTATTCCAGCCCAGGTCAGAAACTCAAAAGTTTTGCATAGAATTTGAAATTGGAGAGGCAAGAATAGCAGAAACCCATCCATACTATAGAATGGCCTATTGATATCAGCATATATTTACCTTTCCTATGCTCCTGGAAGTTGATCAGCAGGGATCGCAAGGTTATTTGAAACCTCATGTACAGCCAAAGGGATGCTGCTGTCTGTATCACTCATGGTGTCAGCAAAAACTTTTACTAGGTTTGACAGCTTATCCCTAAATGATGACTTGAGTGTGGAGTGGGGGAGACCTCGGAGAGCATGGCCAAAAAACAAGGACCTTTCCACCACTGCAGAGTGGTTCCCATGGGCTTCAGGTTTTTGTCTAGACACCACAGTGGAAATCTGCTAAGACCTAGTTTCCTGGACAGATCCGAATTCCTAACATTCCGACTGAGCTGGAAATATCCTCAGAGTAATCATATTTCTGAGAAACTGCCGATACTTCTCAGCCATGACCACTACTGAGTAGTAGAGGGATGTAAATGAGGGAAAGTTCTCCATACTGCTAAAATAGTTAAGAGGAATTCTGAATTGAAGGTCACAATCAATTCAGCCTTCCCAGTTCCTCAGGGTGATTTCAAATTGGGTTTCAAAAAAGAGGCCAAGAGCCAAATCCCACAGAATTTCTGGAGCTGGCATTAAATTAATCTTTCACAGAACTCCTAGCAGTGGTTAGATATTAACAAGGAGAAAAGAACAATTATCATTTGGGACTCCAAGTGCCACTTTATGTCACTTTAAAGAATGAATAGACTTCCAGCTCCGCTCAGCTGTCTGCTCACAATTACAAAGCAATGGTAAATAATCATGGCAAATGGAAGGTTTGATTTAGGAGAGTGAAGTTGTATAACGACTCAGTGCTTTCTCCTCCTTTCCAGTGGCAAGTGGGACAGCTCCTGCCACTGGTTTGGCAAAGATCCAGATCAGTGACTTCCAGAAAAAGGCCCTGGAACAGTTGTTTAAAGCAGGCACACAAACACACAGTACAAATCTACCAAAACACTTCTTATTATTTTTACAAGGAGAGAATAAGCATATTATCAGGCATGGTTTCATTTGCTCTCCAGCGGAGGTTTTTTTTTGGCCAAAAGATCATGTCCATGCCAATAAAATTTTTGAGTGGTTTTAATAGAAAGTACGTCTCTCCATTTTCTCAGTACATTGGTTTCTGAGTACACCATCTTAGCTCTCCTCCGGAGAAGATGTATTGATATAGTGGAGAGGGGCAGCACTTCTCTCTTTTTGCACCCATAACTCACTAGAAGGGGAAGGCAGGTTTTATACCTGCTCTGAAAGGGGTCCAGACCCTGAGCAGTGAAGACTTTGATCTAGGGCCCAAAAGCATCTTATCCAAACATGCATTCATTTAATCTTGCAACTCAAGAGTGACGGACCCTTCCAAAGTGGTACAGGAGGACCAAAGGGACAGGGCTGGGGCACACAGGAGGGACTTGCAGCTATGCCCAAGGAGTCAGTTATCTGTGATACCCAGTCTCGGGAGAGAAGCTTTGCCTTTCAGAGAGGCAGGAGGGGCCATGTAAAGCATTCCTTATGCTGGCAGTCTCCTCTCAGGGCTTTCCAGGGGAGTGAGGTTTTGTATCCAGGAAAACGTAACAGCAAAGGAGAGCCACCCTTGGGAGATCCAGACAAACCCAAATCCTCGGCTGCAGTTTTTCCCACCTTTCCTTCCAGGGGCCAGTCCGGCCTTACTCATCTCTCGCACCTGGTCCCTAAGACTCCCACCCAGTGCCATTTCCCATGACTTTATTTCTCACCAACGAAATCCCAAATAGGGTTCAGGTTTCAGATAATACCTTCCCCCAAAATAATTTGCATGTTCACAGAAAACCCTCAATGCTTTTCAAGTCTCAATTAAATTCAACAAACATTAGTCGAGAATACTCATTTCCGGTTACTGGACATTAATCACTGCAGACACAAGAAGGAATGAGAAAAGGTTTCTCCTTCAAGGAACTCACAGTCTAACAGAAGAGGAGATATATAGGCAAATAATTCTGATATACTGTGATTAATGTAATCAGAGAGGTCTGAATGAAGGCCTGTGGGAGCCCCAGTGAAAAAATTCTCTAGTTAGAATACAGGGATAGACACAAAGAGGTACTATTTGCACTGAGCTATGCGTCCATTAGGACCATGTTTGGCCATATTTAATGGAAAAATCTAAATAACTATGGCTTAATTATATAGATATTTTCATCTCATGTAAAAGAATTCCAGCATTAGACAATCAACAGCTGGTTATAGACTTCCATGATGTCATCAATATTTCTCTGATCCCTCTATCTTTGTCCTTTATAGTCTTTAGTATACAGCTTCTATCCTGAAGTATAACTTATGGCCCTAATATGGCTGCTGGAGCTTCAGACAGCTCATTTAAGTTCCAGGCAAGAAGGGAGAAAGAGTAAAACTAACACTATCTTTAAGGAACTTCTCTAGAAATTCTACTCAACAAACTTCTTCCATTTCATTGCCATTCAATCTGCTGAGGAAATAGAATCTCCTTCTGTTGTAAGAGACTGGAGATTGGGTAGGCAAATACTAGCAGATTGAGTCCATAGGCTTTATTATATTTTTAAAAGATTTTATTTATTTACTTGACAGAGAGAGAGAGATCACAAGTAGGCAGAGAGGCAGGCAGAGAGAGAGGGAAGCAGGCTCCCCGCTGAGCAGAGAGCCCAATGCGGGGCTCGATCCCAAGACCCTGAGATCATGATCCAAGCTGAAGGCAGAGGCTTAATCCACTGAACTAACCAGGCACCCCAAGTCCATAGGCTTTAAAGAATGAACAGGTCTCCCTGAAAGACAAAGTAAGGAAAGACATGGTAATGGAAACAGAGCATACAAAGATAAAAGTCCATAAAGAATTTGGTGGATATGGGAACTGTGAGTTGTCAAGAAAGGTTTTCCATGTCAACTTTAGTTAAATCAACCTTATTTTTTTAAGTCCGTGGGTTTTCTAACTTTGGGGTATGTGTTTTGGTTATTGTTCAAAGGAACACTTTTATTTGGATAGAATTTTATGAAAAAAATTAAAAGAGAAGCAGATCTGGCCCAAGATGAGATTGGAGAAAGAGAAATATACTTTAATAACTATGTTAGTGGAGACTGATAAATCCTAAGAGAGCAGTAAATAAAAGTTCAGTGAGATTTCAGAGGCAATGACAGTGGAGCTATGTCTGAATGAATTGAAGATTTCCAAGTGCCAGCTGAAAAGAAAAGTTGTTCAAATGGAGGGAACCGCATATGCAAAGGCCCAGAAACACAGTGATACATAAATGGGAATCAGCGCTTAATTTTATTTATCAGGAACTAAGATTTGTGAAAGAGTGTGGGGTATAAGCTTAGAAAGGTAAGTGGGTTGGGATCAACAGAGGGCAATGAAGTTCAAGGGTCAAGAATACATGAGGCCTGAATCTGGAGCCACATATATCCAAAAGGTAAATATCCCACAGAAAGCCCAAGTTGACTACTCAGTCATCTTTGGAACTAGTCCCTGGTACCTACCCCACCATCACAACCTACTCTCTAGGATCCTAGTCACACAATGACTTAGTCCTTATTCCTGACATCAACCAACTCCAGGAAGTTAGGACCCTGAGGTGAGACAGTGCTCTGTCTCCCCTCCACTATGGAGAGTCCTCTCTCTTTTATACTTCAGGGCTATTGATGTGGCAGATGCTTTGGGAAAATGATTTGCAAACTAGAGGAGACTATCCATATGGATCATGACCAGCATTTCTAAACAACAAATGAAACGGAAGACAATACTGTATTAGTCAGAAGAGGATAGACTCTGCCGCAGTAACAAACATTTCCCAACTCTCAGTGGCCCATCACGCAGTTTACTTCTCTCGCACTTAAAGGATGCAGAGGATGTGGCAGTTCAGTGATCCAGCACTCTCGGCCTGTGGCTCTGCTATGTCAACCCAAGGCCTCCTTGGGTCACTGTAGCAGAGAAGAAGTCAGCTGCAAGGTTGCATGCCAGCCCTAAATAATCATGGCAGCTTAATCAAAATAGAGGTTTCCAGTTTATGTTTCAGTGTAGAAATGACATGAGTGACTTATAACCATACACATTGGCCAAAATAAGTCCTCTAACTACCCCCTCCTTCAAAAAAGCTGATGCACCTACTTCAGTTACCTGAGAAAGGAGGAGGCTTGGTTATTAGTGCACACTAGTGATATCTTGTATAAGCTTAATGAAGACAGACAGAATAGAATGGGGTAAGACAGGATAGGACAGGGGAATACCAGAGGATAGGCCACAGGAACAGGAACAGATCCAAGCGCATCGCCAAAGTATTCTTAGTGTTATATATGTATGACGGAGCAGATGCTAGGGCATGTACTGAGTAGCAATTGTAAAATGTATTTCCAGGCAGGGGTTGGAAGTAAAAAAAAGAAAAAAAAAATTGAAAGTGACTGTGTCTGAGAGAAAAATGTGCCTGGAGAGGAGAATGAGATTATTTATGACATGTGACCCTGTAACAACAAAGAACTCTCCTCTTGTGTCTTGTCAGTCAAAGGAAATAGAGCTTCTGATGTCTCCTGAATGGGCTTCATTTCATAGCTCAAAAATAACCTAATGTCGCATACCCTGATTCCCATAGCCATAACAAACGCAGTGGGTTACAGCAGTCAGCATTTCTGGGGCGGGGTGGGGGGGCAGAGGAAGGTTGCAAGAAAGTTTTGTCTTCCTAAAGAGCCACAGGGCACACATGCTCCTGAATTTGCTGAGTGGCCAGAGAAGGTACACTGAGAATACAGGAAAGTTAGAGTGGCCTCAAGGACAACGAAGGTCCAGAGAAACAAATGTGATGATGAGGAAGGTCTGCTCTCGGGTGATCTTAGAAACCCGATGCCCACTATGAAAACACCCACTTTCTGAGCAAGCGTCCCATTCCTACAGAGATTGGTCATTCCTGTGTTAGGACCCTCGCAATGTAAATGTTCTATTGCAGTCATGCTGTCTGGAGACAATGAGCACTGCCCCCTGGACACCGTGCCTTGGGCGCTGCTCCAAGAAGGGAAGGAAATCTTCTGAGAGAAACTTCGCAATTTCTGTCTCAGGGCTCCAACGGCCAGCAGAAGAAATATTATGAATTCTGCAGGGTATGTGGTGGGTGTTCCGTGAGTAAATTGACTTGGGGATGTTTGAAATATATTTCTGATACTTATAAATCTCCTTAAGGGACGCAGTGAAGAAAAAAAAATAATGTAAACTAATATTTACTGAGTGCTTATTATGTGCCTGAAACTGTGCTAAAAATTGTATCTATTTTCATTGCACTCAATCCTCTTCCCTATGAGGTCACTATTATAAGCTATTTCCATTTTAGGGATGACAAAAATGAGGCTCGAAGAGCTTAGGAAGTTTGCCCACTCATAGATAATAAGTAGCAAAGCTATGATTCACACCTAGCCTGTCTTTTTAACTACTACCAAAAAAAATTTTTTAATAAATAGAAGACTTGGGATTTTTCAGAAGAAGAAAGAAACTATAGGCTGAATTATTTAAAAAATAATTCAATTTTTAAAATTATTGAAATTTCAACCCCCAGTACCTCAAAATGTAACCTAATTTGGAAATAAGTTCACTGTAGATGCAATTAATTAAGGTGAAGTCATACTGGAATGGGTGGCTCCCTGATCCAGTATCACTGGTTTGCTTATGAGAAGACTTTGATCCTGCGAAGACACAGGGAAAACAGTATGGGATGGTGGAAGTAGAGGTTGGAGTAATGCACTACGAGCCAAGGAAAACCCGGAATTGCTGACTCTCACCAGAAGCTAGGAGAGATGCATGGGCCGAGCCCTCAGAAGAAGCAACCCTGCCAACAACTTGATCTCAGACTTCTAGCCTCCAGGACTGTGAAACAAAAATTTCCTGTTGTTTGAAGCCACCCAGTTCGTGGTACTTTGTTATGGCAGTCCTGGGACACAAATACACTAGGTAATTGCAATATCTAAGTAGTTACCTAACCAGAGCTAACATAATGCCATGTGCCTCCTTAGGAACGAGAAAGTCAAGAACATAGAGTTGGAGATTTCTGCTCAAACTCTGTAGCAGTCACAGCAGCCAGAACCTCAGCCATCTGTGTTTGTTGTCTGCTATATCCCACCCCACGAAAGTACCGAAGGTAGTTTCCACTTTAAATTCATGCTCTGGGGGTCCTGACCCCCAGGCTCCACATTGCAGTTACCGATACAGAAAGGACTGTTTCGTCTTCCCCCAGAGGTAGAAGATGTGCATCCCTCATGGAATCCCTGCCCCTGTGCACATGGAGCTCAGTCCCCCCCAGGCACGCACTCTTCTGGGAGTGGAGGGGAAGGGTCTGGTCCCCTGGCATACTGAGTGAGCCAGAGAGGGCTTGGGCAGGGCTGACCACCTGTGTGTTAAATGTGAATTCTGGGGTAGCCAGCTGAGACTTCAGCATTCATAAGACTACATCCAATCAGTGTTGGAGGAAGAAATCAAATAGAAATTTCCCTCCAAACCAGAGCGGAGACTTGGAATGTTGGAGCAGAGTTACTTCTCAAAGCCCAGTTCTCCAACACACTCCAGGGAGGTAACTTATAATGGTCTGTTGTCAAATCACTGTGAGCTCTCAGAGTGTGTCTGGCAGTTCCTATAATCAGAGGCCACCAAAAGCCAAGACGCACTCCATGTGAGTAGCAGCAGCAATTTTCTCCAGAACTGTTTTCTCTCAAAACAACATGAGCCAAATGTAGCATTCCATATGGCACAAGTGGATCTCAACTGCATGTGATAGGCAGCAAAAATTCCTGGAAATCTGTTGATCGCCTGTGTTCAAAGGGACAAGTCTTGAGGACACAATAGTAGGAGGAGAAGCTGTAGTAGTAATAGCAAAGGTGATATTATCATTTTCATTGTTATTATTGTTGTACTGTGCAGCTCAAAGATGGGGCACCTCCACACCCAGAATCCTTCAAGAAACCAGATGCCATACTTCTCTGCATTATTTAGACCAGTGGTTTTTCAGGCAACTGGTAAAATGCAGATTACTAGAACTCCCATCCAAGAGGGTCAGGTTTTGGAGCCTGGGAATCTGCATTTTAACAAGCAAACCTGGAAATTCTGGTGCAGATGCTCAGGTGACCATGCTTGGAGAAACCCTAGGTTTAGACTATCTACTCTGTTAAGATCTGAGGCTGTGGATCAGATGAACTCTCAGGTTTCCTCCAGCCTCATGATTCCAACATTCCCTCCTTGTTTATCTGATGCCCACTTGTCCTACTTACGTTGGTTGCTTTGGTATCCTGCCACTGTCATCTTTCCTTTAACCTTTCCACAAATTCCATGCCCTTTCTCTGTCTCTGGCTTGTCTGTCTGGAAACAAGGAGCCCAATAGAATTATCTTAACATTTGATAGGTAGGTCTCAGAGATATCATTGACAAAACCAACTCCCAGTACAAATAGGGTAGCAAGAACACCACTTTTTATCAGCCTTTAGTCTGCCCTCATCCTTAATACTTAATCGCTCCTGACCAGAGTTTCCTAGCTTGGGACCTTTAGGGGAGCATGGATGTACTTGAAGGCATCTAAGAAGTCTCTGAAAGGTCATGTGAAATTGCATGCAAATGATGAGTATATGGGCAATTTTTCAGAGCACCCATTCCAAGGCCAGGGAAGGTGAAGAAGCACTTCTCCATTCTGGGAAGATGACAGTGACATCAACAGCAATCTTTCAGTCTCTCCAAATCCCTACATTTAAAAAAGGCAAATAATAATAGACAATAATAAAATAATAATAGATAATAATAAAATAATAATAGATAATAATAAAACCAAAATCCATGGACACGTTTAAAAAAAACTAGGGGCTAGTTTTCTCACAAACTCCAAATTATAAGTTAGTAGAGACAAACTACCATCAACATAAGTGGCCATGAAGGGAGAAAAAGGAAGCAATAGGGCAGTATCTGATGGACCTGAAAACAGAAGTATTCCTAAGTTAGTCAGTAGTATTTCCTGAAAAGGGTAGGTGGGCTAATCTGATAAACATCTCTGAAACTCGAGTTGGAGCAGGGAATGAGGAGTATTGCCCTCTCTACTAAGAGTCAATGAAAGGTCCAAGTAAGAAAGACTGAAGGGCTGGAGCTGTTGAGACCTTTTAGAATGGATCCACCAGGGCTCCCTATCAGGTCAAGGTCCTGCACCCAGGAGTAGTTACCTGGAATGGAATCCAAATTGAGCTGGACAAAGATAGTAATATAGGAAAGACAAGGTCCAGATCTGCTGAGGAGGAGAACAGATCAGGAAAGCCCAGTATGCAAGTCACCATGCTTATCACTGTACAAAAACAAGGGAAGAGGGAATCGTATGAGATTGAAAAATAAAAATAAAAAAAGCTTTCCTGAACACTGCCTCCTTCAATCAGTATAAGAAAACTAATTTTACACTGAAAACAAAACAAAACCAGAAAAAGACAAAAGTCAAATCTCATAGAGAGTTATTGAAAGAAAAAAAGAGGATAAAAAGCAAAATAACATCACTACAGTGAACGTATGCCAGAAGTAGGTCAAAAGTATAATATATTACAATAAAACAAGTTAAAACATTACAAAAATGATGGCATAAATCAGAAGTAGAAAAAACTCTGAAAATAATTTGAAATGAAGAAAAAGACTCATACCAGAAATAAATAGTAAATTAGAAGAAATAAAAAAGCAAATAAACACAGTGAATAATACCTTAAAAGAAGCAGCAGATAAAAAGAAAGAAAAAAGTTTTAAATCAGAAAGAAATGAATAAAAAGATAAAAAGGATCGAGGGAAAGTGACAAATATTGAAAACAGGCTAAAATCAGACATCCAGAAAATAGGAGTCCCTGAAGAAAAAAAGCAAAGCAAGGAAATGGACACATTTAGGACCTTTGCAACTATACACTGGAATAGCACACCATGTACCTGAGACTATCAACCTAGAACAACCAACATCAGAAAAACTTTAGTGAAATTAATGAACTTTAAAGAAAAGTCCTTTTGGCATCTAAGGGAAAAAGCCCATGTGATTTAGAAAGGAAAGAAAGTTACATTTTCGTTATACTTTTCAAGAGCAACTAATTATGTCAAAATAAACTAGAAATGGATGTAAAATAATCAAATAAAGAAAGGTATAATCCAATAATTTTATTTCCAGAAAAATAGACTTTCAAAGTATAAAGGGCACAAATTGTTATCAATCTGCAAGGATTCAAGAATTTTTCCATGAATCCTTCCTGAGCAGTCTACTAAAGAACAAGCTTCAGACAATCAAAATGACTGAAAAAGCATTGACATAAGGCTGGAGGGTTAGTATTAAGTACACAGTTACCCAGGGAGCCTGGACTAAACAAGAGCTAAGAGAGAGGGTGCAGAACGTAATGTCTATATCATCTGACAATGTAAATACAGTATAACTACATATAGTTGTGCAATGGGTTTTTTTTTTAATGGAAGTTAGAATATAAGGAGGATATGTAAAAGTTTTTTAATGTATTATGTAACTTTTTATGGTGGTACTATAAGTATTATTATTACTATTATTATTATTCTGAGACTACTATATATTTAATAAAGGATAAAACAAATGAGTACTTATAGACTATTCCAATTCTATCATTCCTTATGTCCTTGAGAATCCAAAATTCTTGAACTTGAATTGGAAGTATCCATAGTAACTCAGGAGATACGTAACTAGTGGCATGATGAAGCTGGTCTGCACTAGCTGGTGAGAACAGATTGTACACATCTCGTCCCAACTCCATGTTCAGTGACTTCATGTTGATCTATCAAAATCAACCATAATGAGAGTGTTTATACCATGGAAACTGGGAAGTGCTACAAATTCAGCTTTAAAAAAAAGACTCAGTTGTTGAACATTTACCAGTGGGTATCGCCACTCTTGGCATCCAGAGTTCACTGTTAAAACACCACTTCTCACTAAAAGAAATCAGAGAATTTTGGAGAAATGGCCGGTTTGAAGTCTGAAACAGGCAATGTTCAAGATGAGCCTAGAACAAGTTGTCATACAGATGACAGAGAAGCTATCAAAGATACTGACATCATGTCAATAACACTCAGGAGCCAAACTTGAAAGACTCCCACTGACCACAGATGGGTCAGTTTGAGCTTCAACAATGATAATAATTACAATCAAATTCATTTAAATTTGTTGCCCTTTAATGATATTTAAACAAAGAATCAATCATTTTCAGAGGATGATAACGAATCAGCTGGAAAACTGGTAAATGGATGGAATAAATCAAGTATTTATCTTGTCTTTCCTGTATTGACTATGCCACTAAATATCCCAATAGAATAAATGAAAATGTCTCTTTATAAAAGTATTCTACCTAATAAATTCATATGTACAAATAACATAGTAATACTATAATAATATAATACATAATAATATGATTCGTATATTATATAAATAATTAGAGCTTCACTATTTGCAGTCTCCAGTGAGCAAAAAGTTATAGGTATTACACGCTCGTGGCTGCTCAGATCACACAAAGAGGCACAATGAGAGATGACGTACCTTCCTTAGTCTTGCCAGAGTCTTGAAGAGAAGGTGAATCGGATCTAATCTCTGGAGGCAACTGGCAGTTTACAGGAAATACCAAGGGCAGGGGACCATGCTGGGCTGCACAGGAGAGCTTGGGATCAGCAAGGTTCAGACGATAGGAAACTCCACAGTCAAATGGCCCACATTCTACAACAGGTAAATTGTAAAGAAATTAAAAGGGTGGAGGAGGAATCTACAGATTAAAAGGCATAACACATTTTTAAAAAGCAGGCAAGACTGAACTATGGTTCGGTCTTGAGCAGTAAAACTATAATAGAAACTCAAGGAAGTGATTAGTATACAAATCAGGATAGTAGCTCCTTGTGGAGAGGGTGGAGCCTGCATTAGGACAAGACACTTAGAAGGGGCTTTGGAGCTGGGAAACAAAGTTCTGTTTCCTGGTCTGGGTGATTTTCTTGCTTTGTAATGATCCACTAGTCTGTACATTGGACTGGTGAGGTTTGATGTATGCCTTTTTCATTCTACAGTATGAATATTTTGTTAAATAATAATAGAGTTCTTGCCCTCAAGGAGCTTAGAGGAAGGTGGGGATGTAAACAAGTAGCTTCTAGACAGGTGACAAATGCTACCAGATATATACATACACTTCACTACAGAACAGCCAGGGAGCTGAAGCAGCTCAGCCTGGCGGGTCTGAGAAGCCTGGGGCGGTGGGGTGGGGGTGGGGGGGACACACACTAGCTTGGCCTTGAAAGGAGGGCCCTTCACCAAATCAGCATAAGAGTAGCAGAGCTCAGAGCCCCGGCTAAAGGGATAGCTGTCGCTCGGTGCTGGCTTCCTCCAGGCAGTTCCGCTTACCCATCAGGTGTTAATTCTGGCATTTGCGGCTCCCTTTCTGCCCCAGCAGTTGTCGAGAGTAGTTTCCTTTAAGATGGTGAAGGTTAGGATTGTCAAATGAAGAAGCGTATGTCCATCTGCGTATGTGAACAGAGGGTTTCTGCCTTCTCCTTATTTTTAAACCATAACTTCATGGATCGCCTAGGAGGAGGTGCCATCTTGATAGGCTCGTTCTTGAAATAGAGTGGCTGCTGCAAAGGCAGGATCTTATTCCTACGTTCTCTGCAAGTGCCTGGCGCAAATTTGGAAGTCCACCCTCGAAGCAGAGGGAACAGAGGGATAAAACAGCTCAAAGAAGAAGCCTTCTTGTTTGGACTCTTAAAGCCTTCCTCCAACCTGAACCCTAAGCCCCAGCTCCACAGCATGGCTCTGCACAGAGATACCCAAAATGGCAAGAGAGTGAGTGTTCAATTATGAAATCTGATCTATGCACAGGGATGAGAGAAAACATACTCAATTTACTTGGCCACATTTCCTGAGAAACAAAGCAGAAGGAGTGTGATTTGTGTATTGGAATTGAAGAGTGAGAGGTGCGTGAAATGTGGTGTGTCCTCTGCTAGTTTTGTCCAAGGATGCTGTGTAAACAACAGTGTGGGGACTCAGCAAGTCAACAGCAAGTGGGACCCCTGGTTTTCTGCAGGAACGTATGGGCTTGGAGGGCAAGGCTGGCTTCCACTACAGGATGTACTTATTCTTCTCCACCCACCTGCCATTGATCCCTGACCATCTGGTGCCAAGCCAGCACTGAAAACTAAATGCACCCTGGAAAAGCAGGTAAGAGGAGATTAGAAGAGGGGCACCTATGTGTTTCAGTCAGTTAAGCATCCCAGCTCCTAGTTTCAGCTCAGGTCAGGATCTCAGGCTCCTAAAATCAAGCCCTATATCAGGCTCCGTGCTCAGCTGGGAGTCTACTTAAGATTCTCATTCTCCCTCTTTGCCCCTCCCACACGCTTTCTCTCTCAAATAAATAAATAAATCTTTAAAAGAAAAAAAAGAAGAGAGTTGAAAAGCCATCTGTTCACACATTCCTTGATCTGCAAAATGGGACTATAATTCTCACCTACAGTTGTGAGGAGAAAACAAGACATATAGAAATGCTTTATAAATGGAAGAGTCTGGGGTATATTCTTGAAAAGCCTATACAGAGATAAATACACTTTTGTTCTTTGCACAGCCATGCAGTGATGAGTACATTATCCAAATAACAAGACCGTGTATCAAGCTTATACATACAAACACATGCAAACGCTTCCAGTAGGCACGGTCTTCCTACACAAGCCCAGACACGATGCTTCATTAATTCACTCAGGTGTAACATCATCAAGGCTTCATCATTTTGAGCCAACTCTCTGGCCCATCCCCCAGACAAGATGGAACATTTGGCAGCATCCATTACATTAGACAGACGTGGGTTCAGGGCCAAATGGGCTTACCTTATACCTCCCCTCACCCTAAACATGATGGCTTTGTGAACATAAGAGACCATGTTCTTTTTCTTCCTATTTAAAATTTTTGAATCTCCTGTGTTGGGCACCACTCCATAGAGAGAGCATCGTGTTCCATCCTTGCCTAATCACTAGTCACCTGGCGGGCTGAAAATACAGACTCTCTGTAAAAGACAGAGTCACAGGCTACTTCCTAGACCTGCCAAATCAGAATCTCCAGCGGAGGACTTGGAAATCTGAATTTTTAATAAATGTCCAAGATGATCTTCATGACAAAGCAAGTTTAGAAATGCCAAAATAGAACATAGCTCTTCAGGGGCACCTGGGTGGCTCAGTGCGTTAAGCAGCTGCCTTCAGCTGAGGTCATGATCCCAGGGTCCCAGGATCGAGTCTCTCATCAGAATCCCTGCTCAGTGGAGAGCCTGTTTCTCCCTCTCCCTGCCACTTTGCCTAATTGCGCTCTCTCTCTCTCTCTGTCAAATAAGTAAATAAAATCTTTAAAAAAAAAAAAAAAAAGGAAAGAAAGAAAGAAAAAAGAGGAAGAAAAAAAAAGAACATAGCTCTTTAGGGCTCACAGAGATTTTTAAAGAGGGTCAGAGTGAGGGCGTGTGTTCATCTGCCCAAGCTGCCATAACAACATAGCATAGACCAGGTGGTTTACACAACAGATGTTGATTTCCTCCCCATTCCAGAGGCTGGAAGTCTGAGATCAGGGTGCTGATATGACTGGGTTCTGGTGAGAACTCTCCTCTGGGCTTGAAGAGGGTTCATCTCCCTGTATGCTCACTTGACTTCTTTGTAGACATGTGGAGAGAGAGCAAACAAACTCTGGTATCTCTTCCTATAAGAGCAATAATCCCATCATGGGACCCCCTCCATGATCTCTTCTAACCCTAATTACCTCCCAAGTCTCCCCCCCACCAAAATACAATCACACTGGAGGTTAGAGCTTCAACATATGAATTGGGAAAGAATCCAAACAGTTCAGCCCATCGTAGGGGCAATGGGGCTTAGTCCCCTTGAAGGGGCAGACATTCATTTGTCGAGCTAAATATTTGCTTGGGGTTTTTGCATCTCTCCAGTCTATGTCGTAGGAAGCATAGATGTGAGCAAGCTGTGTACTCATCAGTTTTGGCAACTTACAATGGGTAAAACATGAAAAAACAATTAAAACAAAAACTAACCAACAAAAGAGAGGAAGAAATCAAACATAACCAGGAGTTTTGGACGTTAGTTCAGTTAAGCACTAAATTTAACTCTGGACCTTCTGATAACTCAGGCCAAAGGAGAAAATGGCATCTGTTAATTGTCTTCCTTATTGCATGCATGTTAAACTCTGGGTAGAGATCTAGCTTTTACTTACATCTCCTGAACCAAACTGCTATTCCCAAATCTATGCCCTTTGGATGAGAAAAAGTCATTGTTTTTTTTCCCCCCAGAGCTTCACATTTCATCTCGATACATTTCTAGCTTATTAGAGAAGCAAAACTAGCTGCACCAAAAATACCCAATGGGAACTATCTCTCCCCAAACATATACTAGAACCTGATGAAAAAATAACACATTTTGCAAAATCAGCAGTTGGGGTTTTTGTTGGTTTTGTTTTGGTTTTGGTTTTGGGGTTTTTTTTGTTTTTTGTTTTTTTGTACATCAAAAGAGTTTTCTTACTCTTTAATAATTTAGGTAACCCTGGAGATCTGGCCACTTTCCAGACATTGCTCAGCAATAAAAGACTCTGAAAATAACTGATTCCTCAATTCCAAATCAGATGTCCAATCAGACAAGACCTGTTTGTTACTCAGTATCCCCGTAGCAGAAGAAAGATGCCCCATGTGATGGAAACGTCCTTGATCCCAGGCCCAGCTCTGCCATTAACGATCTGGCTGGATTCCAGTGAGCAATTCTTTTCCTCTCTCTGAGTCTATTGTCTTCACTAATTCAGCAACTATTTCTTGAACATCTAAAATGTGCCAAACATTATACCCAGGTGAATGGATCTTCTCAAGGAGACCACAGTCTGGAGACAAGAGAGCTTTCCATTCTAAATGTAATTGTCCATTTCCTCATGCAGATGCCTCATTAGTTTGGAATATAAAACAAAAAACAAAACATGATTTTGAAGGAACATATGGAGGAAAAAATGAATGAGTTAAACACAAGATTATTTTTTAACCACTTTATTTCATGCCATTCCCACTCTTTTCATGGTCCCCTCAGTCTAATAACTTAGGCCCAAGAGATCAATATTCAACTCAACCTTTCTTAGCCATTTATCCTCAGAAAAATCTTATTAGTTGGCTATAATCTGTCCCCTTTGTCTTTTCTTGTCAAGTTACTCAGAATCTACTTCCCTCATTCATATTTTCTGTATCAGAAATTCAAAAACATCCACTGAGTACATAATATATGGCAAGCACTGGGCAAACCAAGAAATTCGGCATAGATTCTGTGCCACATCTACCATGGCTCTTCGTGGCACTTGGCAAATCCCACTTATGCCACACGGAGTATGCTTCAGGCCTTTGCCTCACAGCTACTGAGACAGCAGTGCGGCCAAAATGGCACCGTGAGTTTCCTAGAAGAGTCCTACATCAACAAAGTCTGCCCACCTCTCACTTACTACCTCATGCTAGCTGCCCATACAACAAGTTTTAACCCAAATACTACTTTTGGTGTAGGCGCCTTCAATTTCCCACCTGCGACCTAGCCCATGAGTCCCAAGGCCACACCAAATGCCCAGTGTGCCATTTCCTCATCCCTACCCTCGGTCTCATTTCCCTGTTATTATCCAAACAACAATTGAGACACCAATTTCTCAGAAGTATTTCCTAGAGAATAAATCTTTAAAATAAATAAAAAGCATTTGAATAACACACAGAGTTTAAAACCATTTTTAAATAATGTGATTTCCCATCAACATTCACGGCAATATTTGAAGCTCAGAGGGGCAAGGCCACAGGTCATGCTGTCAGTAAAGGGGCAGAGTTGCCAGTTAGACTGAAGCGTTCCAAGCCAAAAACCTGTCCAGAAGAGGCCCACAGTACCCCATTTGGTCCAGGCCCCACATTCATAAAAAGCTACACATTTCATTGTTAAGTGTTAGCTCTAATAATATTACACACAGAGTCAAAGAGATACCTCATCAGGATTAAAAGAAAAATATGTTCCTTACACAATTCTAAATTTGCGCTTTACCTTTGTAATATTACTGTGGCATTTTGGCATTTTAATTTGGTGATATTCTGAGAACCTCAAACACTGGAAGTTGCCCAGGTCTCTCTCTGAAACAATTAGAGCCTTGAAGAACTTCTTCATTTTTTTTTTTAATATGATGTCTCTAGAAATGTAGCTTACCTACTGTCACGTCTCCATCTTGAAACAAAATTGGCTGATTCTCCTTGGTTTATACTACAGTTGTACATGTATGTCACCAACCTCACCTCCCAGGAAAAGTTTTTTTCCCACTGACCCACACACACCATAAACCCTAATTAGACCACATGTCCTCATGAGCCCCTGCATGAGAGGGTCTGCTTCTCACCGGAATGGACGAGGTCTGCAAGCTTTTCTCTCCAGAGAACCAGCTGGTTGCATGCATGATTCTGCCCTGATAATTTATCTTTTGCTAGCGATGTTGGTGGTGGGTTCAAATAGCAACAGGAGCCTTTGGATTATTTAAAATCATTCTATCTCTAGGCCTCTGTTCCTCCATTCGTAAAATGAAGGAAATAACAGTTTGTAATGAAAATTAATGGAAGACCATCACAGGGCTTCCGAGTCATAGATATATATGCTCCAAAGATATTACAGGGAAGGCCAGGCTCTCAACTTTAGTATCTTCCCTGGTCCTTTGCTGGGCACGACAGCCGCCCATCTAAAGGAATTGTCAAGTTTTCCATTTGCGGCTGGAGTTATAGACTGTCTTGGGCATCTTTTCAGTCTTTCAATTGCATCATAACTGGGCTATGTTCAGGAGCATTCCCTGCTTTATTACCACTTCAGTGGTGAAGGATTTGAGGCCAGAGGCGACGAGATGCCTGGCTCTCGGGGCCTGCACCTTCCCTCTGCCCTCCCATGCTCGGAGCATCCCAGGAACGACGGAGCCGTGTCCAGCTCTCCATGTGCTCCAGTAGAGCCATCTCCAAGATCTCCTCACATCCTCAGCACCCGGGGGTGACCTCGGATCTTCACAGGCCCACCAACGTTAACTGCTTTCCATTTTTTCCCTTTCCCTATTTATTATAGCTTTTCAGAAAGTTGATGAGGTGAAATAGTCTCCAGCCCAGGAAATAATATAAGGCTTAAAAGTTGTGTCTGATGGAATGGTGAAATAATTCCACTACTTTCTTTTGAGGAAAAAGAAAGAAAGAAAGAAAGAAATAACAAGACAACCCAAGGCAACCTCTAGGGGTTTCACTATTGGTAGATGGGAGGGAAGCATAACAGCTTTAGATTAACAGGGTTTTCTCTTAAGTTGTTAGAGCACTTGGGGATGGAGAGATAAGAAAGGTGCTAGACAATAGAATGAACCTGGCACCGGCTGATTTACGTACTTTGTATACAGACACGTTGATGTATGAAGTATAAAGCGACCGCGTTGAATAGTGAAAATAAACCATTTTGGAAAACAATCTATGTTCACTACCCAGTTCTAAAATGACTGAACATTTTATGAAATACCACTGGCTTCTTTGTGAAAATTACTGGTGGTTTAAGCTATGTGTGCAGTTTTAAGAAAACACAATCCTTTCTGCTATTGTTTAAGATAATTCTTAAGAAATGCATTCTCAAACAGATGAGACATTCAGGGAGGGAGGGGAAGAGAAGAGGAACCTTTACCCCTCTCTCTGATGTCGGCGCGCCCGGTCCCCATTTCTTTTTGATTAAAGGCTACCGGGAGGGCTGGAAAAGTGTGTGGAGCAAAGATTACAAACAGCAATTTTGGCAGGCCAAATTGCCTCCTGAATGAGGGAGTAGGGGATTTAAAGGTGAACAGAACTGTCTCTTTCGCTGCATGCGAAGCTTTGTGCTGTGTGGGAAGCGAAATTCTAACTTCCTTTTGGCAAGTATTCCTTAACAGGCCTTGCAGATATCTGAAACCAATTTTAACCCACGCGGGTCCTCCGCTGACCACAACGTTACCTGAATGGTGTGGTCCGATTTCCAGGTTGCTCACCAGCCCTCAGGCCTACGGGGTGAGTATCTCTGCTGAGCGGGACAGGCTTGGTACCTACTGATGAGCCCAAGAACCTCAGGGCTATTAGTCCCCAGCCTGAGGAGGAAGCATTTAAAAATTCACCGGCACCAAAAGGTATTTTTCTTTTCTTTTCAGATGCTGCTGAGGTGGGCTCATTCTTTTAAAAATGCAGTTTTTTATTGTTACCAATATTTTTAACCATAAAATCAATTGAGAAAATGTAGAAGAAGTAATATGTCCCCACAAACTGCTGTGGTTTGAGGTTTTAAGTATTGGGCCTGTGCTTTATAGCTCAAGGGAGTGGATTAGAATCATTAGCAACAAACCAGGGTCAGGAATTGGAGAGGAGCAAAGTCTTGGAGTTTGGGGCACCCTTGGAGGTTGTCCAGCTGCCCAGTCCCTTGCATAAACAGAGAAAAATGCATCTCAGATGTGCTCTGGACATAATAGCCTAAGGCGGTGGTTCTCCAAAGTGTGTTTCTGGACCAGCAGCCTCGGCATCACTTGGGAACTTGCTAGAAATACGAAGTATCAGCTCCCCATCCCCCACGCTCACCTCAGAACTCTGAACTTGGGGCCCAGCATCTGTGTTTCAGTGAACCTTCCAAGTGATTCTGGTACAGCCTAATGGTGGAAACAACTGACCTCGGTCACCTACCCAGGGTTCCCTCTGTGAGTAATTTTTTATGGTCTTCCCAAAGCCAGTGAAAGAAGATTGGAGATCTTAATTCTTTCCTTCAAGGAAAGCTCTGTCTGAGGAGAGGTATGTTGGTCAGATCTAGTTCGTTTCTGCCATTATCTGCTATCATGACTTCCAACCATGTTCAGCTTTGTGACACTCATCCCAGGAACATGCCGTGAGGACACACTTCCAAATAAAATACAACAGGAACTGTTTTGAGAATTTAGTGATGGGCACGAGTGTTACAAAACCAATGCTGAGAATCATTCCGTGCACTAAGGTGCCTCCTCTAAATCCTACCTCCTCTCAACCTGGCTAGGTAACAGTTCAAGAAATCCACCAAATTTTATTTTATCTCCCTTAACCCAAGGAGGCACTCAGTGAGCACGTGCCCTCTACCAGCTTTCACATCAGGCCTGGAGGCCTCACGTGGCTATGTCCCTGGGCCAGGTCTTCCATGGGAAATGCTCCCCCACACCCCCAGCCACAGAAAGGCTATGCCTGCTGCCGCAGAACCTCAGCCATGGCAAGACAGGGCCATTAAGAAGGGAAAACAAACACCCTCCATTCTTACCTTAGAGGACAGTTCTTGTTTTCCTCATCATGAAGTGACTTCTCTCTCTTCCCAAATTCCAGGAACAGCTCAAAGAGGAAGATGTGGAATGCATTGTGAATCAGGACGAACTGGCCATGAGTTACCAGGAGCAAGCCACCTCGCCCTGCAGCCCTCCTGTGGGCCTGGGGGTAGACCAGAAAGCTTCCCCGCAGACTCCGAGCAAGGACAACATTTATGAGGGGGACCTTGGCCTAGGAGGCTATGAACTCAAGCTTGAGCAGACCCTGGGTCAGTCCCAGCTGAACTAACGGTGGCTGGTGCAGATGTGATCCCAAGTCATGCGGGGCTCACAGAGGACTGTGGGCCAAGCTGGGGAGACCACGTGGCCAAGAGGTTGGGCCATGCAGTAAGAGAATCCAAACTTTGTCACAAATATCCTCCGGTGCCTGAAGAAGTCAGAATTTATTATTATCTGTCTATATTATGCAACTGAATTTAAGTTTTTGACAGCAGCCATTTTTGTTAGTGAACTGGGTGGGGGCTGGGGTGGGAAGGGTGGGAAGGGAGGAAGTCGGGAGTCTAGCTGCTGCAAGGATGGAACAGAGGTGCTGGGGCCGCAGGTGTTTCTTTTCTGTCTGTAGCTCTCCAGGCCCTTCACTCTGAATTCAGACTTTATTCCCTTCATTAGGGAGAGTTTAGAAATCAGGAAAAAGTTTCTGAGCATAAACATGTGGGCTCCTAAGCTGAAGGAAATGCCCAGCTGTTTAGTAAATGAAATTTTTGTACTACAAAGACCTAGACTCCCACTTGCTCTTAATGACTTCAAGGCTATTTGCAAAGCCCACGCAAGGGATCGATACCACTGTTGTTGGCCTCGCAGAACCCATGCTGGGTGGTGACCCACTGGTCTCCTTGACGTTCTTTTCAAGCCGCTTCTCCTACTGAGGAAAGGGGTTGGTTACAACTGCTCTCCACCTTGATAGGACCCCTTCCAGAGAAAGCTGTTTCCTTTTCCCATATTATAATTTGTCTGAAGAATGAGTCTTCCTGTCCCTGCTTGCATCTGAATCATTTCTTGGCCCTGTGGCAGCTCCCGTGTGCATGCTGAGTAATGAGATTCTGCAGTAGAGGTTGGTCACCACATGACAGGAGCCCGTGCAGGAGTCCCGCCCTGTCCTCCAATTCCAGCTCTCACAGCTGATGAGCAGAAGCAGAAGCTAGACGAGCAGAGTTCGTGACGTGTAGACCACTGAGGAGTCAAGGACGCAGCATCAGGACTCCTCTTCCCAAAGGTGGCTCATGACCCATGACAGACAGACCAACACAATAGCTTTTAATTCAGCTGCATGACCTGTGCCTTGTAAGCCATAAAGATACCTCAAGCCTAGCTTCTCTTGAAATACAGATGTTAATATTAGGGACCAAAAGAGCAGGCTCCAGTGTTCGGTGCCTAGGCTATGATGGGTCTACTTCTGAAGGAGGTAGGAAATGATGTCTTCCTCAGGCCCAGACCTCAGAGGTAACATACGCTTTGCTAACCTGTTGTTGGGCTATTAACCATGGTGGTGTCAGGCACACTGCTATGTACATCGATTTTCTTACTTTCCAAATAGTACAGGGCACAACTTGTTTTATACTGTTAAGTATAATATGGTCATTCCAGGTGAATATGGCAAATGGCAAAGCATGAAGTTTTCTAACATGACTTAATCCTAATAAACTTTTGTTATAAAGTATGATTGTGTTGGCCAATGCTTTATTTAAAGACATTTTCTCTGCCCACGCCAATTGGCAGTTCGAAGCCTTTATACTTGAAATGCCAGATAAAGTGGGCACTGAGAGATAAGATAAGGGAGCTGCAAGTGTCCTGTGGCCCGGGAAGAGCCGGGGGCGCTGGCACACCAAGCCACTGAATGAACGAAAGAGAGTACCACTGGACCTGGGGAACATGGCAGCCAGAAATGGGAGAGCTAAGTCAAGCCTAGTGGGACAGCCTCCTCCTTTCACACTTGCAGGTGACCAGAAATCATGAAGACCTTCAAAAACAGAGGGAGGGAGTTCTGGACGAGAAGAAAAAGGAAAGTCAAAGGATAGGGATTCATCTTGTTTCTGCCCTTATCATGTTAAAGGAAGAGATGAGAACTTGAGGGCTGTGTGTGTGTGTGTGTGTGTGTTGTGTTGTGTAGAAAGGCACACCAGGGAAAGAGAAGATCCTCTCAGAACAGACAAACATTAGTGAGGGCAGGAGTGGAGAGAAGGGAGAGAAATACGACCTATGAGATGGAAATGAGAAGTGTGGGGAGCGGAAGGTACCCAATCTGAAGCCAGCAGCAACTCACTAAGAGGACAGGACACAACTTCTGCCCACTGGAAAGCCCCCTAGAAAAAACTTTCCAGCTGAACATCATGAACCATTACCAAGAAGAGTACTGAGGGGCTGTTTAATCTGGGTCAGGCCACTTACCCCCTGACTCCAGGTAGGTAAAACATTGTGAGTCTGAGGAAATTGTGCCCTCTTCAATCTGCGTGCTCTAGTTTCAAGAAGCAATCACCAGCCTCCTTCCCTCTGAATCAGCCCAAGACCCAGAGAGAGGCTAGCTAGTGTCCCAGTTAGCAATTCATAAAACCAAATTCCCTTTATGCTCCTGTTGTGAGGGGTAATAATTTATTATCTTAAGATTTTGTGCTTTGATTAGCAGCATGAGGACTGTGAAATTCAAACCTATTATTTACTGCCAGTTTCTAATGAATAATAAAGGCAAAGCTTTATTCAAGTCACTAATGCTTGCCCTCATTATTAGAGCTTTAAAGAGGAGCCTAATTAATTTATTGGCTGATGGTTTTTCTTTGAGCTTCTTACCGTGTGTACATCACATACACACACACACACACACACACACACACACACACACATTCCACTCACTGTCAGATACCCAGCTAGCCCCTCTGTAGTGTCCCCCTGGTAGTCAGTACACGTCTGAGCAAGTCAGAAGCCTCAGTGGCCAAGTGCCATTAAGGTCTTCATTCATGAAGTTTCTAAAACGTTCTTGGAGAGCAATTTGATAATATAAATCAAAGCTAAAAATTCAAATGCCCTCTGACCCACTAATTTCATGTGCAGAACTTTTATTCTAGATATTTGAGACTATTATACATATAAAGAGTATTTACTAAAACACCTTTAATTGCCTTCCTGTTTAAATAAAACACAGCACAGCCTTTTCAGGACACAGCATCACATGTTCTGATGGAGAATGATCTCCAGGATATATTGCTAAATAAAAATAGCAAGGTGCAGAACAGAGTGCATGGTATGCTGCCATTCTGGAAGATTAAAGAAGAAATTGGTAATATAATTGCCTCTTAAGAACTGAGGGGAGACTTAATTTATCACTTCTGTACCTTTGGGGTTTTGTACGCTATAGATGAATTATTTATTCAAAAACAAATTAAATAATAATAAGAATCCTATGAAATAACTCACTGAAGTACTGAACTATGATAAGAAGTGGAATAAAAAACAGAAAATGTGTTATTTTCACCATGATCTCTGAGACCTTGAGAATATAAAGTGTAGCACCAATAGTGTCCGTACCTTCTGGGTTTACTCCTCTGCATCACCCAACACACATGGACGCAAACCATGTAAAAGGTCTTTAAAATTCAAAGACAAATACAACTCTGTCCCATCCGTCAAATAACTAGTAGAAGAAGACAGAACTTTTAAAAAACAGTAGATTCCTTATAAGATACCAAAACATACAGGAAAGCTATAGTGGCCAAAATTGTATGGTATTCACCCAGAAATAAGAAAAGAAATCATGGGGCTCCTGGCTGGCTCAGTCAATTAAGCAGCTGCCTTTAGCTCAGGCCATGATCCTTGGGTCCTGGGATCTAGTCCTGCATTGCACTCCTTGCTCAACGGGAGCCTACTTCTCCCTTTGCCTCTGCCTGCCACTCTGACTGCCTATGTTCTCTCTTTCTGACAAATAAATAAATAAAATTTAAAAAAAAAGAAAGAAAGAAAGAAAGAAAGAAAGAAAAGAAATCACAAAAATCTATTATAAACTACAGAGACAGACCCATGAATATAGTTAGAAATTTCATTTATTAAAAAATGGCGTTGTAATATGGGCTGAGAATAAATGGGCTGTCATTCACCAAGTAGTGAGGACCAATGGAAACTTCTCATGACAAAGACAATAAACAAAATTTTAAGACAAACTTGGAGAAATACAGGCACACACATATGTACATAATTTGTGTGTATGCCTATGTGTATCAGATTAAGGATTATTCTTCAAAATATACAAAGAATTTTTATCAATGTATGAGAAAAAATATTCTTTCAAATATAAAAATATGAAAAGAATATGTAGACTCTAACATAGATATCTTCTATCCAGACATTCTAGTCTATAAAAAGAAGTACTTGGTATCTATGCATAAGGAAGCATACAAAGTGATATTCATTGTGGCACTGTTACTATAAATAGCAGAAGAGTTAACCACAATATTCTCACACTAGGGAATTCTATGCAACAACTACACTCTGTGTGGAATGGGTCCATATGCACGCACTCACATGGAAATATTTCCAAGATAAATCGCTAGTGAAAAAACAGTCTGGAATGATCTACAACAGGCTGATAACCAAGAGGGGAATGAAATTACTAGGGCTGAATCAAGAGAGCCTTTGGTTTATCCACATTATCTTTAATTTTTATAATGATGCCACATTCATGTATGGTCAGTTCTGAGAGTGGTCCTGGCATCAAGATGGGGGAGGAGAGGGTAGGCATGGTCAAGAAAGGCTCTAAAGAAAGAGTTAACACATGAGATCTTGAAAGATGAGAGAGCGTGACCAAGCATATACGATTGGTGCTGGTCTGTGGGGCAGGAGGTGAGACTGATCACTAGAATGCGGGAAGAGCATTCCAGTTGGAGGGAACAGAATGAGCAGAGACAAAGAGGTGTGAAGCAACCGGGCACATTAGAAGAAATATAAGCTATCCCACATGGCTCCCATACAGGTTGTTTGTGTTTGAGTGCAGGAAAATGGAAGAATAAGATATTTCTGGAGGTGTGGGTCAAACTAAGGACTCTGAGCCATGATCTCGTGACAATGGGGAGCTACTGAAATATTTTAAACAGGAAAGATAATTACATGGATTGTGGGGAGATGGAGTACAAGTAAGCCTGGAGGAGGTATATAATAGCCCAGCTGGGATGCTATTTCAATAGCCCAGGAGAGAGTTGATGAGAAACTTAAATAAGACAGAACCAGGGGGGGTGGGATAAACTTCAGAGCTAGAATCTACAAAGTTAACAACTGCTGGGCTATGGAAAGTGAGGAAGGTAGAGGAGCCCAGGATGACTCCAAGCTTAAGGCTTAAATGATAGCAGACTGATGTTTCCAGTTCATTGAGGGTATTCGGAAGAGGAACAGATCTGGGGAAAGGCCAACAAATTCAGCTCTGGACATGCTGAGCCTGGGGTTCTTATGGAGAGCTGCATGGATATACCCAGATGTTATTTACATGGATCTGAAGTTTAAGGGTAAGGTCTAGCCTAGAAATGTCTATTTGAAGGGATAAGATATGCATCGCATCTTCACCAAGAGTTTTTCAAATACTACATGAACTTCCTCACCTTTCTCTAACTCCTGCAGAGAAATTCCAGTATGCCCTCCTCACAAAAGGACCATGCCAGAATCTTTGCAAGCATACACATATTTATCTTCAGAGGCACCATAGACGATTTTCATTCAAACCCTGGGGAGAACCACTGACAAGAAAAAGAAAGCGGGACCAGGACAGAGAACTGGGGAGTGCGAAATCCAGCAGTTGGACAGAGCATGCACCTGGGAAACAACCCTTGGAGAATCCCCTACTTGGAGATCTGGCATTCCCTTGCGACAAGGGTTAGATACAGAAAAATATTGATTTCTGCTGTTACTGTGCATGTGACCTTATACAACTGCCCTACCTTTCCTCCGCTGTGATGGCCAAGTTCACTTGTCAGCTAGGCTAGGATAGAACCCCCAATGATTCTGCCAAGCACTAATCTGGGTGCTGCTACGAATGCATATTTTGAAGGTGTAATTAATATCGTAATTGGTTGACTTTAAGTAAAGGAGATTAAGCTCCATCATCTGGGCACGCCTGATTGGATCAGTTGAAAGGCCATAAGAGCAGAACTGAGGCTTCTGGGAAGAAGCAGAAATTCCACCATGGAATTATAGTTTCAGCTCCTACCAGAAAGTTCCAGTCTGCCCATTCTGAAAGCCTGCCCTGGGCTGAGGTTTTTCTTCCCTCATCTGCTCTTTCACCTCTTCCTCCTCTCCATCTCTCTCTATACTGGAACAGAAGGACAAAGGTTGTAAGAGGATGCTCACCCAAAATTAAGGAAACAGGTAGATTATTTGCTGAATTCGAAGTTTTGGAAAGGAGCACTTTGGGGATTTGTTTCTAAAACACACACGGCATACTATATTCTGATTTACTCCTACCCTGCTTCCGCTGTGGCACAGTTCAAGGATAACTGCCGTTCACAGGATGGCCTGAAGTAAAATCTTGAAGTACTTGTGAGATTAGCAAAAATCTTCTCAGGTGTTTGTTATTCCTAGTCAGGCAGCTGTTTGGCTAGCGTAGCCAAGGTTGCAAGGAGTGAGAAGCTTACCTATGGAAGGTTCCATACATCTCCCAGATATTGTCCATCAGCCTGTCATTCATTCAGTTGGACAAACTGCTGATAATAATATAATAATAATGCTGATAATCGAGGTTAGGAATTGCCAATGTCAGCATCATTATTGGGATAAATAAAGATGGATCAGATGAGCAATGATAGAGTCCAGAGTCCAGGAAGCACACCAATTCAGAGACATCTTGGCTTACCTTGTCACATAGACTAATTCGTTTTAGCCAGGAGTGGAGAGGTGGGGAGCTCCAGTAAGCCAGCCTGTAGGTAAAGGAGGGGACCATCTGAACTGCACTACAGGGATCAGCTTCTGTGCAAGACAGCATCCTCCCCAAGGCTCCCCACTCCTACAACTGGTCACAGTAGGAGAGATCAGCTTCAAATATCCTCTACTTCATAACATGGCCTAAGGCAACGCAGTCCTACGGTGAAACTCGCCAGCCCTCAGTTGAGCAAAGTTACCTCCCTGAAACTCCATTGTCCACTCAGCATCTTGCAGATGGAAGCATTCAGGATATGCTAATTTCACAGAAGTGACCTAAATTAAATCCTGGCTAGGTAGAGTTCTAATGTACCCAGCACTATGTCTAGAAAGAAAAAGGAATAAATGACCCCTTGATAGGCACCTCACTTTTCCAGCTGTGGTGTCGCATTTCAGCCTCACGGCAGCCCCAGGAACTTCAAATTTCAAGTCCTGCTTTCTGTGCATGGAGCTGGGAGACAGAGATGTTGAGTCCTTAGCCTAAGATCACACAGTTGATTAATGGCAGAGAAGAGGTTTGAACCCAGAGCTGCATAGCTGCAAAGATCAGGATTATTTCCCCTATCACAGACAGCAGGCAGAATAGCACAAGTCTGTCAATATGCACCAGGAACACTTGATGCCCCAGTGCTGGGGCAGGAAACTTCACAGATACACTCAGCTTCCTAGGGGTTTACAAGGAAGAGACCAGAGACCAGAGAATGACCACACACAGAGCAATGTGAGCCAGAGGGAGCTGGGAGGCCCCAGGCTTCCAGGCCCTGGATCATCAGGACTGATTTGGTACCGAGGGGTAAAAATCTAGGTCAACACAGCTGAAGAAAGAAGTCTTCACTTGTATGACTTAGAATTCCGGGAGTCAAAGTTAGCTTTGATACAGCTGATTATAAGGGCACAAACCAGGCCATGAAGATACCGAGTAAGGGACAGGCGGGACTAGGTAGGGAGGTAAGTAGGAGGCCATGGGATCCGGCTCACAAAATCCAAAACATGGGAGATGAAAGGAAACTAGAGATAAGGGAACAAACCAGACCATCCTGTCCTAGGTGTCAGAGGTGGGGTCTCGTTACAACAGCTACTTGTGACCAACCAAGAATTACCAGACCCTAAAAAGGAAGTAAGCCATTGGAGGTGTAATTATCACTAGTTCTTATTCTGTGGCACTATCTATAGAGATGTTAAAAAGTTTTGAGTTTCCTGGTTAGCTTTCTATAAAAGACCATGCCTAAAAGCCCTCAGTGGCAACCCTGTTGGGTCCCCTCTCCTAAGAGCTTTTTCTGTATCCTTGCTTAATAAACTTCTATGGCTTTACTCACTCTCCTTCATCTGAAAGATTCATTCTTTGACTCTGTGAGACAAGAGCCTCACTCTCCCACATCAATACTTCCTCTCTCTCTTTCTTCCTCTCTTTCTCTCTCTCCCTCCCTCAATGACTCTCCCCCAACACACACTGCTCTTCTCTGTTTTTGCCTTGTTATCTCAAGACCCATCCAACAGTTGCAAAGATATCTACCAGCAGCTCTGGACTCCCATGATTCCTACAGCCAATAAACCCCAAACCATGAAGACATTTTTCTCTTGATTGCTCTAGCAAAATCTTAGGAATGACAATGGTTGGCCTACTTTGTGTCCATCATGTGTCCACATTTACATGGATAGTATTCACCCAAGGACAAAGTTATCGGGTTGGCCAGCCTACATCATGTACCCAGAGTGTAGAGGATCAATAATAATCATTTCAATGACAGTTCCTTCCATAAAGAAAAGCCAAGTCCTTTTTGTTGCCCCCTCCCATGTTGACCTGTGTAGCCAATATGATATTGTGGAAATAATAGTACATAATTATAAAAGATGCTTCCCTTGTGACTTCCGGTCTTGGAACAGTCTGAGGGGAAATGAGTCGCCATGTTGTGGAGACACTCAAGCAGTCCCATGGCAAAGAACTGAGGCCTCTTGCCAACAATCTGCACCAGTTCGTCATTCACGTGAATGAGCGACCTTGGAGGTGAAT
Organism: Mustela erminea; assembly: GCF_009829155.1. Lineage (NCBI taxonomy): Eukaryota > Metazoa > Chordata > Mammalia > Carnivora > Mustelidae > Mustela > Mustela erminea. Next base: position 150,987,339 of record NC_045614.1, read on the forward strand.
CCCTCACCTCCTTCCAACCTTGCTATGACCACCATTCCGTTTGACAATTTGACAGCAACTTCATGAGAAAGTCTAAGCCGGAACCCCCCAATGAAGCCCCTCGCAGATTCCTGATCCACAGGAACTATGTGAGTTAATGTTTGCTGTGGTTTAAAGCCACTAGATTGTGCAGTAATTTGTTGTGCAGCAAAGATAATTCAAACAAACAGTTCCTAAACAGACAAAAAGAAGTCTATAGTCTTTACACATTTAAGCACACTTTTTTCTAGCAGAACGCAAATCTTTGCTTAATGGATAACAGTCCTGGAATACCAGAGCTTTTGGTATATGTCAGCTCATACATATCGGACTTCCCCTACCTCTAATCCCTGAATCCAGAACCAGAAGGGATGGTAACAACAAAAGCCACAGTCATCACACCCCCTCTGAGTAGGGTCAGCGGTCACCCAAGGCGGCCATACAGTGGGGTGAGTGACTGGTAGGGGAACCCCTGTGCAAGTCCCCTGAGCTACATGCTAGATGCTATCGAGGGATAGAGAGGTAAGCAAACTCTGCCCCTGATTTCCAGGAGCTTACAATCTGGGCACAGGGATAAAGGGATATCAGTGGTCTCTCATGCCACCCATAACAGACTTAGGCTGAAGAGAAATCTGGAAAGGAAAAGGATTATGGTACCGCTTCTCCACCTGTCTTAGCCCTGGACTCACCTGGAGAGCTCACGGTCTACTGAAGCCTGGGTCTCAGCCCCCGTGATTCTGACTTCATTGGTCTGGGCTCTGGCTTGAACAAAGAGATCTCTTAGAACTTCCCAGATGATTCTCAGATGCAGCCAAGGTTAGGAACCACTAGATTATAAGGACTTTCTAGGAAGGAGAGACATGATCTGGGTGCAGAAAGTCATAGAAGTCTTCCTAGAGGAAGTGGTGGTTGGGATGGGCTGCAAAAGCTGGAAATGTGGGGAGGACCATCTAAGGAAGAAGAAGAATGAACAGGAGCAAGCTGTGACGCGGGGGGCTGACGCCTGTCTGGTGGTATCACATTTGCTGGAGCAGTGAGGAGCCCGTTGGCCAAAACCAGCCGGGCGGTGCTGAGGAAGCAAATTCTCAACCCTCCAGCCATAACTACGGGCCTCGCTGAGACCACTGTCCGACTCACAAAACCTGCGAATCATCAAGTTCTAAATCCCTGGCATACAACACATTTGGGATATCATTTCTAGGGAGCCACAGCTGCTGCCCGAACAAAAGAGGAAAAAATAACTGCTCCCTTCAAGCCCCCGTGACCATGAACCATCATCTGCCAAATCACTTTAAATTGCTCCTTTTCATCACACTGGATCCAAAGATGAGGACTGCATCAGAATCTGGCCCAACCTTGGCTATGTCAACCTTGGCTATGGGTGTCCAAGTGCATCCTTTTCCTGGTGAAACCCTGACCAAGAGCTAGCCCTGCCGACCACCTTCCCCCTCCCCCCGCAGGCTGTGCCCACCAGAAATGAAGAGAGGATTTGGGGGCTCAGTCAGGGATTGCCTAGAGGAGGAAAACGTTCCCATTTTTCCCTTCTAGGTTCTTAGGGTTGATCTAATAATTAAATTGACATGAGACAGATTAACGAGAAAAACAAATTCTGTACATACAGGAGCCCCATTAAAATATGAGACTCCCCAGCAGTCAGGTAATTGAGGCTGACAGGTCATTCGAAGCTCCTGAGAAAAGGGTAACGATCTGGGGCTTCAAAGGGGAGGAAGATGATTCACAGGAAGATGGGAAGAGCAAATGTTGGTAAACTTTTCTTTGTTATGCAGGTAAGTCATTGTGATGTAAAAAGTGATCTCTGGAGATAGCTCTGGGGGAGGAGGCTGTGTAAATTCTTCCAGGCAGTTAAGGAAGAGGTAAAAAGCTCTTCTGAGTCTATTGAGCCCAGTGCCTTCAGCTCAACTGATCCCCATGGCCAAAGGGCACATTGGGGAGAGGACTTTTCTACTCCCCTACAGTTGCTAATTGAGTTGGTGTGGATTGACATCTTGAAAGCCAGCAATTCATGCTTTATTAAGAGAGTAAGTACCCCCTCCTGGTACCCATCTTAGAAAAAGAGGTCTAGAATAGCTTCTCGGACTTTAATGTGCATAGGAATGCCGTGAGGGCCTTATTAAAACACAGATTCTGATTCCGAAGGTCAGGGGCAGGACCCAGAGTTCTGTGTTTCCAGACAGCTGTCAGGTGACGCTGACCTGCTGCCCTTTGAGCAGCTGAGGTCAGAGCGGTGTTTCTCAGGCTTGGCATCTGGTTAACAGGTGTCTTTAACTATCTGTCAAGGGGTCTTGCAGGCAGGTTGGTGATTTTCGAAATAAAGTGACAGAATCATTTGGTTCTCAGCCAGGCCACTCATTTTAAATGTGATATGAACTGTGATTTTCACAAAAATACCTCTACTTTTAAAGTCTGTCCATGACTTACAAGGATAGCATTGGTCACTATGATCCAGCAATCCTTGCAGTTAACAGAACACAGCTCATTTTGCTTAACGTATTTTCTCCTTCTTTGGGCATCAATCTTTACATTAGTGAAATACGCATTTTTGGTTGTTAGTATCATGTCATCACAATTCATAAAAATGGATCAGCGATTCAAAAGTAGTTCACTGGCATGTTAAAGTAGAGACAGACATAGTAATGGAAATACTATGATTCAAAATGGCATATGTACATGTAGGTAACAAACAAGACACAAGTGAAAACTTGGACTGTGGCTCCCGCGGCTGGTCAGGCACATAAGTCCACGAGGATGACAAAAGCAAGAGGATCTGAAACTCAGCAACGATCACCTCACCCCCCAACCCCCACCCCCAAGCCACAGGACATTGTCTGGTAAAAACTTGTCAGAGGTGGGTATAAAGCCTTACCTTCATCTTCAGAGCTCAAAGAGGTCTTCTTTTCTCTAGTGAAACCCTTGAATTTGTCTAGAACAAGTACAAAATAATATATTCCGGTACAAAATGGACCGATCTGGCCCAAAGCTGAAGAAGAGTCATAAGCCACAGACACATCATTCAAAGTTGTGTGCCTAACAGCCAAATGGGTCAGGTCATACTTTTGTCAAAAGGTTTGTTAAACCAGTTTCATTAAATATGCTTACAGGAAAAACAAGAGTAAACTTTGGCACAAAATTTTCGAGGTGAAAAGTCTCTGTGACTAAGTATGCTTGCTAGTTGGTATTTTCCCCTTTCAGTTGGACAATACCACCAATGAACAGAGTATAAATCAGTTCTTGGCTTATGTTAGATAAATAAGTGAAATTAAAAATGTCCTATAACTTTTCATGTTCTTTGTTCCTGAAACAACTTGCTACAGAAAAGACTTTCCATTTTGACAATGATTGTTTTATGTCCCATCAGGTAGACAAGAAAGGAGGGTGTGTTAGGATCATACTGATAAAATACTGTTAGGTAGTCAAGGCTTTGCTGGGCAAAAAAAAAAAAAGAAAGAAAGAAAGAAAAAAAAATGTCCATCCACACATTGCTTTATTTGGAGAGAACCTCAGTGGTCATGAATGTACTCTTGACCTTTATTCAACAAATATTTAATGAGTACCTACAATATATCAAGCACCATTCCTGGTACTTAGGATACATGAATGAAAAATAACAAATATTTTCTACCCTCATAAAGCTCACATTCTAGCAGAAGAAAGCAGATTTTAACAATGAATGTATATATATATTACAAAGTGATACACTACGGGAGAGGAAAAGAGAGCCGGGTAAGGGGGGGTGGGAATATACGGTGAGGAGTAGTGTGGAGGTTGGAACTTCAAATAGGATGATCAGAGTAGGCCTCTGTGAGAAGGTGGCATTTGAGCAAAGACTTGAAAAAGGTGAGGGAGCAAACCATGGAGATATCTGTGGGAAGAAAGTTCTAGTCTTATCCAGAAAAGAACTGACAAAATCTAGCTTCTAAAAGGATTGTTCCACCTTCTGTGTCGAAAATAGATTCTAGGGAGGTGATGCTAGAAAGAAGGTATTTTTGGCAGCTATTGCTGCATAACGAACAACTACAAAAATTTCAGCACCACAGGGGGTAAGCATTTATTCCACTTGTGCGTCTGTAAGGTGCTTGGGGTCTACGAATCCAGGCGGGGTACCACGGGGGCAGTATCAGTCCCACTGAGGGGCTAGCCTTTTGCACCTCCCATTCTTCTCGGAGACCAACAGGTTAAACCTGCAATTTTCTTTTTGTAAGAACCATCGGCATATAGATGGCATTTTAAGCCATGACCTTGATTTAACATTAAAAATTGCATACCATGGGGCACCTGGGTGGCTCAGTGGGTTAAGCCTCTGCCTTCGGCTCAGGTCATGATCTCAGGGTCCTGGGATCAAGTCCCGCATCGGGCTCTCTGCTCAGTAGGGAGCCTGCTTTCTCCTCTCTCTCTCTCTCTCTCTCTCTCTGCCTGCCTCTCTGCCTACTTGTGATCTCTGTCTGTCAAATAAATAAATAAAATCTTAAGAAAAAAAAAAAAAAGAGGGACTGATGGGACACCTCAGTGGCTCAGTTGGTTGCACCACTGCCTTCGGCCCAGGTGGTGATCCCGGAGTCCTGGGATCGAGTCCTGCATCAGGCTCCCAGCTCTGCGGGGAGTAAGCTTCTCCCTCTGACCTTCCCCCCTCTCATCTCTCTCTCACTCTCTCAAATAAATACACGAAATCTTAAAAAAAAAAAATTAAAAAAAAAAGAAATAAAGAGGGGCTGATGGGCATCAAGACAAAAAAAAGAAAACACTCCATGATTTTGGGTTTACCCAGAACTATTTGATAGACCCACCCCTCACGTCCCTCCATTACTGAAGACATATTTCGAATTCAGATTTCCAAATTTAGGAGAAATACACTCTAAAAAGCAATAGACTAGATAGGGAAATCCATCCGTGGCTCAGACCCTCCACTGCTGGACAGATAAAGTATACGGTCTGTTTACAAACACGGATTCATTAGTGAAGGATAGTAAACTCTATCAGGTCTCTCACTGGGAGAAAAATGGTTGTTTTTCATTCCGAACACAGTTTTCATTTGACTTTTTAATAATTTATCTTGCATCTTTTTTTCTATGGAAATAGTGGTCCATGGATATATCAGATGGCTGCCAGTGTCCTCATATGCTAATGTTTTGAGAAGCACATGCCAAGAAGCTGCAAGCAAATCTGAGTCAGGTATCCACCTACCGCAAGTCACGTTTTACTAAGTACTTTTGACAGGTAACCTAGGAAGACATAGAGGAGGCTTGCCATTTGAAGGGAAAAATATTGCTCCTAATAATTTTCGGTCCACAACACCCAGCGGTGCCGATGAGCAAGCCAGTTATAAGAAAGACGAAACAAGTACAGCCATAAAAACGGTGTTCCATCCACACTGGAAAGGAAGAAAATACCCACAACTCCATTTAGCAGTTCAATTAAGATGACCTCCAGGCATCACCCTTGTTCCAGGGACAGCTCCTCCCTCCAACACCCATTAGACTTGTCTTTCTTGGGTGGCCTGGAACCATCCGGGGAATTATATGCTTTTTCTCTCCAGGCATCAGCATCTCATAAGCACTTACTGTGGCTTTAACCTCAACAGGGTTCCTGCTCTGAGAAGTGAACTTTTCTCCATTGTGTGTAATTAGCCCAGTGATGTGTCTCCCACACTGTGTGGGATCCCCTGGAGAGCAGCATTCGTGGGTCAAGTTCAAGTGATGAAGACACAGCTGCCGTAACATGAGAAAGCCCGCTGTGGAAACAGTGGAGCCTGAGGGTCTCTGAACAAATATTGATGCTCCGGGGAGACAAGACAACCGTTTGAAACTTATGACTGGCACGTGATGGAAGTGTTGGCGTGCTGGGGGCAGGGAGCATGTGATTGGGATGTGCTGGGTGGTCGTTCCTCCTCTTCAAATTTACACAGAATTCTGAGCCAGCTGGGGGCAGACCAGGTGGTGATGAGAGAGAAGCAGGAGCAGAGAGGGAGACCAGAAACTATAATATCCGCACAGCCATTGTTTTCACATCGATGTTACTTAAGCACAATTACAACAAAGAAGTCATAACCAACCACAACCGAAATAGCAACTGATTGGAAGAGAGTAAAAAATGCGGGTCCTGAACCAAGCACAGCTGAGTGAGCACAGCCTCACTGAAGACAGAGATTCGCGACTGACAAGTCATTATCAGGAAAGTCGTACCTGAGTGTTCAAGTGGTTTTTCTGTTCTAGATGGTGAAAAACATGGGGGTTTTGCATTAGAACAAAGAGAACCATGACTTGAGGTTCTCAAGTTTTGAAGCTGAGTTTATACACTTTTGACCATTCTAATCCAATGGCAAGATTTATGATCCCCTCCCCATTCAGAAATTTTTGGGGAAAGAAGCTCTCTGTCCCCCTCACAGGCACCCTTGCCAAGCTACTGGGTGGGCTTCCAATAGGAAGAGGAGGCAGCTCCACTCATAGTGGGATCATCATCACACACGTGGATAAGTCACGGGAGTGGCCATAGTACTCAGCAAATATTCAAGAATAAATTTGCCCTCTGAGGCACCACCCGTAAAACCATACATAATGCATGAATTTAGCCATCTGTAGAAATAAGCCAAAAGATTGTAAATGTGTGACTGAAGAGATTGGGAACATTCAAAACTCCAATCAAGAGAACCAGGGTGTTATTTCAAAGAAACAAAACTGAACTATAATTGTAATTTAGAAAAATAAATCCGAATCAATTGTATTGTCCCCAGTCGAAGGACAGACTCTGGAACGCAAAGGGGTCTGGCTGGCCTGGAGCACCCAGAGGGGAAGCTCAGAGACCCTATCATGGAGGGTGTATCCGGCCCCATCAGTCTGGATGGGAGAGACGCCAAGGCTGACGTCTACAAGGTGAATTCTGCCACGGCACCGGGCTGCCCACCCAGCCTGCCCCCGGGAGCCACAGCGGCTCTCCCAGGACCTTCAGGGGCCACCAGAGGCAAAGAGGAGGAACCCTACCCCGAGGTACCCAGTTCTCCCTTGATACTCTCCCTCATTAGCCTTCACCAAACATTTTTTTAATGCCTTCTTTTGAAAACAGCTGTCCTGAATTAAATATCTCTAAATTTTTATATATTAACACTTCCCTTTGTGCTGACCTAATAGTCGCTAAGCAAACTCCTGATCACAATTGTTCCCTACTAAATGGCTCCCAAGCTGGCAAGTATAAATACCAGTCACCGGCATTAATTATGCCCGGTATGGATGGACAAAAGCAAGCTTAATCACCAGTTTTTCCTGAGTTTAATTGGTGCCAATAAAACCCAAGTCCTATCCCTCCCTAGTCGAGTCATTCTCCCGTCCCGCTGAGGCCAAGTTCTGTGATGAAGTCACGGTCCTCAAGGCCCTCACTAACGGAGCACAAGCAGGCCTTCTGCGGCAACCTCCAAATTGCAACTTTTAAGCGTGAGTTAAATGGTAAACTTTGTTTTTGTCAACTAACCAGAGCTCTACTATAAAGTAAAGCCCAGCTTCACTGGCCGCTGCTGTGGCGGGGGGACCAACTGCTAGTGTGACACAGGAAGCGGGTGGAGCGGAAAGGCCTTGCCAGGGAGGGGGGACGTTTTTGAAGATGCACACAAATCGGAAGTTATCCTCTTCCCTCCTGAAGCCAGAGGGAGCCGTGAAACCCCATCTAGACGGAGCAGGGGAAGTCACGGGTACACCGTCGCAAGCACGACTCTAAAATGCTGTAATGCTGTTTGGCGGGTGTTTGCAGAAAGCATTTGCTGCAGGAAAACATCCCTCCAATGTCTAAGCTTTGGTCTGGAGCAGATGCTGCTGTAACAAATTACCACAAACTTATTATCTTACAGGGCTAGAGGTCAGAAATTCAAATCAGGCCCACCGGCCTGCGGTCAGGGGGTCCGTAGAACAGGTTCCTGCTGGAGGCTGGGGGAGAGAGGCTGTTTGCCTTCTTCCGCCTCTGGAGGTGAGGCCGTGCGCGGGGCTCACACCGCTTCCTTGTCTTGCTCCAACCTCTCGCTCCCGCGGCCGCATTTCCTTCCCCTGACCCTGCGCCTCCTTCTTATGAGGAACTTGTAATTACATGGGGTCCGCCTGGATAATCCGGATAATCTCCCGATTTGAAAATCCTGAGCTTAATCACATCTGCAAAGCACCTTTCACCATGTGGGGCGACAGATTCCCAGGCTTCAGGGACGAGGACACGGACATCTGTGGGAGTCGTTTCCAGCCTACCACAAGCCCACAGCCATGGGTGCTGCTAACGGATAAACGGAGGCATACTAAAAACTTTAATATTATTTGAGCAAAGACAGATCCTAATGGGGCCCCACAAACCCAGAAGTGCTTAAGAGAGTTCTGCTGACAGGTGCTAAGGGAAGGGCTTGTCAGGAGAAGGTACGGAAGCAAGAAGGTGTTTGATTGGTTGCAGCGGAAAGTCACCTGGCTCTTTGTGATTGGTTGTGTTTAGTTTTTCCATTTTACAACCTTGAGGCCTTCACAGGCTTAGATTTTGATTTGCTACATAAGCAGAGGTGACATTAGAGCCACCTCAGTCTAATGGCCTCTTTGTTTAATTAATTTGACAATTGGAACAGGGCTACATGGCATGACTGAAATGCAATTGATAAACCTTTAAGACTGAACTCCAAGTGGTTGCATTCTAAGAGAACACTTTGTAACTTAGATATCGACTCTGATTCAGAAAGAAGAGTCCTCGGCTCAAGCGGGCTGGCATGGATCGATGTGGGACACAAATCACCACAGGACATTAGCACAGATCAACAGAACTCCCAGGACTCACACACCATAAGGACAGAATACTAATAGGCCCTGGCAAGCACCCCATAATCCCAGCCAGCTCTATGCTTTACCAACTAGTCATTAACACCAGATGCTCAAATATAAGGAGCATCCAGTATGTTTATGATATGTGTGGGTTTATTTTATAATATATAGGCTGGATGAGAGCTGTGCTTTACAAAGTGTCCTTAGTCATTCCTTCTTGTCTTTCTAAAGTTCTGGGTAGAGAACTCCTTTAGATCTTGTTAAACAAGTAATCTGACCTGACATCCCTACTAAAGCTGATGGTCCCTAGCCCAGGGCCTGAGGCGAGCCACACATTACATGATTTATTCCCACTGAACTGTCCATCCCCTTTCAATATCAGGCATACTGAAAGGCCCTCCTTAGCCCAATGTATCTACCTGACCAGACCCATCGCCAGCCTATTAATGTAGATCTGTTTCATATCAAGCTACTTTCACTTTTTTTAAAGATTTTATTTATTTATTTGACACACAGAGAGAGAGCACAAGCAGGCACAAGCAGGGGGAGCAGCAGGCAGAGAGGGAGAAGCAGGTTCCCTGCTGAGCAGAGACCCCCAACACTGGGATCATGACCTGAGCTACAGGCAGACACTTAACCCACTAACCCCCCGGGCACCCCTCAAGCTGCTTTCAAATTGAGTCTGTCTAAATACAGAGCTATCCTCTATTTTAGCTGTGTGCTGGCGAACTTAACCATTCTGAAATTTGTTTCATCGTCCATAAAATACAGATTGTAATCTCTACCTTGCAGGTTATTATGATTATAATGGATAAAGTAGAATTAGAGTCCACATTAGAACATACCATTCAATAAACAGTAGCTGTTATTACTGTTGTTAGTATTTTCTGATCTGTAAACCAGCAATATTAATATACCTAAGATCTATGTAAGGATTGAGGTGACCTGTGAAGCCTCTGACACAGTGCCCAGCACAAAGAAGTTACATAATGATTCATTCCTAATCCCTCCTTCTCTGTACTCCTCACAATCACCATGTTGGGTTAATCAAAAAAGAAGAAGTGTTGGGGATGCCTGGGTGGCTCAGCCCCTTAAGCATCTGCCTTCGACTCAGGCCATGACCCCAGGGTCCTGGGATCAAGCCCCACATCCGGCTCCCCCCTCAGCAGAGAGTCTACTTCTCCCTCTCCCTCTGTCCCTCCACCTGCTTATGCATGCTGGCTCTCTCTCACTCTTGCTCTCTCTGCCAAATAAATAAATAAAATCTTTAAAAACAAGGAGAAGAAGAGTAGGAGGAAGAAGAAGGGTTGGCTCCAGGAAACTGTTATCAGAATATAAACCCTTTGCCTGAGACAACCCCCACCCCCAGCCAAGACCCCTCTCCCAATGGCTCATGAGCACAGACCCATTTCTTGGGTGAGCTCAACATGCACCACTGCCCCAAGAGCCTGTCCCCAGGGAGACAGGACAGACTAGTTTTAATTGGATTGTACACTAGTGTACATTGGATTTATTGGATTGTACACTAGGAAAGCATTCATTAGGAGCCTCTTATGAAAGGATCCCATGAGTGACAGAGACACAACTTTAACCAGCTAGAGGAAAGCCATGTGGGAGGGAGTATCTGATGACAAAAATAACAGAAAAGTCCAGTGGGCATATCTGGTAACTATGATTGGATCCAGATATTCAAAAGACGTTGTCAGGAAGTATGTCATGCTTCATCTCTTGACATTACTTCCTTCTGTTTTGTTTCCATTTCTCAAGAAGCTACCCTCCTCATGGTGACCCCTGGTCACCAGCTTGGCACAGCAACAGACAGAAAGAACTTCTTTATCAATAGTTCCCACAAAATCCCTGGGCCAGAATTCATAAAATCAATTTGAGCAAGGTGACCAACCCCATAATATGCAAATTAGCCAGGCCTAGGGGATATGTCCACCTTGGGCTAAGATGTATAGATGTTGGGGGAGAGGGTCAGTTACAGCTCCCACCTGAATTCCATGGACTGAGTGGGTGATGAATAGTTTGTCAAAGAAAAAACACAAACAAAACAACAACAACAACAACAAAAACCAGTGTTAAGATTAAAAGAAGCAGGAGCAGATGGTAGAGAAGCAAAATCTTCCAGGGGATCCAAGAGAGGGGGTTCTGGGTTACGTGGACAACAAGGAGGTCTCCAGGGCAATGGAGCACGCCCTAAAAATGGGAGAAAGGTGTATAATGTCTAAGCAATTCATCCTCTTAGAGTTCCAGCTCTGTGGGCTTCTCATCAGGTGATCATCACATCCCAGCCTTTCAAAACAGTCTCAAGAATGGCTTCGATTCATTTTCTTTATAACAGTTTTGAAGATTTTACATTTTCAGAATATGAACCAAGAACTGAGGTTAAAGCCAGACAAATAGCTGCCCAGCCTCACTGCTGCTCTGTTCTGGACAAGCCGTCCTGGACAAGGAGGAGGGCAGAGAGCTGGTTTATGAACCCCATGTGCTTAAGGAGCCTTGTGTCTCAAATGGTACTACAAGGTTGGGTAATTAAAACAAAAAAGAATCTGAGCGTGCACAAGTTTTTGTTGATCAGATCTCTGTGCGGGTCTCCACCAAAGCTGGCTACCCAGAAAAATAGCCATCTGTTCCCAGCCCGGACCGTCTCATCTGCCAACCAGTCCTCAATTCCTGGCAGGTTTTTTAGTTCCCTCCCCAGTTACAAATTCCCTTCTGATGAAGAACATCTCAAAGCCTTCTGGAAAAAAACCTAAATGATAGCCACTGGTTCCTTTTATCCACTGCTTTATTTCAAGAACTTCTGACAGGTTCAAGAGACACTATTTTACTCACTCCAAAGGCCATGCCGGCCTGTTCCATTCAAGCTCTACCTCTCCAGCCGCTTCAGAAGATGAGAGATTCAGTTTGCTTCATTCGTCTGGGCCTCCTTACAGAGAAGTTAGATCATTAGTCTGTGACTCCTGAGGATAAGCCAGCATTCTTCAGCATCTGCAGAGTACAATAAATGTGGCTTACATTAAAAATAAAGCAAAGTTCTGACCTGTTTGGCCACAGCTCTACAAAGCCTGCTTTTAAGGATCAAGTGGTTCGGCACCGAATCGGCGGGAGAGCCAAGAATACTGGTCCTTAACCCTGGTCATACATTGAAATCATTCAAAGAGGTTTTTAAAAATAACCATGCCTGAGCCTCACCTCAAACCAACTGAATACAAATCTCTGAGGTCGGGGCCTATGTTCTGGAATTTTCTTTGAAATGTGCAGCCAAGAACTCCAGCGTGGAAGATGCCAGGATTCTCAGGACATCAGTCTAGGACATCATTTCTGGTTTGTCCCCTAAGAAAGCACACCTGCAGGCATCCTAGGAACTGTGTGTCCCATTCATTGTGTCTTGAGTACCTGAGGATGACAAGCTTATGAATTAAAGGACCCTAAGGCCAACTTTAAAAGAGGTCAAATCTCCCATGCTTATTGGGAAAAAAAAAAAAAAAAAAAGCTCCATCTAGACACAACGGAAGACAGTGACTGATAAAGGAAGTGTGTCACCTACAGTATAAAATATCAGACCATTAGGGTACAGCTGGCAAAATTTTGCAGTGACAGCATGCCAAGCCTGGGTGTTTGTTCTTCTCAGAGTCTGACACTTAACTTACTATGTGACCTTGGATCAATATGTTAACCTCCCTTGTCAGGTTTACCCACTGGAGGAATGGACATGGCCTTCTTGGCACCTAAAAAATCCTCTCTATAGAAATAAAAAGCATCAGCCCTTGTCTAAAAGCAGCTTTGAACCTATAATAGCTGCAGGAAAAAAAAAAACAGGAAGTTTTTCATTTAATGACTTCTTTTTCATAGAAGCTATTAATGGTCAAGAGAGGAGCAAGTCCTCCTAATACTAACTTTACCCTCTCCCCGTTGCTTTAATTCACTATTCATAGAAATAAGGGACAAAAGTACTAAAAATGCACCAGACTGGGCAAAGGATCTGTTCAAACTCCCTCAGTGCGCTGAAGATCAATGCTTTGAAAACTGAGTTGATCAGAGCTACTCAGAACTGAAACATCTTCAGGGCAAATTAGAGATACAGAAGTCTCAACCATCTGATGAAAAGCCTAAAAACCCACAAGCTTTAAAAGAGCACCCCAGATCTACAGATATATTCATGTGTTGTCAAAATGTCTCTTTTGTTACAGAGAAACAGGAAATAATGCTAAAAAGGAAGGTGGAAGAGATGTTATTAACCATTATAAGGCCACTTGAAAATAAAAACTGATGCATAAAACCTGAACATCAAGTAAGAAAGGCTGGAACCGGGACTGATTGACCGACACATCTGGGCATTCATTCTTCAGTACTTCAACATCTTCAGTACTTCAAGGTCAAGTGGCTGAGAAGGTGGACTTACTCTGTATATGACCTCCATTGTCAGAAGGACAGAACCTGGGAAGCAGAGTGATTCACTCCTCCCATGCCCAATACCTGGCTCTAGAGGACCATGGTGTTTGCTTCTGGAGGGCACAGGAGGTTTTGTCCATGGGCAGACAACCGAGAGGAAACACAGGTGATTTATCTCCCGATGTAAAGGCCTCTGGGGCAAGTACTGAGATGCTGACATCAAATGTTAGAAGACTATCTACCTTCTAGATTTAGTTCCATCCAAATGATCCATTCCTTCCTTCTTTCTTCTGTTCACTCTTCCAGAAAACACACTGTATTTCATTGTGTGCCCTACTTAATGCTAGGTGTGGTGGATGCAGAGCTTAAAAATAAATTCCCTTCACTGAAGGAATGTGTGAGAGTTATGATGAAGGAATGCATAAGGAACAATGTGCAATGGAGGGAACCTAACCCAGATTTGAGTGTACAGTCAGGAAGGACTTTATGGGAGAGTCGACTAAGCTGAAATGAGTTACCCAATGAAATTAATAAGCCAAGGGGAAAAAATGAGAGAGATTGCCTTCCACACAGAGGGAAGAATTTTATGCAAAGTTCAGGAGCTTCCCATTGATCCGGAAGTATTCCAAGCATTCCCATATGGCTGGAGAGAGAGGAATTTGAAGACAAAGGGAAAAGTCCCTCTGTAAGAAAGCAAGAGGGGCAGACTGGATCAGGACAGGTTTTGCACGCCCTGGTAAGGAGTTTGGATTTTACACTGAGGATAATGTGGAGCCACAGAAGGTTTTTAAAGAATGTTGTCAATAGATGAGAACAACAGAGGGAAGGATGGGTTGGTAGATGGAAAGAAGGGAAATGAAGCCTGTTAGAAATGCTGGTTACAGTAAAACTACAGAAATCCCGGGGCACCCGGACAAGAGTGAGGGGACGGGCCGAGGGGACAGAAAAGCAGGAGCCTCAGTGACTCCCTGGGGGTAAAGGGTCGAAGAGCAAGCCGAGCTGAGACGCGCCCCAGTTCTGTGTGGGGCGACTGAGGCCCCGGGTGAGAGAGAAACCACGGAGGTAAAGCGGGTGTGGGGAGAGGACAGTGAGATCAGTTTCAATATTACTTGCAAGCTGGGTCCCGTCAGCAGGTGACTGTGTAAATCCAGGGCTAGGAAGAGAGATCACACCCGCAGTGAGTACACAGAACTCGAGGCCTGGTTTCGTTTTCCAGGATTTGCTGTGTTCAGACATGGGCTCCCCAGGATCCCAGGCGCATCTCAGAGACGGGGTCCTCAAAGGAGACTGTGTCCGTGAGCCCCTCCTGCAGAATCCCAATAAGGGCTGTGCTGCCTTTCTGATTTCACACAGATTACTAGATCACAGCATTTTAGAAACCAACTTTTTTAAGGCGAGTGATTTTCCTCACTAAACTCAAGACTGCCAAGCCTCTCTCCCTCTCTCTCTCTCTCTCTCTGTCTCTAACTCTCTCTCTTCTCCCCCGCGTCTCTCCTGTGTGTGTGCATGTGTGTGTGTGTGTGTGTGTGTGTGTGTACACCCACATGTACACACACACACACACACACACACACACACACACACCCCTCTTCCTCTCCAGCAGTATCTTACTGCCTCGGTGAAGAGTGCAGCGAAGCAGAAAACAAATTCAGGAAGTGACCGACGACACCAGCGTTTGTCCAATTAGCAATAAGAAAATCACAAGTATTGGGGGTGACCACTCATGTGGAACAACCAGCTCAGCAAAGAGCCTGGCTCGGGCGTCTCTCTGATCTAATTAGGACCATTCAAGCCACCACTGACCAGCTTTTCCCTGCATTTTTAGTGCACTGCCGAGCCCAGGCTCTCCTGGGCGTTAATGAGAAACACGAAGCCATCAATAGTTCTGATTAAGCCAAAGACTATTCCGGTATTTAGATGTACCCAAATTCATCCATTCTAAGACCTGCCCTTTCCCTCCTACATTTTACCATCTTTAAAATCAAAATGTGCCTTAGAATCAAGGCAATCATGGAATAGTTAGTTTTCACTGCCGCTGCTTGGCAAACTTGGTCACAGCTGTTGATATTGTCATCTGAATTTCAGAGGAGTTCAATACGTGGTTGCAAGGATGGGTGTTGAGGTTCAATGCCATTTAAAAGGCTCTTGAAAGATTAGCCTGCATTTTGGCGTCCAAATAATGAGCTATTGTGTATGCATAAAGAAGCAGAGGAGTGGGGTGTAAATTGACATTTGTGAAGCAAATATTTGTTGTTATAGGAACAAATGCAATTCCATACTTTCTCACAAAGCAAAAAGCAACTGCTTTCAAGACCTAAAAAAAGAAGAAATCCACAAGAAATGAAGCAGTTCTCTTTGCCCCACATGATGCAAGGCGACTGGAAGCAGGAGTAATTGCAGAATTCCTCAGGAGAGGTGAAGGAAATTTCAAAGCAGAAAGGGGCTGGTATTGCAGACTCAAGAGCCACATAAAACCACTGTTAGTACATTATGACAGAGTTTAAAGTACCTTTTTTAACTTAAAGGTTCATAAAATAATGGTGAATCTTAGACTCTATGGTTTCTTGGGTTTGATGAAATCCAGTATGTCCAGAATAGCTTTCACCCAAGAAAACCCACAGCTACCCTTTAAAGTGGTTGAGAATTTGCCAAGAGCAAGTCCACATTTCATGAGACAGTAGCCACTTGTAGACTTCAACTTGAAATAGAGCTGAGTCCGAATCCCCTAAGGCATCACCTACCCTGTAGCAGATGTCGTTGTTTGACATCTCGCCCCCTCTTTTCCCAGCTGACAGAACTCTGAGTTGATTCCAGCCTTACAGGGCCCTATACTTCAGAGGAGCCTTGGTTCTTCTCCACCCCAGAGAACCTTCATTAATCAATCCCAACATGATGATCTCTTTCCCATTGGTTATTTTAGGGGTAACCCAGTTTTGACCAGTGAGATATGAAGGAAGGAAGAGGGAGATGGGAAATTATAAACAAATTTGCATGAGAAGGGGGTGGGGGAAAGGTGTCTTTTTCCACCTCTGGGCTTGGTGATGCCTGGAGCTACTGCAGCCGTCTTGCAACCACGGAGGAGGGAAATGAAAGACTAAGACACAACTGGAGACAGCAGAGACAGAAGATCGAGAGGACCTAAATCCTTGATGATATCAGTGACCCAGTTTCTTAAGCAAGCCTAAAAACTGGTTTCTGGGGGCGCCTGGGTGGCTCAGTGGGTTAAGCCTCTGCCTTTGGCTGAGGTCATGATCTCAGCGTCCTGGGATCAAGCCCCACTTTGGGCTCTCTGCTTGGCGGGGAGCTTGCTTCTCCCTCTCTCTCTGCCTGCCTCTCTGTCTACTTCTGATCTCTCTCTTTGTGTCAAATAAATAAATAAAATCTTAAAAAAAAAACTGGTTTCTCTCTAGCTATACTGGTTGTGTGGGATATTGCACATCTTCATCATTCAATCACTGTCAGTGATTGGATTTTCTATGACTTGCATTCAAAGTCACATAACTGATCCACCCCACCCCCACCCCCACTACTGCCATGATACCACCTTCCCATCTATACTTCTTGAAACACAAATAGTGGCTTAAAGCAACACACGTTTACTATTGCACATCTTCTGAAAGTCGGGAGGATGAGTCGTGAGGGCAGATGAACAGATTAGATGGAGACTGGCGGACGCCAAGTGTTCCGGGGACATCCAGGAGATGAGGGCTGGTACGGGGCTTCTCAAACCTCAGTGTTCACACAAAAGGACCTACAGTTTGCATTAAACTGCAGCTTCTGATTTGGCAGGTCTGTGGTGGAGCCTGGGGCTCTGCATTTCAAACCCGTCTCCAGGAGATGAGGATGCTACTTACCCCCAGACCATTGTCTCAGTAGACATCTATGAAGTCAGCTGCATAATTAGGTCTCAGATATGGGATCTTCATCCCCTTCCCCTTCATTCCATTGTCCACTCTCTGAATAGGGACAAGACTGGTGGAGAGACACCGAGGAGATCTCCGGATAAGACCACCTTCACCGGAAGGCCACTATTGCTAGCCACATCTCCCAGGAAGGGAAGGTGCCTTTTAGTTAGTGCAAAGAATTCATCCACCATTTCTTACCTTCAACTCACATTTGCCAACCCTCCTTTCTGAGACAAAAACAAATGACTCAGCCTAGAACTGCTAGTATTTAATAAGCAGATTGAGGGCTCAGTCAGTTAAGCACCTGACTCTTGGTTTTGGCTCAGGTCATGATCTCAGAGTCATGAGACTGAGCCCCACATCAGGCTCCATGCTAGGTGTGGAGCCTGCTTGAAAGTCTCTCTCTCTCCCTCTAACCCTCTCCCTCGGACCCTCTTTCTCTCTCTTTTTTTCTCTTTCTCATAATAAATAAATCTTTTAAAAAATAATGCAGCTCAGTGTGCCTGATTAGCCAGGAATTGTGGCCTTGAGGGCAGGTGATGTAATAAGTTTCAATGTGGAGGGTGGAAACCAAAAGAAGATGGGGTGGCAGGGGTGGGGATGGGTCAGGACACTAAAAAGAGAATCAGGGCTGAGTGGAGAGGAGACCAGAGCTAGAAGACAGTCTCCTAAGATGGCCTTTCCCTTTTCCAGACAGCACCTAGACCCATTCCTGCTAAGTTACAAAGTGCTGCATCCACAATCCTATGAGAATTTTTTCTCCATCAGGCACTCTAGGCCCAGTGCCCATGTCATATAAGTTCCTCAGAGACCTACAAAAATGTTGGAGGCCAGAATATAAAATCGTTGGCTCCGAAAAGTGAAAAGAAACCAGCAAAATATAAATTAATAAATGTTTATTGCCAAAATATAATATTATTTTAACCTCATTAATTGTTGGATTTAGAATTCATAAAAATTTCATTACATATAAAAACCACGTGTATGTTAGCTTTGCTCACCTTTCAAAAACTCCTGAGTAGGCATAATGATTGCCAAGAAAGCCTGGTAAACTGTCAATTAACTAAGTTTCCAGTAGCCAGTAATCTCCAAAGCATCATGCAGAAATCTTTTTATCCGCTTATAGCAAAATATGTATTTTTTCATGCAGGCTTTGGTCCAGGTGTATATGAATACATGTAAGTGTAATATGAGGTCTGAGACCTGGTACTGACCGAAGGAAGTCTCAGCTGTCTGTGAAAAACCATAAACTGAAAAAGGAAGTCAGATCTCCAGGGGACAATAATCGTCCAGGTGAAAACTAAGGAATTTCTAGGGTTTCATGAGAAGTAGACTCACGATAAAAAAAGACAAGTTAATTCACTCCCTGAACACCTTCATTGAACATCTACTATGTCCCAGGCACTATTCTCGACAAAGGGATACAATAGCAAAGACGGTCAGTAAAGCAGCAGATGACAATGGGCCTTGAGACTGTACTTGCTAAGACACACTCCAGCCCACCCCGCTGAGGCAGGTCTGGGTGACCTGACTCATGGAAGAGAGGCCTCCAGGATACAAGGGGAAACCACCCCTCTTTCCCCAGGAAGAAGGAAGAAAATGTGTATTAAGTGGTGACTTTGTGCTGGACTATGCAAAGTGCTGTCTAATTCCTTTCCATTGAACCCCCTGACAGCTCCCTGGGTTCTCTTAGTTCTCATGTCACCAGCAAGGAAACAGAGGCTCGGAGGGCCCAACCAACTGTCTGTGCGTGACCAGAGAGCTAGCTGGTGATCAGGTCACTCGGGATTCAAGCCCAGGCATGTCTGACCCCAAAACCATATTCCTGCCCTGTGACACCATTCCTGAGGGGCGGCTAGCCCTGGCCACTTCAGCTTCAGGAAGTTCTCCAAGGTGGCATGGTGGGTGAGAGCCAGAGACATGGGGCCTCTGTCACGAGCTGGGGATGCCCCTCTCTCCCTGAGTGCTGGCTATGTCAGAGAGCCCCCACCCTGCTACAGGTGCTTTGTCTCTGGTCACTTACCAGCCCCTAAATGAACTCCTCTCTGGCCTAGGACAGTGTTGTATGGCATCTGGGGAGCCCTCCTGCCCCGCCCTCCCTAACCCCTCCAAGTCCTGCTGCTGGTCCTCTGTGGTTGCAACAACGCTTGGTCTTGGGTTCCCCACTCAACTGTCCTTTGCATCCCTGAGCTGGGCCAGAACTCCTTTCCTCCTTCTGGGTCCTCGGCACCAAGACCAGCCCCTCCTTGGAGGTGCTGCTCAGCTACCCTCTCATCCTCTCTCCTCCCCAAGCCCACTGATTTTTCTTTTCTTTTCTTTTCTTTTCTTTTTTTTAAATTTTATTATGTTATGTTAGTCACCATACAGTACCTCATTAGTTTTTGATGTAGTGTTCCATGAGGCATCGTCTGCGTGTAACACCCAGTGCCCGTCACAGCACGTGCCCTCCTTAATACCCATCACTGGACTTCTCTATCAGGACTCCTGTGCCCGGCTGTGAGTGCAAAAAAGCCCTAAGCCTTCTGCTTCATTTTCTGGCTTCTGTCCCTATTTTTCCCAAAGTACTTAAGTATGAGGAAAGAGGGGGCAGTAAGTACATCTCTTTTCTTTCCTGTGAAAGAGCTATTCTAGAAAGTTGAGGGGGTTACACACACCAACATAAACTAATTCTGTTTCTCTCATTCTCTGTCTCCTCCTCCCTCTCATTTCCTCTCCCTCTCTCTCTCTCACTCCCTCTCTCTCTCTCACTCCCCCCTCTCCCTCTCTCTCTCATTCCCTCTTCTCTCATTCTCCCCACCCATCCCCTACCCAAGCTGGCTTTTTCAAGCAGAGGCACTATCACAGGTTCAATGTTCCTTTTCCTCGTCTTTCCACATTGTGCTTAAAGCCTCACTTCCAAGCTC
This sequence comes from Mustela erminea, assembly GCF_009829155.1. NCBI lineage: Eukaryota > Metazoa > Chordata > Mammalia > Carnivora > Mustelidae > Mustela > Mustela erminea. The sequence goes on from NC_045614.1 coordinate 151,007,349, forward strand.
CCCTGCAGGGGGGGAAATCAACAGGCCTCAGTCTCTGTCCTGCCAGCTTCCCCCCAGCCTGCGAGGGCTTTGGACCTGGTGACAGCGATGTGGTGGCCAAAGCACAATTTCAAACGACAAGATCCATCAGTTTAAAGAGACCCTGCAAGCCTCTTTCTTTTAATGCATTTGGAAATTACTCTTATAAATGATACTAGATGAAAGTCCTTTTTAATTTTCTCCCAAATAGAGAGCCTGTTGTGCTCACGTTATTTATTAAATAAATCACTCTTCTTCCACTGGGTCGAAATACCACATTTTCATATACAAAATTCTATTGGGATCTATTTCTGAATTGTCCATTTGTGCTCTGATCTATATAGCTGTCCCTATGCCTGTATCATATTGATATATTATGGTGGCTTTTTAGTGTTTTAATGCCTAGTAAAATAGACACCTCCTTGCTATGCTTCTTTTTACACTTACTGGCTGGCTACTCGTGGGCATTTTTCCCCTCCATCTGAGATTTAAGATCGTCATAATCAATTATGCCCCCAAAAGCCTTCATTGGAATTCTAATTGGAGTTGCCTTGATATATTAATAGTGACATAATTGATTTTTTATGATACTAACTCTCCCATCCAAGAACATGATACATTTTTCCATTGATTCAGTTAATTTATATCCTTCCGCCTCACATTATCAGTTATTCTGTGTATGTACATCCTGTACTCTTCTTATTCATATTTCAGATTTTTTGTTAGGGTTATAAATGGAATGTTTTCCCCTTTCCATTTCTAGATTCTTATTCCTGGGATATAAAAAGCTTGTGTCCAGCATTACCAAATGCTCTTATTTGTTCAGAAATTTTTTAAACTAGAATTTCTTGGGTTTTTCCAGGTTTAGAATCATTTGATCAATTTAGCTCTGTTTTCTCCAATACTTATACATGTTATTTTATTATTATTTTGTCTTAGTAGATTCAATAGAACTTACAAAGTACTATTGAATAATAAAAGTAATAGTTGGCATCTTGTTTCTGAATTTCATTGCCTTGCCTTTATCATTTCAAGACTTAGAGTGATGTTTCCTGTTTTGTTTTTAGAAAAGTCTTAATCATGGAGCGCCTGGGTGGCTCAGTGGGTCAAAGCCTCTGCCTTCGGCTCAGATCATGATCCCGGAGTCCTGGGATCAAGCCCCACATTGAGCTCTCTGCTCAGCAGAGAGCCTGCTTCCTCCTCTCTCTCTGCCTGCCTTTTGCCTACTTGTGATCTCTGTCAAATAAATAAATAAAATCTTTAAAAAAAAAATAAAAATAGTCTTAATCATATCTAAATAGCCCCCCCTTTTATTGCCATTTATTTAGAGGGGTTTTTGGTAGGAAGAACTTCTGGGCTGTTTGGTTTCATTGTTGTTGTTTTGCCCAATGCCCTTTTAGCATTTATTGCTCTGATCATATGGTTTTTCTCTTAATTTGTTGATTTGGTAAATTATATTGACAGATATCCTGATATCCAAATACCCTTGCCTTTCCTACTTGGTTAAAACATACCATTCAGTTGATAATTTGCTGTATTCTTTTACTAATATTTCATATTTTGTTTTTACAGCTACATCCATAAATACTGACGGTCTATATGTTTTGAATACTAATCATGTAACAACTGAGTTTGATATTAGCATTAGGCTGGGAGAATTGAATCTGGGAGATCTCCATCTCTTTTCTCTGTAAGAGTTTTCTTTTTTTTTTTTTTTTAACTTTTTTTTTTTTTTTTAAAGATTTTATTTATTTATCAAAGGGAGAGAGGGGGAGAGAGCGAGCACAGGCAGACAGAATGGCAGGCAGAGGCAGAGGGAGAAGCAGGCTCCCCGCCGAGCAAGGAGCCCGATGTGGGACTCGATCCCAGGACGCTGGGATCATGACCTGAGCCGAAGGCAGCTGCTTAACCAACTGAGCCACCCAGGCGTCCCTCTGTAAGAGTTTTCAATGGTCAGAAATAACCCTGGCATTGTTTGTTCCTTAAAGGTCAGATATTATTTAACTGTTGAAATCATCTGACCTTGGTGTCTTATATATTAGTACTTCTTTAAGTGTTGTTCTAATTCCTTCCACCGTAATTATTCTCTTCAAATTACCCACCTCTTCTTGGGTCATATTGGATTTGTGGGAAATCATCATTTGCTTCTACTTCAGGTCAGGAAACAATGTTCCAGGCCCAAGTCTGGTCCACTCTCTATCTTTCTACTGCCATTGAGCTGAGAATGCGGTATACATTTTTAAACAGTTATTTAAATACCTACATAATATTCTCGATTTATCTCTAGAATTGAAAATCCTAAAATACTTACTACCTGGCCTTCTCCAGGCAAAGTTCGACAACGCCCGTTCTCCATTTTCAAGTAGTTTGCTGATGAGTTGTTTGTAACATTCTCTTATTGTTTTAATCGGCCTTCTCTGTTGCTCTGTCCTTTTCTTATTCCTAATCTTACATCTTTTTGCTCTCACACTTTTTTTCTTAATCAGGTTCATGAAGAGTTTATGTAAACATTATTAATCTTTTTGAAAAATCTAGTTTTTGTATTTATACATTCTACTTTTTCGGTTTTCTATTTCATTAACATTTAACTTTTGGCTGTGCTACCCTGTTTTCATCATTATTTCGGGATACCACTGAGAAAAATAAAACACTTTCACATAATTTGGTACATAAAGTCTTCTTATCCCTTAGAATGTTATTTTGTACTTATTGGAAGAGTTTTTTTTTAATTCACGAGGCATAAATTTTAATCATATTTCTTTTGTGTATCCCTAAAAGGGAAATACAAAATTGCTTAAGAGATTTTGAAGTTGTCTTCTGAGAACCCAGTTCTTTTAAATCACTTTTAAATCACTCATCAGTGTTACCATTTTTCCATATAACACTGTCCTCCGTGCCTATGACTCAGCATTTTTTAAAAGGGTGATCTCCAAACGGCTAATCCTCATTTCGCAAGTTTTGTTGCTAGTTCTCTCACATGCCTTATTGGAAGTGTCATTCATAATATTTCAGATGTCAAACAGTATCCACCTCTCTTCCTCAAATAGTACTTCAGTGGGTTTGTGGCTGACATGCCAAGGGATTTCAGTAGTGCTACCAGGAAGAATAGCCAAATTCTCACGTGCACAGGAAATAACAACAGGACCACACTGCCCCATGGTCAACACAAATTGAGGACACGCTCTGATTTCAGAGCTGTCAAAATAAAAAATAAAATGGGTCTGAGAATCAGTGAAATCTGGTTAGCCTCACTTCCTGGTTTATTTTGGTTTATTGGTTTTTTCTCTTCTTTTTAAGATAGGTAACATTTATTTTTAGTCCTTTTCTGTATTAAGGAATATATTTGAGGCTGTGAATCTTTCTGTGAGAACAGCTTTTGAGATAAGGTTTAAGTATAAAGCTTTATTTTTATTGCTTTTACTATGTAATTCATAGTGTTTTTACTTTTGATTGATTGCACTAAGTATTTTCTTTTTATTCTTATTATCCATGTAACCATATTTTGGTTACTCTCCAATATTTTTTTTTTCTTTTGTTTTGTTTTCTCCAGTATTTGTTTTTACTTGCACTGGATCATGACCATGCAACTTGCCTTGTAAAATCTATTTTAAAATGGAATAAGATGTCCTTTTTAACATACATAACTAATTTTTCAAGTTTTTATGAACATACAAGAATGCATAATATTTTTAAAGAAAATTAAATTAAATTAATTAAAATAAAATCCACTAAGAATTAAAATTAGTTTGATTTTTCATTCAATTCCTTATTGTCTTATTTTTTTTCCCTACTACTTGTCAAAACTAGAAAATTAAGAAATTTCAAGAAGCCTAGAATTTCTGGGTAATATGGAAACTTAAATGGACCAGGGGAGGGAGATTCTTTCTGAAGGACATGGTCAAGTTGAGGTCAACGTGGAGCCACAAGGTGGAGGAGAGCTTCTGGGATCCTGGTAAAGCTCTAGGTGTTGGGAGGGGTTGTATTCACATGCCAGGCATGTTCCATTTGTGAAAACTTTATGGGTTTTGTGCACTTCTGTCTGTATTTTTTTCAAGTTTTTTTTTTTTTAATGCAACCACAAGATAGAGTTATTTCATGTCATTTCTTCTTTCCCTAGTCCCCATTCTCTTCAACAAATATTGATCTAAAAGAACTATTGATTCCACCTTTAGACCTTTGCCTGTGGAAAACTGCTGCATGTGCCAGCTCCTTCCTTTCTTCATAGCCCTTTTATAGTAGTCAGGATAATTTAACCTATGGTTTAACCCAACATTTCCATGGCTGAACTTACTCCCGCAAAGCCTTGTGCAGGTTGGGAGAACTTCCTCCATCTTGTCTCCATCTAGAAAGCACAACCCTTAAACATCACCGTAGCAGAAAAAGAGACATCTGGAGCGTCCAGCTGGCTTTTAAGAGCCAGGTCTGCAAGCGCTTTACACCATTTCTATCCTCATCAGATGGCAATAACCCAGTCATAGAACCCAGTCAAACCACCACAGTGGGGGCCCAGGGGAAAGGAGCTGTCATTTTGCTCCCAGTCACATGCCTTAATGGCCTAGAAGAGAAGTTTCACACATCAACCTCACAATTTTCCAGCTGTTCCAGATATCTCTTAATCCTGCAAACAAGCTCTTACATTCAAAACTGGTGTCTTAATCTCTTTGTCTTCATCATAAAACCAAATGATGTATGTAAGCATTTTGAATCATCAGGAAAGCAAAAAGTTTCCAGTGTTTATATCTAGTTGGGTTTGGGTTGGGAAAGGGAGAGTTTTACTTATCTATCTGATTATTTATTTAACCTCTCTAATTTTTCTTGGACATTGTTGGCACTTGTCCAATTTTACCTTTGATATTCCCATATGACCCATATGTTAAAAGAATCAGACTCATGTGATATAATAACAAAAGCCTTGATCATTTTCTCCTTCTACCTATTCAAACCTATTCTGTGGGGCTAATTTTCCTCTGCCCACTAGAGGAAATTTAAGGCAAGCCTCATGGATTTACAGTCAATCATCACCAATTAAAAAAAAGTCTGTTAGCTATTTGTAGTCATGAAAATGGCCTTAGTTCAATAATTAAAGTATCTAGTCCTATGTAACAGTCACAAGATTCCACTCCCTTCCAAATTAAGTCTTGTACATGTCCACCCAGACAGACACACTTTGAGAAGGAAATAGGTGTGGTGAACTCGCTATTTCTTCATCCTGGGCTTCGATTCTCCTCCTCCATTCTAGGCTGCTTCCACCTCTTCTAGGCTTAGAGCACAGGGAGAGGTGAGGGGTGGAAACATTCTTACACTATGAAGGTTAATTTCAACAAGCCTGGAGTACACCTGAGCTGTTTTGCTCAGAAAAGAAATATATACCAGCATGGCACTGAATCCTGGTCAAGGCCAAGGCAGGGTTAATAGTCACTTTGTAGCCATTTGTCTAAGTTTGGGGCTGGCTTGTACTAGCTTGTCAGCATTGTTTCATGGTAAAAGGGAAGTTGATGATTTGTGTGTGGCCTTAGGGAGAATCCCAAAGGTCTCAGCCATTGGAGTGGGTTTCATAGCAAAAATATACCTCCATGACCAGCGGAATATAAGAAGCCCTGGTCAAGACTACTTTGGTCTCCCTGTTCCTAGAATTCTGTGCGCACAGCAGTGGTTCCTGCTCTGAGAGAGCTCGTGCATCTTGCCATGGCCCTTACAGAAGGAAGACAATTAGAGATTTAGCTCCGGGTCTCTCCTGGCCCCTTGCTGTGACACAGCCTATGGCTGAGATGTATGTCTTAGCTTTAATGCTGGTGCCATATTTTATCCTTTTCCTGTAACAAAACTATAGATTTGTCAGCACTGACATTTGGTGACCTGGGGTCTTCTTTAGCAATTGTACCCCACCTGCCACCATCAGAATGGTTGACACCAGTGTGCACTAGAACTGGCAGCTGAAAACAACCAACTCTTTGTTTTGAAGAGCACTTTTGTGGGTTCTTCAGAAACCAGCCCCTAACCCTGGTTTCTCCCATCAAACTGGGTCCAACATTTCCCAACAGCCTTCTGCTGAGTTCACCTTGCCCTCTAGGCATTCTTGATTGGTATCTAAGACAACCCTCCCCAGTCTTCTAATGCCCCTGACCAACATCTGGTAAAAAGTAAACATATATTCTTTACCCCAGCCAGCTTGGGAGCGAAAGTCCCCTTCTTTATACTTATCTTTATACTCCAATCTCAGGAAAACAAAGCAACAGCAGTCCGCCTTTCTGCTTTTTCGGGCACGACTCAGACTTCTGTCCATTGGGACACACATCAGACTCACTGGTCAGACTCGTTGAAGACCTTCTCCTTAGGCCTGAGGTAAAAGAAAAAAAGCTCCACCTTTCCAAGCAAAAATCTTCTTGAAGACTCTATTCAACCCTTTTAAATCCTTGATAACTGAGGTGATAAGAGACCCAAAACTGGTTTTGAACACTTTCTTCAAAGTCCTCATGATGATCTCATGCCTCACTTTGTAATATAAGTTAATATCATGGTCTTGAAACCCTCACCAAAAGTGATACCATGAACATATTATCTTACATTCTATTACAGTGATAGAAGTGGAAAAATCAAAGACTTGAACGCATGCCTACCTGATTCCAAAATCTATGTTTTTTCTACTATGTCGGTAACCTTTACCTATGTCAAATTAAGGATTTAATGCCATATAAGTTTGTGAAATTTAGAATTTATTTAGTACTTTTTTCAAAGTCTTTGTTTTGGTCCTAGAAAAAGATGCCTTTCCAAATGTGTGTGTGCACATGCCCTTCTGTTCTTGTTGATTTTTTTTCTTTTACTTTACCAAAGGATGAAAAACCAAAGGAAGTTCTTGGTTTTCCTTTTCTTGGTCAAGTGGAAAAGATCAATTAGCTCCTATGCTCAGTAAATAGAACATCTTTAACCTTGCCAAACTGTAGTCTTATGGCATTCATTTTTAGAGAAATGGAGAGGTTTGGTGGAGTACAAAATATCTATACCTATATCTATCTATCTATCTATCTATAGATAGATATTTTTTTTTCCTGAACAAATGCTTGAAAAAAGTGTTTGAAAGCCTTTGCAGCAGGTTACTGACCCTGAACCCTGTGATTTCCAAGTTTTCATTTCCAACTGAGCTCATATCAACAAATGTGCAAATTTCTCTGCATGCTGTGCTGCATTGTGGGCAGTAAACTCAGGGCTTCCTGACTCCCCTTCTCGCCCTGAGCTTTGGCCATGTGGTCAGCTCGTTAGAAGTCACTAGGGACCTGTCTTCCCACAGCTTAATTATTTCCCTCACTCATTCTGTCCATCTCTTCCCATAACTGCTCCACAGTGGAAGCAAATCAAGAGATAATTTTGTACAAAACACAACAGTTTCCCTTTTTTAAATACAAAATAATCAGTCTTCCCTAACTGCACTTATCCAACTACATAGAAAGAGAGAGCAGCACCTCTACCAAGAAAAAACTCTGTAAGAACGACCCATGAATATAAACCTCTCAAGCAGGTATAGTACCCTCTGGCAGAACAACATGGATTTTGACCCTGAACGTTGACCCTTTGTGGGGATCAACTGTGTGGTTTAAATGAGCACTTTCACATTAGCTACATTAATTTCAGGAAGACTTTAGAAGTTTTTTTCTGTAGAAGAAAAAAAGTATTTCCTTTGTTATAGTAAGTCCTTACTTAATTAATTAAGGAAAAGTGTGAACACTTTCTCCCTACCCCTTCTCTCAGGAAATCAGAGTCCAATGCTTGGCCATTTACTTTCCCACCTTTTTCATTATCATTTAAACATTTACAAGCATCTATGCATCTGTACAAGGTGGCTTCTTTCCTTCACAGATATTTTTCAATGATATCATGCTGTGCACATTACAACTGAATTTCTTTTCCACCTTAGATAAGGTATTAACTGTGCAATAAGTCTGGCTGCAAGATAACAGAGACCCAAATTAAGAAGACCAAAAGTTTCTTTCTGATTTCAGAGTCCCTCAGTAGACAGTCCAGGGGCCTTATGGAAATCTGCTGCACACCGTGAGCCAGAAATTCAAGCCTTTTCTATCTTGTTGCCCATCCTCCCCAAGTAGTACCCTTCATCCACAGGGCCTGGAAGTTTGCCACATTCCAGGAAACAGCCCCATTCCAGGAACTAGGGTGGAGGAAAGAGAGGAAGAAAGGATGTCCCGCCCCACTTCCTCCTTTACAGAACACAGCTCAGAAGTTGGCCACCTCATCCCCTGACTTCTCCTTAACCAGGACCTGGTCTCATGGCTATACCTTGCCACAAGGGAAGCTGGGAAATGTAGTCTTTCCCCCTGGCAACTAGGTGCCTGGCTAAAAATCACAGAAAGGGGTAGACTTATTTGGAGGATGGAGGTAATATAGCTAGCAGCCTTTGCCCCAGATAGAGCTCTTACTATAACACATGCTGCTCTGAATAATTTTTTAAAATAACTACTGAATTTTCTAAAGTGTGGGTGTGTCATAGTTTAATCCAACCACTCACATATTTCTGAAAATTTGTGTTATTTCTAGGTTTTTCTTGTTTTCCCTTTGCCACACAAGCAAGAGTACTGGATTTTGAGAGGAGATTTACCAAATTTATTTAAAGAAATGAGTCATATTTTGATTCTCCTTGACTGACAGGTGGAGGGACTGTCACGTCTCTCTTCTTTTACATTAAATAACCGTGAAGAAAGACGAAAAAAAATCACAAAAAAGGCCACAACACCCTCCTGTCTTCCCTTGTCTGCTGGGTACTCATTATTCCTTCTCACTGAAAGGAGCTGTTGGCGATCATGCAAACAGAACCAGACATATGTACTTAACTAGGAGGAGGCTGCCTTTAGGGAAGACAATGACCTTGCTTATTTTCTTCAGATAAGAAAAGATGGTGAGCTCTAGTCTGAGAGGTTACCCCTCAGCTTAATTTACCCTTCAGAGCTGAGGGTTTGTCGCTATGGGATTCTTGGCAAGAAAATGACTTTGGGTTAGAAGAGGGATTCTCTATAGCCTGAATTCACAAACATAATGCAGCCTTGGGAGGGAAAATTAAAAAGGAAAAGAAAAGGAGAGGGAAGGAGGGATGGAGAGAGAGGGGGGAGGAAGCGAATGACAAGAGCTGTGCCGCAAAGTGCAGGCGCCAGGAGGGTCTTCAGGCCCAAGGGCCTCTGTCCGTTAAGTCTCTTCAGTCGTAAGGGACAGAAAATACCTCAAGTCAGCCTAAAGGGAGGAGCAAGGCTTTACAAAAATAAAGGAGAATCTCAGAAGGCAAAAAAGAGGGATGGCATCAGGAAAGGATGAAAGCCCAAAGGAAGAATCTGTGCCTCTTTTCCATCTGAACGCCTGCCTTTGACGCTTTTCCGCGCACGCGTGAACAGGTGCGCTTGTCCCGGCGCCCTAGAGTCGGTCCTCTCCCAGCAGAAGACCAGCCCAAACCAGCCAGACCATAGTTCAATTCCAAGTCTCCTGGAGAAAAAATCTAATTGGTTCAACTTGAGTCAGGTGCCCGCCCCTGGTCCAGTTGACTGTGTCCAGAGAGGCGGAGTCACGTAGCACAAACCTGGCTGTCTGAACCGGTTCCTGGGAGTGAAGGTGTAGTTCTCCAAAAAAGCTTGTGATTGTGAACTGGGAAGACGGCCAAGTACCTAATCAAGTTAAAGACAAAACCAAGTACCTACTCGAGTCTCTTAATAAAGGAAGGATAAGATATTCTACCTCGAATAAAATAAACTGTGATGGCCATCACTGGATAAATGTTTCCTGGATTAAAAGTTCGGATTACACAGTTAAGGCTTAATTATAATGGGTGCAGCAGTTCTCATCGACAATATGTGCAAATCTTTGCTTTCAAGCAAGTAAATCAGAAAGGGATCATTAGTTACTGTGCAATCACCTAAACACGACCCCAGCCCACAGGAGGAAGGTCTGGGGTTTTCACACCACACTCAGACCCACTATCAGGAAAGTCATTTGAATCTTAGACATAAATGGCCTACCTGCTACTAAAAAGGTATTAGACAGGACAAAAACAAGCTCCAGAAATGAGAGAGAAGTTAAATTTAAGAACGGTACTCCTGGGGCCCCTAGGCGGGTCAGTAGGTTAAGTGTCTGCTTTTGGCTCAGGCCATGATCACAGGGTCCTGTGATTGAGTCCCACATCGGCATCCTGCTCATGGAGGAGCCCGCTTTTCCCTCTGCCTGCCACTTCCCTGGCTTGTGTTCTCTCTCTTTCTGACAAATAAATAAATAAATAAAAACTTAAAAAAAAAAAAAAAAGTACGTTCTCCCCAAGTACAGCATTAAGGTGAACTGGTTGGAACAGAGAAGTAGAATGTTCTCCAGTATTCACAGGATACCCTTCGTGGCCACTCCCATAGATCCATCCCAATGCCTCTTTCCCAGCCCTTCCCATCCCCAGCATTCTGATTTTTCTCCCTACCAAGTCTCTGACCAACCCGTCAAGCCAGTCACCACTGTCTGGAGTCCATTCATATCCTTACCTCGAACCACTTTTCTCCTCCCATGAAAGTATACACCACTCAAAATTCTGTCCTTTGAGAGTGCTTGGGTCTTTATGTTGTACTATCCCTGTCCAGGATGCCATATTGTTTCCTTATTCACCATTGTTTATTTGTTGCTGAATAACAAATTACCACAAAAATGTGGTGGCTTAATACAGCAACTATTTTAATTATTTAGCATGATTCTGTTGTTCTTGCTTGGAGTTTCTCATGCAGATGCAGTCCAGTGGCAGCTGGGACTAGAATGTCCAAGATAACTACACTCACATGGCTGGCACCTTGGCAGAGATGACAGGCAGGCTGAGGCCTCTCTTTCCACCTAGTCCCATCCTGTAGTGACCTATGGCTTCTCCATATGGCAGCTGGATCCCAAGGACAAGCTTTGCAAGACAAGCCCCTCTGTGCAAAATTTTTTTTTTTGGTTTCCAAGGCAAAGCTAGAATCAAGGTTATTTAAAAGGAGTAGATCCTGGGGCACCTGGGTGTTACGTGTCCAACTCTTGATTTCAGCTCAGGTCATAACCTGAAGGTCATGAGATCGAGCCCTAAGTCAGGCTCCATGTCCAGCACGGACTCTGCTTGAGATTCTGTCTCCCTCTGCCTCTGTCCCTCTTCCAGCTCACACTCTAAATAAATAAGTAAATAAGTAAAATGTTTTTTAAAAAATAAAAAGGAGTAGATCCTGCAAGGAACCAGTGAGGGACAAAGCACCAAGAAATGGAGAAACAGAGTCTCCTAATGTACCCTGAAGAGAACCACTTTTTATAGGCAAGACAAGCAAAGTAAAGCTGCAGGGCTGACCTATTTTCCCAACGCCCATCATCCACTTGTGCAAACTATTATCAAGCCTCTGTTTGTACCATGCCAACTCATATCTATTTTCCCAAGTTAGGAGTCAATATTGGAGGGGACCACACAAAGGTGTAAATATTGGAAGGTATTGTTGATTGAGGGTCACCAAAGTAACTGCCTATTTGGTCATTAGGAGGAGAGCAGCTCCAAAGACTCCCACTTGGCTTTTTCCATTGCAATATCCCTCAGCTTACAGGCCAAAGAACAAATATGGCATTTCTGCAAACTACCAAGTACATTTGTTCCAGGAAAATGATCCCTTGATCCCAAGAACTCAGTGTACACTATAAGCTGGACCTAGACTGTCTCAGAGGGAGAGGCCCCAGGCACTAATGTCAATTCAGATTCTGCTGCCAACAGTCTTTGGAATGTTTGTGTATTCTCCCTTATCCAGGGGACAGCTGGCTGAGTAAGCCACTGGAGGTCCTTTGGGGGATTATTACCCAGAGGAATGATCACTGTATTCACTTGCCATGGTGTTGCAGAGTTCTTCCTCCTGATGACTCTGTCTCCCCTTCAGTAAACAGGTTTCAAGTCCAAAACTGGCTCTGGTCTGGAAACTGGACAGGAGACATGATGAATTTTTACAGGAGTAGTTCCCTCAAACTCTTCAATATGTTTTGATTGTATGGCCGGAGCAATCCTTTTTGACTGCCCCTGTTATCACACCTGTAGGAACACCACATCTTATTAACTATCTTCCTAGCTCTCCGTGGGTTGAGGCTTCTGGCTGCCACATTGACCTTGCCATTAGTTATGATGACTGTGTCGTGTCCCCTTTGCTTCTGACCCTCACCATTGTTATTACCAAACTCAGTGCTAGAACAGCACCTGCCGCCAGCCGTGGCCTTCAGAACACCTCCACCACCAACCTTGTCAATGATGCTGATGCCCTTCTTACTTACTTATACTTAGTATATTCTCTCTAGCACACTCACTTCTCTGACCCTTTGATCCCTTCTACTGTCTGCTACACACTTGGGGCTTGTCTCCTTCACTTTGCCTAGATCATCACTTTCTTCAAGCTTCTAAGAACAATGTGCTAGCAGCATATTAGCATCATTCCCCAAGGGTCTTTCCAGGATGTCTCAAGGGTCCTGTGAGAGTGTTTCCAAATCAATAAACTCTCCTTTAGCCCGCTTTGTATTTGCCCTTCCCTTTCACCGTCTCTTGATCCAGCATACCACTCTGCTCTTCCAGCTTGGGAAATCACAGATCGGTGAGGTTTGGCAAATCACAGATCGGTGAGGTTTGGTGGCTCCCTTCCCTCCTGGAACAGGACTGGTGCTTCCCTGGCCATCCTATATTGTGACTCAGCTCTGGCTGTTGGTCTAGAGAGGAGACAGAAACAGGTCCTGGAGGTATTCAGGATGAGCATCTCTGCCTTGTGCCAAAAAATGAGTGAACTATCATTTAATGGTGAGGACAGTGACCATTTTTACAGGTCTAGAGAATTCAGGGGACTCCAGGAAATAAAATTTCCATTTACATTCACCCAGATGACAAGTCTCAGAGTCCCACACCTTTCTCATTGGGGCCCTCACTTTGGGTGAGAAGACTTGCCAGGTTTGAGAATTCAACCTCTTCTGGAGCTCCATCACCCCTGTAATTAAGTCCGAGACCTGATGTTGAGCATTTTCTGCCGTTTGGCTGCAGGGAATGAGAATCTCTTTACATGCTGCCAAGGAAGCCCTCTGCTTTTTACACTTCACCTTAAACTGGTGATTAATCACCCTCAGCCTTTCATTTTCTCAATACCTTGATGTCCCCAACCAACATCCATCTAATTTCATCATCCTAAAAATGTTTACTCTCCCTGACTTCTCAAATACTGAAATACTGCATCCACTGATGAATTTCCTTCTGCCAATATCCATCTCAGTTCACCACATTTTAGCAATGGCACCATACTACATAGCAGGGGGCCACGGCCAGTGATGGGGTTCTCATTGCCACTTGGCTGGAGGCATCAGCCCCCAGATCCAATTTCCTAGCTCTACACCTGGCACCAAGTTCATAGGTGGGCTCTGTGGAAACAGACTCCAAGATGGAAGTTTATCAGGGTGCTCTGTTGCGCACAACTGCTGAAAGCAAATGAGGGAAGCAGGATGGGGCAGAGGGGAGTGTTGAACTACAATGCAGTGACAGCTAAAGTCTAAGCCATGAGGAGCTCTAAAGCTGGAATGACTCTTCAGAGATATCCCAGATTGAAGCAAGGAGATCAGGAACCACATTAACTGTTCTTGGAGCAAGGACAGTTTCTGAGGGAGGACCTTGCTATGAGCCACCCAGCAGGCAACCTGCCTGCCCTCTGGGGAAATGGATGCGTAAGTCCTCTGGGTGGGAGCGAGAAGGCACATCTCTGCATCCACCCTACAGCCCAGAGAAGAAGATGTACAACATAAACCCCCTCCTCTCCATGCACTTATTAATCATAATGAGATATTAGGAAATTATAACTATGTTTCCAACATGACTTAAGATCTGGCCAGTATACAATAATGGCAGAACAGTGAAAAAGAGCAGGCATCAAGAGCCTGAAAGCTTCTAAATCCTACAGATGATGATTAGTGAGAGAAACAAATTAAAAAGTGGATCCAGCCCAGAGCCACTGACCAGGCTCTGGTTTAAATCATCTTGAACTTGAAAAACGGGTTCCATGCCCAGACCCAGACTCCGCTGGTTTATCCTGCCATTTAAGTTGCCATGGTAAATGACTGTTACCCTGGGAAGGTATAAGGAACAAGAGTGAGAATGAGGATATGATAGAAACAATAAAATAATGATATCAGTAGTGTAATTGCAAGGATAAGGTCTGCACTCTTTGCAATATTCCACATGTTTTATCTCCCTCTTATGGTCTTTAGAACATTAAAGAGAATCTGATACATTAGACTCATGAAAATCAACTGCTTAAAACAGGCTCATCAACTGTCCAAGTTTGGAAGGGGAAAATATGGTGTCAAATTCCTAATTTTGACTGCTTAGTCATGTTAAGTAGCATGAAAATATTTTGAGGGGTGTTAGTTATTGAATGATTAAAGAAATGTCTGTTGTTTCAGAAAGTCCAGAAAGTTAAGAAATTGAAGATCAGTAAAAAGATAGGTAGTCGAGAAGTTTCCTCTCCAAGAAAAAAGGCCTCCAGACAGGAAATCCTAGAATGCATACAGAGGCTCTCCTGGTATGAAATTGCTTTACCCCAGGCTTGGCACAGAATACATACTTGGTATAGGTGGGTATTGTTTTAACCATAAAATCTCCCCTATTCAAAAGACAGTACCAAACAAGACACATTTCAAAATACCAGTACTTGGGTATTGACCACATCTGTTTAGATCCATCATGTCCCATTCACCAGGCAATTGTGGGCTGACTCTACATCCAAACATTTATGAAATGCTCTTGATTGGCCACGATCTACGAGGCTCTCTTGATCTGGTTCTCAATCAACTTCTTCCATCCTACATTCTTCCGGGAAGGCAGCAGATGGAGCTTGTTCCTGGGTCCCAGCAAGTGTCAGCTAGACTTGGTAATTATTTGAGAGTTTACCCAAAGTCCTTTGTGTTGAAAACACTGCTCAGCTTCCAGGGTGGAGGGAGATCAGAAAAACCCAAACAAATTCAGATTTACATGTGTGCGATGCAAGAAACAGAAAACACTACAAGACCGACCCTTCAGAGAAGGCAAGGACGAGGCCAAGATTCAGATTTTTAAAATCCACCCCTTCCCAAGTGTGTTTTTAAGTACCCTGGCTTCCAAAATTCATGCTGGACATTCAAAACAACTCTCCTGGAAGTACTAAAACAAACCCCAATGAGTTTATTTCCTTTTCTTTGTAGTGTTTAGGCTCTGCACCTGCGGTGAGAGACCTCTGTCCCTGGACCACTAACCTCTCTTGGAAGTTTTTAAGCCTCAAGTAAAATCTAGATGTGAGGGCTTCCTGGTCTGATTCAAAGCCACTTTAATGTTGAAAACAAATGCAAGCACAATGTCCACTCTGTTCTCATGGATTTATTTGTGTTTGGGGTTTTTTGTTTGTTTTTTCAGAATCTTGATTTCCTTTTCATTTTATGCTGGGTTAGTATTTACTTTTCAAATCACTTTCCTGAGCCAGCTTGTCAGCAGACATCAGCCAAATTGGCCTAGGGCCGCCCTGAAGAGAGAGTCACCAGTGCCCGGTTGCCATTGCCACACCTGACCACCATCCCTCAGCATGTCCCCCTTTCCTACAGAGTCGTGAAACATGGAGACCAACCCCTGAGCAAAGGATATTCTTGTCCTCCAGGGTCACGTTCCATGAGCTGCTGTGAAAGAGAAGGAAAAACATCTCTGGTTTCTCCAGGGCCCACATTGCCACTAGCTGGTCGTGTGACCTTAGGCAAGTCACCTCCCCTTTCTGAGTCTCAGTTCTCTTTGCAAAAATGAGGGTGCAGAGAGAAAGGGGAACCCTCCTACACTGTTGGTGGGAATGCAAGCTGGTGCAGCCACTCTGGAAAACAGCATGGAGGTTCCTCAAAATGTTGAAAATAGAACTGCCCTATGACCCAGCAATTGCACTATTGGATATTTACCCTAAAGATACAAACGTAGTGATCCAAAGGGGCACGTGCACCCGAATGTTTATAGCAGCAATGTCCACAATCGCCAAACTATGGAAAGAACCTAGATGTCCATCAACAGATGAATGGATCAAGAAAATGTGGTATATATACACAATGGAATATTATGCAGCCATCAAAAGAAATGAAATCTTGCCATTTGCGACAACATGGATGGAACTAGAGCGTATCATGCTTAGTGAAATAAGTCAAGCAGAGAAAGACAACTATCATATGATCTCCCTGATATGAGGAAGTGGTGATGCAACATGGGGGCTTAAGTGGGTAGGAGAAGAATAAATGAAACAAGATGGGATTGGGAGGGAGACAAACCATAAGTGACTCTTAATATCACAAAACAAACTGAGGGTTGCTGGCGGGAGGGGGTTTGGGAGAAGGGGGTGGGATTATGGACATTGGGGAGGGTATGTGCTTTGGTGAGTGCTGTGAAGTGTGTAAACCTGGTGATTCACAGACCTGTACCCCTGGGGATAAAAATATATGTTTATAAAAAATAAAAAATTAAAAAAAAAAACAATGAGGGCGCAGAACTGGGTAGTGTAATAAGAAGTCTGAAGTTTATTATCAGCTTTCGGAATTGACACCTTTCACCTCGTCCTCTACCTTCCCCTTTTGTCCCACACCTGGGAAAGCTGAAAAAAAATCCCAAATGTTCCCTCAGGCAGTTTTAGGTCCCACAAGCCTCAGCCAGCAGGACCCCTCCCCACAGTCCCATCTCCTAATCGCCTGAAAAACCTCAAGGTATTTTCCCTTCCCTCCTCTCTCAAGCCATTTTGGGACCTGCCCAGGATCGACTCCACCCTCCCCAGAAAGCATGATAATTACATGATAATGAACATTTCTTTAGCCTCTGAACATGTGCCACATAGTCAGTCATGACGTCTGAACCAAATTTGGGGCTGAAGGCCACCCAGTTTCTATAGGGCAGTTACAGCAGACAATCTCTGAGAGCTTCTTCCAAAGCATCACTGTCCGGGAGAGATGCCATGGGAGCTGCACATGGGAATATAGAGTTTCTAGTAGCCACTTTTATAAAAGAGTAAAAAGATGAAAACAATTTTAATAATGCAGTTTATTTAACCCAATAGATCTAAAATATGATCATTTCAACATGTAATCAATAAAAAATGGTGTTAAGTAGGGATGCCTGGCTGGTTCAGTCTGTTAAGCATCTGCGTTTGGCTCAGGTCATGATCCCAGGGTCCCCGGATCAAGGCCCGCATCAGGCTCCCTACTCAGTGGGGAGTCTGCTTCTCCCTCTTCCTCTGCCCCTCTCCCTCACTCATGCTCTCTCATTCTCTACTCTCTAGCTCAAATAACTAAAGAAATAAAATTTTTGAAAAAAAAATGCTAAGGAGATCTTTTAGCATTACTCTTTCCCATGTGAAATCTTCAGAATCTGGTGAGTAGTTTGCACCACAACACGTTACAATGGAGACTCGTGATGTTTCAGGTTCTCAAAATCCACATGGAGCTAGTAGATGCCATGCTGGAAAGTGTGGTCCTAAGAGATCCCAATGAAGACCCTAGATTCCTGACAGTATTGTTGTTTATAAAAAGTATTACCAAAGTCATCAAAACTCAGATGCCATCAATTATGAGGTACATTATTTCATACATCATTTTAAACAGTTGTCATTATAAATGCCATAAATTGTCAGATGAATTCAAAATTCAGAGATGTCCAACTGTGAAAGAAGTGTATACCTTAGAGATAAGCTTTAAAAAAATCTATATACACATGTGAATCACTTCCCCTAAAAGCCCCAATTCCAGGGAAAGCAGCAGGTGAGAAAACCAATGTCTTTGGTGCTATCACCCATTTTCTACAAGATTCTGCCGCTTTCTTTTGACCCTCTCTACTTAATTTTCCTGTCAATCCTTGCTTTATCATTATAATAATCCTTTCATATCATTACCATAATCCCCAATATCATATTTATCATAATCTTTGCTTTATCATTAAGTGATATCATTAAGTGATGAAGCACTTACTGTATTATAGGAATAATACTGATAATACAGGAATAATATTGATAAGTACTTATTGTATTATAGGAATCCTTGAAATGCACTTGTGTTTCCAAAGAAGGCATCTAAAACGAGACATTTATTGAGCACAACGCTAGGCAGTGAGCTCATCTGATCCTTCCAACAACCCTATGAGTTAAGCATTCTCTTCATTTCAAAAAAAAAAAAAAAAAATAAGAACAAGAACAAGAACAAGAAGAGAAAAGTAGACTCAGAGAGGTTAAGTAAGTTACCCAAGGTCAAACAGGGTCTGAACAGCAAGTTCAGTTTTCAAATCTACATCTGCCTGACTTAAGAGGCCAGGAGTTTTCTCTACAACCAAAAGGAGGTGGAAAAAGCAGGATGACTGGTAGAGACCCAGAAGGCAAATACTTACCTACCCTGTTCCTAATGAGGCCACCTCCCCCCTTCACAGATCCTTAAGGATTGAACTGCCAGTGGCCGCCTCCTCAGAAACACTACCAAATGCCAGCTCTGGCCACTGTTTTTGGCCACCCGTGGTGATTCAGTGGGTTTTCTTTGCAAGACCACAAGAAGCATTGGAACCGACAAACCCCTGAAAACAGGCAGCAACCTGAGCTCCAGGGAAATGCCTCAGTGAGCAGATACAAGTGCACAGAAAAAGAAAGGGCCGCATGTGCATTTTTGGAGGTGAGGCTCTGCACAGCTGAGTGGTCATGGCCCATCACTCATGACATGATGGCGACACAGCCGCCTTTCCCAGGAGCCCAGCAGCCCAGAGCCAGGCTGGGCAGACACGACTTGTTTTTCTTTTCCATGGGCTTGAGAGAGGCAGCCGGAAGAACTCGTTCAGGTCGCAGAGCTGCCCAGCAAGCCAGCCAGCCAGAATCCCAACCAGGCTCAGAGAGCTGGACTGTAGGAAGGGGGGTTCTCCGGGATAACCAGCATCAAGGCACCACATGGCAGAAGTGACGCTTCCAAGCACACAGGAACGACGACCTCAGCTGAGTCTCTCGGCTAGAGGTGTGGCTGGGAATCAAGACTGCTCTTGAGCGCTAGCCTCATTGACAAGCTGTGATTCTTGGGGAGGAAGCAAACAAAAGAGCAGTCAGCCATGTTCATGGAGAAATAAGACAGTGTAAAAAAAAGTAGACGGGGCTCTATCCAAGACGGGGGTGAGACACAGGCCATCTGCTGAAAACATTTCTCCGCCACTTTGAGCTGGGAGTCAGGCACTCAGTAAGTACTTATTGAGTGAACCACTGTATCTTCACAAAAATTCAGTGATGAAAACCTTTCTATCCTCCTTTTCCAGATGAAAAAACAGAGTCAGAACAACTGAAAGCTGCACGGGGCATTAGTGACAGAGCCAAGACTGGAACCTAGATCTTGAGGACCAAAACCTGTGCTCTGAACTATCAAAGAACAGTCAGGAAGCTTTGACTGAAGATCTCAGAAGGCCCAGCACAAACAGGCTTAGATGGTGAGGAAATCCGATGACGTGACCGGAAGCGTAAAGGTGGGGGAAGCTCCCGCGTGGTACATCACCGAGGACACGGTTTCTCCCGCCTTATCTCTCTGACCTGGCACCTTCAGTGCGTGGCTTCTCATTTGGTCTGTTGGCTCTCCTGACGGTGCTAGGATGGCTATCACTGGTGTCGGCATCACGCATAGACAAGAGCATCCAAACGTAGAGCAGAGAACCATCCCGTGCTGTGAAACTTACTGAGGATAAAAGGAAATGTCCCAAAAGCAGCCCCAGCAAACTTCTCCACGCCTCTCATCGGCCAGGATTGAATCTCTGGGCCATACCTAATCTAAACATGGAGGAAGAGAGATGAGATGACCATAACTGTCTTAAGCAAGTCAATATTCATCCTCAGGGGTTAAAGAAGGGCCACAGCCTCTCCTCCAGGACATAAATATGCAGAGAAGGATGAACAATTGAGGTTTCCTTAGCGTTCTAGTTATTATTGCTAATTAAGAAATGTCCTTAAACTGAAACCAACATGTTAACAAATGCTTTACCATTCCACCCTGAGGAAACTCTGGCTAACCTGATTTATGAGCTTGTTGTGTAGAAGTTGACTGATCACCAATAGGACTAGTTAAGACTGGATCAAACGGGGAAGAATTCTTGCCATTGCACAGAAGGGACGAAGAATGAATGAAAGCAACCTCTGTGAACACACACCCTGGGATTCCCCCCCCACCCCCACCGCCCCCATCATGCTTATGCAGCCATTTAGTGAGCAGGTGTTCCATGAGGAGATAAGACTCCGGACTGTGCATGCTCAGAAAGGAGGACAGCCCCCCAACACACACACACCTTACTTATTCCTATATCCAATCAGCATGTTGCATTCTACCTACATCCGCCCCCCCATGACATCCTGACGTGTTCCCCTTAAAAAGACACAACCCCCACTTGTGCAACGCTCATGGAGGTGGATTTGAAGCCTGCCTTCCCCTCTCCTCTTTTGGCTGTCTCTCGAATAAACTCTTTCCATGGTGCATTCTCAGTGCCTCGGTGACTGGCTTTGCTGCATGTTGGGCATACAAACTTGGGTTTGGCTCTAAAATTTAGAGGCCTAAAGCAACAATGATTTAATTATTCTTACAGATAACTGGGAAAGGTCCAGTACGGAGAGTTTGTATCTGTTTTAGGATGTCAGAGGCTTCACATGGGATAATTAGAATAGCTGAGGGGCCAGAATAATTGTCCAGAGGCTTCTTCACTCGCAAGTTTGGTACCTGGAGGGGAATGACTCAAAGGCTGAGCTCAGCTGGGTTGGTTAACCAGAGCTCCTCCGAACAGCCTCACAGTGTGACTTGGGTTCCCATACAGCATGGCAGCCTCAGAGTAGTTAGACTCCTTACACAGCCTCCCTGGGCTCCCAGCATCAGCAAACAAGGAAGAAACTGCATTACCTTACATGACTCAGCCTAGAAAGTCATATAACATAACTTCAACGCTACTGTGTTGATTGAATCAGGCATACACCCCCCAGACTCAAGGGAGATTAAAAGGACTCTATCTTTCAATGGAAGGAATGTCAAAAAATTTGTAACAATTTTTTCAAACCCCTTCTGTTCACAAGGAAAGGCAGACACAAACAACAGGATCTGCCTTCAGATCAGAAATGAACTACACGCTCAGAAAACAATCACAGGAGAATCACCCTTTTAGAAAACAATCCATGTCTTGCCAATTTTTCCTACAGCTGTTCTCTATTCAGCAGCATGTCTGTGCGATAGACCACCGACCCATTGATTTCATCTATAATTTAGCCATCGGTAAAGCTGATACTTTTCCAAGTACA
Source organism: Mustela erminea (assembly GCF_009829155.1). NCBI lineage: Eukaryota > Metazoa > Chordata > Mammalia > Carnivora > Mustelidae > Mustela > Mustela erminea. The sequence goes on from NC_045614.1 coordinate 151,028,684, forward strand.
TGGTCAACACATTGTCTGCAACCTAGGAGTTACAAAGTGTAATGAGAAAAAATGGGCTGGTTTATGGTGACTTTTCTTTAGTTTTTGCTATGGGTAGGTCCTTCTTCCTGTATGACGCCCAGCTAGTTCAGCCACTCGTGTGAAATGGACCCCCTTGCCCTGTTTGCTCTGGCTTAGCCATCTGTAAAATGGAGCTAGCCATCCCAGGAGGAGCAAGTTCTAGTGACTCCTTTTCTCTCTTCACAACAGACCTGAAGGGCCTCAGAGACTGTGCTGTTTAAATGCAAAATGTTGTGACTATCGTTTCATTATCGGAAAAGCTAAGCAGCATGAGGATGCTTGTGTTGCCACGTTGCTAGGTTACGGACAGACCTCCCTGCCTGTGTGAGATGTTGAGCCTTGCTGCAGCTTTGCACCAGGGCAGCCTTTCCCGGGGCTGTGAGGAAGGCGGGAGAGAGAGGTGGCTGACCTGGAGTCAAGTTGCTGTGGACACCACTGAGAAGGGAAGGGCCTTAGCTTTCAGGGAGCATGGCTGGATTTCCTTGTTCTTTGAATCCAGCAACTCAGCGTATAGTATCAGAGCCAGAAATGGCTCAACACCCAACTGATGGGCTTAATCCTTACCAAGTTCAGATTGCGTCTCTGAAGGAGCCAAGTCCGGACCTACTTTATCTTCCAGAGAGTGAGAGGTGAGATAATCACATGTGGCAAGGAGGCAATAGTATCTGGAACACCTGTCATATTCTCAAGGCATGATATTGCCCTTCTGACACATTTGCCCACAATTTCTTAAAGTGGGGGGATGGGAAATTTCATATGATTAATATCGTACCATTAAAAATACTCTTTCCAGGGCTGAGTAATCTCCTGTTGGCAGTCCCAAGGTGGATGCTGTTGTAAATGTCTAAAGGAAGATAAGCTTCCCCAGATATGACATTTAGATACAGTGACAAGTAATTACACACACACACACACACACACACACACACACTCAAGAAGGAGCTCTCGCCCAACATTCCTCCAGGTAAGTACTATTTATTGAATATACTTTACTGCTAAAGAAAACTTCCTAGCAGCTTTATCCTGGTGAGCCTTTGTCTCTTTAATAATGATTTAAACCCAGCAGCAGAAGCGTCCCGACTCTCAAAAACCCAGGGATATTTTCTCCCTGGCCATGTAACCGTGAAGAATAATTTTAGAAAATTCTGAAATGATCTCATCAATGGGAATGTGATATTCAGTATTCAAGTGAAGTCCTCTACCCATCTGTTTCCTTCTAGAGAAACATGGGCAAAAAAAAAAAAAAAAAAAAAAAAACAAGGATACCAATAAAGTTGTTACAAATGAACAGGGGGAAGGAAGGAAGGACAGAGAAAAGGAAAGAGAAAGTAAAAAGAAGACAGATGGAAACCAAGCTGTGGGAGAATTCTGTCTGGACAAAGCAGGAGAAAGGACACCAGTCACCCTGAGAAAACCACAAAGCTCCCTCGATGGTCACCAAGGCATACTGGGTTCCTCGTCTATGTCCTCCCTGTTATAGATGCTAGGGAGCAGCAGGGAGCCCTGACCACAGCCTGGTGGGGGAAACCAGGAAGCCCACGAGTAAATGTAAATTTAGAGATGGTGGTGGGAGCTGTGAAGGAAACCCACAGAACGCCATGAGCGTATGGAACTGTGATATGTAACTTAGCTGGGCAGGTCTTGGAAGCCAACTTGAGTTGACGACATTTGCTCTTAAGGAAACCTGAGAGACAGTGGTGGGTGGCTGAGAGAGAGGCAGGCCAGCAGAGCTCACATGGCGTGCACTGGGACGTGACCCCTGATGGTAACCAGAAAAGAAAGTGGAGCCTATCCACTTTTGCCACTGCCTCTGGACTGGGAAATCCACGATGAGCTGTATCCTGTGGCACTGGGTCGGCCCCTCCTTCCCTTCGCCAGGGCCCCCGAGGGAACAGTGGTTCTGCTGACAGGATGATTGGTTTACAAGACCTCCTTTTTACATCTGGAATGAAGTCAAAGAAAATTGTCTGTTGGGTTTTATAATTTGGTGGATGATCCTCCCTTTCAACGGTGTCACTTTTCATAGCATTTCCATCATTTTTGTATCCACACAAAGTGCCCCTCCCTTGGTGTGTAATTAAATGCTTCCCAGAATCTGGCTGTACAAGAAGCGCTGAAGTAGACTAGCTTTCTTCCACAATGAAATGCAAAAGGGTGTCAGTGCATACAAACAAGGCGAATTCATGTCATGCCATCCTTAAAAAAAGAAAAGAACGGTTTCGGAGACAGGGACTGGGGGGGGGGGGCGGGGAACCACTGACTTCTCTTGATGTTGAAAGAGTGACTTAAGTTGCTCACCTCACAGAAACCTCTACTCGGACTCCATCAATTAGCACATTAAGCTAAAATCATAGAAACTTTGTGGGGAAGACCTAATGTTGTCTCTCAGTCTCTGGAATCATTTTTCTCAGTGCATCATGGTCACAGTTTCCAAATGCCGGTAGCCCAGACAGAGATGGGAGGCAACATCCGCGGGAACTGGCTCCGTGTGTTCCGAGTCACATCTGCCATCCTGCAATAAACATTCTATATGCAAATTGCCTCAAGTGACTCTCCAGAAATTGACTAGTTTCTTATGCTGTATCTTAACACCAAAAGAAATTGAAAACATTTTTATGGCTTATGTCCATAATACATCCCTTCAGTGTGTGCTGCATTTTTATCTGCCAATATATAAGCTCTTTTTTAGTGTTTGTTTATGCATCACCAGTTCATTTTTTGTGACAATGAAAAAAGAAAAGAACTTTCAGAACTATCTGTTCAAATGAGAGCTATTAATGGCCACGCCCCAAAGTGGGTTCTAGCTTCCATTGTTCTTGAAATTGAATTGTTTCAAAAACAGTAGGAAAGTTGTGCTGGCTAAAGCCACTTAAACGGTGTAGAAATTAAACCCCATTTGTCCATGGAGGAAAGGTCTGAAGTATCTGAAGGTCTGCTCTGAGTTATTCTGTCCTGACCATAAAGCTTTGGCCACTTGGTCTCAAAAAATTTCCATCTGAGGTTTATCAGCTAATTAAGGAGGCCAGCAACACCACTGTCCTGTTTTCTTTTTAATCGTAAGATGAAGATGATTGTGTTTTTGTTTTCTGGATTCCGATGGGGTATTGAATGTTTGGTCATGCTCTTAGAAGCCTCATTTTCTTCCTAATCTTTTTGCTCTTCAAAGTTTGGCAGGGACCTTCAAAGTTGCTCCGTTTCCTTTGTTTCCCTTCCCTAGAGCTTTGCAAAATGGTTAACAGTGTTCAAGGCTCCATGCCTCCAACAGGTGGCCCACCTCTTCGCATTGAGGGGCTCACATCTCACCCCTGCTTTGGAAATGCAACAATTTGTACCAGCTGGTGGGGAATATTGATCGTGAAGGATGCTACGCATGTGTGGAAGAAGGGGTTATATGGGGAATCTCTGAACCTTCCCCTCAATTTCACTGGGAACCCTAAACTTCTCTAAAGAAAATAATAGTCTTCACTAAAAACAAAAACAGGGTACACAATCAGCCACTTCATATATGAACCCATGACAGAACTACCCATGACAGAACCACCACCTGTAAGACAGACTCTCCTTCTTTACAGCTATCCCTCAAGCCACACTTGGACTTTTTATAATGCCTTTGTCCCTGAAGCCTTCCCATGACATTCACTTTATTCTGGTTTCAGCTGGATTAAAAATGCTCAAGGTTACATATGGGGAACAAGCAGTGTGAACTGCCCCCAGAGTAGGAATAGCTCAGAGACATCTTTTTGGAAGAGAAAGATGGTGAGATCTGCTGTGGAAATGGATCTACTCAGCTGCAAAGGAAATTTACCTTAGGGACCCATATGAAAAAAAGTATAATCTTTTTATTACAAATAAAAGAAACCACTAAGTCTCAGCAAACATTTAAGGAAACCAACGGCATGAGAGACTCTCCAAGGTAAACAGAGCAACTGATCGCTAAAATACACGAACAGGTTTGAAAAGAGACGATGTCCATCAAAACCAAACAGGGCCCTTGAACCTGGGGCAGAGAGCCCCGGCGGTAGTTTCAGAATAAATACGTAATTGTCAAAAGAAATATCAGGAGGAGGGCCAAAAGACAACGTTACAGAAAGGCTGCAATTTAGAAGAAGGAATAAAAAGGAAAGGAAAAGAGAATGTCTTTTTAAAGGAAAGGAGAAAAGCAGGATGATAGGTCTAACTTCCATCCAGGAATTCTAACACCAACCCCACAGGAGTTCCAGAAGGAGAGTAAAAAATAAGAACTGGAAGGAAGACAAATAAATCGTAGAAAATTTCCTAGAGCAGCAGCAAACACAAATCTTGGATTCACCCATTACTGAACAAAAAGGCCCACACCTAAACATAATCTTATGAAATTTTGAAACATCAATGATAAGGAGAAGAGCATAAAACTTCGGGTGGGGGGGCAGTTCAAAGTATCTGCGGAGGAACTGACATCAGACCTCTCATCAGCTCTTCTGGATACTGGAAGACAGTGGAGTAATTCCAGCAAAGTTCTGATAGATTATTTTCAACCTAAATTCTATAGCTAAGCAAACCATTAACCAAGTGTGAGGGCAATATAATGCAAGAACTTTGTAAGCATGCCAGGATTCAGAAATTTTACTTTCCTAGTTACCGTTCTGAAAAACTTCCTTTCATTGTATCCCAGCAAAAACCTAAATGAAACAAAGAAAACAGAAGACATGTGGACCAAACCAAAAGTCCAATAAAATAAAATGTCAAGATGACAGCTAACTAGCAGCACTAAACCTGAAATTCGCATTGAAACAGGAAGTCGGTAATCCCCCTCCAGCAACCCTACCCCACCGCCCTGCCTTTAAGACCATCAGTTTAAGAAATAGATTTATTTCAATAGCCGTGTAATGAAGTGGCTTGATATACTTACTAATTGGATAAATACATCACATGAGTAAAATCTCCATCTCCCAAATCAGACTGTTTGGTTCAAATTACAAAAATTACAAACTAAGCACATGACCTTGAGCAGTTATTTACCTGCTTTTAGGCTCAATTTTCTTGCTTAAAAATGGGTATAAACATAATTTCTACTTCATAGGGTTATTATGGGTGTTGAATGAAACAATGCATACAAAATATTTAGTGCCTGGCCTTCGGTAACTTCTACAAAAAGATGTATTTGAGTATTATAATATTCATATCAACAAGAAAAAAGAGAGGCCATTAAGATTTTGGAAAAGATAAAGAAAGCTGTCAAGAAATGTCAAATGTCAAATCAAAGCAAATTAAACTGCAGCATGATTTTAGCAAGCGAAGTACTATGAAGTGGCAAACAGAGAACTCATTTGACCTTGAAGATTGGATCTTTTCTCCTGTGAGTGCCATGAGTTTGGTAATTTAGAATTATTTTTCATTCTCTACAAGTCTAATCAAACTACTTGGTTCTCCACTGAATAATATTTACATAATTATAATTTCCAATTGCCATTTAATGGTTCTCGATTTTAAGAAACTAACCTATCGTCAAAGCACAGAAAACTTAATTATAGTTACAGATCAGAATATAAATGTAATAAACCTTGATCATGGAAAAGTAATGAACCAAATTGAGGGGGGGGGCCAGAGAATAGGAGAAGTAAGTGTTTGTGGTGCCTTTTCTCTTCTTAGGTAAAGGAGACTCAAGAAATAGTTATAAAGGTAACCAAAAGAAGACATTCTCGACAAAAATATAATTTTTAACAATAGAAGAGGAGAGGAATGATGTTCATGTGCTAAATTCTACAAATTCCCAAACAAACTTACTTCTTGGGAGTTGAGCCTTGGGAAGGCAGGAAGATAACTTTACTGTTTATTTTATGCCTTGATGTTATTTGAAAATTTTCTTGTGTGTTTGTGAATTACTTATATTATTCAGTAAATTAAAAGGCACTGATTCAGCGAGTCCATAAATAGTTACCAAGTACAAACTCTGTGCAAGGCCTTGTCTAGACTCTGGGAATCACAAGGTAGAAGTCTTGCCCTCAACAAGCTAACATTCTGGTGAGGAAATTAACAGTAAACACAGAAGCAATTTGATGAATAAGCAAATTTTAGAGGGTGATTGCCATGAAGAAAATGGAGTAATGTGATCCAGGGTGCCTACAAAGAGGCAGGTGAAATCTCCTTAACTAGGGTATTCCGAGAAGGCCTCTGGGAGGAATGATTTGAACTGAGATGTGTATGATGAGAGCAGCCATGCGAATGTTTGTGGGACTGTCACACTCAAAGGCTTGAGACTGGAAGGAGCGTGGCATGTGGACTGGAAGGAAGGCCAGCTGGTTGGAAGGAAAGTTGGAAAGTTTCTATTAGAAAGTTGCATGATTTTTCTCCAGAAACATTCAGCTATTCAAATGCCGGCATTGAGTGGATTGATAGTTGGGTTTGACCAGGTCAGGAATACTGTCAGGCAAGGAAGAAGGGGACGTATAAGGAGGTACAAGGACCTGTAAAGGAGAAATTGTTGTGTCACGTCATGATTAAATTGTGTTTCCAAAGATGGCAGCAACAATACCCGCCATGCCCATGCTTTTTTGTGGTGCCACTCCCCTGCCAGGGTGTGGAGTCTATTTACGCTCCCTGTGGATCTGGGATCACCATATATTTTGCTTGGACTAATAGAATGTCCCAGAAGTGGTGCCATGTACTTTATGCAGCTTCTAGCTTTGCCACGTACAATATTCACTAGTAACACCCAGCTGCCATGTAAAGAAGCTGAAGATAGATCCTGGAGGCAACCCTGCATGAACTGAGAGCAAGGGAGAGAGAGGAAGAGAGAAATCCCAGTCATCACCACCAAGGTTCCAGATCTGTAATGAAGCCGTCTTGGACACTCCAATCCCAGCCACCATCTGACTACAACCTCAAGAGGGATGCCGGCTGATGCGACATGGGACAGAAGACTCATCCAGCCAAGCCTTGCTCGAACTTCTGGCCCACAGAATTGTGAGCAAATAAAATTTTGGCTGTTTTGAACCACTGAGCTCTGTGGTGATTTGTTACACAGCACTGAATAAATCAGGAGTGCTCCCTCAACTTGTTGCCATCATCCACTGAAAGGAAATGAATTTGAGGGGTGGGTGTTAATACTAGTGAAATAACACAGGGCCAACAGCATTTGTTGAGGTGAGGCTTTCCTGAGGAGGAGGAATTTCTGAAGAGGAGGTACTACTGTGGAGAGTTAGTTAGAAAGACAGGAGGTGATGCCAATGAGTGGAAAACTCAGAATCAGTCAGGTACTGCTGTTATAACTTATGACAAGGTCATGGGTGTGACCACAGGAGCAGGTAGTTGTGGTCGAGCCAAGAAGCTGGGGTGATCAAGGAACAGAGCAGTCAAGGTGTCAAATGGCCATCTGCATAGATGGAAAGGTTAACAAGAATATCAATGAGGATAGAGCTTCATATAGTGTTTAAGCGCATGCATTTCCAGCCCCAACCCCATCACTAATTGTGCATGATGCTAGGCAAAGTATATTACTCTGTGCACCTCTGTTTGCTCACCTATAAAATGAGGGTGGGAATTGTACCTTTCTCACAGCATTATAGAAATTAAATAAAATAAAGCTTTTGGAGGATGTAGAAGAGTTCCAGGAGAAGAGAGAAAACTCAGAGCACTGTCATTGTCATTCTCATTGGCAGTAGAGACGAAGACAGCAAAGCAGGTGCTGGAGGTACCAAGGACTGGGGTCAGTGAATGACAACGAGGTGGGGTAGCAGGTGGTAACATCTGATGGTATGCTTCAAAGGGGCTGAGGACTTTGAAGTTGGAAGCAAGAGCAATGATTAATTAGAAGTAGCAAAGGCAAAGAAGGAAGAGATTGGCCATTTTTCCAGGCTTTAAGGTCCACGGGGGATGAAATCAAAAGTCTCTCCCTGCAGAGGAAGCAGTGTCCTCAGGGAGATCCAGGTTCCATCCAGAGTGAGAAGGTAAAGGGAGCATCCAGGGCAGGGGATGAGAACATGTGTGTGCCGATGACAGAATGACAGCCCAGGGGGAGGGTTAGCACAGATGAAGAGAAAGGAAAGAAGGGTCCGGTTTCAGGATGTACAGACTAGTGCAGGGGTAAGGGAACATGCCAGGAGGGCTTATCTGATGGGGATTAAGGATTAAGGCAAAAAATATTCATGAACCACATGAGTCTGGTCCAGGAATTCTCTTAGGAAGGAATGTGGGAAGACCCAAAGCCAGCTAACTGTTCTTTGGCTCAAGGTGTATACTGGTCCGGAGGTTGACAGGGGTCTCCTCATGGTTGTTCTGCTGGACAGCTCACTTCCTTATGCAAGTTTTTTCAAAATACAAGGGATGGTGAAGGTGAAAGAGGTATTGTTCCCTTCGAATCCTAGCTGGAAAAGTGAAGAATTAGAGCCTCCATCTGTGGTCCATTCACAGAAACATAAGGCGCGATTATTTCTCTTTCCAGGGCATAGAGGCTGGGCCACCTGACTTGGCAATTGTAGGGTACCAGGGCCTTGACATCACACATGGCGAAAGGAAAGACCATTACTAGCCTTTATAGTGTGCCTTAGCCCATTTGCGCTTCTCTAACAAAAATACTGTAGACTGAGGGCTTACAAACATTTGTCTCTCATGGTTCCAGGAATCTCAGATGTGAGCACCAACAGATTCAATGTCTACCGAAAGATCATTCCCGGTTTGTAGATAGCCGCCGTTCTCACTCCATCCTCATGTGGCAAAAGATGCAAGGAAGCTCTCGAAGGTCTCATTGATAAGGACATTTATCCTTATTTCTTACCCTTGCCCTGACCCTTCCTGCTCCAGTCACACTGGTCTCCTTCTGTCCTTGCCTGCTCGAAGGACACTCCCACCTTTCTGTTTCCTTGCCTCTGTAGTATGTACATGGTTCGTTTCTGCATTCCCTTCAACTCTACTTAAATACCCCCTTGTTGGAGACTTCTCTGACTCCTTCCCACATAAAATAGAACTGCTATCCACACAAAGGCCTTCCATCTCCTTGTCCTGCTTTATTTTTCTGCATTACACTCTTCATCATCTAATATACTATATTCATTTTTTAGGGTTTTGTTCCCTGTTATATTGCTGGCACCTATAACTGCTTCTGTAACAAAAATATTCGATGAATAACTGAATGAATTCGTACTTTCATGACAACACATTCTCTGCACCTCACCTTAAGTATGAGGCTTAAATTCTCCAAAGTCTCATTTCTATAAAACGCTGATATCAAAACATCTATCTTGTACGGTTTTTGCTAAATTAAGTGACGTCTTAGTAGAGAGGTGTGACGTCTCTACCACCGTGTCAGAATTCTATAGGAGCTAAATAAACACTTGTTGCTATTGTTGTGGTTATATCATTAGTTAATGTTACTGCAGCAAATGTGGCTAATAATTTAGTTTCCGTGTCCCCAGAACACCCTCCTGACCCACTTCTAGAAGTTTTAGGGACGAAACACGATCCCCTTGCTTGCCCTGTCCTGGCAGGCCACCCCCACCCCCGACATCCCCCCATCCAGACTCAGCCTCACGCACCTGCCAAAGCCCCCTTATGGAAGTACCAGTCTTTCTCAGGGAGAAAATAGCTCACCCATGTGACACCAATTCCATCTTCCAGGACACCAGGGTGGTATTCTGCGCAATGAAAGTAATTTACTAAATGGTCCTCTGGTGCCATCGAAAAGTGAATTCATTCTGCACAGGTCACAAGTTTACTTCCAGAGAGCAGTTTCCTCCCCACCGGAGAGGCCCAAGTCTAATGGAAAATTGAAACACAGCATGAAGGGTCCACGCAACAGTGGCTCGGGAGCCAGTCGAGGAAGAGAAACAGGGGAAGCAGTGATGCCTGTGAGAAAGCGAAGTTGTTCTCTGTCTTAATCTTGGGACTGTTAAATTGTGGTCTAGAGGGAGCCAAAGATGGGGGGAGGGTTTGCCACCATGGGGAAAGCGGGGGAGGAGAGGACGGAGCCAGAGTCAGACAACACAGTCAGAACCAGCTGTCCAAACACACAATACACCCAAACCTGAAGGGTGTTGAGAGAGAAAGAGTTATGGTAGAGAGAACACAACATTCTTCACCACATTCCTAGAATGCGGTGGGGAATCCCAGCCCAGATATAGAAAATTATAGCCTGGAGTGATTACCAGGACTGCAGAGCCATCAACAATAACAAATTCTCACATCGAGTCCCCCCGCCCCCACCCAGCCATACCCCCTCCCCCATTTCTGTTTTAAAAAGATCTTTTCACATCTGTGTGCGCACTCCATGGCTGTTCTTCTCAGATAAGTAACAGCGTTTCTCACCAGATCTGGATTTAGAATCTGCCCTTTTTGAACATTCAGAAATCACTCTAAAATGTCAAACAAAGCAAGGCTATTTGAGGAGAGCTCTACAGCACACACAGGGAAGGCAAGTGAGACTCACCACTTCTTTTCTCAGATTCGCATCGAGAGCTGCCTCAGATCAGGAAGAAATCAGGCAGATGACGGTGCTCAGTGATGGGAAATGCCCTTTTAGCAGATTATTATAGACCTTAAAAATGAATCTGGATAATATAAGCAAAAAGACGACTACCTGTATCCTCATTTTACTTGGTGGTCATGTTTTTCAGCCCCTCTCCACTTTTCGATTGCCTCCTAGAAATCTCAGAGCCAATGCTTTCATTTTAAGGAACCAGCTCAAAATTGTACGACACTGGCTCTCTGGGCTGTTAATAAGTGTTTTGTGAAAAAATAATTTTTTGGTCAATTTAACATGGTAAATTCTAGGTTAAAAAAAGTTAACCAGGTGTCTTCTCTGAAGACTTTTTGGTACCTTTACTATGTGAGCTGTGGATTTCAAATATATGGATAGATATAGCATGGGAAGTTCTCCAAACTTATTTGTTAATAGAAACTTTTTACAGGGAGTGTCCTAGAGGGTCATTACCAGCAGAGAGCACTTTTTAAGAAATGATGATTAATTAAATCTTCTTTTTTATTGACCCAAAGAAACAGTAATGGATTCTGCAAAGGTAATATTCTAATCAGCAGCATTTTTAAGGTCAGGACTTATGTACTTATGGGCACTTTTGAAAATGTTGGTTTAAATGTTTGGTACACACTTTGATTCATAATATGGAAATCTCAACCCCACACTAGTGGAATTATCATGAACTCAAGCCTTTGCTGAACATAGAATGCAGACCGCCTGGCATAGTGGCGCAGTTCACGGACTCTGGAGCCAGATTTCCCGAGTTTGAATCTTAGTTTTAATCCCATTTGTTAACTGTGCGGCCTTGTGATAAATACTCAACCTGTCTGTGTCACAGTTATGCTTCCCCATGTGTATAATGAGGACAATAATGACAATCGTACCTGCGTCACAGAGTTCCTTGAAATTTATTGATGAATAGAATAGAATGGAATAGAATAGAATAGAATAGAGTAGAGTAGAATACTGAGCTTTTGAAAAGGAATGTGTGATATAAATCAGTTCAAGCTCTCCAGAACAAAATGGCACCCACACACTTTGAGCCAATAAGAGGCAGCCCGTGCCCTTCCCCATCTGAGAACTTTCTTGTTTTCAGTGTGAGAGAGAAATAATGGAAACATAAGTTCAACCTTAACAAAAATGTATTGACTGAAAAATTATACAATATTCAGGTGTCGAATGAGAGGTTATTCAGTTTGGGAAATTTAGACAAAATAATCAGACATGGACTAAACACAATACAGTCCAAATCCACCAGCTGACTCTCCAGGCCTGGAAACATTGACCTTCTACCTAAGAGGGTATGCAGACACATATGTCTGGATGTTTTGGTATATGCTGAGCAAGAACATTTGAAGATTTTGCTATTTTTAATTGCTGAATTGAAAATATAACTCTTTGAGTGTCATAAAACCACACTCATGTCACTGCCATGAACCTTTCACTAGAAACACATTTTCAGCATGTGACTAGATTTAAAGAAGTTTTGTGGGTGTCATTGGTCATACACTGAGCCATCTGTGTCCCACCTCAGGGCGCTTCCTCGCAGCCCCCCACCCTGACCTGTACCTTTGTCCCCACTGTCTCCTGGACTCTCCCATCCTCTCACCAGCACAAACACTAGACTCTACCTGAAAACAAGCCTTCCAAACTCCACTGAGAGCTCCCCTTTCAGAGTCTCCCAAGCTAATTTCAACTTTCCTTAAAATAATTTTCTATGCTTAAAAACATGACTGAAAATCCTTCAGGTTCTCTATTCTGGGTTGAGGGAAGGCCCTTTCTATATCACACAGGTCCTAGCGAGGCTGGAGCTCTCCAAAAAGAAGTTTATACATTCACTTCAGACCTGTGATCCTTGTTATTTCAGAAGGCAGCATATGTGCCTTGTGGCTCGTTGGTTTCCTCCTCCTGTGTCTATCCTTGGCCTTTGTCCATGCGGCTCTGAGCCCTGCGGACCAACTCTGTGCACCTGCCAGCTGGCTTTTGGCTAGGTTTGGCCAAGGGAGGCACCTAAAGATGAGGCAAGAGGAAAGAGAAGACAGGGCATTTCTTTCCTGCTCCCTGCCTGCTCCGGGCTGTATTATCTGAGGACAGCTGCAGCCCTCCCTGACTTCAGCTTGCAACGGACTAAGGGAATGGACTTTGTAACACTCCCTGTCCCTTTAGGCCGGGGACAGGAATGGCTCCACTATTAATCCCTGGGTACCTCACCACCCCTCATTGTTCCCATAGCCCCGTCCACAACCCTGTAAGCAGCCTCTTATTTGCCGTCTCTTGAACCCTGTGAATTGGAATTTGTTTTTTGCTAAGCTCCTGACGACACAGAACCCTATTAAAAATATGATAATTTTACACAAATAATGATGAATGTGATTGTTAAGCAAAAAAGTAGCATCCTTGCAAATTCAGATAACCTCAGAGGCAAGGAAAAATCCGCTATTGCTTCCATTCACCTCTGCCATCCTCTGGGTGAGGGACGCTCCAGCAGCAAGTTAAGCCTATGGCATGCAGATGTCTTAGTTCTTCTGAGAGCCCTACATAGTAATACTCATGATTCCTAAGTGACTTAAGTACTTCAAACATGGCACGCACTTACCGCTTACAATTAGAAGCCATTTCAAAACATATAATGTTCTCTTTAAAAAAAAAAAAAAGTTTATGTTGACATTTTAAATTTAGAATCTCACAAAGTTAATCCACTTCAGCAAACACCTTGGGTCCCTGGCCCCAGTCCTCCCTCTCCCTAGATCTCTTTATGCCTGACTCCTTTTTTTTTTTTTTTTTTTTTTTTTGGTCATTTAGACCTCAACTTAATGAAGACCCACTTAGAGAGGGCTTAAGTAGCCACCTGCCCTCCATCCCAGTCTCCTAATTTAAATACTATTCATAACAACTTGTACTATTTGGTGTTTTTGCTATTTCCCTGTGCACCTTCTCCCCTGTTAGAACATAAGCTCCATGAAGGCTAAGACCTCATCTAACTTATTCACTGATATATCTAACAGCACTTAGCCCATAGTGGGTGCTCAAAAAATACTACAAATTAATGAATGAATTGGCATTTTACAGGAGATAAATGGGATAAAATGCTGTTCCTGCTCTCAAGTAACTTATAAATCAGAGAAAGAAACACACTTAAAAATTTATAGTGGAAGAAAGTTCTGTATAGAACAGAGCCCTGCTTATAGCTACAGCAGACCATCCTGTAATAGAGCAATCATCCCACGGAACAAATTGCAAAAGTGTGATAAAACAAAAACATCTCCATTCAAAGATATTGGGAACTCAGGATTTACAAGACCAGGAGCCCAGAGGAAGGAGAAAGTCACAGAGGTGAGACAAGAATTCTGTACTTCATATCTCCTCAGGGCATTTCCTGTCGCATACATGGCATGCCTGGAAAGGCTGAGAAGCCAAGCAGAAAGCAACTACTAAGAGGCAAAAAAGCTAAGCAGAGCTTTCATCATCTCACAGATATATGGAGACGAAACTTGGAGTTCAAGGCCAGCAAGACAGCCAGGACATAAAGGGCCAAGATCCAGGAAAGGAGAGCTGTGAGGTGGAGCACAACAGTTAGGGCAGCATTTCTGCTCTGTGGCAACTTCAGAAGAAGCTGTGAAGAGCCAGTGGCCTCTAAGTCTGTAAGAAACTGAGCGGAACTACCAGCAGTGTCCCAGTGCTGGAGGATGTTTTATATTCTCTCTGGAGGAAGAAAGTTCCATACACAACCTCTGAAGGTTTTATATACATGGCTGGGATTTAATAAAATGTTACCAGATATCCAAAAGAGATGACCAAGAGGGGGGAAAAAGACAATAGAAACAGACTCTCAAGAGAGTCAAGGAGTTACTGAAATAATTTAAAACACCAGTGATTTATAGATTAATGAAGATAAATGGTAGGATAATGGTAATTTATATAAAAAAAAAAAAAGAATCAAATCTAAATTCTAAAACTCACACCCAAAATTGAGAACTCAGTAAATAGATATGATAGAAGATTAGACACAGCTGGAAAAGGGACTAGTAATCTGGAAGATAGACTAGTGGAAATTATCCAGATGAAGCACAGAGAAGGAGGATATAACATATAGAGAGAGATGTAGGATCCTGGTAGAATTATATGGAATTAGAATCCCAAGGAAGATCAGGAGAGAAAAGGAAGACAGAACAATAGTTTAAGAAATAACAACCAACCATTACCCAAAGCAGAATACAGCAAGCCACAGATGCAAGAAGTCCCTCCAGCCCCAAGCAGGATAAATACAAAGAAAAACATACCAACCCACATCATTGAAAACCAAATGCAAAGAGAAAAACCTTAGCGATAAATACAAATTGGTATAGTTACACAAAGGAAAGAATAATTTTGCCTCCAGGGATCAGATAAAGATTCACAAGGAAGGCAACAATTCAAGGGGCACCTGGCTGGCTCAGTTGGTGGAGCCTGTGACTCTTGATCTCAGGCTTGTGAATCTATACCATACATTCGGTGTAGAGTTTACTTAAAAATAAGATCATTAAGAAAAAATAAGCAACAGGCTCTCTGCTCAGCAGGGAGCCTGCTTCCACCTCTCTCTCTGCCTATCTGCCTACTTGTGATCTCTCAGTTAAATAAATAAATAAAATCTTTAAAAGGAAAGAAAGAATGAAAAGAAAGAAAGAAAGGAAGGAAGAAAGGAAGAAAGAAAGAAAGAAAGAGAGAAAGAGAGAAAGAAAGAAAGAAAAGAAGAGAAAAGAAAAGAAAAAGAAATGGGGCGCCTGGGTTGTTCAGTCAGGTAAGCCACTGCCTTCCTCTCAGGTCATGATCCCAGGGTCCTGGGATTTGGATTGAGTCCCGAATCAGGCTCCTTGCTCAGCGGGAAGCCTGCTTCTCCCTCTCCCTCTGCCTGCATTTGCTCGCTCTCTCTCTCTCTGACAAAGAAATAAGTAAACAAAATCTTAAAAAAAAAAAAAAAAAAAGAAGGGGCACCTGGGTGGCTCAGTGGGTTAAAGCTGCTGCCTTCGGCTCAGGTCATGATCTCAGGGTTCTGGGATCGAGCCCCGCATTGGGCTCTCTGCTCTGCGGGGAGCCTACTTCCCCCACCTCTCTCTACCTGCCTCTCTGCCTACTTGCGATCTCTCTCTGTCAAATAAATAAATAAAATCTTTAAAAATAAAAATAAAAAAGAAAATAAAAGAAAAAAAGTAACCATTCCTTTATTCATTCACTCAACTAGAAGAATTAATAAATATCTATCACTAAGTTGAATCTTAAAAAATAAAAATAAAAATAAAAATGACATACTCCCTGCTTTCTCGGAGCTCAAGTTGCTGTGCAAGAGAGACAGAAATGTAAACAAGGTCTCCATAAAACCTGGGGATTTTTTTTTTTAAACCGTAAATTAAAAATTGTTCCAGTTGGGAGGGCGCTGAGGGATTAGGGGAAGTTGCAGGACAGTGTATGTTGTCTTGGTAGAGGCTCTAGGGGTGAAAACATCCCAAGCAAAGGACAGGGGGTCAAAGTGAGTATCTCATTGAACAGTAGTGAGCTGTTCTCTTGGGGTTCAGTGGGAGGAGATAGGAAGGAGTTACATAAAATGTGGCTGGAAAGTTAGATTAGAAGCAAATTCAGTAGGCAGTGGGGACCTACCAGGATTCTTTCAGCAGGAGAAAGGCATCATCTAAGTCATTCTTTAGGAAGAGCACCATGGTGGGTAACATGAAGGAGATTTTTGAGAAAGAATCATGGTAACTCATGAGACCAATTAGGCAGGTCATTAGTTGCCATGACCCAGACAGGCACAAGAACATGTGACCTGAACTAGGATATCAGAAATAGAAATGCGAACCTGAGAGAATATTGTCTAAACATTTCAAAGTCTGAATCAACAGGACTGGGCCACCGTTGACTGTAGCAAATAAAAAAATAAGTCAAAGTTGATTCAGGTGTTCAGAGAGAAGTCAATGGTACACAAATATTGTCACACAAATATTGCTAGGGGATCTATCCTAAGGTCACTTGAGCTTGTTGAGTTAGAAATATCAATCAGACTTTTCTGAAATATTTATCAAGGAGCTAGAAAGTCCAGTCTGGAGGCCAGAAGCAAGATACTAGGAGCTGACACCAAGCTGTGTGGACCCAGAAGGGAAAGCCTGGCCAAGCAAGAGCTGAGAAGAGGCCAGTGACCCCAAAGTGTACACATCTTGGTAAACACAGATGATTCTAACAGAATATTCTTGGCTTTCTCATCCTGAGATAAATGAAAATATATTAATTGAAGAAAATCATTAGGATGCTCATTACACAGGGAAACCATTTGAGAAACAGACCTATTATCCTTCATATTTTATATTTTCCTCAGCCTTTGCTAAGTTGCATCCCAATTTTTTCTGCTTAGACAGCAGAAACACTAATGATGTGAGCTGTAGTTAAAAGTGCTTTCCAAGTTGGCTGTTTGAGAGCTTCAGTGTGAATAATGTCAGAGGCATGGGGCGGGGGGGCAGTCTAAGACTATGTCTGTGTCATATTTTTTAAGTACTACACATCACATTGAGAAAAACACCACTTAAAACTGAAGTAACGTTTCCATAATATTAACCAACTACTTGGATTTACATACACACACACACACATAGTCTACTGTCACTGGGGAAATTTCTCTCTGCTATCAATCAGTTTCTCTAATTCCAGATATGATTTATGGAAAATAATGTAACATTGTCAGTGAGATTAGAAGCATTTTGGCAACCCCCATATTGTCACAGAATACTAAAGTTCAGGTCAAGAATAGCAAACTTCCTTCTGCTGCAGAAATTCTCTCACAGGCTGACACCGGATGTAGTTTGAACTTTGGTGTTTTTCAGCTACTTGTGGTTTATTTCTTGAAAAGTCTTGATCTGCTTCAAATCCCCTGAGGTCTAGAGAGAGGCAACCTCGGTTAATATTTACACAGTGGGTCTTTGGAGATGACTGCCCCCAAACTACTTTCCTACACCCCTGAAAGCTAGTGCCCCTTAGTAGCTAGTCCATAGTGGGTCTAATTAGAGGGCAAAGCAACGAATAATCACTGACTTCCTCCTCCGTGATCAGCTGCTTCATATGACAAGGAGCAAAGAAGCAGCGGTAGAGATGAGCTCTGAAGCAAACAAAGACAGAAGTTATTAAAGACACTAACTAAAAATAGCAAGACACTCTAGTCAAGGACTTTAACAGCACCAAGTAATAAATGCCGTAGGATATTTTGTAAAGGAGGCATGTGTGTGGACTATACCATCTGGAAGATCCCATGGAGGAAGGAGACTAACCCTGGAAACATTAGTACGTCTCCTGCACTCTCTTTGGTCTGGGTGTACCATCTGTGTTTATTTCTTTTTAAGATTTTATTTGTTTATTTGAAAGAGAGAGAGAGAGCGAGCAAGCGGGGAAAGGGAGGGGAACCAGCTGACTCTGCGCTCAGCCCAGAGCCCGACACAGGGCTCCATCTCACGACCCTGAGATCATAACCTGAGCCAAAATCAAGAGTTAGATGCTTGACCAACTGAGCCACCCAGGCGCCCCTCATCTGTTTTTAACTTGCCAACCAGCCAAGGAAGGTTGTAGTTGTCATGGACCTGGTATTTAGATATTGCTGGAATCTGTTGAAAAGTCAAACACTCTTCTACCCATCCTGGAGGAAGTAGTCAAAGCCACAACGTCCCTCACTCCTGAGCCCACATTTGAGCCGCCTGCCCCGGTCTCAAATGTGCTGGAGCGTGCGTGAAGCAAAGCAAGGAGATGGGGGTGAAGTTCCCTTGAGGCCGCACGTCTACAGCCTGATGTGAAGAGGGAGGCTGCGGCCTGATTACATGCCAACCTCGGGCTAAATGGCAGCATGATGGAAGTTGGTCCCAAGAGCCCTTAGTTCCTCACCCTTTCCAACAGCTCGCCTTTTCTTTCATTTAGCTTCTCTCCAGAGTTTTTTCCCTGTAGATTTAGATCTCATAGGTTATCACTCACCAAACCTTTATTAAGCACCTACAAAGTACAAAGTACACCACATAGAGTAGGTAGAATGAAGAGACTGTCTAGAAGTCTACAATCGGTCAGGGAAGCAGACAGAAAATTCTAAGTCTTGTGGGCAGTAGAGTGTGCTAGAGTTGTGTACAGACAATGCCATAAGATGAAGTAAACATTAAATCTACAGACACAAATCTTTTTTTAAAGATTTTATTTATTTATTTGACAGACAGAGATCACAAGTAGGCAGAGAGGCAGGCAGAGAGAGAGAGGAGGAAGCAGGCTCCCCGCAGAGCAGAGAGCCCGATGCGGGGCTCAATCCCAGGACCCTGAGATCATGACCTGAGCCAAAGGCAGGGGCTTTAACCCACTGAGCCACCCAGGCACTCCACAGACACAGAAATTTTTTAGGAGACTGGTCCTCCACTAAGAGCTGTGAGGTAGGTAGAGGGAGCATTCATCAGCCATTTTCTTAACATATAAAATTTACAAG
The DNA here is from genome assembly GCF_009829155.1 of Mustela erminea. NCBI lineage: Eukaryota > Metazoa > Chordata > Mammalia > Carnivora > Mustelidae > Mustela > Mustela erminea. The sequence goes on from NC_045614.1 coordinate 151,047,661, forward strand.
AGAATCCCTCCAAGAATTACTTTGGGTCAGCAGAGGAAGGAAACCTGCATTCTTGAGATTCAATATGAAAGGGAAGGGTAAACCTTAGAGCTGTAAAAAATTAAAAATAAATCTAAAAGGGAAGAAGGGTACTGATGATATATGCTTGAAGGAATTCCCAGTGTTTGCCCAACAAAACTACCACGCATTGTCATTTTGCTGAAACTGTACCTCTCTTTCTCTAACTCCTGACATGTAATGTCCTCTTATCAAAGCAGGGATGGTTTCTGCATTAAGAATTACAGAAGGGAGTTGGGGGAAATTGGAAGGGGAGGTGAACCATGAGAGACTATGGACTCTGAAAAACAATCTGAGGGTTTTGAAGGGGCAGGGGGTGGGAGGTTGGGGGAACCAGGTGGTGGGTATTATAGAGGGCACAGATTGCATGGAGCACTGGGTGTGGTGCAAAAATAATGAATACTGTTATGCTGAAAATAAATTAAAAAAGGAAAAAAAAAGAATCACTAAGGGAGAGAGAAATCAGTTGGGAGATAAGAGGAGGCCTTTAGGTAGAAAGTGGCATCTTAACCCAGCCCATTGGGTAGACTGTTTAGACAGCAATGGGAAGAAGAGTGTGATGGGAAAAAGGGAGGAAAGTGAGTAACGTGTCCAAGAAGAGGCATGGACACCAGGAGAGATTATGACCTATGGGATAAGATGGGATGAGTCAGGGGTCCCATCCAGAAGTGAAGCCTGAGACAGGTTCCTGGAGAGCCTGTGTGCCAAGCTACATTGTTCAGTCTTAATTACAAAGACCCTGGGGAGCCATGGAAGCTTTCTGAGCAGACATGGGGACTGGATCCCCCCAGACCGTCTACCGAAGTCACTGATCGATACTAATTCAGGGACTGTCTTCCTACAAATATTTCTATTTCCATTAAAACCTTTTTAAAGGCAAAAAAAAGTGTCTGCTAATCCAAAGAAATGGAAACCAAATGAGATAGTGCTACAGGGGAGATAGCTTGGGGCAGGAAGCCCCTTCTACTGCCCAGACCACTCCTTGAGCACCGCTATGCATTTCTTGAGGCGAGATATAAAAAAGGTCTAGCCCAAAAGTTCCTTACCCTCTCTTTCCTGAAACACTCAGGACAGACGATGAGCACTGACGGGATATACTCCCATGGGTGTACTACCCAGGCTGACGTGGGAAACCAGCTCCAAATAGCCTGAATCAAGCGGGATTCAAATGGAAAACAGCTCTGTTTTCCTCAGCCTCTGCTTTCACCTTGTCCTATCAGATCTCCCTTGTCTACCCCTTGACCACACTTAACAGATCTCATAACTTTCCAGTCACTGCCAGTTCTAAGAACAAGCCTCATTCTGATAATCAAGGCCCTCTCTGGCCTGGTTTAGTCTCAGTCATAGTACCAACCCCATGGGGCACCTGGGGGGCTCAGTCGTTAAGCATCTGCCTTCAACTCAGGTCACGGTCTCATGGTCCTAGGATCAAGCCCTGCATCTGGCTCCGTGCTCAGCTCAGAGCCTGCTTGAGGATTCTCTCCCCACTTGTGTGCTCTCTCTCTCTTGCTCTCAAATAAATAAAATATTTTTTTAAAAATCAATCTCACTCAATTCAGTGCTCAGTCACCTCTCCCTAAACAACCTGATCACCCTCTCTTCCAACCTTAGCCCTGACCTGCTTGGGGGTGGGCAGGGATCTGTACATCCCCTGCCCTTCCACACCTTCTCCATCTCCACCCATCTCTCTTCCCGTGTAAGAGCAGGCTAAAGAGGCATGGAGCAAAGTGGACTTACATTCTGCCTCATTGGTGCTTCTGTGATACAGTGCTGGTTTCCTGGAGGAACCCCCACCCAGACTTGGAAGGAAAGCCCAGGGCAAGTGATTCATTTCCTTGATGATCCCCCTTGAATTTCAAGTCCTCCTCACACAGCCCAGAGGTCATTGCTGGGCTGAAGATCCCTGGGCTGGTTTGGGCACATCATTAACAGTGCCACAGGGACCTCTTTAGCAGCAACTCCCTAGAAACTTTATATCCAGCTATTGACTTTGGGGCTTTAGCTAAATTTTTCAAGACAGTGGAAGAAGGTATGGTTCAACATCAGATGCATCTGCAATTTACCACCGACTAATTGTAGCCAAACCTTCCTCTCCCCTTACTCATGAAATCATATCAAATGGAAACCAGTGAGAATAAAAGTATTAAACAGTAACTCCTGAATGTACTTTAGTTTATTTTTTTGTATATTTTATGAGCAAACTTGGGTGGTTTAAACATGACAGATAAGCCACTTGTTTTGACACACCTCACCACTGACGTTCTGTAGCAGAAGCGGAACCCTTCCTTTACTGGGGCAACTATCACCTTACTCCAGGGTGAAGAACTCAGCAGAGAGAGGTCCATTTCTGCAGATACGTAAGTCCCGACCTGTCACTTTGCAGCCCTGATTCAGCTCTCTGACGGGGGTGAAGAGAAGAGTGATGGGGAATCAAGACTGGAAAGTGCCGGGGAATCAGAGAGCATGTGGCAGGGAGGCAGTCAATGGCTCACACGCACAACCCCCAGGGCACACTTTGTCGTGTTTTCTAACCACAGGGTTGTGAATACCTTTGATCTCTGTGGCCTAACATGAAGCGTACCGGCATTATAAGAGCTGCCTGAAAACCTGATCAAATGCACCAGCGCTTCAACCCTAATACCCATCCTCACCCCTTGGCCTCGTGCAGATTAGGGCCCTTCTCTTCACAGTAAGTCCCGAAACCACTGCAATGGGCCTTAGCCCCTACTTCTGTTGAGCAGGGAGAAGCTGATAAAGGTTAGCCAGTTTTTGTCAATTTTTTCATTTCTAATCAGCTATCATAAAGATTTAGACTCACAGGCCAATCAGTCAATCTACAAATGTCTAAAAGGGACCCACTAGGCACAGGGTCCCGTGGGACCCCCCAGCTCTGTAGAAAGGTACAAGCCATTCTACCCCTAAGACCAGAGAGATCAGACCCTTATCCAAGGACACTGCAGCTCACAATGTATTTTCTTTAGATATGGACTTCAGAGTGTGATGTGGGTCAAGAGGTGAGGGAAGAAAGGAGAAACTCAGCAAGAGGTGGAAGAAATAATAAATTTCCAACTAATAACTAGAAACTATGAACTATGAAGATTGAGGGTTTTTTTTTTTTTTTTAGATTTTATTTAGTCATTTGAGAGAGAGGGAGAGCACATTCAAGCAGGGGGAGAGGCAGAGGAAGAGGGAAAACAGACTCCCCACTGAGCAGGAAGCCCAATATGGGACTCAATCCCAGGGCCCCGGGATCATGACTTGAACTGAAGGCTGATGCCTAACCATCTGAGCCACCCAGAGGCTCCAAGACTGAAGATTCTTAGAAGAAGACAGGTCTAGCAATATTATAAATATATATAATATATATAAATGAATATATGGTATATATAATATATTGATAAACAATAAAATTTCTAAATAATAGTAATAATGTATATATTTATAAATATAATAAATAATTCTGACATTAAGAAGTATGATTCATAAACAAGTCAGATTTGTCGATTTCACAGCTCAGGTTTAAATGACTTCTAAGTCCTCGCCACTCAAAGCACATTCCAGAGACTAACAGCATCAGTACCACCAGAACTCGTTAAAAATGCAGACTCTCCTGCCCAGTCCAACAAATAGTGACTCAGAATCTGCATTTTAACAAGATCCCCAGGGGATTCACAAGACTGTTCAAGTATGAGAAATACTGGTGTGAGAGCCAAGCCCTGACTGGAGGCACACATACGAACGGAAACCAGGAGATCTGCTTGAGCAGACCCTTCTGAGCTGCTGAGAAAGATCGGGCCTGAAGCTCATTCTGCTCCTCTCCCAATCTAGCAAATTCTCAAGTGGCCAGTGCCTCCCACTGGGCACCTATTTGCCTCAATGGTGGCCACTGGCTGCCACAGCTGCTTTAGAATTCAAGACAGCCTGCTTTTCAACCACTAAGACAGGAGGAAAGTTGCAGAATTAGAACTCAGTGCATTTTTCTCATAGAGCAGTGTTCATTGTGTGTTGTTATGTGTTGGCATTATTTATACTTCCAAACTAATTTGTACAAGTTATTTGTAATTCCAAAAACATTATACAACAATGTGAATCAACAGAGATACATTCAATAAGACTATTCAAATGCAAAAGAAAAATCAGACATCAGCTAAGGCAAAGCAGCAGCAAAAGGAAAGCACGTTGGATATCACAGTTATTTAGACTAAGCAATAGTTGTAGCTTTGAGGTTCCTGGTAGCCAAAGCAATAAAAGAAACATGATGAGTTACAAAATTATCATTATTGAAAACATATTGCTTGAGGGAGGTTAAGAGATACCTAAATATCAATGTCAAGAGGAATTTATTTATTTATTGAATTTATTTAGTGAAAGAAAGATTAAAGAAACAGGGGCACCTGGGTGGCTCAATGGGTTAAATCCTCTGCCTTCGGCTCAGGTCATGATCTCAGGGTCCTGGGATCAAGCCCCACATCGGGCTCTCTGCTCAGCAGGGAGCCTGCTTCCTCCCTTCTCTCTGCCTACCTGTGATCTCTGTCAGTCAAATAAATAAATAAAATCTTTAAAAAAAAAAAAAAAAGATTAAAGAAACAAGTCTGGCCCCAAATCTTGAGCCAAAACAAAAGACTTCAGATGGGGTTTCAAGGTTAATTGTTTTGCAGAATGCCTGGATGGCTCAGTCCCTTAAGTGTCTGCCTTCGACTCAGCTCATGATCCCAGGAGGATGAAGTCCCGCATCCCATCAGAATCCTTGCTCAGCCCGGAGCCTGCCTTCCTCTGCCCTTTCCCCCACCCCAACCCCTGCTTGTGTGCACTCTCTCTGACAAATAAATAAATAAGAAATTTTAAAAAGAGAGAGAAAAAAAAAATGTTTTGCATTTTACATACATCCTTCGAACTCATCCAAAACTCTTCAGGACAGGAAATATGTTTCCTATTCTTTTGTCCCCCTGCCAAGACAGTGAATACAACCTGCAAATTCAAGCCTGGTGAAAACATGTGTCCTTCTTTTCCTCTCCCTTACAGACTAAGAATTTAAAGCACTCAGATTCTCAAAGCACTTTCAAGTGTTCTATCTTATTTGACCTTTACAACAATGTTCTAAGACTATTTCCTCCGCTGCACCATGAGGAAAGCAAGTCCAGGAAGCTTGTGTCACTTGCCCAATATCAGCCCCAGAAGTTAACCTGGAATCTAGATCCCCACACCCAGTCTGGTGGGCTTGACAGCTACAAGTTCCCCACTCTTGGAAGTCAAGATTTCGTTCCAGGAACCAGTCTGAAAATCTCATTTCCCGCTACCAAATGGCAGATTCAGAGTGGAAGTAACTCTTTAAGACAAGAGGAAGACTGATCTGTAATACGTTACAAGACCAATGACTGCTTGCACTTGGGGAGCTCGTTCTTAAAAGGGTCAATGGCAGAGTATTCTCCATCAAAAAGAAAAAGAAAAAAAAAAAAAAAGCACTTTATAACTCCCCCTGAAATGCTAAGAGGCTTTAAAGTCTAAAAGGACTCTGAGAAGGGGAAGGAAAAACGTAAGTCTACCACAATCAAAGAGAAACAGCCAAGATGAATGAAAGAGACCTCCACAGGGATGGGCCATTCAGCAACAAGCTTGTCTGGCCAGAATTTAACTCAAGAAACAGTGTCAGCCTCAAAACTGAAATCACAGGAAAGCAGTATGAAGATAAACCATGTGGTGGGGACAGGCTGAGCACACAGAGGATGACCACAGAGACTCGGAATACAAATAATGCCGTTTCCACGGCAGGGAGTAGCCCAGCGCCTCTCACTTCCAAAAGGAAACTCTCAGCGTCCCCCTGCCAGGAAAACCAGCCAAGAGTGAAAAAAATCTCTGGTCCCTTCTCTCCTCACCACTGATCCGCCACTCAGGCAAATACACTGGGAACCTGGGGCTCTGAATAACAGGTCCCAGCCCAAGACACTGCTTTGCGATAAAGTTAATCTGTTCTGCGGGCTGTTCAGTAACTAATCACCTTTCTCTTTTTGTTGCTATGACCAAAAGCTCTGAGCCAAATGTGTAGCCTGCCCCTAGGGAGGGTTCAGGACCAAATGGTGTCTATTTCTTTGTGGCTTTGTTTTTATGTGTACTTCCTACGCCATTTTATCCACTGGCCGACATTCAATCGTCTTTGGAATGAGGTGGAATAAAGATGATAAATGATAGGAAGGAAGGAAGAAAGGAAGGTAGAAAGGAAGGAAGGAAGGAAGCCAGCTCATGATTGTGTGTAAGAGAGAGAGCTAGAACGAGCCGTGAGGAGAGAGCAACAGTGTACGTGTGCCTGCAGAATTCAGGTGCATCTCTGTGGGTAACAATAAGAACATCCCAGCACCTGCCAAGAGTCTTATGTGAGTCCCACAGGACCCTACTGACAAAGGCAATGACTGACCAAGCCACCGGCTTATTGGGCAGGAGATCAAAACTAAAACTCCTGATACCATTGTCCATGCCTATAATACCCATGGCCACCATTGCTGAGAAGTCAACACACACTGCGTACTTTACCATGACATCCTTTTGTATTTAAAAATAATTTACAAACAGTAAAATGCACAGATCTTAAATAGTTCAATGAGGATGTTTCATGTTTATTTTCTTATTGAAGTATAATTAACATGCAATGAGATATTAGTTTCAGGTGTACAGTATAGTGATTCAACAATGCTATACATTGGAACTTAGACAATTATACACACTCACACAACTGTCACTCCAGTGGAGACAGAGATCAGGTCCATCATTCTACAGAGTTCCTTTGTCCCACTTTCCACTCAGTTCCCTCCCACAAAGACAACTGTTTGATTTCTATCACTCTGGAATCCTCTTATCTGTCCTAGAATTTAGTATAAAAGGAATCATGCTGTAAATTCTCTTTTGTGTCTGATTTCTTTCACTCGGCATAATGAGGTTCACCCATGTTGTTATGTGTCAGTCATTTGTCCTTCTTAGTGCTAAGCAGTATTCAATTACAATGGATACCCCATAATTTGCTTCTCTTTTCATGTTGATGAACATAGAGTTTTCTTGTTTGTGGCTATTATGAATGAGACTGCTCTGAACATTCTTCCATAAGTCTTTTTGTGGACATAAGTTTCCACATCTCTGGGATAAATATCTATAAATTTAAGTGCTGAGTCATAGCATAGATGTATGCGTAACTTTGTAAGAAACTGGCAAACAGTTCTCCACGGTGGTGTGTTACTTAAACTCCTCCCAGCAGAGTGGGAATGTTCCGGTTCTTCTACAACTTGGTATTATCAGTGGTTTTAATTCTAGTGGTTTTAATGGACATCTAGCGGCATCTTATTCTGATTTTAAATTGCTTTTTCCAAATGAATAAATGTATGAATTATCTTTCCATGTATTTATCGTCCATCTATATATCTTCTTTTTTTTTGAGCTTTCTGTTCAAATCTTTTGAGTATGTTATTATTAGGTTGTCTTCTTATTGTTCAGTTGTAACAGTTTTTGGTATTTTCCAGATATAAGTCTTTTGTTAGAGTATATGTATTATGAATATTTTCTCCCAGTCTGTGTTTTGCCTTTTTCTTTTCTTTTTTTTTTTTTAAGATTTTATTTATTTATTTGTCAGAGAGAGAGAGAGTGAGCACAGGCAGACAGAGTGGCAGGCAGAGACAAAGGGAGGAGCAGGCCCCCCACTGAGCAAGGAGCCCGATGCGGGACTCCACTCCAGGACGCCGGGACCACGACCCAAGCCAAAGGAGACGCTTAACCAACCGAGCCACCCAGACGTCCCACCTTTTTACTTTCTTAACAGCATTTTTCAATGAGTGGACATTATTTATTTTGATATAGTCTAACTCATCAATTTTATCTTTTATGGTTAGTGCTCTCCACATCCTGACATAGAAGTCTTTGCCTGGCTCAGGTTGACTAAGACATTCTCCTATACATTCTTCTAGATTGATGGCTCTGGTTTTATATGTTGCATTTATAAACCATCTCAGATGAACTTCTGTGTGTGGAGTGATGTAGGGGCAGAAGCTCCTCTTCTCCCCATATGGATATCCAGTTGTCTCAGCAGCATCTGTGGAAAAGTCTTCCTTATCTCCCATTGAAGCAACGTGGCACCTCGGGCCTTTACCGTGTCATCATATATAATCTTCATAACCCTGTGATGTGTTTTCTATGTTTTTCAGATGAAGAAACTGAAGCTCAGAAACATGAGCGAACTTCCCCAAGGTCACACAAGCTCTGAAATGAAGCATGTGATTCACGCCCAGGTCTCTGTAAAGGCAACACATTTAGATACCAACAATGCAGCCTCCTTCCTTCAAAGACCCCCTCAAAGCCACTTCCCCAGGAAGACCTCCCAACAATGTCGATCTTCTCTCTCACTTTTCTATCCTCCAATTGTAATTAACACATGGACTTAGTTCTAGTCATATGGCTGTTATGCTGATGTGCACCATTTTCTACCTGGTACCTACATCAATTTCCAAAACCCCTTCCTCTCTTTCCAACAAGGTTGTTTTGAAGTGAGCAGAAGCCAAGTCTTAAATTTGATTATGCCTTCTGTAACACCAACCATGATGCTGAGTACACAGTAAGTGCTCAACAAATACCTTCTCAGGGTGGAAAAATGCCTTCATTTGAACAGTGGAGCCCTGTGCCCCTCCTACCTTGTTCAAGGCATGTCGACTTCCGTATGATGTCACCAGGTCCCACCTCAGGTCACCCAGACACAAACAACGTCATTCCCCTCACATGCAGAGGTCCAGAAGAGGGAGCAGGTCAGACTACTCATTGGCCTGCTCCCAGATTGTCCCATTGATGGATGCCTCTGGTTGTTTGGTTAAGCAGCTGATGATGCTACAGATTAGTAAAAGAATGGGCACCTGGGTGGCTCAGTTGGTTAAGCGACTGCCTCCGGCTCAGGTCACGATCCTAGAGTCCTGGGATCAAGTCCCGCATCAGGCTTCCTGCTCTGCAAGGAGTCTGCTTCTCCCACTGACCTCTCTCCTCTCATGCTCTCTCTCTCTCTCGTTCTCTCTCAAATAAATGAATAAATCTTTTTTAAAAATAGTGGGTGGGCTTTGGAACTAAAAGGAATTAATTTCAAGAAGTCTTCTAAATGCCTCAAACAATTCATAAGCAAAACTAAAGTTATGAACATTTTGATGAATACAAGGACTTTTCCCCACAACACTTTTCCTTCCTAAAGCCCATCCACTGCTTACAATTTGGAGAGATTCAGAATAGAAGACTCATGTTGAGCTTTGTTTTGCTTTGTTTTGTTTTTTTGCAAAATTGGCTCTTTTGGTAGGAGAGTCCACCTATATAAAACTTGGAAGTTAAGGAAATGGGCAATTGGCAATTAAATAAAAGGAGAGTTTGAAAGTAATAGTGTGATGCCCCCCCCCTTCAAAAATAGTGAAACACCCAGGGGCACTGGGGTGGCTCAGTGGGTTAAACCTCTGCCCAGGCTCAGGTCATGATCCTGGGGTCCTGGGATGAAGCCCTGAATTGGGCTCTCTGCTCAGCGGGGAGCCTGCTTCCCTCTCTCCCTCCGCCTGCCTCTCTGCCTACTTGTGATCTCTGTCTGTCAAATAAATAAATAAAATCTTTTCTTAAAAAAAAATAGTGAAACACCCAGAAAAAACATAACTTTGTCATCAGTTTGAAGCATGTATACTCTACCAGACACACAAGAACCTCAAAAGGGATTGAAGACTGAATCACAGGCACTGTCAGACAGGGAGTCAGTCGTCCTGAAGGACTAAAAAGGCCCACCTCACCAGAAAATGCCAGGTTCTTAAGCTGAGCTGCAGGCCCCAGAGCTCCATGCTGGAAACTCAAAGGGCACCAAGAAACGCAACTAAGAATCGGCATCTTCCCAGGGCAGGGGTGCCTGGGGGGTCAGAGAAGCCACGTGCCCAGGGCCCGCCGAGGGGCGATATGGTCAGTGAGAAGTTAAATTAATTTTTCAAAACAGCCTGTCCCTTAGAGGAGCAGATGGAGAGGTTTCTATTCTCTCAAGAACATTGTGAGCATGAAATCACAGGCTGGCAGGGACAAACACTGAGGTCACCAGGGAAGAGATCAGGCAGCCTCGACAGAAGCAGGAGGTGATAAGTCAGGAGATCAGAATGGCAGTGTCCAGGAATCCAAAAGGAATGAGAAAGCAGGATGTTAGTACTCGTGATGAAGGTAGGAAATCTAGGTCATAGAAAGGAAAACGCTCCTGATGCCGAAGCCAGGAAGGAATCCGGCTCTGAAGTGACTTTCATGGGATCTGTAATCTGGGGACACAGCCGAACATTCTGGTCTCCACAAAGTTAAATGGAGAATTCAGCAACTCTCTGGGAAACGGGGGACAAAGAAGTCAGCTTTAAAAAAATATAAAAAATTAAAAAAAAAAAGACTGCCTGTTGTTTTCTTCATCTAAATGAGACTACATTTAGAATATATTTTCAGCTCTACCTTTAGAGCTCTCCAAATAGAAACTCGCAGTTAAGGGGGAGTCTCATCACTTCAGTAACTCAAGAGGAAGTTAGACTGTTGAGTCCAATCCGTTTATTAAACAGTTTTCCAAAAGCCTCCTTGGGTCTTTGCAATCTTTGAGAATTCTCTGAAGATAAAAAAAAAAAAAAAAAAAACAGCAGCAAGTCTCTCACCAGTTATAAGGCAATTTGCTGAAAATATATGGACAGACACAGAAACTCAATTACCTGCACAAATAAAAGGAAGCGCACATAATTCACAAACAGCCATTAAGCCACATGGTATCAACGGTCACCCTTATGAAAGGTTGGCTATAAGAGGAAAGACCCTATGCCACACACCTCACACACAGGATTTTTATCCTCAAAGAAAATTCGGGGCTAATAATAACATTGGTGACCTATATAAATTACCTTATTTAGTTCTCAGATCAAGCCTTGGAGGGAAGCACTACCATTATTCCATTTAACAGATAAGGAAAGATTGAAAGACACTAAAGAATGTTCCCGTGGTCATATGGCTATTGAGTGTGGGTTGGGGAATCAATCTAAGTGTCTCATCCCATGGCTTGTGCCTTTACCAACTAGACCCTTCCTCTGTTTTACAGATATGGAAACTGAGCCCTAAGGAAGCAAAATAACACCAAAGAATATACAGATGGTAAGTGGCCACATCAGAATTTGAATTCTATTCTTTCAAATTCCAAACTTCTATGCCTGTAAACTTGGAGTTATAGTAAATTGACTTCCATACCCAACCCTAACTTCTACATAGATATTATTTGAAGGTTGCATAAAATGTGAAATCAGGGAAACCCCAAGGGCTTCAACCTGTTGGGGTCCGTATCAAAGGAACGAGACTGAGACAAAGTGAAAGCTATGTAGAGCTTTATTCTATGCCAAGCATTAGAAGTCAGACTGACTAGCCAGGGCCACCTCCAAAGAGAGCGACCCCCTCCTGATCTCACAGGCTGGTTTTATAGGGCATAACCGCAGATGCAAGGTACGTGGCTTCTATTGTTAAGCTGTTCACTCCCAGAATCGATACCCGAACCATACCAGGAACTACTGGGGCGTTTATTCCCGGAATGAAGTCCGTGGATGTAAATAACAATATGGCTACCTAGGCAATATGGAGTTGCTCTGGCTAAGCAGGCCCTAATAGTTAAACAGGTTTTAACATTAAATAGGACCTAACATTCCCCCCTTTTCATTGGAGATTAGTCAATTCTTTGACTTTTTAGCCAGTTCTTGAGGGTGAAAACAGGCTGACCTGAGGTGTCGTTAACCTCCACAATAAAGGGCTGTCTCAAGAAAAACTGGATAGATGTCCCAGGGACCCTCCCTGACCATGAACTTCACGATGCCCTGAAGGATGGCCTACAGCACCTCTCGGACAACAGCAGAGCCAACCACATACCACAGTCCATTCACGCCTGTCCTGGCAATGAAGATACAACTATCTAGGATATAAAGTGAATACACGTAGGGAATGTGGGGAAAGGTTGTCTATTGCTTTGGGGTTTTTTTAACATATCAATTAACTCAGAGCTCACAACAGATGGATGGAAGATGCGTACATCACAGAAAATAGTAGACATCTGCTGCTTGCCATCTACCCCCCTCTCCCCATTGCTGGCTCTCTATTCAAGGTTCTCTGCCTTCCCTCAACCCAGGAGTGGGCATGTGACCCAGACTAGACCAATGGAACCCTCCCAGAAATGGAGTCTTGAGTGGAAAGATGCAGAGAGTTTTCTGCAGTTGACTCATTCAGGCATGGCCTGGACACTGTGGCAATTGGTTCCTGCCACCAAGCTTCCTGGAGCTTCTAAGTCCCTGTGGTTCAGAAACAGGGTCCGGCAGCTTTCTCTTCAATTCTGTTATCCACCACAAATCCTCCCACACATTCCTATTCTGCCCAAGTTAGGTAGGGCTGGTGTCTTGCTACCCCTGTAAAATCCTACCTGAATTTGACCAAGGTGAGGCATCTCAACATGGGACTTTCAGCATCAGAATCCACTGCTGAGATCAAGAGGTGAGGGACTGCTGTGGAAAAGTGATGGAGAGGTGAAGGAGACATTTTGCTGGGTTTCTGTAGAGGTTTACGCTCCCGAAATCTTCTCTGTCCCTTGCATGATTCACACCTTTGACTGTTACTCATCATTTAAACCTACAGATTTATTGTCCTGGGAGAAGTATCTCAGCTGTCAATAGTGCAATGTTAATGAGGGCGGCTCTTCTGACTTGATTTCTGTGGGCTGGTTACCCTAGTTCTGAGTCACAGACAAGAATGGTCCTCGAAACCTGATCAAAGCTCTTTTGACATTCTATAGAACTGGAGTAATGAAGCTGATGGACAACACTAATCACTGCCACAAATTCGGGTTCAGCTCATATTTCTTAAGACCCTGTTTCATGCCAGGAAGTGCATTAGGCCTCCACACGCATTATCTCATTGGCCGTCAAGCAGACACTTGTGACAAATGAATCCAAGCCTATTACAAATGAATGACATGACCACACTGAAGACGGTGAGGAGGGAAGGAACTGAGCTAAGTAAAATTGGAAAACAGTATCCTGACTCAGTACTCTGAGGCTAAAGACAAAAAGAAAGTACATAAACACCGTACTCTGGTTGGTACACTTGTTTCTCACAGGGCTATTGGGTTAATAATTCTGAACTTACTTTCTACGTATGCCAGTGTGGAACGTATAAGAAAACGCATTGCCGATAACGGGAACCAAGTTTCCTTCTTCTAGAGAAAGAAGTGACAAGGCAAGAGGAAGCTGGAATAAACACTGTAGTGCTTGATGGGAGTGGGACGGAGCAGTGTGAACTTATGGCTATGTTTTTTGTTATGGTCAAATATGCATAATGGAAAATTTTACTATTTTAATGCTTTTTAGACGTATAAGTCAGTGCCATTAAGTACACTCACATTGTGGGGTAACCATCACCTCTATCCACCTTCACAACTTTGTCATGGTCCCAATGGGACACTCTGTACCTGTTAAACAATAACTCCTCACTGTCCCACCGCTCGGGTCTTGTCGTGTCTTTGGCTTTGGTATCAAGTCTCGTAGTTACTTTAGGTGATAGGAAGATGACGACTGATGATAAATGATAGGTAAATAGATGATAGATCGATACATAGGTAGATAGGTAGAGAGGTAGTTAGAATCCATGTTTGCATAGGTTAGGATACACACATGTGTGTTCTAACTCAGTCTGTCTCCTGAGAGAGCCCAGAAGTAGTAAGAGCCCAGTAGCAATGAGTACACCTAGCGCCCTGATGTTGGTTTCTAAAACCACGCTCCAGTGAAAGAAACCAGGACTGGAGCAGGAAAAATCCAAGATGAACTGGGACCGTCTCATGGCGGTAAAACACAACCAGGTGATTACAAAAAAGACGACAGGAAGGCATGTTAAAAGACACAGGATTCAACCTCAAAGAGCTTCCAATGACTGAAGCTGGGGCAATCTGGGCAATAAAATAAATAATAGTACTGTTGGGTTATAACCCAAAAAATAAAATAAATATCCCCAAGTCCATAGTGGGTAAGTAAATGATTGAGTGAATACATACATACATACATACATACACACATACATACCTACATGGGAGAGAAAGTACAACACTTCCTTACAGAAGAATTCCAATTAATAAATGTAAATAGAATGAGAAAAATAGAAAATCACTATTAGAACACCACGGTAGTACCTACTGAAGGCATAATCCACTGAGAGACACTGAAATTAGTGAGTGAAAATTTAAGAAGAAACAAGATATCTCCATAATCTCAAACCATTTCCCCCTGAAATAAATATTTATTAACTTCAAAGGTAAAACACGATTGTTTTACAGCAGAGAAAACACCTCAGCCAATTGGTCAGGGCTAACATTGCTGGTGATGTTATTATGATGGCCTATATCCCCTGATGTGACCCACTGAGAAGGGCAGGCACATCTCCTCTGTGGTACTCTTCCCCCAGATCCATAATTCATATGATCCTGAGAAAATGTCAGACAAACCCAAATGGTAGGGCTTTCTACAAAATGCCTGATCAGTATTCTTCAAAACTATCAAAGTCATGAAAAACAAGAAAAGACTGAGGAGCTGTCCTAGATGGGGAGGAGGGGAGGCCAAAGAGACACACCCGATCCTTCAGGGCAATGTGATTTCCCCAGTTGGATTCTGGAACAAAAGACATCAATGGGGAGACCGGGAAAATGCTACCGCCATCCTTAGTTTAGTTACTAGCATTGTGCCAGGGTTAATGTGTTAGTTTTCATAATTATACTATATTTATATAAGATTTTAAACATTAGGGAGAGCTTGGTAAAGGGTATGCTAGGGAACTCCCTGTAGTGTTCTGGCAACTCCCCTATAAGCCTAAAATTATCTCAAAATAAGAAGTTTTATTTTTAAAAAAGTTTTTTTTAAATAATCTTTAAGAAAATCAAAGCACACAGACCAAATATCTTGAGAGTCCTGAAAACACCATCCTTCCAGACAAAGAAGGCACGTCTTCATTTTTCATGAGTTAGTTATTCATGGTAGGAGTTCACCACTGTTCCTGCCCAGGAGTATTAAAGTCTAAAGGGCAATTGGTCAGGCAACATCTTTAGGAATCACTGTGGCATGTGGTGAGGCAGAACTAAATTTGAGTTGGGGAAATTTGCCGGGGGGAAAGTTGTTTCTTCTCTCGAAAAGGTAAAAATATCTTTCCAGGGTTATTGTGGAAATTCAATGAGGCCATGCTAAGAAAGCATTTTATCCATGATTGGCATTCAATAAAAATCCTTCCTTTTCTTCTCTCTTGCTTTAAACTCTTTGGAATATAAAAGGAAAGCAACATGGGGTAGCTTTTACATGAAACCCTTATCATCTAGATTGAGCAAAAGATACGCATGTATGAAACAATGACCGAAGAAGAGCTTTCCATTCTGATAAAATCTAATGCTGAGTTCAAAGGTGGGGAGGTGGAAGGGAATACATTCCAGAACACAATCCACGCAAAAGCAAAGATGGGAGCCACGGGAGCTAGCGTCCCCCTGGTCTCCAAGAGGACCGTCCTGAGTGGTGGGCGCAGATAAAAGAAAGATGGGACTGGAAGGGACAATGGAGCCCAGAGGGGAAAAAAACAAAAGCTTGAAGATCGGAGTACTTCTGGGGGGCGGGGGCACCAGGTATGCCCCCCACACACACACAGATTAGAGCAGCCCACGGGGAGATCCACCCATTCAGAGCCCAGGATGAATGTAGGAAAACACCAAAACCAGACTGACGAACGAGTGAATGGAGCCAGATTCTGGGGAAGCTGAAAGGCAGGCTGAGTCATTCTTGATGCCAGAGACAAGAGAGGCTGTGACTGGTCGGCGAGTAAAAGGGGCTCAAGAGAAGCATATAGTGCCATAGTTTAAACTGGATTTGGTGGCCACAGAAGTGTTTTACGCAGAGGAGACATGTGATCTTAGCATGGTGTCTCAGGCAGGGATCTGTTGTGGGAAATCAAAACCACTGTGACAATGTTAAATGAAAAGAGAATTCAGCACCTAGAAAACCACCGACAGGCCTCGAGGATTGAGCTCTGGGCTGTCCTATTAGAGGCACTGCCAACTGGTGAAGCCTTTTTGGAAAGCTGCTGGATGGCACCTAACAATAACTATATATATATATATATATATATATATACATATATATGTATATATATATATATATAATGTTTGACCCAGAAATTCCATATGAGAACAAACTCGATTCCAGAAACATCTATTCTCAAAAAGATATTTACCTAGGAACACAAAGATAAATACACAAGGCTATTCATGGGAGAACTTTTTTTTTTTTTCTGCTAGTGAAAAATTAGAAACTCCTAACTGGGAAAGGTTAAAGTATGATACAGAATACTGCATGCTCGTTAAGAGAATATATGGAGACTTTATGGAAAGATATCCCGGACAGATTGTTACTTGAAAAAACAAGTCACCAAGCAAAAGTCATAGTATGTCCCAATTATGTGTTTTAAAGTATATGAACTGAACAAATGCAAAGCAGCATTCCTCGTGCCTTTCACGTGGGACAGGAGGCAAGAGGGATGGGGCCACCGGCCCAGAAGGCTGCGGTGTTTTCCTCTGAGCGTTCCTGCATTGTTTAAACCTTCTATGCGAAGCAGCAGCCATGTGTGACCCGTGTGCTAAAAATATCAGTCACCAGTCACTTCCTCCAAACTTCTCCCTAAGATGAGATAAAGTAAACAAGTTCGGTCTTGATTCAGATCACGATAGGGGCAGAGCAGTGACATTCCCCTTGGATAAAAAACGAACTCTTGTCCATCTCAGGTAAAAGTGATGAACCGGAATGCAGTGCCAAGCCAGGGTCTCCTGATTTTTCTCTAGTGGTTTGTGCGGTGGATAGAGGGTCTCATGTTTTCTTTGTGTGCTGGTTGGCTTGTACCAAAGGGACATATTGCAAAGATAGGAGAAGACTGAGGGTCTAGGCTTAGAAAATAGAAAAGGGGAAGCTGGGCATCCCATGAACACAGACAAGCCCCGATCCAGGCAGAGTGTCATCAGGCCATCCACTCCCTCCCAGCTCATCCTGTCACAGCACGTCTCCAACGAACTGTGCAGCCGGAATCTCTCCCTGAAAATTCCAAGACTGGATGCAAGCGTCTTATTTGCCAAGCAAACAAGGAGTAAAGAATGAAAAGTATTTGTTGCCATCCTTGGTTTTGTGGTGGGCATCTGGGTCCTGCCTCTCTCCAAGAACCCACAAAGGAGAGGTGTGTCTCCAACAAGAATGGTCTCATACCGAGAAGGTCAACAGTGGCAAATGTCAGCCACTCTTGGGTTGACTGAAAATTTTGTCTCATTACGCATCCGAAGCCCCACCTGCCCGTTCATTCGCCTCAGTCTAGCCAATTCTTTGGCTTCAGATTTCTGAGTGCTTCAAGTTAGCGTAGCACTTCACCGACCACATGAAGGAAGAAGGCTCCATGGAGAAAAGGGAGCCTCACTTCTGAAGAGGGCATCGGTAGTGGCATCCACGAGAC
Source organism: Mustela erminea (assembly GCF_009829155.1). Classification (NCBI taxonomy): domain Eukaryota; kingdom Metazoa; phylum Chordata; class Mammalia; order Carnivora; family Mustelidae; genus Mustela; species Mustela erminea. The sequence goes on from NC_045614.1 coordinate 151,065,259, forward strand.
ACGGATTTTTTTGAGCTACAGAGCAGAGGATGTGACTGATGTCCTGTCCCATGGGTCTCAGCTGAAGCTATGTGCCCCGTTTCAAGTGCCCCATCATATCGGGAAATGAAGCAAATGATTGGAAAGGGTCTAGGCTGGCCGGCTGGGAGAGCTGGGAGGGCTGTCTTCATTGCCTTCAGCAGGCTGCCAGGTTATATTCCAGACAGAAGTCATTCAGCCAAGACAGGGAGACAAAAAAGCAAATTCAATTGAGGTTCATAAAACTTATGAAGCATATGCTGAAAAGTGCCTCAGCAACTCACTCCTCAGCCTTGTCCCATAAATAACACAAGGACGAAGGGGTGAGGGAAATGGAACTGGAGACGGGGAGAGAACTCTCCTTTGCTCAACAAGGAGTTTAGATGAGGAGCGTGCCCGCGGCAGGCAGGAGCTCCCAGAGCACACAGGACCGAGAGCGTCTTTGGAGAGGCCCATTTCATTTTAATCTTTTTTTTACCACTTTTGGCATTTGCAGGTGTGTGGTAGCCACACTTCTTGATTTAGGACGCAATTACGTGTTTATTGGAGAAGGAAGGACTCAGAGGGTGATTACTTCCCACACGTAAGAACAGTTCATAAATGCCATCTTGGCCTCTACTTTTCACCGCAGGCTCTCCACAAGACACGTTGACAAAGGGAACTTTCTCTCAGGGAAGTCCCTGGGCAGAAGCAGCCCCAAGCGAAGAGGGGTCAGGAGGTTTGACCGCCCCTCAGCACACACCCAAGTGCCCGTGTGCTGATGGCTGAAGGAGCACACACAGGCTGTTTCCAGCACTCTCTTGCTTTTACCAGGCCACACAGAGGAGTGAGCAGGGGAATACCAGCCTCCAAACTGTAACCGCACCCCAGCAGCCCTTTGCCTAAAACCACATTCTTCTTTCTCAACCAAAATAAAGGGGCAAGAAGATGCCATTAACTAGGAATCTCATTGAGTATTTTTCTAACAAGCCAAGAAAAGCGAATAGGACTATGGCCGGTCTCTGTCTCTCTCTGGACATTCTCTTGGCTTTTGGTCAAGTCACTCCTGGTCAAAATGAAGGGGCAAGAACTGCCTCTGAAACCCTAACTCGGGGAGAGTAGTATTTATGTAGTAAACACAGCCAAGAAGTTGGGGCATGTGACCAAGAAGAGACGGGACAAGAAATCGGACTAAACAGGAGCAGAATGAAGCTTAGCCAGATCTGGAAACCTGGTGGCAAGTCAGTCAGTGTCCTCACAAGGGCTTGCTTCCATTTAAATTATTTTTGAGGAACAAAAGACATAGGAGGCCAGGGGGCATAATTTAAGACAAAGCAAGGGCTAGAAAGGCCAATTCTCCTACAGAGAACTAGACTATCTCTTGTTTACATGATCCACTCAAATTGACCTCTGTTTTCACATAAACCTGAGTGCCTATTTCGAAAAGAGGAAATGTATTTATGTTAGCTAGCCCTTGTTATGGAAGTTACTTGTATCAGTTAGAAATGTGAGCAGCTTCAAATAACAGAAAACCTGAGTACTGAAGACTTAAATAGATAAGGATCTATTGGTCTTCTGTGAAAAGGAGTCCAGGGGTCAACAGTTGGGCAAGAGCTTAGAAGCTCAACATTGGCACCGGGATCCCAGGCTCCGCTCTACTTTGTGACCCACAAGCCTTCTATTTTAGGCTTCCATTCTCATGTTTGTTGCCTCATGGTTCCAAAATAGCCACAGCACCTCGGTCATCCCATCTACTTCCAGGCAGGAAGAAGAGAAAGAAAAAAAGGGGAAGAGTTTGTATTGAGAAAGCAAATGCTTTCCCCAAAATTGCTTAGCAGCATTTGCTTACAGCTTAGTGACCAGAGTGTGTCACATAGCCACTTTTAGCTGCAAGGGAGTCAGAGAAGTGTGAATTTTTTGCCAGACATATTGCCCACCCCTAACACACTTACCATCCTACTAAAAGGGCAAATACACGTTGGACAGACCACCAGCAAGGCCACCAGAACAACTGGGCTCTGTTTCTGTCATTTAGTGCAAGTGCTGTAATCCACTGATTTCCAATGGTTGTGTGAAGTCATGATCCCGGTGTCCTGGAACCGAGCCCCACACTGGGGGACCTGCTTCTCCCTCTCCAGCTCCCCCTGCTTGTGCTCCCTGATTCGCTCTCTCTCTCTGTCATAAATAAAATCTTAAAAAAAAAAAAAAAAAAGAACACTGGCATTTTATGGTAATGTAAAAATGTATAATGCTGATAAGTTTGCATATGGACTCACCTTAATAGCTCAGTTTTTGACACCTCTAAAGTGGGTCTAAGCAGAGCTGGAATTACCTGGTGTGACGCATGCGTTTCATTTTGCTTTCTCCCCAGTCAAACAGAATCTTCCATTTGTGATTATGTGTTCATGATTACCCAGTTTCCAATTCCATGAAAAGCACCGAAGCCGCTTCATGAATGTCTCCCTTTGCAACTGCCACTGTTAAGTGAGGGGGCACGGATCACACGGAACTCAGAGTCATGCTGTCAGATTTCCTGCCTCCCCACCTGCTCCCGCTGCCGGCCCCTGGGCATTTCCAGGCTGAGGTGAAGGGAAGAGAGGAAGAGAGTGAGGACTGTGAGTGGTGGGAGCTGAGACAGAAGCTGCTGTAGCACCCAGTCCGAGTGCCTAATAGCTCCTAGACCCAGCTCCCATGGCCGGGGCTCTCCACAGAAAGGCCCTCAGTTCCTCAGGGGTGACTTTGGGGTCGATGGCTGCTCTCGCTGGAACTGAATCAAAGTCTCTCAGCCGTGGTCCCTCCCTGGGCATCACCTCCTTGGTCCACACCTTCAGAAAACAAGGAGCCATCTGACAGGGAGGGCATGGGCTGCCACGTTGCACTGTCATGTCTTCCAGGGAATTCCTTTCTGAAGGTGCTCCACTCTGTGTAGATGCCCTTGCCGACATGTGGAACAACACAATATCTCAGGAAGGTCCTGACCACAGGACCATGGCACAGGTCTGAAACCCTCCTAAAAGCTAGTCTTTCTCTACCTCCAACTCTTGCGATCGGCTCTAAACTCACCAGGCATCCATCATCCGTCGTATCAAATGTCATGGTCCCTGGCCACCCTCTCTAACACCTCAGGTGTTTCCTGGCTCTCCTTTATTTTCCCTCACAGTGTACCTAAATGGCTCACATGTCTGAGAGCAAATGGCTCACATGTCTGAGAGCTTGTGCGGGCAAGCCCTCTGCCAGTTCCCTCCCCTGCGCCTAGAGCATTGCCCGGCATAGAGGACACACTCAGTAAATGTCAGCCCAATCATGTGGAAGTAAGCATGCATTGAGTCTGCCTAGTCATGATTTTAAATGCTTTACATATATTAATTCATTTATACTTTGTAGCAACCCTATGTGGTAAATGCTGTCATCCCCTCATTCAGATGAGGAAAGTAAAGCTCCGAGAGGTTAACGTTGCCCAGTAAATAGCGGAGCTGAGATTCAAAGTCTGACAGCGGCTGCAGAGCCATGATGCTGGCCACCACCATGTTCTGCCCCCACATCATAGAAGCTTCCAGAACACAGTGGGCTGTGGCAGGCCCTGTCCACCATTGCCAGCACATTAGTCCTGGGATCTCACTCAGCTCTGCAGTTATCTTTTTCTCTCTTCTCAGACGCCGTTTACCCACAGCTTGAAGTGACCCCAGATCTCCATTAATACTTCACTAATTGGCCACAAAAATAGACACTGGTAAATGTATTTAAAACAGTCTTAAGGTCCTTAACTGCTTGGGAGAGTCCTAGGTTTGTTGGAAATAATATATACTTTAAAGCCAGCTGTGAAAATGGTTTTCGTTTTCTGCTCAAGGAATTCCAGTGATGGCACATAGAATTTATTGAGTACCTACTGCATGCCAGCAGGAGAAATGCAAATGATTTTCGAATCCTTTCAACAATCCTGTAATGAAGGCAACGTCATCCCGTTTTGGAGTTGGGAAAAAGCAGCTTCATGGGTTTCAATTAATGGTCTCAGTTTGTGTCATAAGGAATAAGTGGAGGACCAGTATTCCCACTCACCAGGTTTCACCATTTTGTGAAAGAAGTAGGCACCTACCCAGGCCTGAGGTCTTCACAAAGAAAATTTATGAAGCAGTAAACATTCAACGATGGTCTCAAACGAAATGAAGAGCTGTAAGGCATCATCCAATCCGTAAGAGAGAGTCTAACAACCCAACCAGTGAGAGAAGGTCCTACATTTCTTCCAACAATTTTGTCATTTCTGAAATGATCACAGAGCCAGTTGCCAAATCACACAGGGAAAGGAGCAATAAGACTGAGCCATCACATCTCTGCCCAGCTTCTCCCAAAGGGACAGGCCACCTTAATCACAGCTCCTTTCTGCCCAGGTTGTTTAACTTTATTCCAGAGACCAAACCCACCCTCAAAAGATAAAGTCTGGCGCATCGCTGGAGATGATAATGAGGTTGTAATTCTACATTTCACAGAGGAGGAAGACTCAAGAGTTTGAGTAAACCGTCTGAGGCCAATTCCTTGCAGTCACAGCAGCCCAGCATCCAACCTCCACTGGCTGACACAGAATCCTGTGCTTTTCTTCCATTTCTAAGAGAAGCTTCATTGTGCAGCCTAAGAGGTGGAGGCCACGGAGAAGTAGGAAGAGAGAACATTTTGTGGGTGTTGGCAGCAGCATTGGAAGAAGCCGATCTGGCTCAGTTTGACTTTGGAGGATGCCATGTTGATGCGGATTAAAAAGCCATTGATTTACCTCATAGTCGCAACTCATGAGGTTTCATTATATGAAGCATTGGTGGTTCTTGTCCCCACAGAGAAAATGTCATCAGGCTCCCTCTGTAAACTGTATCCCCCTAGATTTGGGGGTTTAGAGAGTTCTAGGGCTCCTATTCATTTCCTCAGTCAAGCAAATGGAATGATTGGTGGACCTCTAAGGCGTTTAGCTGACAGGCCACATGTCATGATGGCTGGGAGCCTCCCATGGGCTCTGGAGTCTGACTTCTGCATCCAGCTCCTGTCTCTGTCACCTACCAGGGGAATAACTTCAGTTTCTCCTGCCAATTAGATGGAGTTAGCTGGCCCATTCTTCAGGGGTGGGCACGACGGCTGGACAAGTTCATGGACACCAAGCCCTGAGCACAATGCTGGCACTGGACGAGCTCCACTATTATTTATTTCTGCCCCATCCAGCTGGATGTAGAGGGTCCCAGAGAAGCCACTTCAGCCCAGCTGTGGGAAGTTAACAGGGCAGAGGAGGCAGAAACCGCTCCTCTTTCGAAGGTCAGCAGGACATTGCCTGGGGGCCCTCTCACTTCAGCCCGCAACACACGGGCTCCCCAAATGAATAACATGGGGGTGGGGGTGAGCCGGGAAGCCTCCTGGCCTCCTGCCGCTGCAGCCTGTGGGCAATGTTTGCCGAGAACGCCATCACTCACAGAGAAAAATGAGGCGAAGGAAAATACCCAGGAGCAGCTTGTTTGCAAAGCAACCATCCAGAATCTCAGTACACTTTTTCAATAAAAATGCCTGAAAATACTGTTTTTCTTTGTTGATACCATTTCTAGCGACGAAAAGTTGTCTAAGAGACACATTACCATAACTGCGGTCACCCTCTGTGCACATAACCTGCTTCTTTCACAAAATATAATTATTCCTGCTCTCCATGCTTTTAGCCAAAGATTAACTTGTAGCAATTTAAAAGGTCAAAGCTGGGATCAAACTGCGTGTGTTTTAATCTCCAAAAAAATGTAAATTGGGCAAAAATTTCAAAAATAACAAGCCCCGCGGGTAGGCTATATATTCACAGAAAGGTTCCCATGACATAGGAACCGGTCCTTGGATACCAGCTTTGCGTCTGAGCAGCAGATGTAACCTCTGATGGGGTTATCAGCCACGGTACGGGAAACGCTGATGCTTTATCGAAGAGGAACAAGCAATCAGAATAGAAATACCACGGCCTCCAACGCATTCCATGGCTGAAATGAAGGGTGACTCCAGCGCAGGCGGCCACCATGATTCATTCGGCCAAATGTTTAAAATACACGCTGTGGTATGTTTGTATTGATTGTACTTATTTTCGCTGACCGAAATCATATCTGCCAATGCCATGTCTGGGCGGAGGGTTTGGACCTGGGGATCTAAATTCCAGCAATGGACCCCGTAACCCATCCTGAAAAAATGAGCTCCACTTTGCACAGAAACCAAATGCATTCCTTTCCACATGGCTGTTCTTCAACAAGAAATAATGAAGGAAAAACAGTGCTGAAATGTGCTGTGCGATTCTTAATGGCATTTTAATAGTTTAAATTAGGAGCAAAAGGCCTCTCGGCATTCGGTTTTGCATAAACATTGCCCTTTAGTGATATTAATTGGGATGGGGACAGACGAGCTAGCGGAGAGGCGGCAGGCGGCAGGCCTGGGTCCCCTCACGGTCAGGTGGCTGGGCGGCCCAGGCTCCCCTCGGCCCCTCAGCAGCAGCAGCCAGACCTGGAATGTCAGTGCAGAGAAAATCCTATCTGCACCCCTCCTTATGAAATGACTTACAGTGTGAAGTGCCCTCCACACACAGCTGACAGCTTGCTGGCTTGGACACTGCAACCGCTCAATTTATGTAATGTTCAGCTAGGGAAGAAGGCTTGAAAGTAAGTAAGAGGCAAATGACTCTTCACTTGCTACCGAAATTCATCTTTTCTAATCGCTACAAAGAGGGCGATCATAATAATGAAATTCCAAGAGACAGACAGCCATGGGAGCATGTGGGTTTATAATTTGGTGAGGTACCTAAGACCACAGCACAGCAATGAAGAAGGATCGTGGCCTGGGTTCTTCTGGCTGAAGCTGACAGCAGGCATCACAGACCTCTTCTGAGACAGATTTTGCCATTCCTGTTCTAAACCTTGGGTATACGCTCATGACCAAAACAGACAAGGTCATTGCTTTCAAGGGGTTCCCATGCTAGACCCCAGGTGTCCAATAAACAACTCAACCAACAAAATAATATCAGATAATAAGTGCTAGGAAGAAAGAAAAAAAAAAACTGGAAGACAGGAAAGCGAGTATCTGTGCCATGAGGGAGGCCTCTCTGAGAAAAGTCTATTTAAGCTGAGACCTGAACAACGAAAGAGGAACAGCTATGAAAAGATCTCAGGAAATAAAGGTTCTACGCAGAAGGCACTGCAAGTGCAAAGGCCCTGGGGTGAGTCTGTGCTATGTTCTCTGCTTTTTACCATTCAAGCAGATCATGTTAGGTCAGATCTTCTCACTGCAACATTTCTTGAACAGACGACCTATCTCTCCAGGGTAGAACATGGAAACGACCACCTTATTGAAGAAGTGCATGAAGTGATGGGGATCATAAGGGCACAGAATCCCAAGAGAGTAGGAAAATATAATTGCTGTTGTCTGGGTACAAGAACTAGTCTATAGAACTTCCTCTGAGACCTCTAGGCAATTACCAACAGCAGCAACACATGGAATCAAAAGGTCTGGGGGAGGGAGGAAGGAGGGAGATCTTAAAAACACATTTGACAAACACCAGGCTGTTTGTTAGGTTTTTAATAAATACTGGGGGGTAACATACTCTGTTGCCAAGGTGGCTAATCTGGGTCAGTCACACGTTTTCCTCTGTCTCACAGGTCTCATGATGGCAACGATACCTGCTGTTGGGGGTCATCCGTGAAGGGGTTAGAATGAGGATTCTCCGCTGGAGCAGCAAGGACCACCAGGAAGAGGAGTCTCTGCACTGAAGAAAGAGAAGTTGACTGTCTCTACCTCAGGAGCCCTGGATGAAGAAATGATGCTCCCGAGTGGCTTCAAAATGATATTATATTGTGTCCTGAGAGGCTAGGAGGGAAGCTGAATGGACGCTCATTTTTCAGAATACAGTTTCAGAGGAAGAACTACTCACATGAAGCACCCTTCTGTTGAAAGAGTCCCTTGAGGCACAGGAAGTAGTAGAGATATCTGGATGGCCTTTCCAAGGCTGTTGGGAGTGTCATCTCTATGGAACGGCAAGGCCATTGTCAAGTCTGGTGAACACGGTATTCGGCTGTATCTCTTGAACAGCGACTACTTTTATAACGACAACCCAGGTTTGATCATATCAGGAACTGCTCATCTTCGGGGGAACTGGCTGAGACAACAGTAGCAACAAAAAAAATTTTTTTTAAAAAGAATACATAGAATTCCTCCTACCTCCTCTCTTGAAATCTCGCATTTTCTTTCTTAATCTCTCGCTTGGCACCAGATACATCAAATACAATGTAGAGAAGCCTTTGACTTTCTGGAGAAAAATTAAGTGTTTTGATTTATATGATTGCTCTAACTGCATTACCCATGTGGGAAACTGTTGGCTAAATCAACATGATTAAATCGTGTTCCAAGGGTTTCCTTACTGCACTCTTGTTTGAGCTATAGAGCGAATTCGATGAGGAAGCCCCAGCAAATGAAATAGAGACAGCCCTCACCAAAATAGAATGGATGAGCTTTTGCACGGGGACATTTGGCCTCGGAGTTCATAAATTACCTGTTGACTATGCATGTAATTCTGTGATATCCTTCGCGGGAGTAGGTGCTGCAGTGTATCAGCTGTACTGAGATTCGATAGGATTCAACCATCTTGACAAATGCATTACAAACTGGGAAATTGAATTTCTAACTGAAGTCGGATCTACACAACAGCACAACTGTTTAAAAAATGAAAACTGCGGTTAGTTAATTGGGATCTAACTATGCCAAGCAGCTAGCCACGCGCTGATTTTTGCTCCACTCAATCAAACAGGAGCTTGAGCAAATGGTTTGAGTTAACCAGTTGATAAGGAAGCAAAGAGAGGGCGTCTATTCACACCAAAGCATAACTATATAATCAGACTTTGATCACCTATAATCTCATCTCTTTTTGGCTATAGAAGCAATAAATTTTGGTGCTCACAGGTAAAAAGATGAATTGTTAGAATAGGGAGTCCCATAAATACTTGTTGGAACATAGTAAATAAAAATAAATATATACATTGGTATTTCTGTAACTGCTATAACACTAGCTTATGTTCTGACACCACACAGGAAAAAATAAGTGGATGATAAAGAAGTGACTGAGCGGGAAAGAATGAAAAATAGCAACGTACAACCAAACCCCCGTGTATTGATGTTTCACTTATTCTGGTTTATGACCAGATCTAGCACCCAGATCTTAATTTCTAAATACCATTCCTCAGTAAAAAGAATCTTGGAGAAATGGCTGATTCCAGGACAGGGAAGGGAAAGTAAAAGATGGGCCTAGAGTATCTTATGCCAAAAAGTAAGACATGCTCAGGAGGGCCTGGTTGACTCAGTCATCAGAACAGATGATTCTTGACCTTGGGGTTGTGAGTTCAAGTCCCACACTGGACATAGAGATTACTTAGAACTGGAAAATAAAGCAATACATGCTCCAAAAATGATGGATATGTCAAAATGACACGGAAACCAACTAACCAAGGTGGGGCAATTATAGCAACAAGGTTAATAGTAATACTAATAGATAATTGCCCACAGAATAAAATAAAATTTGCTAATTTGTACCAACATACCAAGTTGAATAAACGAATAGATGAGAAAGAAAGGAAAGCTCTTTTTTGTTATTGCAAAAATTAACGTAGAACAAGTGATGGAAATAGAGAATTACCACTTGACAAATACTGTAAGAAACAATATATTTACATAGGTCTCAGAGTATCTCTCCATAAAGTACTTACTAACTGCAAAGGGGAAACTGCACTGGAAAAAAATCTGTCAGGCATCACCTTAACCAAGTTATCAAAGTTAATATCACCAGTTACGGAACAGGTCAATCTCATGCCTTCTAATATGTTGCACAAGAAGGACATGATATTGTCTCTGTGGTGTCCTTGTCAAAAAAGCATAATGTGAATTTAATCCTCATGAAAACTGGACAAATGCTAATTAGGGGACATTCCACAAAGTAACTGGCCAGTACTCTTCAAAATGTCAAGGTCATGAATGACAAAGACAGGAGCAAGCTGTCACAAATTAAAGGAAACTAAGGAGACATAACAACTAAATGTAATGTATTAACCTTGATTGGATCCTGGACCAGCAAAGGAACGTTAGATGGACAACTGGAGAAATGGGAATAATGTCTCTAGGTTATACAACAATATTGCAGCAATGTTACATTTCTAATTTTTATGCTTTTACTGCAGTTATGTGAGATGGGTTAACATTTGGGGGATCTAGGTGAAGGGGCTCCAAACATTTTTGTATCATTCCTGCGACATTTTGTAAGTCTCAAAGTTTCAAAGTCAGGTATTAAAAAAGTAAAATGTCTATAATAAGTCTGGTTAGGGTTTGGCTGGAAGTGGCAAGCAAGGGGCAAATATTATTAGAACCAGCTTTGTAGGGATACCCAGGTGGCTCAGTAAGCATCTGCCTTTGGCTCAGGTCATGATCCTGGGTCCTGGGATCGAGTCCCACATCAGCCTGCTTCTCTCTCTGCCTGTTGCTTCCCCCGCTTGTGCTTTCTTTCTGTATCTCTGACAAATAAATAAAATCTTAAAAAGAAAGAAAGAAAGAAAGAAAGAAAGAAAGAAAGAAAGAAAGAAAGAAAGAATAGAACTAGCTTGGTAGAGACCAGACGGATGGGTCTGTCAGAGAGCTAAGAGTCAGCCAACAACAGGAGGCAGCAGTGACCTGAAAGTGCAAGAATTTAAACAAACAAACAAACAAACAAAAAAAAACCCAGCGCTAACCTCATCCTGTTACTTTGGCCATACTTACCTATTCACACCCACAGGTGTTTCAGACCCCATTCCGCTCCCAGCAGCTCTCAAAACAGAGAACAAACTTCTTAATGGGACTTGAGACAAGTTAATGTCTTCATTCCTCATCTGTAAAATGGGGAAACAAATGCAGTTAAGCCGTCAGGCTATGGTACTCAGCACGAGGGCCGGCAGACTGAAAGCTCGTGCTCAATGTTGGCTGTTCCAATCATCTTCTTTATCATCATCATCGTCATCATCATCATTATTGGGCTTTGGCTTACCAAGCTCCCTACACCTTGCCCCACAAGAGTGGCCTCTCTGCCCAGCCTGGTCACCACCACAACCCCGCACGTCACACAGCACCTCCACCGAGCAGGCACTGGGGAAGCGTGCTATTCAGATGGAGGAAAGAAACATCTGGCCCCAGCTTAGCTCTTGAATGACTGTGAACATAAATAGAGCTGCAGTACCAGAAACCCCAATGACCAGTAACCTAAATAAGAGAGAGTTTGTTTTTCTTTCGCATAACCATCCGAGCATGAGCAGTCGGTGACGGGAAAGGTTTCTCCAGTTTCCCCGAACCTTTCTTCGGGCGGGGCCATCCCAAGAACGCTTATGACCTCATCCGCATTCCAGCCGGCAGGAAGCAGGAACGGTAAGGCACAGCTGAGAGGATATACGCATCACTCTATTTCCTTCTTAAGGCCGGGATATAGATGGAGACCACACCCTGATGCTGGGGAGGCAGGGACATGTAGTCTTTCTACTGGGTAGCCACAAGCCTCGAGAAAATGTGGTGGCTCTGTGACTGTCAGTGAAGATAATGCTGCTGGGAAGGAAGCCCCCGGCAGCCCGCCAGTCGCTCCAGCTTCCTTATGCACCCTCCACAACGCCTACTGGTCTAGGGTTGGAGACCAACCCTACCGGTCTCCAGGTGCTTGTACACCCTGCTCCCTTTGCCAGACACGCTAACCTGGCCCCAGCTCCACCCCTCTCCAGAACTCCTATTTCACCTTGCAGACCCGGAGAGGCATCACTTCCTCTTTGAAGTCTTTTTGAACAATTCCCGCACCAACCACCACCACCCCTACCCCGTAGGAATCAGCTCCTCCTCCTTCCATGTAAGTTTCCTTCTTCCCTGAACTTGCCCCACAGGTGGCACTTGTCACACTGTATCTGAACTGCACTCTCCAAGAGGACAGAGAATATGACTGCCTGCCTCTGAATTATTAAGTATATACTTTTGAGAATCTGTATTTCAATTTCCAAGCTACTGTTACTTTCCCCAATGGAAAACTACTCTTGGCATAAATATGACCACCGCACCCCAGACCCAAGCAAGTTGTAGGGAAGGTGCCAATAAAATGAGACCCACTGCTTAAGAAAGAAAGGAACCCAGATGCTGTGGGCTCCACGGGACCCTGAGAAGGCTTGTCCTACTCCTCACTTACGTTTATGTCCAACTGAGCTGGAGGACAACAGAGACCCATTGCCAACACCTCCCTACGTTAAATCAGTAGGGCTGGGGGTTGTCTTTGGACTCAAGACATCCCATGTTTACTTCCTGGGCAAGGAGACCTAGTGTAGCAACATACTCTGCTGGTAGAAGTCATAGCACAGATGGCTTATGAACATGAAAAGGCTGTTTAATGTTAAAAGCCTTTGATTTTTTTTTTCCAGATGAATTCCTTCAGCGCCCTGCAAGCTGTAGGCAAAATTCTATGAGCCAAGGAGAAAGGGCATTTCAACCCAAACACTAAATTCCCTTGCTTAATACCATTTCCGTGAGTTCCAAGTCGGAGTCTCAAATACATGTTTGTGGATTCAGGGTTAGTTTTGTTTGTTTGAGGAAGGGGAGCAAAGGAATGGTTTTAGGCTGTTTTGTTGCCCAAGTTTTCAACAAAGAGGAAGAGGGGGAAATACCGAGCTTCGATGGAAGAAAAAAGAGAAGTAACCATTTGCTAAAGATGTTCTAGCAACAAAACCTAATTTTAAAACCAATCCTAACTCGTTATTACTGAGCTTAGAATTCCTGCCTCGGGGCACCTGGGTGGCTCAGTGGGTTAAAGCCTCTGCCTTCGGATCAGGTCATGATCCCGGGGTCCTGGGATCCAGCCCCGCATCGGGCTCTCTGCTCAGCAGGGTGCCTGCTTCCTCCTCTCTCTCTCTCTCTGCCTCTCTGCCTACTTGTGATCTCTGTCTGTCAAATAAATAAATAAAATCTTTAAAAAAAAAAAAAAAAGAATTCCTGCCTCACCTTTCTTTCCTCATTTAACGCTATTTCCCTCACTTCCAGATCAGACTTATATTTAAATATAAGTTCTGGGATTGAGGCTGTGTTTTTATTTTTATAAAGAAGACTTCTATCAATATTAGACCATCAAGCCCTCTAAGTGTTGGCTCTACTGGGAGTTTTGTCTCATCTAATTTTCTTGTCAACTCTACAAAGTCAAAAACAAACCAGGGTTCAGAATGGTCCTCAGATAATTAAAAGACAGTGGCTTCTCATCAAAGGCTACTGCCTGGAAAAAGAAACCAAAGACACAATATTTTCTCTGGATATTCAGGGGACATTAAGGGGAATCCAAGAATTCTTTCTTGAGGAAGTAAATAAGCCATAGATCATTCTGGGTCCTTTGCCCAAACTAGTCTGTGATGTCAACAGCTCCCTGACTTCTTGCCTCTTACCGGCTGCTCAATGGGCCAGAGTGATTTGAGTGTATTTTCTGGAAAACTAAATCTGTTCTCTGTGGCTACCTCCTATGTCCATGAACACAGAGCTATGACATGAAATAGTAGTAGTTGTCACATACACACAAAGTCTGTATCTTTTTTTTTTAAGATTTTATTTATTTATTTGACAGAGAGAAATCACAAGTAGTGTTATGTATTTATATTTAAATACATAACACTGTGGATTTTTTTTCAGCCTACTCTAAATATCATATAATATCTTCACAATGCCTTGAGGACCCAATCTCTAAGAAACCAATATCCATGTGTGACTATGTTTTAAATGTGGGTCTTTATTAAGTGAGGTCACTGAGGTCCCTGCTTATACTTCGGATTAAGAAAACACTTAAATAAGTCCCCCTAAATCATTCCATGTCAGCTGATTCTATATAGCACTAAAAAAGAAATAATTGCTTTCCTCATGCACCCAGATGAACATTCGCATTAAAACCAAACCATTCATTTGTTTCAAAATACGGATGATACATGATGATGGTTCAAATCAGAAATTAGGCGGGTGCCTGAGTGGCTCGGTCAATTGAGGGTCTAAGTCTTGATTTCAGCTCAGGTCCTGATGGGATCATGAAATCAAGCCCCGCGTTGGGCTCCTCACTCTGCACCAGGTCTGCGAGAGATCGCTCCCTCTCCCTGTGCCTCTACCCCTTCTCCCCCAACCACTGATGTGCTTGCTGTCTCTCAAAAGTGAAAAAAAATCTAAGAAAAAAAATCAGAAATTAGAACCTAATGGAGACTCTGGATTAGATAACTTGAAGTCTTCTTTTAAAGATTTATTTATTTATTTTACATAGAGAAAAAGAGCACAAGTGGGAAGGTCCATGGGAGAGAGAGACTTAAGCAGACTCCCTGCTAAGCATGGAGCCCGATGCAGGGCTCAATCCCACGGCCCTGAGATCAGGACGTGAGCCAAAACCAACTGCACCACCTAGGTGCCCCTTGAACTTTTCTTTAAAAAAAAAAAAACAAAGTTGTATGGTAAGAGCTCGGGCTCTGGGCTGAGATGGCTGGCCCTACCATCGCTAGTGTGCAAGGCCAGGCGGGTTACTCCACCTCCTTGAGGCACATCTGCAAATGGGTATGAGGAGTGGCTGGGTGGGAGCTACCCGTGAGGATTAAACCGTGCACAACCCAGGGGCTGCAACAGGACGTTCAGTCAAGATCGGCAAACTATTACCATCCTCTGGAAGTCAAAGGAAGAACCTTTTGTACCCATTCTTTGCAAATATAAAGTTGCTTTTGTTTGTTTTAAAGAGCAGGAGCAGGGGAGTGAGAGAGGGAGAAGAAGCAGGCCTCCCGCAGAGCAGGGCGCCGGATGCCGGGGTTCAGATCCTAGATCGCAACTGGAGCTGAAGGGAGACGCTTAAGGACTGAGCCACCCAGGCACCCCATAGTGAACCGACCACCAGGCTGGCAAATCTCCAAGACCTGGTATCTCCTCTGGAGGAAGAAGGCCTTATCTGCCCCAGCTGGCTGTTGGTTAGGTACCTGTTAGGTGCGCTTAAGCCCAAAGGTGGGTGTTTAGTCCCACCTTGTTCAGCTCTGATATGTTAAAATACTATTTGTCCATGAGATAGTTTCCTTGAAGATCCATATATATATATCTATACAGACAGACATATATAATGTGTGAATAACCTATCTAGTGCCATGCTCTTGATTTTTCCCCACACTCGGGGCTATCCTCAGCCTTCACTGGTGGGAGCCCACGGAGCCAACTGTACTGAGCTCTTGCCCAAGGAGTGTTCTCCGGGCTTCCCCGGTTGAGTGTGTCCCACTGTGGATCTTGCTTAGTCAGAGGTGGCTTTTCCCTCTTCAATATATTGAGTTGTAAACAACGTTGGTTGTCAAAAATTGTGTAAATGAAGGCACTCGGAAGCAAAGGATGCCACAAAGAAACAAAGGATGCATCACGTGCTAGATATCAACATGTAAGTGATCACACTGTGATATTTTATCGGAGTGGGAAGGTCACAATCTATAAACAATTAAGAGCTCTTGGAAGTCCTCCGTATCATCAGAAAATTACAGCAATCTGGAGAACTGATGCACAACCCACCCACAATTGTGGACTGGAGGCTGGAAGAAATGGTGGCTAAAGTTCTGAATTATTTCAGGTGTTTCAAAAAGCCTAGAAGGGTGGGCACCTGGGTGGCTCAGTTGGTTGAGCGACTGCCTTCGGCTCAGGTCATGATCCCGGACTTCCAAGATCGAGTCCTGCATCGGGCTCCCAGCTCCTTGGGGAGTCTGCTTCTCCCTCTGACCTTCTCCTCTCTCATGCTCTCTCTCACTGTCTCTCTCTCAAATAAATAAATAAAATCTTAAAAAAAAAAAAAAAAAAAAAGCCTAGAAGGGCAACTGCTCACTGCAATGCCAGAACCACATCCCCGTACGAGGATGCTGAGTCAGTCACTGCTCCCACTTCCAGGACGGCAAACCGCAGGTAGAGGGAAATGAGTGTGTTCTTCTTCCCCTGGCTGGAAGTCTCCGAACAGCCAGTTTTAAACAAATTCTTAGGTTGCAGAAGAGAAATGACTCATTCCTTCTGCTTGTGTTATTCAAACGTTGTGAAGATCTTTATGTCACATGTACACATGTATAAAAACATATAAATATGATCCTTATATGAGACTCTGTTTTTCTAAACTCATTCAGACTTTGTGTGTCATGGTTGGGTGTAAAACTAATGGTAAAATATATTTGCACTAAATGGAGTGAGCAGAAATTGGGGGTTGGGGGGATCTGCATTATCCTTTAATAGTTAACATGCAATGCTTCGGGCATCTGGCAAGCCAGACTTTCTCATCACCTGAAAATAAGCTAAGAAATGAGAGCATTCCTCGTCTTTCCTATTTACACACTGCTTGTTTGCCTTTGCCTCTCCTAATAATGCATCCTCAAAAAGACACCTAAAAACCAAATTCTTGAGTCAGCCACAGGGCTAAAACACTGCCGGATGGAAGCCCAGAATTCATTTTAATGTGTAGTATTCCCTAGACTGTGACAGAATTCAGGTTTCAATTAGCCTTCTCCAGGCTCCCAAAACCAAAACGAATCTAGTGGGTTGTTACCATATTCATAAATAAACAAATGCTCGGTGTCTTGGCAGGCTGCCAGGACGTGGTACCAGGGAGGGATCTGGGCGTCGATGGTGAAGCCATAGGGTTCCTTCACGCCCCTCCCTCCCTGGGACTGGACCAGCTGCAGGTGCCCCTCCTGGCTTTCTGAGCATCTTTATCTACACATTTATGGAACTTTGCAGGCAAGATGTCCACAAAAGGGGTTGGACATCCATCCAGAATCACTAAATTAGGTGCTGCTTCAAGTGCAGGAGACTGCTAGGCTGAGCATTGACAAAAAGAAGGTGTCTATAGGTCTGCAAACCCTTCCTTCCCAAACTTCAGTGTGCATCTACACCACTCTGGGATCCTATTAAAATGCACATTCCATCTGGCAGGATAATGGTGCACTGACCTGCTGGTCTGAGGGCCCCATACTTTGAGTTGCAGTGTTGTAAAGTGAGCTCAAGACCATTTGTTTCACTATGAAATAAACATGGTTGGGAGATATCCTGGGTGCCAGGCAGTGTTGCCTTCTACTGAAAACACAAAGATGGTAAGACTAGGGCCCTGCTTAGAGGAACCTGCCATGTAATAGGAGAGGCAGATTCTAAAACAGTATTCATTGAGATTCTTTGCATTACAAGGAAGAAAAAGCTCATCCAAAATGGCTCAAGTGAAAAAGGGAATGTCACTGGCTCCTGTATTTGCAAAGGCCAAGTAAGGCCAACTTCAAGTCCGGCTTGAAAGCAGGGCTAAAATGATGTCACCAATGCCTAGTTTGCATTTCTCCACCAAAACCTAGTTTCTCTCTCCAGCATTTTGCTCTTCTTCCTGTGGTTTGATTCTTTTCTTCTTGAGGCAACACGGATGGCAGTCCATCCACCCTCTCTTAGTAAGAGTGCCTGTCAATTCCAGATGTCTCAGAAAAAACTCAAGGTATCTGTCTCATTGGCTCTAATGGGTCACATGGTCAGCCCTTAACCAAGCACTGTGTCCTGAGAAGTCGGACGTTCAGCCTGGCCGGCCAACCCTGGAGTTTGGGGTTGAGTTAGATCCTGCAGAACTACATGTACCAAGAAAGCAGGAGGCATGGATTCCCAAAAGAAAATCAAGGTCGGATGGTGAGCAGCAAAAACCCACAGTCACCACTGCAAATGCATGACAGAAGCCTGTGCAGGGGAGCAATGAGAGCATGGAGACAAGCACTGATACTTGATAAATGCTCTCAGCAACAATGTGGTGGGAGGGGGATGGACCAGCCGCAGGGCAAAGCATGCAAAGTCTGGAAAGGACAGGCACTTATCGTTTTGTTGGGGGCATTCAACTCAATACTCCCCCACCTCCCTCTTAACCATGGTGTAATTCAGTCTCTCCAGAAATATTTCATTACACTACTTTCTGTGCAGAAGATGAGAAATGAAAACTGTGGTTAAATTGCTCCCGAGATTAGAGATAAACTGGAATGTAGACTAAACTGACATACATCAAAGATTTAAAAGCCAGTATAGATACTATGCAGCTGGGGGCTAGTTGGTGCTCAAAGGAAAAAGGCATTGGTGTGAACTGTAATAGAAGCTTCCACAAGGCGTGAACACACAGATGCATTGGGAGTGATGAGACCAAACAAGTAGTGGGCGAGGATAGTGTCATCTTCAGAAACCAGGGACACCTGCAAGATTTGAGCATCCAGGCCCATCACCTCCTCTACACCATGGCCTCTGCCACCATCATCTGTGACTTCAGTATTCATGTTGGAAGCCCACCTGACATCTTAGCCCTTCAGCTCCTTAACATCTCCACCTTCAATCCAACACAACTACCAACTACCTTAGCCCTTGATAAGTAACAGCTACAGAAATGTAGGTTTCAAGGATTCCTGACCAACATTCTACATTTTCTCCTGCCTGAATTACTTGTATTTTTAATTTTATCTTTATTTATATAAAAGCTCAAATCTTTGATCTCACTGATGGTCTCAATCCAGTATCCCTCCTATTTTCTCCCGATCCATTCCCCATCATCCACCTAACATAAAAGAGCAGAATGTCGCCAGAGAAACATGCAAGTTGCAAATTCATTATCACCACAAATGTCCAAAATAGCAGTGATAATGATGCTGATGACGATGGTGATATCATCACCACTTCACATGCATTAAGTACCATTATGAGCCAGCCGGATTCTCAATTTTGAGTCAGTAAGTACATAATTCTTTTTGGCTTAATTTAGCACAGTGTTTCTCAATGGAACCACTATTAGTATTTCTAGAGGGGCAATTCTTCATACATGGGACTGTCCTGTGCATGACAGACCATTCAGCATTACTCCCCAGTCATGGCAAAACACACCCGCGCGCGCGGCCCCCAGTCCACCCTCCCAACTGGGTTGTAGGAACAGTCCAACACCCAGCTGAGAACCACTGGCTGAGTGAAAAGAGCACTAACTTGAGCATCAAGACCGACACTGACTATACTTTGAGACTTTGAGCAAACAGCTTAGCCTCTGTGACTACCAGGTTCTTCTCCTATAAAAGGTGGATCATTACCTTACTTCTGCCTAGAGGGGGCAAGTTTCAAGTGATCTGATGAAATACTAGTGAGAAAATTTAGTGTATTCATTAAGATTAAGTTTGGCTATGACAAAAAGTTGGCAGCAACAGCATAAACAATTAGATGTGGATTTTTCCCACATCACAGCCATCCTGATGGCTGGTGGTCCAAGGCTGGTGTGGTAGCTCCCCGGTGTCACCAATGTCCCCAGCTTCTCTCTTTCTGCAAGCTACCTTTACCTTCGTGGCTGCCTCTCAGTCATGAAATAGGGGCCCTACTTCCAGACTCAATCTGCAGGAAAGGTAGACAGAAAGGGAGGGAGGGAGGAAGGAAGAAGACAAAACAGACAAGGAAAAGCTCTGTCTATATCAGAAACATAACGCTTGCCCAAAACTCCCTAGCCAACTTCCATTTACACCTCACTGGCTGTCACGTGATCCTTCCCACCCACAAAGGAGACTGGGAAATATTTTCAGCTGAATATACTGCCTTCTTGAACAAAATTAAGGTTCTGTGAGTGGGGAAGAAGGGGAGAAAGGATAGTGGGTGGGAAGCCAGCAATATGTGCCATCTTGGGCAAGTTACAAAGCATTCTGGAGTATAGGGTGGCATTATGATTAAAACCTGAGGGAAAGCACATAACAAAATACAGTATCTACATGAATTTCACTACATAAATTCCATCTGGAGTCTCATTTATCCACATTACTGAAGACTAAACAAGTGAATGTTCTTATTTATGTCCAACAGGCATGGTGGCCCAATTCGCTGATGAGGCACATCTCTGCCTTGTTTTAACATAACAATGCAGAGTGAACCACCTTGTATGTAGGGGACCCTAAAGAAAATAGCCCCCAATTATTCAAGATAACAGGAGAATAATAAGGGTGTAAATGAATTGAAAAGGACATTTATGAGTTTAAGGCCACCTGGCCTCCATCCCCCTACTTTTGATCATTGCATTCTGATTTTCTTGTGGGAACCGACTTCCGCACATTGTGTGCTGGTTGGCGGGACTGTCCGTCAAGGCGCCCTGCTCAGGTGCCAAGGAACAGACACTTGACTGAACCTCAGCCGATGCAACTCTCGTCCAGCGTTTTGAATATTGAATGTGTGAAGCAAGGCAAAGAAGGGAGGGAGGGAGGGAGGGAGGGAGGGAAAAAGGAAAGAAGAAAGAAAGGGTGAGAGAGGAGAGAGGCGGGAAGGGGAGGGGAGAGGAGGGGAGAGGACACCAAAGGGTCCAGCCTTGCTCCTTCGCTGTTCTTCAATTCTGTGGGCTCCGCACACCTTTTCCAGTAGATGAGTCCGTTTTGCAACCAAAGAACTTTGACCGATGCCCAACAGAATGACTTTTTCAGACCACCCAGAAACTCAGTCATCTGCTTTGGTTTCAACCGCATCTCCTACTAAAACTTGACCAGAACCCCAAAGGACACTTCCTCTCTGATCCCCAGACATTCTACAGAGACATTGAGAACTACTGGCGTGGTCAAAAGACTGGTAGGACCCAAGAAAATAAAAAGTCCTAGGGTGCGAATATGTCAGGGAGCCCCCGATTGGGAATCAGGAGCTGTGATTTCTAGTTTGTGCTCTTCCCCCAACTGGGGACACAGAGCACATCTCACGGTCTCTCTGCACCTCCGTTTCCACACTTGGAAATGACTGAGCTGACCTCACATTAGTTTTTTAAGACACCAGCACTTCCTCACTTTGCTACGTCTCCACATACCCACTGAGTTCTTACTCTTGAACAGTTAACAAGCCCTATGGATCAGCCTCCCGACATTCTCCCTCCTTGAGTCCTGCTCTACCTACCTTTTTTTTTTTAATTTATTTATTTTCAGAAAACCGGTATTCAATATTTTTTCACCACACCCAGTGCTCCATGCAATCTGTGCCGTCTATAATACCCACCACCTGGTACCCCAACCCCCCCTCCACACCCCCCCCACTTCAAACCCCTCAGATTGTTTACCTACCTTTTATAATTTACATTAGATTGCCTAGAAGCCCCATCTCACCCTTGGAAAGAAATCCCCCTCCCTTCTAAACTCCCCCAGGGGCTCCCTGAGTAAGTCAACACTTCTAGGGTGGACTACAGAATTTTCGATTGCTTCTCTGCATTTCACCTGCTGTGGCTTCTTGCCCCATGCCATGCTAGCTCGCACTACTCTGATCCCTTCGGCCTGCAGGCCCCAGCTGCCCAGGGTGAGGCAGGAAGCAGCCTTTACTTGGAGGTCTGGGCAACAGAGGCAGCTTCAGCACAGCTCAGTGGGCCAAACAATGCCATGCTGAACATCAATCTTCCTGCCCCCTAGCCATTCTCTTCTTGGGAGTGTCAAGGCCGCATCCCTTCCTTGGGCTCCAGCCTCCTGAGCGGCCTCTCAGGTTGCTTATCCCTAGACATCCCACCCTTTACCTCTCCCTTCTCCATTTACTCTTTCTCCCTCAACCTCCAAATGTTCCTTCCAGGTGTCTCCTTCCCACCCTCTAAAGGGCCTGTTTCTTGTTTGGCCAACAAAGGCCATTCTAAGAGGAATTTTGTCCAACAGCACTTAAACGGAAGTTAACCTTTCTCTTTCTGCTGCATAAAAATGCATCTCTAAAGATAGGGATAACACCTGTTCTTTGGCTGAAGGCACAATGCCTCAAGCATTCAGGAGGTATTTCTCCAAAAGCATTTGGTTGGGACAAAAAGACTTGCTATTTTGTTGGTATCCCTTCATGGAAACAGAGCGGATCTCTGATCTACCAAGCAAAAAGAAAGGGGCCTTTTCACTTACTAGCTGTGTGACCTAAGGAAAAGGACCCATCTAAACCTATATTGTTCTTCTATAAAATAGGGACAATAGTAATACTTATTCCATAGGATTGTGGTGAGAATAAAATAGAAACATACATAAACAGTGCTGTGCACAGTGACTGGCAAATAACAAATGATCTACAAAGGGTAAATGATGGTATTGTGATTATTACCATCGTTACTGCTACTTACAGCACTTGAAAGTGAAATTAAAATGGTGAGAGCAAGTTATAAAGAGCACAGCACATCAAGAAGGCACTTGGGGAGTGTGCAAATATAAATGAAAAACCATGTGCAACAAAGACTTAACCTAAATAAAGTGTACTTGGAACTCACGTCCTGGGAAGGATACTGGTCTCACTAGCAAGTAGGGCTGGTTAAATAACAGGGCTAAAAGCTATAAATGTGAATGGTGTTGTTTCAGAAAGAAAATGTGTTTCATTTCTATTTTTCTTTGAAAAAGGAATAACATAATACCCTCCTTCCTCTAAAGATACTGAACACCAATATGAGAACATCAAATGTCTTAATTCCTCCCAGGAGCTCATTTGGCCCTAGAGAGAATAAGAGTTTGCCAGAGTAACTGGGACATCTGAAAATGGAAATGGAATATTTAGACCTCCATGTTGTTTCTTGAAAACTTCCAGTCCCTGGAAAGGTTAAAAGAGAATCACAGCGGAGGTAAGCTCCATACGTCAAAAACAAATATACATGGGGCACCTGCGTGGCTCAGTGGGTTAAGCCTCTGCCTTCGGCTCAGGTCATGGTCTCAGTGTCCTGGGATTGAGCCCTGCATCAGGCTCTCTGCTCAGCGGGGAGCCTATTTCCCCGCCCCACTGCCTGCCTCTCTGCCTACTTGTGATCTCTGCCAAATAAATAAATTTTTTAAAAATCTTTAATACACACACACACACACACACACACACACAAATACACAGCCTCAGCCTCCTTTACAATAACACATTTTCCTAGTGGGCTCTTTAAACATTGTCTCATTTCTGTTGGACTGCAGTTCAGTTGTTACTTTTCTTTGGTGGGGCAGGGCTCCATTATTGTTTCTCTGTTTCAAACACTAACAAGGAAGGATCACATTGGAGGCCTTCCATCTGCATGATTTGGTATGTTCCTTTTGTCGGTATTAATTTGCCTTCTTTTTCAGCTTCTGGATGCCACACATATGAAGAGTTCAAGCCATTGTGGAATGTCGCATACTATTCTAAAGTCTCTTGGACAAAGTTCTGCCCCTCAATCCCTTCTGCTCTGTCTTCTTGGGCCACGTCTTCTATTTCACACTCACTTACTACAGACCTGTGAGCAAGACACAGCTTCAGTGCTGGGGAGATACACACACACACACACAAGAGATCCTGAAGAACCTAGACTAGGAGAGGAAGTAGGCTATGAACAACAAGTCTCGGTCTGCCCTGGCTCCCTCCGATAGATCCATGCTTCCCTCCGATAGGGGAAGGAGGGGACAGAAAGACACTTCTGCATCTTAGAGCGGGGCCAATAAATAAAACCTTCAGAAAGATCCAGGATCTTCAATAATGAGTAGGAATTCACAAAGCAGAGAAGAAATGGGAGGCAGGAGGTGAAGAGAGTGGAGAACTGCTACCCGGAGGAAAATGGGATGTATCACAACTATTATAAAAATAAACGTAGCCAACTATACTTAGCACAATGAGGAGGTATACCAGTTGGCTTAGTGACATCTTGCACTTTTACTCCTTGAGTTTATTGTGACTTGACCTTCTGCTCTTCCATACGTAAACTTTCCCTCTCTACTATACTCAAAGCAAATACAGAGTCCCACGATAGTTCCAGAAGGAAGGGAACATGGTCATTAGCAGGACTCACCAGTATCCACCTGCCAAGGACAAGGAGGGCATGCCCGCCATCCTCATGGAAGACGAGTAACCTGTTCTTCTAAGGATTCCCACAACAACACAAGCTGTCTTGCGCCTGATCACTCCTGAGAACACTCCGTCTCAAGTATTCTCAAGCCCAACTGATGACTCAGAGGGGCTTGTTCATCACTTGCTGCAGTTCCTAAGGATCACGTGTCCTGTGTCTGTGCACCTCCTTAGAATTCCATCGCTCGAAGCGCATTTGTCTGGCTAGGATGTCTCCGCGTTAATTACGGTTCACACAATAACCCCTACCTTTGCATCCACTTCTCAGGAACTTGCGGGTCACCATTATCTGCTCTCTCCCCTGGTTTGGCATTTCAGTCCCCACACACGGATCCGGGAGCACCTCCACGGCATACAACCTGTACAGCGGGCTGGCCCCACGCACAGAAGGACGATGTGCTTGGCTTAACTCTTTGCTATTGCAGAATTGAAAGGTTAAAAGGTTTTTTAACAAGGAGCTCCACCCTTTCATTTTGCACTGAGCTCCACAAATTACATAGCTGGTCCTGTCTAAGAGGTGCGTTTCTGTCAAGCCCTGCCTAGACACCCAAGATGGGAGTCACTCTGATCACTTTCAATCGTCATTCACGTGGCAGGGTGACTATCACAAACCTGCAAAGCTCGAGCAGCCCCCAGGACAATTTTGACATCTGATTACAGATAACCGGTTCGACCAAAAGTTAAGCTTGGCCTTGGCCATACTCAATCATTCTTTATCATCCTGCCAAGTCTGCAGATAGGCTCCTACTCCTTCAAGGCTCCTTCAAGTTTACAAACAATACCTCCTCCAAACCCTGGTTTATAAAGTTTCCCATTCTATAAAATTAACATGTTATTCAGGATTTAACAGTTTCCTTAGCATAATTTGATTAAGGGTGTGCAGAATTGCATCAGCCGTAATAAAAGTCAAGCCCTGTAATTTCAATTATTAAACACTTGTACGAGATCCTGTACCCAAGCAGCCCATTGGCTGTGAACTTGAACTGCAGAAGTAGCACCTGGGATGTCCAGAAAGGAGGGAAAGGATATGAGCACATTATGTTCTTCCTGTGACAGTTTTGAACAGCCTCAAGGTGAGTGACAAAGGGGTCTGTAAATGGCACGTTTACCTCAAGCCATCCCCTCACACAGCTCAGGCCATTCCTCACATCGCGATTGTCATTTACTGCCTGTCCACACTGGATCCTGACACAGAACTGTCATAGGCTGTGATAGACTCATCGGCACTTACTCTCCCGAGGTCTGAAATCAAAAGTATCCCTCCCCACATACCTTTCAGCGGGCATTAAAACATTGTTTTCCAGACTTGAAGACAGCCCACGATCTGGGTGGATGCGTGCGGCAGGGGTGCGGGGGGGGGGGGGGGGGTGTTGTGTGGAGGGAGGGAAGACAGGTGGGGGAGGGTGGTAGTGACAACTCAGCCTTCTTCACAGCTACAGATAAGACGTGCCTTTTTATTTCCCTCTTGGTCTTTCTGAAGTCATCTCTAGAGACAAGGTTTCAAACATGATCTTTATTTCATTGCTGAGACCCGGGGAATATTCATTAACAGCCTCTCTCAGATTCACATTAATTTCAAACCGACAGCATAATCCAGCCGCAACTACACCGTACACAACAGAAATCCTGGACAGGACTGGCCAGAGCCAGGCAGGGATGCTTGGGGACAGGCCACCATTGTCTCATTCAGCATCCACAAGAGGCCGAACTTCCTGAAAAATAACTATTCCTCTGCCTGGGTGAAATCCACCTCGTGGTCCATTAAACTGCTCATTCAAAGCACTCAAAATAATAAATATGACAACGGTACAGCCCTCCCTTAGGTACCAAGGCAGCATTTGTTCCACAGGTAGCTTTGACCCTCCATTCTCTTGTTCCTACAATTGGGAAAACAAGTAATGAATGTCAAATCCCTCATCTAGAAATTTTTACTTCTCCACATTCAGAAACTCTGAATTTTTGTTTCTAATTCCTCTGTGGGAAATATTAGCCTATACCCGGGCACTCAGGAAACCTTGAAGACGTTCCTGTTGCCCACTCCCCACATCGAAACAGAGTCTAAGGCCCCCTTCCTCCAGCAAACTTCGGTAAACAGCCTAGCAATTTCTCCAAACAGGGAACACATTCTTTCACTCTTTCCCTTCTGAGAGCTTTAAAATTTTGACAGTTCACTACTTCATTCACTTACTTACCAAGCGTTTATCAAGGACTCACTACGCTGTGGACACTGAAGGGTACAGGATTTGCCCCAGACCCTGCTTGCAAAGGTGCCCACAGGTCAGTCTGAATGAGGCCTTTGAGTGCCTCTGAGCTCCCTGAAATTCAAGCACCCAGCCAGTGCCACTGCCTTGTTCCAAACTCTTAGTTTGTTGACTAGATGCACAGGTAGACTACGTTTTATAAATAGAGCTTTCTAATTAACAAAGGCATTCCAAAGTCAAAGGGGGCAGTCAGGCGTGCTATCAGCTGAGCTGAATTTGAAAATAAAAATCACTCAGATAACCTGCTCTGAAGAATATTTCCTCCTGCTGATGGACATTCTGCCAAGCTGGGACATGGGAAAGCATCGCCTTTACAGCCGCTGCCTCAGAAACGGTCACAGTCTCGGGTGCAGTTTGCCGGGGCCCAGGTCTGCTTGCACTGGGGGCTGACAGGAGCTTATGAATGCCAAAAAAGCTATCCAATCCGTGGAAGCTGAATGTCACTGATAGGACTGTCTCGGCCGTTGGTGGGAACTACACCTGTCTTGCTTTCCTAGAATGCAGCTAGGTACAAATCTCCAGGAGCCACAATTCACCTTTTCCAATTACAGAGCGGCAGAGTGCAGAGCAAGCATCTGCTACAAACAAGGGTATTGGGCAGAAACCCCGTTCAAACACCACCAGGGGACAAATGGTGTTGATGCTTAGAATGTCATCTGAGCGGAGGCCGCGAGTGCTCTGCCGGCTGCCAGGGCCCCACGTGGCATCCAGGGTTTTTTGTTTGTTTGTTTGTTTTTTGGTTTTTTTTTTTTTTTAGATACAAGATCCAAACACATCGAAATTCAACTTTAACACCAAGTCCTTAGATATACTGAGAGAAGAATGAATTCCACTGTTTAAAAAATCCTTCACTCAAAAACGAAGCATGAATTTTACTGTGATCAAGTGATAAGAGCTGATTCTAATGCCACATGAAGTCTGTTTTCCCGTGGTTTTTTATTCAGAATGGTTGCCTTTTAATGATGCAGTCTTGATTCCCTGTTAAACCTGTTTCACCTATAGTTGTCTGACATTAATATTTATTTTGTTCACTTAATTTTAGTATTCTTCAATGAAAGCTATTGCAAATATTCTGTTGCTGCCAATGATTTGGGCAGAGGCGCTACCGTGAAAATAGCATAGAAAACATGATCCATGTGTCATAGCTGTCGTCTGATTTAAACAACACAATACTACAAACTATTTTAGGAAATTAAGAACTAGTCATTCTAGAGTACGTTATAAAATCCATTGCTAAACACAACTCTGTTTTTCTAACTTCTGTGCTTCTTTATCTTGAACTCTCAACAGTGTAGTTAGATTTCACATTGTAATGAAAATTACTTAAGAATCAACTGTGTTAAAATCTTTCCCATGTACATATTATTTTTCATCATATTTTCCTTCAGATCCCTCGCGTTTAGCCAACACAGCTTGGCCTGCAGAGATTTCACAATAAATTATAGCAAAATAAAGTCATGATGATCTCAAACTCGTACCATCTCTAATGAAATATATAACTACACTGTCTCTCATTCCTTACTTAGGGTTTAAAACTTCGTACTGTAATACAGAATGCTTCAGTCAAAATCTCAGGACAGCAGCACACCATCACTGTTGCAGGAAAACTGGCATGGTTTTCTCCCTGGAAAATACCAAATCTCAAAATCCAACACACTTACTCATAATTCATTTTCATTTCCTCTTTCCCAGAATTCATTTTCGTATCTAAAAGGAGCTCTTGACTGAAGCCTTATGCTGTCTGCAACATGTTACAGCTTCTTTGCAATTTTACTTTTAGGAAACACAGTCAGGAAAAGTAATGCACCCTCGTGGGCATCCCACGTAAGCCACAACCAATTCACATTCTGTTTTGCACTGATTTGAATGGGAACCAAGAAAGAAAAGGAAAAGCCTGTGAGTGCCCTTCTAGCTCTCAGGTGAAACTTCCCTTTTCAAATGCCTCCATTTACTGGGTCACAGGCAGAAGAACACTCCAGACACATATACTTATTATTTTTCTAACCAAAGAATTTGCTGCTATCATCAACAATACATTCATGCTGATTTCTGAGGTCTGTGTTTTAATCCTCAGATATCTTACTTATATTCTTAAAAAAAAAAAAAAAAGTCCTTTTTCTGAACTAACCTCAGAACCAAAACATGTCTTTGCTTCAAGGTTGCCAGTCTTAACTGAACAGTAATCAAAACCGAATGCCTTCAAAGCCCCAAGGGCTGCTTCTTCCTTTCTGTGCTCAAAGTGAAACAGGAAAGTAGTGTGAGTTTTCCCTCCACCGCCCTGCTTGGTCCCCACTCCTGCTCACCTGACAGGCTGTGATTTACATGTGAGAAAACTACTCAAAGGTTCTTATCAAGGAGTCAGAAGCTGTTCCCACCCATCCTAGCAGTTTTCTAGGAAACAGAATGGGGAGAGGAGGTGGGGGGAGGGGAAGCAAAGTCTGAAGCTACACAAGAGAAGTAGCACAGGTCAATCCAAAGTAATGGAGGCAAATATTAAAAAGAATATTATTTATTATCTTTTTTATTAATACTCACGTAGAACCTTTGCTTTTTACACAAGTCTACTTTTAGAAGAATGCCTCCTCGGTTTATCGTGCCCAAAGGAGCTCTGCGCTCCTGGACAACTTCCCCTTTCTCCACCCCCACCCCTCACAACCAAATTACTCTTTTACATGTTCACAGATACCACGAAAATTTTGTAAACAAGATTTAAGTTACTGGATCTTGATTTAATCAACATCCCACTTCAAAAGGGAAGGCAGGTATGAGAGAGGGTAGGAAAGGGGGCAAAAAGGAAGGGAGAAGAGGCAGGGGAGAGGGGGTGGGGGAGCTGGTCAGAACTTTCAAGTCTTGCCTTTGCTGAGATGTGTGTATATTGTGGCTGTTCCTTGAAATTCAATGACTCAAAACATTGACAGCAAGTGCCTGTGTGGTTATTTATATTATATATCTATAATAGAATATGTGGGCTTCCTCAGTTTGGGTCTGGGCTGTTTTTGTTTAAATACACCACAGTCCTCCTGTGGGCGTCTCCACCGGGAGTCGGCTCTCCCAGGAAACCCTCTCAGAGCCGGGGCTTCCGGAGCAGGGTCTTACTGAGGTCTTTGACCTCCTCGGGGCTATTGACCCGCTCATAGCCCAGCACGGCCATGGGCTGGTAGCAAAACTCCTCCACCTGTTTGATCTGCTGGAAGGTGAGGGCCGTCCGCCAGGCGTTGGCGGCCTGCGTGGCGTTCCGCGCGGACACCACGAAAGGCTTAGAGGAGGAGCCTGAGCCGCTGGTCATGTTGAGGGCAAACTGTTCCATTTCGGGGCTCACCAGCAGTCCCACAAAGTCGTACACTCTCCGTAGGGTCTTGACGGGGTCTCCCACCAGGTCCTCGTACCGCACGACCAGATAGTGGCCTTGCAGCCAGTCAGGGGGCTGCAGGGCCGTCTGGAGTGTCTTGGCCATGCTGTTGCAGATGACCTCCATAGCGCCAAGCGCGTGGTAGTCCGCCGGGCCGCCCACGCCCTCCTTCTTGACGCCCAGCTTGTGGCCAGCCGCCTCCAGGAAGGGCATGCGATGGGCTCGCGGGTCCCGGCTGCGCACCACCTGAAGGCTCTCGCGGATGAGCCCGTGGCGCGAGCGGATGCGTGAGCTGGCCACAGCACGCGGATCGCGCACTAGGTGGATGACCTTGAGGTCCAGGGCCGGGTCGCGCAGGAGGGGCGCCAACACGGCCACGTCGAAGACACGCACGCCCTTGATGACCAGCGTGCGGTACTTGCGGCACTCCTCCTCAAAGCGTGCCAGGCGCTGCGGCGGGCACTTCTTGCACACGCGGTCATCCACCAGCCCGACGATCTCCTTGCGGTAGGCGGGGCACAGCGGCGAGGAGCACACCACCTTGTTGGTGGCTGCCCCAAAAATGCCCAGCGTGGTGAGGTTGCGCCCCCCGCTGCCCGCGGGGCTGTACAGCTGGAAGACCGAGAGGTCGCAGCGATAGAGAGCGCTCAGCATGTCCCGCGCAGCCCCTTGCAGAGAAACAGCGTCCCCTGGGTACAGTTTTTGCCACACATGCCACACTGGCTCGTAGAGAAAGAACACCTCGGGGTTCTGGTTGAAGAGCTCACCGAAGAAAGACGAGCCCGAGCGCCACGTGGTGAACACATACACCAACTGCCTCTTTTCTCCGCCACCCCCGGTGCCCCGAGTGCTATTGCGAGGAGGTGCCACGGCCCCCGCTCCTCCTGCTGCTGCGGCGGCGGCTGGGGCCACCCCGACGGCTGCGGCGGCGGCAGGAGGGCGGTACGGAGTACGAAGGTCCAAGCGGGTGTGTGCGTGGGGCTGCACAGCCGGAGGCGGCCCCGGGCGCGCCCAGCCGCCCCCAGCCGCCCCCGCCGCGGCACCGAGCGGCCCGTCGGGGCTGCATTGCTGCAGCGGCTCCTTGTGCCACTTGTAGTCCAGGAGGTTGAGCATGGTGAGCACCAGCAGCAGCGCATAGCCCGCGCACAGCACCAGCGCCTTCCTGCGGAACACCTTCATTCCGAGCGGGGACGCGGGCCAGCGACGGCCCGGGCGCCTGGGCCACGGCGGGAGCAGGGCGCGCGGCGCGGCCGCAGAAGCAGCCGGGAGCAACCGGGGGGGCGCGCCCGGGGGCAGGGCTCGCGGCGGGCTGCGGCTCATCACAGGCACAGCCGGGGCCGGCGGCGCGGCGGAGGCGGCCCTGCAGCCCAAGAGGGGGACTCAGCGGGCCGACTTCGGGCGCGGAGACTGGGGCCGCGGCTCCGAGGCGGACGCGGCAGCAGCGGCGGCTGGTCCCCGACGCCCAAGGCTGGCTCTCCCATGGCAGCGGCTCCGAGAAAGACCTGCGAGGGAGAAGCGGAGTAAGCCGATGCGCCCCAATCCTCCTCCCCATCCGCCTCCTCCACCGAAGTAACGCCCACCCGCGGGTCTGCCGGGCTCCCCCTGCTCACCTGGTGCCGCGGGCGCGCCCCGGAGCCGCCCGGGATCACGGCCGGCTGGTCTGTCCCGCTGTCACTCGTTCCTCGATTTCTCGCGCACCGTCTTGTCCGGGAGTCCCCGCGCCTTAGAGGGGGCCGCAGGACCCGGCAGCCCAAGCCCTGGACAGTTTCCGGGCAGCGGGCGCCCTGCGGCTCGGGAAGGGAAACTTTCACCGGGCCTGGAACCCTGCTCCGCGCTCTGCTAAGCCCAGCATGCCCAGCTCCAGCGGTGCCTCCGCCGCCCTCTCGAGACCACAGCTTCCTTCCTCGCTCCGGGGGGCGAAGCCGGCTGGGGGAGGGGGCTTACACAGGACCCAGCTCCCGGCAAAGCGGCTCCGCCTTTCTCGCTCTCGGCCTCCGCGCCGGGAATCTTCCCATCTCTCTGGCTGCGGTGGATGGGGTGCAGCGCGACCCTGCAGCGGCAGCCGCTGCTTCTTCCATCACTCGGAGGATGCCCGGGCCGGCATAGCCGGCAGCGCCCGCCGCTCCGCAGCCTTCTACTGGCCCGGGAGGACCCTACACACACAACAATCGGCCAAGGAGACGGAGTCTGCAGCGCTCCCTAGCCGGCCCGCCCCCCCCCTCCCCCGCGGCACCAGCCGCTTCTGGCCAACGAGGTATCGGGGCAGAGGGAGCCCCCGCCGCTGCCGTGCGAAAGCAGCGCCGGGGAGGATGCTGCTACCCGACTCCCCCTACGCGGAGCGGCTGCAACGCGCTCGGGCCAGCCTCTGCGCGGCTGCTGCCAGCCTGCTCCGGGTTGGTGCGCGCGGCCGTCCGTCCCTGCGGCTCCTCCCCTTCGCCGCGCTGCCCTCCTCCTCCGCCCGTCCCGTGCCCGCCCCCCTCGCAGAGCCGGGCTCCAGCCGCCGCCGCCGCCGCCGCCGCCGCCTCGGGGACAGGAGATGCGGGGCTCGATTCACCGCGACGACGCTCGGGCAGCCAACTCCACGACCGAGGCCGTAGCAGTCCGTCCCAAAGCGCCTGGGCGCGGAAGCGGGGTGCGGAGAGATGGGGAGCCCGGGGCTCTGAGAAACTTGGAATCTCCTTGCGGCTGCGGGGCTTAGGCGCCCGTTTTTGCTTTCAGAAGGAGTTGGTGATAAAGTTAGGGCAGAAATCCCCAAGCGACCGCCCACTCCGCTCTTCGCCCTGGGCGTCGGCACCGCCCGCCCCTCCGGGAACCGAGGACTCACCCGGCTCCGAGGATGCCGAGCGCCGCTTGCAGGCTTTCTACTCCCGGCTCACGCGTTCCAGCTGCTCTGGGGCTTCTCCCTCAGCGAGGAAGTAATAAATCTTTCTGACCCCGGGTCAAAGAAGACGCATCAGTTTTAAGGAGGAGTGTGCAGGCGGGGCGCCTTCCCCCGCTTTACTCCACCGACGGATAGGACAGCTTGGGGTTCACTACGCCCCCCGCAGATGCTCTCCTGGCCTCCGCTCGTAGTGATGCGTCCGCTGTGACCCAGTGCTTGGGAACTGGGCTGATGGGGGTCGGGGAGTGACTCTGTTGTTCCAGTTTACAGTAAAATACTTGTCTTGCTTCTTGCTTTTACAGATGAGTTCACATGATTTGACCAAAGGAAACACGGTCGTTGGAAGTAAAAACTCATTTTGAGTTGGTTTAAGTTGAAGTTCTTTTTAAAAAGATGAAAAATCGCTCGCTCGCTCGCGCTTTCTCTCTAGCTATCAAGAGAATCAAAGGCAACTAAGCCATACCCTCAACTGCATCCGTAAAATGGGGACACTTATAATAGCATCCGGTAATTCGGCGGTGATTGGGTGGCATATGTTCAGATGATTTAACCCCATTGGAGGCTGTGCCTAAGTTGCGGCGAATCCGTAGGGGTCCTGAAGTTCACGGGCTGCAGGGAAACAGAGCGCTGATCTCCTGGAGGCGTTCTGTTGCCTCCTACTCATGAAGTTTTTGGAAGTTTGACGAAGTTACTACAAAATTCTATTTGTACTATTTTGGGTACCTTCTCTCAGCCAGAGGATCCTAAATTTAAAATGTTGCCGTTTGCGCTCTTATTCCTCACTGAGTTTTAAAGAATCTTAAGAGTGCGAGGACTTCTGGGAAGTGACTTAACTCCCGCGGGTTTTCAGGAGAGAAAAATGTTCAAAGAACTTGACTTCACCCCGTTTTCCAGAAAAAAATCCACCACGCCGGGAGTAAATTCAGATAATTACTCCCTCTGTGGTTCTGATAAAGCATAAGGCTGGGGTGTTTCTAGGACCCGTTTTATGCAAATAGGAGGAGGCAGAGTGGAGTTTAGGTGGCGCTTTCTCAAGTCGCAAGCGCATCACCCCTCAGAGCAGGTCCGAGCATCCGTCTTCAGACCCGGTTTACAGAGGAAGGTGGTAGAATTGAGTGACTTCCCACCTTTCCATTTCTGGATCCACCTACCTCCCTCCCCCTGATGTCTCAAAAGTCCCTCTCCCTTCTTCCCCCTATCTTTCCCCCCAACACACACACACAAAATAAGTGATACTGGTTTGTTAAAAGACTGATGGAAGAAAGGGAGCTGTGGAAGCAAGAAAAATCTCAATCTTAATATTCAGCATGATTCCAAGGAAAATAATTTCTAGTATTTTTAATTTAGTCTCTGGCTTTGTGGTTACTCAGAAAGCACCATGAATTGCAATTATTTGATGTAAGACCCTTTCTTAAACAATTGTTTGCATAGAAACAATTTTATTGCAATTTCCTAACACTTTACTAGAGTTGGCAAACTAGTAAATCCATTTGCCATACACCCCCACAGTGAGCGCTCAGCTGGCATAAATTACCAGCTTCCGGCATCTCCCCCTCTCCTGGCTTGCAAATTTTACCAATTGGCATGGTGTCATGATTAATTCCAAACTTTGTTACAACTAATGACATCCTAGGACTTGATAATGTCTTCCTGCCCACATTTGTTCAGAAATTCTTTTCACTTTAACCCATTTATCCTTTTTTGCATAGGAACGTCCCAGACATACAATAAGTCACATAATAATTTCATTGGCAGGGGAGCCGGTCATGCCACAGGGTTGTCCTTCATTCAGTTTGTTGCTTAGTTCGCTGCAATGCAGTCTGTGCCAGAATGCTCCTTTAGTCTTTTCTTTGGTGCCTGTGATGTGGAAAGGAACCATTAATAGAAACTTGCTGTGACCTTTGCCTAATCCTAGACAAATAGGGGCCTAACAACCAGGGGTGCTGTGGGCCCAGTACCCCACCTGTGTAATAGGGCAGAGAAATCTTCTAAGACCTTCCTCCATGATCAAGATTGGGAAAAAATATAAGGCTGGGTTACCTGGATAGTTTCCAGCCCAGCCCGTCAGTGTCATGGGGGACCCTGCAAGATTCACCTTTAGGAAATATATCTGCCCCTGGCAAGAAGAAAGAGTGACTCACTCAGGTCTTCAACAAATATGCATTTTCAATGGAGCTTAAGCACACAGAATTGGATTAATCATACCCTTGATTGAAAACATACCGTCATTAGTCCAAGGGTAGCCCTTTTCTATTTTATACGACTTTAAATAACATAATGAATACTCATGAGCCCTTTACAGAGCTCCAAATCTCCAGAGATAACCATTCTACTTAATTTAGTTTAAAAATTTTAATGAAATGGTTAAGTTCAAAAAAAAAAACCACACTTGCCTTAATTGTCAAAAAAAGAAATAGCCTGAATATTCTTATGATTATTAAGGAAATGAAGCAGTCATTTAAACTCTTTCCATAAGAAAACCAACAGGCCCAGAGGGCTTTATCAGATTTTCTAACAGATTTTCAAGAGCTAAATAATTTCTATCCTACACAAACTCTTCCAAAGAACAGAAAAAGAGTGAAGACTTCCCTCCAATTCATTCTAAGGAGAAAATAACTAGAAGGGAATTTCAGAGGAGGAAATGGGTCCTTTTCATCGCTTGATATACACATCAAACTCCTAAATAGAATACTAGCAGAGCAAATCTAAGTGAGTGTGGGAATAAAGACAAGATTGGCGAACAAAGCCTTGGAGTTTCTTCCAGCAGTGTTTCCTTCCAGACATCAGGGACAAGCTAACTGGACAAAGAGATGTCCCCTGCCACAGCTAGTGACACTACCTCCTCGAGTCCACCAGCCATTTCCCTGCTACCTGTATAGGGCATCCTTCTGGGTTCTGCTTGACCCCATCCCTTCTCCCTTCCTTTGGGAACAGCGTCTGAACAACCCCACCCCATCGAATGTGGCTTTCATGGGAACTTCGACCAAAGTATTCCTCTTCTCTTCCCAAGGGGCATGTATGAGACCCAAACTCAGCAAGTTGAAGGTTCTGTCCATGAAAGCTCCGGTCATTCATTAATTAGTTCATTCATTTTTTTAATATTTTGTTTATTTTTAGAGAAAAAGTGTGAGAGAATGAAGGAAAATACGCAAGAGCAGGGAGAGGGGGAAGGGAGAAGCAGGCTTCCTGCTGAGCAGGGAGCCCAAAGAGGGGCTCCATCCCAGGACCCAAGGACCATGACCTGAGCCCAAAGCAGGCACTTAACCGACTGAGCCACCCAGACATCCCGATTCATTCATTCTTTATGTATTGAGCTGGTTTTATGTGGCAGGCAATCTGAATCTTCATCAGAGAGACTGAAAAATAGAAAACAGTTGCAGCGCCCTCATCCCAACAGTGAAGCCCTAGGGAGATGCTCCATTACCCTTTCAGGGGGGCCCTGTCTTTAAGCCTTTGAACTTGGAGGGTTTTTGTTTGTTTGTTTTTAAAGATCCTGTGAGCTACTCCAAATGCATCCACCAATGCCCCCTCCTTCCCATTAAGTTTGTCAGAGTTCATTTGTGTTACTTACAACCAAAAATTCCAAATTGACACAGTGGCTTACTGCCTAATTATAGATTTGGTTTCATTCATGCTTTGTCTTTGTGCCTTATTCTCCACCTGCCCTTAAAGCAATGCTTTTGCTTTTGAGTTTCCACCTTTAAATTCTAGGATCTAGCCAGGCAGTGATCAAAAGGAGCTCCGGGGCAGCCCCCTACATTGGTGTCCGGGATCTCACCACCCAGACCTTCCCCTGACCTTGTTTATTAACACACTGGCTGGGCTGCTCTCTCGTAACCTCTGGCCCCTTCAGCCACCCAGCCAGGACTGCTTTCACTCTAATTAGTATACATTTTCCATCAGATTTACTCCCAGAAACCACATCTAATCATCAGAATCTCCTGAACTCTGATCCCAAGGATCTACTGGGCTCTTCTATTACTATTTAATTATAGCCCCCTCTTTAAAAAAAAAAAAAGAAAGAAAGAAAAGAAAGGAAGGAGGAAAAAGATAGTAGGGATGTGAGATGGCCCATAAGGATAAATACAAGAAAACTGATCAAAGGGAACATAACATGAAGCCGAGGATGTGGTTCTATTTAGCAACTCATTTCATGAGGTCCTATTGAATTGCTAGAGATGAGCCCAAAAAAAAAAAAAAAAAGGCTTTCTCCTTCCTAGCAGCCAGAGTAAAGAAGGAAGATTACTCAGGAGATCGACAGCTTTACGTGACACAGAAAACTAAGAAAAAATTTTATCTGTCTTCTCTTGTAAGCTTTATTCATGTGATTCCTTTGTTCATTACTCTTTTCCCAATACTAGCATAGTATCTGGCATGTAAATGCTCAATAAATATTTATTGGCTGACTTCCTGGGTGTCCTTATAAAAGAATTATGCCATATAGAATGCAGATTAAGTCCTTTAATGTGTCTCTGTAATCTACAATTAAAAAAACAACAACTATAGAGTTGGGACAGAAAGTGTTCTTTTTTTCTTTTTTTTTTTAAGATTTTATTTATTTATTTGACAGAGGGAGAGAGAGATCATGAGTAGGCATGGGTGGGGGGGAAGCAGGCTCCCTGCTAAGCTGAGAGCTGGATGCGGGGCTCGATCCTAGGACCCTGAGATCATGACCTGAGCCATCCTGGGCCCCTGAGATCATGACCTGAGCTGAAGGCAGAGGCGTAACCCACTGAGCCACCCAGGCGCCCCTGAAAGTATTCTTTCTTATAAGACCAATCAATGCAATCCGATGGCATAATGTCAATGCTCAGTTCACTAAAGGCATTTCAGTGAGGCTATATTCACCCCTCTGCTGGGCTTGCCTGCTGGCTCATCTCAGCACGCTCAGCTGTTTGTCATGCTGAAGTGTACAAGGATGAATAACTTCTAGGACAAGGCTTCTTGGAGAAACTATTACCTGGAAGCAAGAGACCCAGCTTCTGTCATCTCTTTCCACATCTCCATGCCAGACTTCACCCAGTAGTCGTTAAACCTGTGTCTTGTACCATCCTCGGCTAGAAAATGGGCTTGAAGCATTTGAAAATCATTTCGTTTCCCCAGCTTTCCCCCTCAGTGTGTCAGGACTCATGAGTTATGAACACACTAAATAGCGTTGAAGCTAGGAGTGGGCAGAGTGCTTTGGTCTCACTCCGGCCCCCACCCCCAGGGTGGAGCTCCAGTCCACAGGAATTCCTCCTTGGAGTAAGCCTGTTCTCTCCGCAGAGGGTCTGTCCGCTGACAGCCAATGCTCAGAGGCCAGGGCCCCTGGTATCTGCTGAAAGCTAGCCCTCCCCGCGCTGGGGACCGACCGAACCCATCTCCAGCCTGCCGCCCATCCTTACCAGTCAGCACCGGTGACTCACGGAGTATTTTGAAATCCAACATTTGAGAAAAAGAGAAGCTTTGACACTGAAGTTTCAGCCCATGATCAGAAATGCTTTAAAAATCATCAACCAGTCACCGAACCCAACGGTCATGAGGGCGCAGAGATAACATCGGATTAGCAGAAACTCTGTGAGACATCCATATGGCTCTGCGCTAATAGATTTCTGTTTAAAACAAATAAAGGGATGTCGACTGTAACACCCTCGTGACTTCAATGTGACTTCCACCTCAGGTGTCATGGTATCTGATAAAAGGCTGTCAACTGGAAACCCCTCTCTTTATTTAACAGAAAGAATTAAGTTCTTTGAGATTTAAACAGATAGTGGCCCGTGTACAGAATTTGGAAACAGCCCTGGATTTAATTCCCACAAGTTCACTTACAAGTCTGATGTATTCTCTTTTGAGCCTCAGTTTCCCATCGGCAATATAGGAAAACAACATATGGATAGTAATATCTGACTCATGGAACAGACAGAAGAAGTGAGGGAGGGTGCAGAGTCAAGCCCACAGCATGGCTTGGAGTGGTGAGTAGATAATAATTCCTGCCCTCACCCTAGGTGAAGGGCCTTTTCCCTTGGGAGAGAAACGAAGCAAGTGGGAAGAACTTGGGATCTACCGAAAAGAAGGATGTCCTACCACTTTCCCCTTCTTCTGTTAGGGATACTTGGGATTTGGTTTGGTGAGGGCTTTTTTTTCAGGATGGGGAGAGTTCCAGTTGAGGTTTGTAGAGGCAGAAAGATGGGGAGAAGTGTTCAAGCGGTCGGCGGAGAAAATGGAGGCCATCACAGCTGGAGTTGACCTGTGTTTCGATGGCCTTGATGTCCACTGAGCCTCACTACCCAAAGTGTGGTCAGTGGACCAGCTGAACCAAGGTCACCTGAGAGCGAGTTAGAATGCAAACTCTCGGGCCCCAGACGTACACCAGTGTATGCATTTTAGCAAGATTCCTGAGTGACTGATCAGCACGTTGGAGTTTAGGAAACAAAGTGTCAGCCACTTTGATGTTTAATGGTGGGTAGACACCTACAATAAATTACTCTGGGTCAGGCAGGTGGGTGGACTCTTTCCTCCCCGCCCCCACCTCTAGGGCTACATAAGAGTATCGGATGGCTAGCAGAGGATTCTTCCGGAGCAATGCAAATTGAAAAGGGTTCCCTCCCTAACCCTCTTTCCCCTGCCCCAGGTACAGCCCCGTGTCAGGGTACACAGCAAATGAGCAGATGCTGGAGACTTTGTGCAGTCTTCAATCACATGTGAGTCTACACAATCATATGAGAGCCTGTGCCTAGCCCCAGAATAAGTAATACAATGCCCAAATTCCCAGAACTAGTCTGTCACTCTCAACTTCTGTATTTACCAAAAGCAATAGAATTTGCTGCTTTGCTTGCATTCAACAGAAAGAAAAAGAAATTACGGCAGCACTTAATTACAAGAACAACATATTGTGACATCGATTCTTCCTGCAGAAAAATGAGTGTTCGGGGCATGTCATGAGTCTCACGGTACACATTGCCACACGCAAAAGCAAATTCCATCTTAGGCAATGTTAGCTCTGTTCCTGTAACTTACAGACAAACCAGGATGCAGAAACATTGCAATTTTCTTTAGGTGACCTCGGTGCTCATGCATGTAATTTCTAAGATGTGCTGGTGAACAAAGTGGAATGTACGATTTCATACATGCATTGTTTTGACAGTCACGAGACAGCAAAACCAACAAGGGAAGAAATTGGAGATAGAAAGTAGCCCTCGGCCGTGCCTGGGTGGCTCAGTCAGTTAAGCCTCTGTCTTTGGCTCAGGTCATGACCCCAGTGTGGGATCGAGCCCTGTGTCTTAGGGGCTTCCTGTTCAGGGAGGAGCCTGCTTCTCCTTCTCCCCCGGCCTGCCTCTCCTCTTACCCTTGCTCACTCTATCTCTCTCTCTCTCTCTTTCTGTCAGATAAGTAAATAAAATTTGGAAGGAAGGAAGGAAGGAAGGTAGGTAGGATGGTGGGAAGGAAGAAAGGAAGGAAGGAAGAGAGAAAAAGTAATCTTCACCTTGGATAATTTCATTGCGCATTTTCCCGGCTCTATAGTTCATCTTTTACCCCCCTTTCATTTTCTGTCCGACTACCAAATTCCCGAAGTTTTATGTCAACTCTTATCCTCTGGCTCTGCTCTTGCCTAGTTACATACTAAAAAGTTGGATGCAACTTTGGCTCGAAGTGTAACGTCTCATAGTTTTCAGACGATAGATCCCTGTCCTTCTATGGATTCTTCTCTTCTCAATCACAACACGACACGACATGTGCTTTTACTCACTTCAAAGGAGCAACCTTTCTGCTCAAGCGCGGTTTCTGTCACATTCGTTTCAAGAGCACAAAATGTTTTGTTGATTTGTTGAACTGTTTCTTTTCCTTTGCCTTGTTAGCTGTCTATTTTTATGCACAATTTCATTGTTAGGGCAAAACTTATTATGCAGAAAAGTCTCTTCTGCAGGTCTATGTCCCACTTACAGTTTTTGGGAGACAATCTGCATTTTAATGCCACAGGTCAAATTCCAATCCAATAAATATCTAAACTCCCAGGCTTCCTATGAAAATATGTTGCTTTCTTCATCTCCGGCCAATGCCCCGTTTGTCATTTGTTTCTATATCTAATTGGCTTAATGAA
The DNA here is from genome assembly GCF_009829155.1 of Mustela erminea. Lineage (NCBI taxonomy): Eukaryota > Metazoa > Chordata > Mammalia > Carnivora > Mustelidae > Mustela > Mustela erminea. Next base: position 151,105,665 of record NC_045614.1, read on the forward strand.
ATTTTGGTACAACGTAAAAATTTCGGGATTTATTGCACTCAGATATCTGTTTTTTTTTTTTTTAATTTAAGATTTTTTATTTATTTATTTGCCAGTGATAGAGGGAGAGAAAGCGAGCAAGCACAGGCAGACAGAGAGGCAGGCAGAGGCAGAGGGAGAAGCAGGCTCCCTGCCGAGCAAGGAGCCCGATGTGGGACTCGATCCCAGGACGCTGGGATCATGACCTGAGCCGAAGGCAGCCGCTTAACCAACTGAGCCACCCAGGCGTCCCCAGATATCTGTTTTGATATTTATAGCAAACACCTGGGTTCATTCAGACTTATTTTTCCACTATTCTTTTAATGATGGATATGTTGTCTCCTTTCTCTCCCAAACCTCCTCGACACAGAACATAAGAGACAGGGGGGGTTTAGACCTACTGGTTCAGTTTTCTGGAAACCCGATGTTCTGCACATGCCATGGCCTGGACTCTGAGCCCAGAGAGAGAAGATTTGATGTGCAGCATCATAACAAATTGTGTTCTGCTTGACACAATAGCAGTGCCGACAAAGTGGGAATAACAGTCAGTGATGACAGAAGGAAGCCCTCTCCCTCTGGTGAAAATTAATTGTTCTAAATTAATATGCATGGCCTGCTCTGGAAGCTTTTGGATCCCTGGCTTGTTTCATTCTGTCCATAATGATGAGGAGGCCACAACACCTTCACGTATTTACAACGTTTTGGCTGTGTCTCCAGGTTGGGACCCCAGGGTGTCCCTCTCTCAAATATTACCCTTCTGCTTGACGTGCCATGTTGAAAAGGAACCCAAGAAAGATGGTGCCATTTGGTATGTGTTGGCTGAATGGCTTCGTTTCTGTAAACAGCTGGATTTGTCCAACCATGTTGGCCATCAGCTTGGGTGTTTATGGCCCTTAGGAAATTCCCATATCATTCAGGCAGGCCATTGTTTACTCATGTTTTGCTGGAAACCTTTAGAAATATGTCCTCCGTAGCTGCAGATGTGCCCACAGCTTACATCCAGTCCCGGCCTGGGTCAGCAATCTTTTCTATCCTTTTAAATAACCGACACAGAATATCCCCTGACAGATTATTATCCATCTGGTAGTTTGAGGCAAAGTGCTGAATAGGCACTGTGTGCATTCGGGGCTCACATTTAGCTTAATCCCATGATTCCTCCTGATCTGCAAAGTCTTTATTTACCTACAAGACACCCCACATTGCTGATTCTTGCTGTCAGGGAAAGGTAGATAATATCATCTGCACAATCATGGTTCACTTTCAAAGCAATTTACAGATGCTCATCCTTATAATCGCTCACCAGAGAAGGACAGATATTTCAAGAAGACTGGAAATGAGGCACTAATTTTGTCCATGAATAACTGCGTCCAGTAGAATTAGAGCAACCTGACTTCATGGTGTTCCCCAAGGACCCCTGAGAACTGAACCCTGTACTCGGCTTAGATAGAAAGCACAGAGAATTCAGATAAGATCTTTCCCCATCCTCCTGCAACCAAGCATTCTTCGCCCAATATCTCCCACAAAAATGGCACCCAACTGGTCCCTAATTCACACGGAAGCCTCATGGGCAATGGGAAAGATACACAAATACGCAGGAACCGAGCTTCCTCGTTGATGGCAGTGAAGAGCTGAGGAAGTGGAAGCACTTAGTTGAACTGCAAGTCCATGACCCCAAGAGGACACACACTCCAAGCTCAGGGGTTCTGACCTCCAGCCCTGTATTTGTTCTCTAGATTCACAGGCCTTCTCAAATTGCCGTCCTTTGACATTCTCAGAATGAGGTTTAAGCACTCCCTTCCTCCCACTCACTGAACATTACCCCCAAGGGTGAGTCCTGGAAAAGTCCTCCTGTTGATTCTGATGCACACTTATCACGGGGCACCACCGGCACCTGCAGTCCACACCTTGACCCTCAGGCTTCCCCCATCATTTCCACCATGTGAAAGGCCTCTGGCTCTAATGCCAGTCTTTGTCCACAGAAAGACAGGCTGAAAAGTCTCTGCCAAGGAGCTTCCACAATTACCACGGGAAAGGGAGGCAGCCGATGCCCAATGGTTTCTGTGGTTCATGCTTGAACCAATGAGTTAGCTGAGCAAAGAGTGTGGGCATGCCTTCTTCAGGGTTTCTCAAACCTCATTCATTGCGCTGTCACACCCCCTCTTTCTTGCCAAGTGCACAGACTACTTATTTTACTATGAATTTAATATTTTCTTTCATCTGACTCCTTGTTCAAGACCTGACCTGTGTTCAAATAAAAACTGTATATCACATGGAAAACCATTATGTTCCAGAAATGAAAAGTAACAAAAAACAAAAGAGAGTTATTAAATCCTGGTTAGGTTACTGCCTATGAAATGTTTAGACATGATCTCTGGGATTTTTTTTTTTTAAGGAGGGGAAGATTAACAAATATTAAAAAATGTTAAAGACACACAAACTCCAGACTAAAATTAAAAATCATCCCTCATTCTTCAAAAAACTCCCTGACATTCTATGAGTAGTAGGGTTCTAGTCATTCAGAAACACTGTCCCAAAAATGAAGTTTCTTAAGACAAAGACCACATTTCGTGGGAAATGAAATGATTCAAAGGTAGACATGTTGCCACTTAAAGAATCCACATGAATATTTATAGTACTATCCGTGCTCGTCTTTAAAACTGCTTTAGGACTTAGCATGAGTGCTTTGTATATGGAGTACACTGAGCAAATATTTGTTGAGTGAATGAATGAAGGAATGTACAAACATCCTGACTGTAAGATTAATTTTGCAACTTTCCTAAGCTGAGCTGCTCCATTAACCTTTAGTGGTTCAGTTCACTGTCTCCCTAGTACACTCCAAATTCTACCCTATGAATTTCCTCCCCCTGCTCTGCCCGCCACACCATGTGATGAGGTCCAATTACACAATTCAAGTAGACAGCACCTGATTTGCATATGATTTGATTGCGGTCAAAACGCTCATTAATGGAGGCTTTTTTGTTGTGTGTTTGTTTGTTTATTATACTTTCCATCTTGCGTGCCAAATCACCCCTTTCATTTATGGTAGGTCATGAACCAAACAGTTTATTGGAGCCACTGGTTGGTTTTTATGTTTGGATTTTGGTTCAGGATTGTGTGTCTGATATTAATCCTTTAGTCGCCAGCTTCCCTGTTGCTAAGAGTTTATGTTTATGCCTGTGCACCTAAAGTGGTTTCAGCTCTGGCTCCAGCTCACTGAATAACTTCTTCATGCTATTTTCTTATTAACTTAACTGTAAATATTTTCATTTCTGGCTCATGAGCACCGCAAAGGTGCTTGCAAACTCCATGCACCCAAAATCCGATAAATCCTTTGAATGCTTTTGTAAACTATGTACACACACAGGTACAGTTTGCTCTTGCTTTTGAGGTTTAGTTAATAAGGTGTTCTTTAAAACACTCACTTTGCCTTTAAGTGTGTCCAGGCCTTCTTTTCAGAATAGTATATAATAGATTATTTTCAAATATCAGATCCGCATGGGTACCACACATGCAGCTACAATAATAAGGGAAAATACATTCCGCTTGTCACTACACTTGGCATTTTTATCATCCAAAAGATTCACATATTCAGCACGTACTTTATGAGCAGCTACAAGAGGCATGAGGTGAACATTATATTCCTACCCAAATTAATTCACAAAACACATAGAGAGCATTTTTCCATTCCAAATCTTGTGATGACCCACTTGTGGGAGTGTATCTTTGTAGCTCACATTTTGCAGAGTGCCATTTGCTATGATATATCTAAATCCAAATTTAAAATGTTCTACCCAGAAAGTACGGCTTCCGCTAGTAACAGTTGTGGTTATTCAGATCAGCACCCCCACAAACTACAAAAGCTGGTGGATATACAACGTACGGGGCCAAAAAAAAAAAAAAAAAAAAAAGCCAACAGAAGCTCAAAGGAGAACAAGTAGGAAGATTTGCTTTTGCAGATATAAGAGCTTGATAGAAAGCTCTCGTTATTAAGACAGTATGATATTGTTACAGGAACAGAAAAATAGACCATGGACCAGACTAGACCATCACGGACTCCATCACAGACTCGTGCATATATGGACCCTGAGTTGTGACAGTTGCCACTGCAAAAGGAGAGGACAGACATAGTTTTCAACAGATGATGCTTGGACTACTGGGTGTTTATACGCCAAAATGACAATGGATGCCTACCTCATGTTCTATACAAAACTCAGTTCCAGCTTGATTACAAATCTGAATGCTAATGGGAAACACAATAATGCTTTTAGAAGATAACGTAGCAGAGTTGATTGATCTTGTCAGGGGAGAAAAAATGTAACACAAAAGCCCTAACCATGAAAGAAAAAAATATATGCATTTAACTACATTGGAAATAAGGGCTGGGGCGCCTGGGTGGCTCAGTCGGTTAAGCATCCGACTCTTGATTTCGGTTCAGGTCATGACTGATCTCAGAGTCATGGGATTGAGCCTCCTATGGGGCTCCTCGCCGAGCATGGAACCTTCTTGGGATTCTCTCCATCCCTCTCCCTCTGCCCCTCACCCACTCGCACGCGAATGCTCTCTCTCCCCCTCTCTCTCAAATAAATAAACAAGGGTTTCTGTAATCAAAAAAGAACATAAAGAAAGTAGAAAACAAAAGGAATGGGAGAAGATATCGCACACATGTACATGACCAAAACTTCCCACAGATCAGTTGAAAAAAAAGTAGGTAGCCTAATAGAAAAAACTGCAGATTTAAACAGCCTCTTCACAAAGGAATAAATTGAAATTGCCAATTACATGAAAAGGTGCTCAATCTCATTAGCAATCAGGGAGATACAATTGAAAACCGCAATGAAATATTACTACACACCACCAACTTGCCAAAGAAGTAAAAAAAAAAAACCTGGCAATGTCAACTGAGATGGGAACTCTCATTCACTGCTGGTGAAAATCATCAGTATGGATAATATAGATATTATGGGGAAAAGGTTTTGGTATTAACTAATAAACTTGAAAATGCTCATACCCTATGACCCAGCAATTCTATTTATAGAACATATTTGCTGAGGAATCTGTGGACATGTGCACCAGAAAACAGACCAGAAACTTCAAAACGACACTGGACATAAAATCGAAAACATCAAAAGAGATAAATAAATGGTATAGTCAAACAATGGAATATGAAATGAAAAAAGGTGAACTAGATTACAAACAAAACATGATGAATTTTACATGCACTGCTGAGTAAAAGGAGTGAGACCTAGAGTATTATGTATATGAATTCATAAAACAGGTAAAATGACACAATATTCTTTTGGGATATAGACATAGGTGACAAAATTATATTTTTTAAAAATCAAGGAACTGCATTCCACAAAAGTCAGATGGGGTCACCTCTGTGGAGGAGAAGGCATTTGGAAGTGCTCCAGGGAGACTCACGACATTACATTTCTTGACTTAAATGATGGTACGGCGTTCACTTTATTAATATTAATTATAATGTACATTTTAGGTACTTATCTTACGTGTGTGTATTTTATAAGATAAAAGGAAATAAATAAAAGGAATAAATAAAAGTAAATAAAAGGAGAATGAAGGAAGACAAAGCCAGGAAAGAACAAAGGAAAAAAGAAAGGAAAGAAGCAGCGAGGGAGAAAGAAAATGAGAGAGATCAGATGCAGAAAGACCATCTCTGACTAACATCTTTTCTCAGAAATGCATGCAACAAAGATAATAAAGATGTGTCTAAAGTTTTCATTAAGAATGTTCATTATGGGAGCGACTAGGTGGCTCAGTGGGTTAAGCCTCTGCCTTCAGCTCGGGTCATGATCTCAGGGTCCTGGGATCCAGCCCCGCACTGGACTCTCTGCTTAACAGGGAGCCTGCTTCCCCCCTTTATCTCTGCCTGCCTCTCTGCCTACTTGTGATCTCTGTCTGTCAACTAAACAAATAAAATCTTAAAAAAAAAAAAAAAAAGAATGTTCATTATGACACTGTTTCAAACAGCAAATATGGGAAACAATCTAAAAGCCCAAAAATAAGGAAGCAGATGTGTACGTTCATATGATACGATCTATTTGTGCTGTCAAAGCCTAGGTAACTATTAACAAACGGTGTTACAGAAATACACTTGCTGACAAGTGTATTGGGGAATCATATCACGTGGTAAACACAGAGCTGCACTGGCCAGATCCCCCTTTGGGAACAACTGCCACCAGGCCACAGGGTGTGTGGTTCGCAGACTTCCCCCAACTGCCAGGTACTTCACGGTTGTCCTCAGCTGTTGGCAGCTGCTGGAACAGAGACAGGCCATGATGCACCATTGGTCACACAGCTGAGGACAGTACCCTAAAGGGTGGCAGAGCAGGATGGAGGGAATGCTGGTCCCTGAACGACCAGATGCAACACATCCGGCCCCTCACCGTCCCCCGCCCTCCATCTTCTTTGAGGCTCTCTGTTTTGAAGCATGCTTGTTACAGCAGTCTTCCCTTGGACTTGTCAACATTGTAATTCAGGAGATTTCACATGAAAAATGCAGATTTCTGTTGGAAATGTGAATTTTAACAACACCAGACCTGGATTCTTGTGAGATGATCTTCCAGAGCTCAGAGGTAGCGGGCCCCTCCAAGGGGCCACGTGATGGATGGCTCATCCACAGTCCCCACTTGGTCCACCTCGTTCTCTCCTGGTACCTCACTGGCTTCTGAGGAGTTTGCAAGTCCAGAATTAAAAGAACTTTTATCAGTCCATTCTCCTGATCCAAATATTTCTATTCATTTCCCACTGCCAACAAGATCTTGCCCAGCCTCCCAGGTCCAGGGTGGGGAGCGCTGCATTCCTGGGCCACCTGTGTGTCCGCTCTCCGCTCCAGTACCCTGGAATCCACTTCCATGCCTTTGCTCATGCTGGGTCCCCTGCCCAGAAAGCCCCTCCTCCTCTCACCCTTGTAAAGCTCCTGGGTACCCAACAGCCTTGTCTTTCTCTCAATTGCTAGGACACAAATTGTGGAAAGAACCATGGAAAGAACTGGAAGGGCTGGAAAGAACCAAGAAGAAGAAGATAGGGCTGTAAAGAGAGTGTTTGAAATGACAAAACAAGGTAATGGTCGATTCCTAGAGGGGAAAAACCTCCCCAACACCTAGCCATCGCTAACTATTCCAAGCCAGAGTTTTATAACTGTTTTTTATCACAACACCCAGTAGGAAACCAATTTTACATTATAATGATATACAGACACATACACAATTCACAAAACATGAAATGTAGTCTGATCTTCCCTAGTTTATTCTATTTTCTTGATGTTGCTCTTAAATCCTGGTTTCACAGTGACATTCCTAACCCATTAATGGTTTACAATCCGGTTTGAGAAGCCATCTGCTCCTTGATTTCACCTTGTCTGGCTGGGTGACAAGGAGCTCTGCTTCCCTCCAATCCTGGATCAGCCCTTGAAGGAGCTCTGAGACCTTGGGCAAATCACTTAATCACTTTGGGTCTCAGTGTTCTCATCTGTAACATGGGATGATCATGTTTACTCTACTAGAGTGCTGTAAGGATTCAAAACCCTCATAGAGGGATTTAGCACACAACACCTTGTATATGATGAGCAGTCAATCAACAGTGATTTTGTTGTCAGTTTTTCTTGGCATCTCAGTGTCATGTTCTTCAACTGCATGGCACTTTCTTTAGAATGCCCACCGCACCCAGAACACCGCTGTGCACCTGTTATGATCTTAGTATGTGCATCTGGGACAGTGTCCTGTCACCTCTGGATTCCTGCCTTGAGGACCCAACCCCAGGGGTCAACAGATAGAGCCCAAATGAGAGCCAGGGATATGAAGCATGGGAAGAAGGAAGGAAAGAAAAGGCAGAGTTTTCCATCCTCTGAAGCTTGTGACCACTGACCAGTCCCTCCTCCTGGGCACAGATTCAGAGGTGATCTGAACTACAAAGATGCTTCAAGATGATCAGAACACAGTTCTTACTATGGGGTCCCAAGGGGACATTACCTGGCAGCCGCAGGAAGCTGGGATTAGAACAGTGGTACTCAATTTGGGGACGGGCAAGTTTTTGGAGCACGGCTTTTAAAAATGACAGCACACAGGCTCGCACAGACTCACACATGCACACACACGCACATGCGGAGTTGGCTGGTGAGAGCAGTAGTATAATGTGGCATGACGGCTTCATTTCATGGAGAAGGACGGGGAGTGGCTGGCTGAAGGTCACAATTCACCTGGACCTGCGCCAGGACCAGAGTTCCTTTCTCAGCCAATGCCCTTCTCTCAGCGCATCTGCCAGCTTCATTCTTCCAAACCCAGCTCCCAGACGCCCACTCTGCCTCTCTTCCCTGGATCCAGGATCTAGCCAGGTTACATATTGGTTTTGGAAAGCCATGGCCACTTAACCTTCTGTTCCCATTTTTATAAGAACCAAGGTTGGTTTTTTTCTTTTTCTTTTTTTCTTTTTTTTTAATCTCTGAGGAAAGTAACACTGATTACATGTGATGCTGGAAGTGTGTAACCAATCTCCTGGCCTTGGCCTCTGCCTTAGCAGCCTCGAACCATCAACAATGAAAATGTCTCCACGGGTGGCCCTTTCTGCAGACACTGCGGTGACCATGTAAAGAGTATCTCCCTTCTCATCCTCACATTTGCCTCATTTGAATCTGGAAATCAGAAAATAATGGTGGAACCATTAAAACACTGTTAAATCACTGAATGATGAGAAACCAAGTAATTTCACTGACAGCTTTGCACTGCTGGCTCCCCACCCATTCCGGGGAAATGGAAAATGTTTGGGCTCTCAAGCGCAGGGCCAGGTCCAATCCACGTAGGAATTTCCCAGAGACAGAGGCTGAACAACAGCTCAGGCTCTAAGTTTCTGAGCCTTTGTCAGTTTAAGTTAGGATTTTAATGCAATTTTAATAGGTAGTGATTTTATTTTGTATCTAATGAAATCAACGGAGCGTGAAAATAGACATCAGAATTTGGAAGATAATGAGTCTGTTAGCTCTGCTGCCGGCGTTGCTGAGCGAGGTACAGTACTTAAGGTAGGAACAATAGACTGCTTCAGAAGAGGCTTTATTAGCTTCATTAGGGTGGTCATCAAATGAATGATTTCATAGCAGATCTAATTAACCAAAGGGGCTGCATCTTCTTCCTGTTAATTGGGCATATAGACGCAAGGCATATTAGCTACCTCAGAAATTTAGCATACAGATAAACCTGATAGATTCTTTGTGGGGAAGCACTTCCTGTGGGAGGATTTCAGAGCAGAATTTTGAACAACTCAAGATAAAAAAAAAAAGTTTTTTAAAAAACTCTCCAGTTTCTGGCTCCTGACGTTGGGCTGAGGACCCAGAGCTAACTCATGTCCTTCTTCAGCCACCAGGAAAGGCGGCAGGAGCAGACAGAAATCTTGATGGGTCCCTAAACAATGGCTGGAATGAGGGAGACCGGGACAGGTAACCCTGTGAGCAGAGGGTGCAGGTCTGCCTAAAGGAGCTCTGGGGAAGGAACAAGTTGTGCCAGACCCAGAAGGCTATCCTGGAGCAAATCATGGAATTGCAGAGAAGGACGGCACAGAGGACAGGAGGGTTCTGGGCTGTGCCTGCTCACACGGAGCGGCGGTGAGCTGGCTATGCCGCCAAAGCACCCCCGCCCCCCCCCCGCAAGAATGAAAGCTCCTCATGTGGGCAAGTGTGGGTGTCCCAGGGCTGCCTGCCAACCTGACCCATCAGCATACCTATAGGGTTGGCCTTTCAACACACCCCACCCACATATATGAAAGCACCAGGCCCCTGCCTCAGAAACAGTCATACCCACCCATCTCCAAAGGAAATTCACATCAGCGACTGGGTGCTATGGAAAATGGTTAAAAAAAAAAAAAATAGAATCATCGATATAAAAAATAGAAGGGATAGTGGAAAAAATTGAAGAATGAGTTACTGATTTTAAAGGCAGAGTCAAAATCCCTCAGAATATATAGAGTAAAAAGAAACTAGAGAAGGAGAATTTATTCAGGCAGTTTGACTCAGAACTAACAGTCATTCCAGGAGGAGTGTACGGTCACACCTGAAGAGAAGAAATAATCAAAATTATAATAAAAGAAGATGCCCCTGAACTGAAAAAGATGTGACTTTTCAGAATAAAAGAGCTCACCAAGTTCCAAACAAGGTTAAAGAAAAAGATCCTCATCAAGACATATTCTGCTAACATTTCCTGACTCCAAGAATAAAGGGAAAAATTCAAAAAGCTTCCAGGAAAAAAAAAAACGAGATTACCAAAAAAGAACAAAAATTGGGCTCTTCTTAACACTGGATTCTGGAAGGCAATCGAACAGTGTATTTAATTGTCTAATGAAAAATTATTTTCTACCAAGAATTTTATGCCCTGGCAAATTGAGTCAAATACTAGAGTAAAATAAAAATATTTCCAGTCAAATAAGTACCAAATACCAAAAGATTTGTCACACGCATACTCTATATGAAAGAACCAAACAAGCAAGATTAGACGGAACAAAATAAATCTATATAAGGCAATAGAAGAGTGGACCGAATGTGATCTCAAAGAAGTGAAGGGAACTAGGAAAATTTAAGGGAAAATCCACTGGGATGAGATGCTTGGGAAATTCTCCAATGAGCAAAGTTTTTTAATCCTTCGGGGCGCCTGGGTGGCTCAGTGGGTTGAGCCGCTGCATTCGGCTCAGGTCATGATCTCAGGGTCCTGGGATCGAGCCCCGCATCAGGCTCTCTGCTCAGCAGGGAGCCTGCTTCCCCCTCTCTCTCTGCCTGCCTCCCTGCCTACTTGTGATCTGTCTGTCAAATAAATAAATAAAATTTTAAAAAAAAAGGATTATGCATTCAACTATAGGGCTCCAGTCATAACTGGCTCTACGACTAACACCTACCTATAACATTATTGTAAATGCCGTTAATAGGTTCTCAGTTTTTAGAATTAACCAAAACCAGGATGAGAGCCTTAGTTACACAGGTGGTTCCCAACTCCCAATGGCACGACTCAGTGTGTCTTGACTGTATGATGTTGTGGAAATGGTACACTTTTCAGTGGAAACCATACTTCCGGTTTTGAATCTGGATCTTCTCCGGTGCTAGTGATATGCAGGGCGGTCCTCCCTCGTGTTGCTTAGCAACAGCCACACCATCACAAGGATGGCCAACCGCTAGCTAAGGACCATTGCGTTCCCTTACAACCATTCCGTTTCTCACTTTCACTACAGCGTTTAATAAATCAAGGAGACGTTCAAAACTTTGCTCTAAAATCAGCTCTGTGTTGGATGATTTTGATCAACTGTGGGTGAATACAAATGTTCTAAGCACGTTTTAAGGTCAGTGAGGCTAAGCTATGATGTTTGGTAGATCAGAAGTGTTAAATACATGTTCTACTTAATGATATTTTCAATTTGCCATAGGTTTATCAGGACATAACCCCCATCTTAAGTGGAGGAAGAACTGGACTGACGTGAACAGAACGCAGTGTGTCAGGCAGTCACACTGTAACGAAAACAGGCATATAGCGAGTAGTAGAGAAAGAGGTCAAAGAGATAGAAGAAAAGATGGAAGGAAGAGCAAGTGGGTCATCCGTAGGGATTCTCTCGGCTGAGGTAGGCAGTCACTAGAAGAATTAGGTAAAAGGACAGGTAGCCAGTGCAGAGAGTGGCAAGTAGACAGAAGCATGAGTGAGCTAGTCTTCTCTCCAGATGGCAGGAGGTTAAACAATTCCATTTAAAGGTGGTAACTCAAGAAATAGAGGTACAAACATAGTACATAAAGTGAGATTGGTAAGTGCCAAAAGAATTTATGATAGAAACTATTGACAGTTTCTGTCATTGACAGTGGTTACCTCTGGGGATGGGCTCTGGTAGTTGACAGAGATTGTTAATTTTTCTTTCCCTCTTCATGAGGTTAAAAGGAGCATACTGAACTGAATAGTTTCATGGCTTTCACCAGACTTCAAAATCCACTTATCTTTAAAGAATTTTATTTAGCAGGATGTTAAAGATCAAAATGAACTCACAAATTTTTCTTTTTTTCTCTTAAAAGAAAAACAAAGGGTAGCTGTCTATATGAGAACTCCAAACACACACACGCATGCACGCACACAAATACACGCTTTTAGGCTCAATTATAAGCCTAAGGCTCCAAAACTATTACTGTTGCCCCCAATATTTCGTGCCAATATTAAGGAAAAGCCTGTGCAATGTTTTATTCTCTTTCTTTCATTCTGAACAGTAAGCCCTCGGGAAGCTTGATGGTGGGGAGGCTGATGGGATGACTCGTGTGTATCTCCTAAATGGGGTTGGATGAGACAGTTGGAGACTAAGGAGAAGCCCTAAGGAGATTCCAAACCCCTGTGACTTCTAGGATCTTTGCAAACAGTATCAGAGGTCCCCTTTCCCCAAGTCCTCTGATGAAATCGTTGCAAACTGTTCCTTTCTTCGTATCTCCATCAAAACCCTGGCATCGCTGTAGAGCGACAATAAAAACGTATTGTCTTGGGGCGCCTGGGTGGCTCAGTGGGTTAAGCCGCTGCCTTCGGCTCAGGTCATGATCTCAGGGTCCTGGGATCGAGTCCCACATCGGGCTCTCTGCTCGGCAGGGAGCCTGCTTCCCTCTCTCTCTCTCTCTCTGCCTGCCTCTCCATCTACTTGTGATTTCTCTCTGTCAAATAAATAAATAAATAAAATCTTTAAAAAAAAAAAAAAAAAAAAAAAAAACGTATTGTAAGCAAGGCTCTTTTCTCTCCGGTGTCAAGACAATTTCAAGGCCTTAAAATCTCAGCTCTGGAATGTAAGTCCTGGCCCCGAAGCAGAAGGCATACCCATTGCTCCCCATCCCAGCCGTGTGGCATCAGAAGGCAGCTGTGAGTCGGGGATGGGGAGAGAGTCACGTGGCTCAGATCATCCACTGGAGAGTGTTTTTTAAATCTCAGTCACTACCTTGATGGTTGTGTATACATGTGGCAAGAGAACGAATTCAATGTTGGAATTGCCATTAGAAAAATATGGTTTTGTGCTTTAGTTGTGAGTAAGGGAAAACAACTGTCCTCTATAGTTTTTGCAAGACAAAATGTGTTTCCAGTGGAGGTCTGCGTTCCATGTACCACTGTCTAAATGGACCCTAGAAATCTTCATGGACATACCTAACATTTATAGCACACTAACTTTGCAACCGTTCTAAATGTTCTCAATTAATATGTTAGTCACATTATTAATAGTTAGTCACACAATTAATATGTTAGCCACATGACCCTGTGAAGTAGGTGTTGCTATTATTTGTGTGCCCATCTTTTAGAAGAGATAACTGAGAAGTAGAGAGGTAATGTAGCTTCCTTGAGGTTACACAGCTAGAAAGAAATGGAGTTGAGATCTGGGCCAGGCAATTGCCTTCTCCCTTAAGCTATGCTTCCTCGGCGCCTGGGTGGCTCAGTGGGTTAAGCTGCTGCCTTCGGCTCGGGTCATGATCTCAGGGTCCTGGGATCGAGTCCCGCGTCGGGTTCTCTGCTCCGCGGGGAGCCTGCTTCCTCCTCTCTCTCTCTCTGCCTGCCTCTCTGCCTACTTGTGATCTCTCTGTGTCAAATGAATAAATAAAATCTTCAAAAAAAAAAAAAAAAAGCTATGCTTCCTCCAAAAGCAATGCTGTCCTATCTACATTTTTAAGTTCAATTGATTTTTTAAGAATCATACTTTGTGCCAGAAGGGATTTTAGAGATTAGGCAGGTTGTTACAGTGATGCCCTGCCCTCTCTCTCCATGATTCACACCCCCTGGGTCTGCACCCCTTTGCAATGTCTGTTGGATGCTCCCTTCTAGAGAAGGAGTCCACCTCCCAACACTTTGTATCTGAGCACCCCTTCTCTGTTGCTTTGACCAAGTAGTGGAAGTGAAGCTGTGTGACTTCAGAGCTAAGCCTTAAGGGGTCTTGCAGCTCCCAGCCTCTTCCTCACCAGAGACCCTGTGACCAACATGGCAAGAAGCAGCCATGAAAGATCTCACATGGAAAGGGTGTCCCAGATGTCCCAGCTGATTCCAATCCCCAGCCATGCACCTGCTGAGGCGGATCCCAAGTGCACATAGGGAGACCAGCAAACCAAAACCCAATTAACAAATTTTGCGAAACTGCTGTTGTAGGCCACTAAGGTGTGAGGTGGTTTGTTAGCAGTCATAAATAACTGATATAGAGATCAGATAGCACAGCCGACCAATTTCACAGCTAAGGAACTAGAGGTAAAGCAATTTACCAGGTCCTTAATGGTGGAATTAGCTAGAGCCCCATGACTTTCCAGCAGACACAGTGTCTCGCTATAGACAGACTAATGCCTGGGTTGATGAAGCCACTAGGTATTGTGGGGTTTGCATCCACTGTGCTCTGGAAGGATGAACAACCAGCTGGGGGAGCAGAGAGCCACAGGTGAAGGAAAGTTCCAGCCTCAGCCTGAAGCAGTCAGACCCTCTCCTTCTGCAAAGTACCAGGAAACTTCAGGATTCTAGTCCGGGGTGGGGGTGAGGGGTGGCAGGGAAAGGGTCCTGCCTCTGGCTGCTGGCGGGTCCCCTGCCTTAATCGTGGAGCCTGAGCTTAGAGGTTGGCAAATAGGAGAAGCAGCAGAAAGCATCTAGGGGTCTCCTGATGACCTGAGGCTCAGCTGAGAGGTGCAGAATGCATCCTGTTGTTGGAGGGGAGGGGCCTTGGAAGCCAGACAGGGATGGGGGGAGGAGTCAGGGCACCCTGAAGTGATAAGAGGAGGAAAAGAGGAGAAAATGAGGGGGGACATGAGAGAAATGAAAGAAGCCCAGGGAGAGGCTCCCGGAACTGCCCTTTCTCCCACCCCATCTCGACTGACCTCTCTACACCTGGGGGGAAGGGAGAAGATGAAGGATCACCTGGTGGTCTCAGAAGCAGTTCAGTCCCTCCTCTCCAGCCCGACTTGGCCTCCGGAGCTGCTGCCCCTCGAGCCCTCTCCCTGGCCGGAGGCTTCATCCTGGGCTCTGGCTTCTCTACTCTCCAACCTGCCCCCGTAGTGGCACAGATGGAACTTTCCCAAACTCAGATCTGGTATCCTCTTTCCAGCAAAAATGTGGCAGGCCACCATGGCCTCCACCAGCTATCCACACACCACCTTCGAGAATCGTGTTCCCCACAGCCACTGACACCCGTCCCCTCACTTAGTGCTTTTCTTTAAAATGGCTCACTTTCTGACTTAAATCATTGTGTCCTCATTCTAGGCAATAATACCCATACCATTGTGGGGTTGACGTGCTGTTTACTATTTTCCCCAATATGCATTAAAGTAATTCCATAACTAAGAAATGTCAGCGTTCCTTGTGTACAACCTCACAACCTTCCTTGTGTATGATCCCACTGACCGTATTTCCATCTGGAGCCATACTGAAAGTATGTCAGAATACTTGAGTTGCAAGAAATAGGAACTGAACCTGACCCATAAATAGAAAAGATTTTATGGGAAAGCTATGCGGGCATCAAGGACTAGGGAGGTGAGCAGTCTGGTCAGGGGACCGTGAGCCCAGGAAACTGGGCTCAAGGCCCATCCACGCAGTGACACTGGAGTGAAGGACAGTCAAGCATTTTTGGTCTCTAAGTCACACTGTGAATCAAATACCAGGAAGGGAATTTCCATGGGCCCGCTTGGGGCCCTTGCTCACCTGGTAGCTATTGGCCCAGGAGCAGCTATGCAGTGGCTGCTGCACCATCCCCAAACCCCTGTCTGCTTTGTTTCCTTCTCAGCTGAGAACTGACCCTGCAACAATACTCACGGGACAGTATTCCACCAACTTCTCACGGAAGGTGGGAGTAATGCTGTGTCTTTCGAGCAGATTTGGTTTCTTCTGGGGATTTTCATCTTGTTAACTTGTTCGATGTTGGAGATTTTTAGGAAGAAGGACAACAGAGAATATTAATAGCACTAAAATTGTCTAGTTTTTAAAAGTAAATCTGATTTGGGGTACCTGGGTGGCTCAGTCAGTTAAGTGTCTGCCTTCCACTCAGGTCATGACCCCAGGGTCCCGTGTTGGGATCCCTCCTCTGGGGGGAGTCTGCTGCTGACCCTCCCCGCTACTTGTGCTCTCTCTCTCTCTCCTTCTCTCTCTCTCTCATTCTCCAATAAATAAATAAAATCTTTTTTTTAATTAAATCTGATTTAAACAGATTAAAAGTACTTTTATCATTGTAATCTACTGATAACCTTGGCCCAAAAGAAATTCTTTTTGGCTCATGACCAAAGGCCAGCTGGGTTCCTCCTGGGTTCACTAGAAAGCTCCAAGCCAAACGCTGACCCACTGATAGTAACTGTGTGGGTTTTAGGCACACTCCATGTTTATAGAGCCATACTTATTTTTCTCTTTTCCATCACTCCTTCTCAGCTCCACGTCCTTTCTTTTATAGGTATTGTTTGTTTTTTGTATCCTTGGAAGGCACTTTAAATTTGATACTTAACATGTTGGGAGATGTAGACGATGATGATGGAGACTCACATGCACACCCGCACCCAACAGGACATTAAGATGGGCCTCTTTCAGTCTTTGTTTTGGTCAAAGCTCCATATGGCCAAGAACAAATCAATAGGTGTCAAGTATTCCCTCATTTCACACATTAGTACTAGACCAGGCCTATAAGACCTGCAAAAGAGGGGCTCCAAAATTGCAGTCCTTGGCTCAATACCATTTTGAGGGTATGAAAGGACTGAGATGAAGAGGTTATGGGGAAAGCCATTAGCAGAAAGAGAACATTTTCCTCTCCCACCTTCTGTGGGGAGAAGTGAAGGGAGAGAGAGTTTGTTGGGAACCAAAGGCAGGAGAGGAACATAGTGTTTCTTGTGAGTCCTCAAGACTCCTGGTCTTCCAACACATCAGTTCCACAAACTCAGTCTTCACACTCAGAGTTGAGATCATAGAGATCAATTCTTCACACAGTGTTGGTCCCAGGATCGCTGTGTGCTAGTCCGCATGATTTCCATGAGAAGCCCTATCGCCAGAAGTCAGTGAAAGCTCTTTCTTGTTATAGGACCATAGAATTGTTCTAAATCTGGCAGAATGCCGCTCTACCCAGATGTCTAGACTCTCCCTGGGGGCCTTTGCATTTTTTTTTCTTAATCTGGGAGCTTTCCAAGATTCCCCTTGTTTTGCTTTTGGTCTTTGGAGGTAAGGTCTGGAGAGCTCCTTCCCCTTTCTCCTAAAATCTACTGACAGAGGTCACTGCCCTGTGGCTGGCCGGCATGAGTCATAGTTATGTGTCAAGTACATGTCCCTCTGGAGAGGGAGTGGGTGAAGGAGAAAATGGAGCCCTAGAAAGGTATGGGCTGAGGCAATAGAGAGATCCCAAGACGTAAATCTCAGCAAAGCCTCTGAAATATCTTGACCAGATCATCAAGCCAGAAATCAGGTAGTGAGGCACACTGGCCTGATTTCTCCAAAGGCCGGGAAGTTAAACAGCTCTGCTCCTTCATGAAATGCAGTAACTAAATGTAGTGCTCTCACAGGGAACCGAACCACTTCACCTAATTGGTAAACGCTTCAAGATTAGGTCTTTCTATATCTCCTTAATGATAGGTTGTACTGAATGTTCAATACATGTTAATAGATGTTGTAGGAAGAATGGATTGTGCAGTTTAAAGCAAGAAGTATGAAATTCTAGCAGATCAATGCACTCTGGCTTAAATGTTTTATTACAATTAGAGAAAAACTAAGATATTCAAATAATGGGCTCAAAACAAACTGTTCCTAGGTTCTCTGAATTATAGCTTTGGAACATTACCTTTTCTGATAATCAGAAGTACGACAAATCAAATTCGTTTTCTTCAATTGTTTAATTATTTTCCATTCACCTCTGGGATTATGCCTGATAGCTAGAAAAAAATGAGAGATCAAAACATCCCAGGGCTCCTTATTAATTCTGCACACCAAACATTCCCCAATAACCCTATGTAATACACTGCTGACAATAAATACGTTAGTCTGAGAAATAAATCTGTTTAGTTTTAAATTTATAGTTTGGGGATAAGCTGGCTCTCAGCTTCTTAAGCTTTTTATTGTTTCCCAGAAATCTCCCAAATACAGATGTTAAAGAAGGGCTCTTCAGGAAGATTTTCTTTTTTTAATAGTGTACTTGTCTTTACTTTGAAACCTTTTAAAATATAGGAGTTCTTTTCAAGAAGAATTTTTTAATGAGATACCAACTCAATAAAGAAATGAGCAAGAGATACGAACAGACACTTCGCCAGCAATCAAATCCCTTTCCCCTCTTTGGAAACTTCCCCAGCGTGAGTCCATCCCTGTAGAAAAGCCAAAAGGGACGACACACGCATTCTCAGACTCCACATGGAGTACCCAGTCCTGAGACCTCTTGCAGATCATCAAGAGAACCGTGTTACTCTTTCAGTATCAAATCAGGAATGTGGGGACATGGTGCTCACTCGGACAAGGTGCCAGACCTCAAATATGCCCCAATTTCCCGCCGAAAATATGGACCTGCTAACACCAGCTTCTATATTTTACCAAATTCTTGAAAAGAAAAGTTTGCAAGAATGCAGAATTTTCTTAGGGATTCTTAAGTGAGATGGACAAAACAAGTGTGGGTATGTGTTTTTGAACGAGCATGTTTTACTAAAAGGAATGCAAATTTCAAACCCAGAAGAGGAAAAAAAAGACTTCATGCAGAAATGTCATTCCATATCCGAATTCCAGCTCCTTCAAGCAGGGAGTGGAAATCCAACCGGCAGGGCAGCCAGACTGGATTTCAGAATGTGTGTAGTCACCGCGGAGAAGAGTTTCTTCACAGACCCAACAATGCTATCAAATGCTTTGCAAAGCAGCCCACGTAGCCATAATTCCACCTGTGTGTCCCAGCTTCTGTATGCTTTCTCGCCTGTTCTTCTTTTCAAGCAACAGAGATAAATACAGGATCTTGGTCTCCTAAGAATTCATCTATTTGAGCCTTTATCTTCTCAACAGCTGTACACTCCCATCATAGACGTTCAAGGTAGAGGCTAGGGACATGGTCATCACATCACGAAGAATGAGGCCAGAAGGACAAAAAAGCAGCAAACACAAGGAAACCCTGCACGACCCAGGGCCCATTCCTGGAAGAAAAAAATCATTTCCAGGGGCAAAGAAAAAAGAATATTGAACGCAAAGTGTCTGGAGAACATTCCGTCATTAAGACTTTCTTTTTAATCCTGCAAGTTCGGCGTGCAAACAACCTTTGGAGAGTATCACGCCCTGCTGTTCCCCAATCCCCCCAACAGTATTACGGCATATCTCGACAGGAACATGCTGGAGAAGACAAGCAAGAGTCAGGCCCTGGGCTGTCACCACAGAAAAAGAGTGGAGCCCCCAGGGGACTCAGGGCCATCAGACCAGAACAAGCGCCTGGGACAAGTTAACATTTTCCTGCCGGTGTCAATGACTTGGAAAGTCAATTCTATTCCGCTGAGCCTTTTCATCAGCTATGATACCCTGAACCCATCTTCTTTTCACACCTGCAGCTTAGAGAAAATTCTGCGAATCAGTCTGTCACCAGCCCGCCCTCGGCATGTCTCCAGCAGGCACGGATGCCGCTGCAGCCAGCTGGCCCAAGGCAAACGTGGCGGTTCCTTTCGGGAGGAAGGTGCTACCGTGAGAATGTCAACGTCTGGCGCACAGAAGGGACACCTGCAGGCCTTCTGCTGTCTTCGTGGAATCAGATGCCTCTTACGGGGCCCAGAGGGCAGGGAGAGGATGACTGTTGTCCCGCTATGGGGGCTGAGTGGTTCATCCTTTGCTCCTGAAGGATGTGCCCAACATACAGAGCAGCTCACAAAACACCAGCTCTGAGCCCTCCCTGCAGCATGGAAGGGACCAGTTAGATGGGGTTCTCGAAGGTTCTGTTCAGGCCTGTGCAGCTCCCTGCGGAGGGGATGTGGGGCACCCCAGGTTCGCCCTCAGCCTGCCACGCCCCTGGCTCAGCACCCCATGAAAGGCCTCCACTCAGTCAGAGACGGGCATTTCCCTCACATGGTTCCAAAGTGTGTGCAACACCCTGCAAGTTCAAGTGGCTTCGGCCTTCATAGCCCTAGCCCTCGGGGAAGTGGAGGATGGTGGTTGTGGACCTGGGCTCACCCACAGTGCCCAACTTGCCCTTGGAATCTCCACCCCACACAGCGGACCCGCCGGCCGGTCTTCCAGCACAGAGAACCCCCACTTTGGGGTGTTTAAACAATTTGTGTTAGCATTTTTCAATATTATTCCTAGATGAGACCAGGTTTATTACCATCTCTAGCTGCCCTTTCCAATTCTAATAGTCTCATATTCTGTGCATCCCAAGAGGCCCCTTTCCTGACAAAGATATTTACCTTAGATATGTGTAACTTCCAGGAGCCTGAAATATGATCATAAAGCATGTGCTAACACGGTGGCTTTTAGCTTCTTTAAGGCAGAACTCACATCATTAATAAGTCTTTCAGGATATTTATCTTTGCCGAGCTTTCCTCGGCATGGGGAGGACTTATTATAGAATATAGGTTGTCCCCACCAGGGGACCACAGACATGAGGACTGCATTGCATTTTATTAGCCCAGTAGGTTATGTTCATGATGGAGAGGGAGAAATCGCAAGTTAATACTCCGAAGGGACCTGTAAAGGTCCCAAGCTTTTCCTTCAGGCTGTAACACCAGGGAGAAGCCCCAGTCTGGGCAAGAAAAATGTCAGCCTCCTGGATCTCCTCACTAGGGCTCCCCTCAGCCCTCAAGAGGCCAGAAGGTGTACACTTTTCTGGAAACCACTCTGAGAAGTCCCCTGTGGGTTCAGAGTTGGTTTAGACAGTGGTTCTCAGACTTGAGCATGTATCAAAATCCCCTGGAGGGCTGGTTCAAACCCAGATGGCTGGGCCCTACCAGAATTTTGGGCACTGCTCATGTGCGATAGGGCCCAAGAATCTGCATTTCTTTTTTTTTTTTAATTTTTTTAAGATTTTATTTATTTATTTGTCAGGGATAGAGGGAGAGAGAGCGAACGAGCATAGGCAGACAGAGAGGCAGGCAGAGACAGAGGCAGAGGGAGAAACAGGCTCCCTGCCAAGCAAGGAGCCCGATGTGGGACTGGATCCCAGGACACTGGGATCATGACCTGAGCCGAAGGCAGCTGCTTAACCAACTGAGCCACCCAGGCGTCCCAAGAATCTGCATTTCTAACCAGTTCCCAGAGTCTCTGCTGCTGCTGCTGGCCTGGAAACCACATTCTAGGATCACTGGGGTTCCAAGATTGGTCCTGCTTTAGGACATGTTAAGGGAGCCAAGGAACATGGGCTCTCATGGATGTCCCAATCCAGCTGCTCTACAGGCCACCTGGTTTTCATTGTGACAGCTCTCCTCAGAAGTCCAGACTCCCTGGATTGGCCCCAGGGCCGCTCCCTTTGATCTCAGGGCCAAGGGCTCACCACACAGCAACTCCCTCACCACAAGGCTGCTGGTTCTGCCCCTTTCGCCCCAACATGCTCCCAGCTGGAACCTGCTGCATAATTTGCGTGGCCAAATGGAAAATGAAAATTTGGGGCCCCTTGTTGAAAATTATTAAGAATTTTAATACACTGGGGCACCTGGGTGCCTCAGTCAGTTAAGCGTCCAACTCTTGATTTCGGCTCAGCTCATGATCTCAGGGTTGCGAGATCAAGCCCCACATGAGGCTCTGCACTGAGCGTGGAGGCTCCTTGGGATGCTCTCTCTCTCTCCCTCTGCCCCTGCCCCACATTCACATGCTCTATAAATAAATAAACAGATTTTTTTTTTTTTAAGAATTTCAAATACACTGACAGCATTAAATTCAACGTGTGCCTTTTTCCCCAGGGCTTGATCTCTGGGCCCCCACAATTCGGAGCAGAGAATTAGACTCTTTCTCAATCCATCCTCAAAGAATCTGTCCTCCCTCTGCACCACGCCTCACCTCCTTGACTTCCCACCTTCTGTCCCTCAAAAAGAGGATATTGGTATATATTTGGAGGGAAACTTTTTTAAAAGATTTTATTTATTTGAGCCAGAGAGGAAACACAAGCAGGGGCAGTGAGAGAGGGAGAAACAGGCTCCCCGCTAAGCTGGGAGCCCAGCACGGGATTCGATCCCAGGACTCCAGGATCATGACCTGAGCGGAAGGCAGATGCTTAATGACTGAGTCACCCAGGCACCCCTGGAGGGAAATTTAAACACTATCAAAATTATAAAATATTCCTACTCTATGATACAGGAAGCCCACCCCAAGGGATTTATTTGTCCTTTAGTGGATAGATTCATTGAAGGGCTCTTATAGTGCTCAAAGAATGTTCACTGGTACAGAGTTTGTAACAAGAAAAAAATGGAAGCAACTTAAATGTCTACCAATAATAGTTAATGAATAAAGAATATTTACAGGTAATGACAAGGAAGTATATTCAAGATAGAGCAAGTACAAAAAGCAAGTTGAAAATGTGTGTATGTGTGTGTGTGTGTGCTAGTGCATGAACAGGAAAACATTCAGGTGATCTAAACAAATTGTTAGCCATTACTATCAGGAATTTTCACTTTATAACACATACACTTTAAATTTTAAACTGTTTTATTATTTCTTTTCTTATTTCTAAGTATATGAGGAACTAAAACGTACGTAAGAGTTCCACCAAAACTGTTCTCAGCCAGAAACTTTGACCAGCAGCCAGGGCTGCTCCCTCGGCCCCGGCCCTGTGTCCTCCCAGCCCTGCCCCTCCAGCACCGTGACATGCCCCATCCCTGTAACTCTCCACACCTGTTGCCAGGAAGCCTCTCAGTTACCTGATCAAAGTGAGACCACGGCTGGACCTGCTCATCTAAATATATCCAGTTCTCCCCGGAAATAGGCTCCTGTGAAAACCTAATAAAACTGTGGAAAGGAGAAGCATTTATGAAACATCTTTTAGACTATTTTCTGACTTAGTTTTCACTCTGAGGTAATGGGTTTTTATTTCTCTTATTTTTGTGTTTGGATACAGAACAGGATGTCACCCACCCAAAACCGCCGTCAAACTGGTCTCAAGGTATACCCCAGGTTGAATTTGTATCTTGACTAACAGCCTCCAGCCTCTCCACCTCCTGAAGCTCCAAAGCATCCTCTTCCTCATTCTCTGTCCTGAACTATAATCAGTCAGTTGAGATACCAGGGGGAGTCACGGTAGCTAAAAACAAAATCCCAGGTTTGGGGACTGAACACAGAGGTTTATTTTTCACTCACTTGGGTCCATTGAGGAATGTTCCAGTGGCCAAGTGTTCTGCTTGGTCATCCACACTCCCAGGCACCTCCACCTTCTGACTCTGCCCTTCTTTGTATCATCGGTGCAGGGAACGGGGAGAGCATGAGGACCACAAGGAAGATCCATTGGGCCAGGCCTAGAAGGGAAGAGTAAAAACTCATATTCCTCTGGTTACATTCTACAGGCCAGGATTTGACTTCATAAGCCGGGACTCTATATGAGATGAGCGTGAGTGGTGCCACGGCCGGAAGAATGGTTCCCAAAGATGCCCAGAGAGCCTGTGTTACATGCTCCCTGCCAAAGAGGACTTAGCAGATGTGACTAAGAATCTTGAGATGAGAAGATTGTCTTGGTTTATTTGGGTGGGACCAATGTAATCACCGTGCTCTAATAAGAGAGAGGCAGAGGGTCAAAGTCTGAAAAAGGAAATGTGAGGATTCGAGCAACACTTGGGATGATGTCCTCGAAAATGGCAGGAGGAGCCCAAGCTAAGGAACACAGCTGGCCTCTAAACACCAGAAAAGGCAAGGAAATGCATTCTCTCAGAAGCCCCGGATGGAACTAAGCCCAGCCAACACCTTGATTTTAGACTTCTGACCTCCCTGAATTATAAGAGAACAAGTTTGTATTGTTCTAAGATGCTAAGTTTGTGGAAATTGGTCCCAACAGTGGGACCAATACGAGTGGTCAGGCTGGGTGCTAAGGAGGAAAAGACAGGCTCTGGTGAATAATAGTGGCCTTTTCATCAGTGGGTAAGTCCACCCTGCCCTTCCTGCTGCCGCCACCTCTCTTCAAGCTCCTGTGGCCTTTCTTCACCTGACCTGTGGTTTTGGCTGCCCTCCCACTGACTTCACCTCCTGCCAACCTCTTTCCTACACAGCTGCCAGAGTGGTTCTCCTAAATTTCAGGTCAGATTCTATCATTTTCTTGCTCAAAACCCTGGTAGTTCCTACAGGAGAAAATCCAAATGTCTCAGCCCAGCATTCCACATCCTCTGTAACGTGGCTCCTACCTGCCTTTTCATTTTACCGTTCACAAGGTCCTCTCTCCCATCAGGGGGAAACACTGACAAATGCCTGTAGCTTTCAAGAGATGTGGGTGAAAGAGGCCTGGGTGGGGCTTATCCCCTTCCTCAGCATCAGCTTCCCCTCAGGTTCAACCTCCTGTCAAGAGAGAGAGAGCCAGGGCAAGGTCTTCCAGGCATTGGGGGCAATGGCGGCTGAGAAAATGTGCCTCACATACCAATAAATACAGCCCAAAGGAGCTTGTTCTGAGGTCATATCACAAAAAGGGCAAGCTCCAAACAAATTCTCATTGACATGCCCTTGGTTACTTGAATACATTGAAACCAAATTCCTCAGCATGCCAGGCTGGACAATTGCCCTTGCCATCGAGCCACATTCTTTGAACTCCTTGGTGTGGAAACCATCCACATACTCCCATTGAGCAAATGCCAGAGACATCCAACAAGGAGACTAAAGAGCTTTTAAAGACCCCTCGTGCTTATAGGTGGACTCTTTGTGAGCCTCAGGAAGACAAAGCTCAGGTAAGACTGAAGGGGAGGCAGGGTCACATCCACTGTCACCACCCCCTCCACCCTGGTCCTTCTCAGCCTGCTGCTCGTACCACCTCCATGACTCCCTGGATCATGCCCCAAACTCTGGGCTCTCCCTTATGCTATGTTGTCCCTCCTCCCTAAGCCCTATTGTTTCTAAATGACAAGGGACTGCAAGTCAGTTAATCAGGTAACATCGCATTTCCAAATACATGTTTAACTCATTTGGAGACAAAAAATTGGAAGAAGAGGCAGGAAGAGAGAAATCACCCGTTAGGCTACTAACCAACTGCTATCATTTTGGTATATTCCAATTTAAACGTTTTCATGTGCGTATTTTAACATACTGTCATAAATACAATTTTGCATCTGGCTGCATGGTCCTCTCAGGCATCATTTAACGGCCTCATGACATCCTTTCCAATAAATTCTCCACAATCTACCTAACTACTGTCCTATTTTTGGATGCTTGAGCCATGTCTAACTTTATACAGTTTGCAAATAAAGCTTTAATGCATGCATTTTTCCATTTTTTAATTATTTCCTTAGACCAGATTTCTAAAAGTAGAATTTCTAGGTCAAAGTGTATGAAAATATTTAGGGAGTGATAGATTTGACCAACTGCATTTTTTAAAGTTGTACCAACTTAAAGTGCAGAGAGCAAAGGAAAACAGTATCAGTTACTGAGGTGTATTTTTATTTCATGTAAACATTTCAAAGTCACTTCAGATATATTTCTGCTATAATTGGCAAAAGGACAATAAAACGTAATTTTGCTACTGGAGGAACCTCAGATTTAACCCAGTGGCTCCCAAACTCGGCTGCACATCAGAATTAAGTGAGGATTCTTTTAACAATACATCTTCCGCTAAAGCTTGAGAACTATTTTAAGTCTGGAGTAAATCATGGACTAGATGAGCCTGAAGAACTTGTCATTTCTGAAAACAAGGAAGCTCTAAAGACCTTTGTCATGTGTCAAAAGAACTCAAGAGACATGGGGCGCCTGGGTGGCTCAGTGGTTAAAGCCTCTGCCTTCAGCTCAGGTCACAATCCCAGGGTCCTGGAATCGAGCCCTGCTTTGGGCTGTCTGCTCTGCGGACAGCCTGCTTCCTCTTCTCTCTCTCTCTGCCTGCCTCTCTGCCTACTTGTGATCTCTGTCTGTCAAATAAAAAAAAATAAAATAAAAATCTTTAAAAAAAAAAAAGAACTCGAGACAACTTGAAAAAGCTCCCACTGGCCAAAGACAGGAATTCCAGGAATAAGAATTGCAATGGACCAAAGCCCATCAAATACGTTAAAATCCATGAGGTTAGAGTGATGCAAAAAATAATAAAATTTCAATGCTGTTTTTGGAGGATAGTAGTGATATCTCAGCATCAGAATGACTTTGAAAATTAAAAGTAAAGGGAAAAAATTTAGGCTGTATTTCTCATTGAACAGAGAAATAAGTAAGTAATAGATAAAGGGAAGTTCCTCTGTATTATTCCAGGTAAAAAGTAAAAAAGGAATGATAAATTCAGGAGATCATCATTTGCAACCATAATGAATTAATGGACAAAGACGATGACCACCAATGGCTGCTGATGTTAAAAAAAGAGACACTACCAGACATCATGTGATGTAGTGAAAATGCACAGCACCTCTTATGAAGTACTCTTGCCATAATTTTTGAACCTAAGTCAGATCGAATCTGTAGGTCAAATTACTGCTTAATAGAAAATAAACATAGGAGACGGGGGATGCGATCAGCAAAATCCAGACTATGGGCAAGTCCTCAGGACAAACAAAGCAGTTTCTTGAACAAAAGATTTAAAGGGGAAAAAAATTAAATCAGGGAACACCAATGGATTAAAAATTACTTAAGAGCTATATTAACCAATCATAATGCATGATCCTTATTGGAATCTCAATTCAAACAAACTGAAAAAAAAAAAACCACTTTCTGTCAAACAATTGTGGATTTGTGAACACTGACATTAAGGGGTTACTGTTCATTTTTCTGGCCCATTTTCTGGTACATAATGGTATTGTGAGTATGTTAATGTCTGGAAAGAATATCTTGGAGAG
Source organism: Mustela erminea (assembly GCF_009829155.1). NCBI lineage: Eukaryota > Metazoa > Chordata > Mammalia > Carnivora > Mustelidae > Mustela > Mustela erminea. The sequence continues at coordinate 151,132,543 of NC_045614.1, forward strand.
AAACATACTAAAATACATACAAGTAATTAAAGGTTGAAGCTGGGTGATAGATGCAAGAAGGTTCATTATGCTACTTTCTCTATTTTTGCGTACGTTTGAATTTTCCATAATTAAAAGTAAAGACATCTATTTTAGGGGCAAGGCCCTACCCCCACCTGCTGGACCAGGATCTCAGATACAGGAACCAGGAATCTGAGTTCTGAGAGGCCCCATGCGATTCTGATGTGGCTGGTCTGTGGACTAGTGTCCAGGAAACAATGATTGAAGCCACAGGGAAACCAAAGCCCAAAGACAGTGCATTTCTTGCCCAAGCTCACAGAGCCAGCTCATGGAAGAACCCTAGCCCACAGTCCTTTTCAAGATATAAGACATCCTCTTGAATACAAACACCCTGGGTCCAGAACGTGCTCCCCTTTTAAGTGACATGATACTCTGGCCCAGTTTGAAGGCATGTGTACAGAAGGCACCCTGGGAGCTGTCTAGGATATTTTATCTCTTCAACGTCATAGTCTCATGGAGCTACCCAGGAGATCTCACAGTCTATTACAAAAAAGAAGGGAGACTTTTGAGCTGCACCTGCACAGAGGAACACAAAGATCTCCAATGTTATTTCCAAATGAGATCACACACAGAGCTCACAAACCTTCCCCAGCTCTCCTCCAGGATTCACAATCCAATAGTGGCATAGTCCCCTGGAGCTTCAACTTCTTTTCTAAATGGAAACCTGAAGGCAAAAGGAACATTCAGAAAGGAGGTTGTGGACATAAGGAATTTTGCTTCTGTTGGACTGGGAATCCCGGACAGAAAGTGGGGGCATTCAGCCTGACATGTATTCAGTGTTAGAGGTGGTGTGGGAGTCTGGGGCTTCTTGTGAGAGCTGACAGCACCTGGGATAAAGAATTGGATAAATTCAGTCTTGGTGTATTAAAGAAAAACAATGGTAGCAGTGATTATGAGAAGCTTCAGGGAAGAGAAAGGAGAGGTGTCTGTGATTTTCTGCTGATCACTGTTTAATATGAGGACTTCTTGACCTTTGAGCATGGGGATGGATGCTTAAGGGAGGTTCACTCCTAATCTGACCTCTGTTGTTAAAGGGGCAAACCCATGCTGAAAGTGCTGGGTCATTCCTGGCCCAGAAGCTGGGGGTATCTCATCATCCATGATGATGGGGGGTAGGAAGTTTAGGAGAGATATGTCCCACTCACCTACCTTGCTACCACATCTCATGTTCAATATTGATACTGTTTTGATCAAACACAAGATAAGATCTGGAGGATAAGAACCTTCAGGTCCAATTTTTAAATTCTTAGTGCAGGAAGACTTGACAGCATTCCATCTCGAGTCATTTGGGAGCAGAAGATGGCCCCATACCAGGATATAGTAGAAAAACAGATACCTGTCTAGGTGGTCCCTGGTCTAGAAAATAAGGATGCAGGGGCGCCAAGGTGGCTCAGTCTGTTAACATCCAGCTCTTGATTTCAGCTCAGGTCGTGATCTCAGGGTGATGAGATGGAGCCCCATATCAGGCTCCATGCTGGGCGTGGAGCCTGCTTAAGATTCTCTCTCCTTCTGCCCCTCCCCACCCACTTGTGCTCTCTCTCTCTCCTCTCTCAATAAAACAGGGGGAGGGAACACAGTATTGCTTGATTTTTTTTTTAAGATTTTATTTATTTATTTATTTGACAGACAGAGATCACAAGTAGGCAGAGAAGTAGGCAGAGAGAGAGGAGGAAGCAGGCTCCCCACTGAGCAGAAAGCCCGATGCGGGGCTCGATCCCAGGACCCTGAGATCACGACCTGAGCTGAAGGCAGAGGCTTTAACCCACTGAGCCACCCAGGTGCCCCTGATTTTTGATTTTTTAATGCACCAGAAATATATTCCTCTCTATCACCCCTAATCCTCACCCTGCAACACCACAACCACAGGCCTACACTTACACACATGAAAAACTAACTCGGAAAAAAAAAAAATCACACATAAAAATTCAAAAAACAGCAAGGCACCTGGGTGGCTCAGTTGGTTAAGTGACTGCCTTTGGCTCAGGTCATGATCCTGGAATCCTGGGATCAGTCCCACATCAGGCTCCCTGCTCAGCAGGGAGTCTGCTTATCCCTCTGACCCTCCCCCTTCTCATGCTCTCACTCTATCTCACTCTCTGTCTCTCTCTCAAATAAATAAACTTTTTTTAAAATCTAAAAAAAAAAAATTTCAAAAACAGCTAAGGTCACCCCCAAACTTGCATTTATTATATGATCTCTCATCCAAAACTAGTATAAAATGTGATTTTTAAAAAAACTAAGTTATAATAGATTCATATTGGGAGTCTTTGGCCCTTTGCCTCAGCTGACAGAGGACATTAGTGTGGATCTGAGGACGTGCTGTCACTCGGTGTGGTTGATGCAAGTGGGATTGCTTTAGACCCACACATTCCTATAGATGACTAGATTAGTTACCTCACTCATCCATACAGCCTGCCAAAATCACCCTCTGTTTTATAGATTCCAGAAATCTCCCCAGCTGGGAGCAAGTAATTTCATCCAATTTTGAACTTCTTTTAAAGTAGTATGTCACCAACTCCCAGTCTTGGCAAAGGTGCGTGAAATACCCACCCCCCAACATCACAGAAGGGCTAAAATGGTACACTTTGGGAAAGAAAGTTGGCAACATGAGACACATGAGCTTCAAAATGTTTATGTTCTTTGACCCAATAATTCCATATCTGAGAATAATCTAAAACTGGTTTAAAAGAATGAAAACAAAAATATCATGCATTTTGTGATATTCGTCACGGCATAATTGAGACTAGAAAAAGGTAGAAACCAACCCATGTTTCTAACAATAGGGTCTTGGCAAGCTACAGTAAATGATTGTTTGTCTCCATTAGAGTTTTATTTTCTACAAAATGATAACTTGGGAAGCTAGGTCCATCTGGTGCTGCCTTCCGGGAATTGGAAGCTCCGACAGAAGGACCAAGGGGCTGCAGAAGGTTGGAGCTGTGGTCTTCGAGGTGGGGAGCCTGGCCAGATAGCTCCCCACTGGATTTTGGCTTCCTCAGCCCGCTGCCTTCTCCTATCCTGCTGATTCCCACATCTGGCTTGCCAGCTACTCTGTCAATTCTCTGAGATTCCATAGGCTTCCACTGAATTCCTTTTGGCTTAACTTAGCTAGAGATGTTCTCTGTTGTTTGTGCCAAAGGACACTGACACATCTAACTAACCCATTAATCAGATCATCAGACTCTGAAAAATGTTGCCCAATCACAGCTTGGAAGTTTTCGAGTCTGTTCAGTGGAGTTTTTAGCCTTCTGAGATCAGAACAGTTGAGGCAACATGACATAATGTCTCCTGCCTGGGGGTCCAGAGTGCAGAGTCCCCGTACTTTCTGAGAAGTACTGCTGAAAAGCCTATTAGCCCAGGGCTTCCCAATGGACTTGACCATGCAACTCTTTTTCCTAGGTAACACCTAGTAACACCCTGCAGCAAGCCCAGGACCAGCAGCAGCAGGGGTTGGGGGTAGGGGTGGCAAGTGCACAGAATGTATGAAAGAATGCTTATGCAGTCCTCACGACTTAAAATTTCCTGGTCTACTAGCTCCAGAGTGACAGGGGTGCTACATCCTGATCCAGCTTCCTGATCTAGCTGGGTTGGTTTAAGGGAGGCCAAGCGGTGTTAATCTCAGGGTGAATACTTAGCCTCTGCTGGGGGAAAAGAAATCGCAAGATCCAAGAAAATGATGAGAAGAGCAGCTGAATTATTTATCAGGAAGCTGCTGTTTGCTGGGGGGCAATGCTGAACACTTATTACTGATGAGAACCTTTAATCTTCACAGCCAAGAATCTCCTACTGGCTTCCCCGCTTTTCCTCTTGCTCCTCTTCCATTCTTTTTGTGTAGTGACCAGAGTGATCTTCAGAAACTACATCGGGGCACTCCTTGCATAAACCATTAAGTTCTACAGAACCTCCTTTCAAGCCACACCTACCTTTCCCCACTGCCCCCAAGCCACACTGACTGCTTTCCTCAACTGCTATTCACTCACTGTTGTGTCCCCACCCCAACCCCAGCCCCTGCTCCCCCGCCCCGGCCCCCTCAAAAGTTCCATACTTGCAGCTCCCTGGGCACGGAGCACTCAGTGCCGTCTTCCTGTAGCTGGCTCCACCTTATCATTCAGGCCTCAGCTCAGATGTCAGCACCACTGGGAGGCCCTCTGACCACCCTATCTGTAAGAGTACCTCTCACCCACTTTCTATCTCACCGCAATGTTGTTTTTCAGGACATTTTACTATCTGAAATGATCTTGATTTTTTTTAATGCCTCCTACTAGTATGTAAATTCCAAAAGACCTTGTCTGTCCTATTCCTCACCATTTATCACTGGTGCCTAGAACAGTGCCTGGTGCATAGTAAATGCTCAGCTCGTTGATCTCTGTAACAAGTGACCAGCACACTCATGCTGCAGATGAGGAAATGGGCCTGAAATGCCGTGGGTACACATCTTGACCAAGGCCACACAGCTGGAAAATGATCAGAACCCATGCTTTGTGATGGTGGAAGGCTAAAGGGAGTCTTTGGATCTTTAGAGTCCGCTTATTATGGTGTATGGTTGGCCAAGTCCTGCTGAGTCACAGAATACCAAGAGCTAGATTTTCCAGGAAGCCCTCCACTTCTGTAAACTTTCTGCCTGTCAAGCCCTGTAGGAACTAATCTAGATTTGTTAAAGATGATCAAGGTCAGAAATTCATCTTTAGAAATCATGTTCCACCCAAAATATCCAAAGATCTCTCTGGTCTTAGGGTTTGACAGCTGGACTCATTAATATTTCATGCCTTTGCCTCGATCTTTCTTTTGGCATTGGACTGTGTTTTGGTCAAAGATAAGGATCTGCACAAATTAATCAGCAGGAAGTATCACTTTTGCCAAAATCAGGTATTTTACCATACTTTGTTGTCAGCAACACAACCTGCAAGGAAATAACTAAAAGCTTGAGAGAATGGGGAAGAAACAAAAAGCACAAGTCAACCAGAGCAGGTAAGGAGGGCAAGACAAGTCCTCTACTTCTGCCAAAAGCACATTAGAGCCTCCTTCATTTTCATCAAAAGGGTCTGTTTCAACAGAGGTAAACCATCTTCCGCACAGACACAGGAAGCTTTGCAAGGTCCTCAAGGGCCTTTGGACCCCCAGTAGGTGCATGAAAGGACACATCAAGATAAACTGATGAAAGGTCAAAGTCAAGGATAAAGCCATGTAGGCATTAGCATACTCAGGTACTAAAAATAAATGGAAGGATTTTTTTCGTATAACCCCAGTTATATAAGGACAGATGAAGTACAAAGAAAGCTATGAGGAGGTGGTGATCTGTGTAGCTATGAATTCCACTGTGATAGGCTATGGCACTCGAAGACTGCCAAACTCCTCACTGGGTAGGACAACTATCAGTGCATGTACCATGATTAATCATGAAGAATATTGTAAGATAAGCTGTTCCAGAAATACTACACAGACTAGATAGTGGAATTCCGCACCTTATCACCGATAGTATTATAAGCTCTGAAATACACAGCAGGGAGAGATTCTTTCTCAGCACCAAACCTTTCTCTCATTCTTCAAACACTGTTACCCATGGTTTTATTATATAATAGGCAAAGTGAAGAATACATTAGGTTTCATTACAAAATACATGCAAATAAGGAATACTCCAAGAGGTTTTGACAATTTCCATGTGAGTCAGGAGAACAAACAGATAAACAGATCATTCCCTGCTTGAAGACTTAACATACACCTGCTATTTAAGTAAAATAAATCATGCTTTTAAGGCAATCAATTCAGAATTAAACCAGTATTTTTAGAGGTTGATGCCTTTTAAGTACTTGATGAGTGGTATTTCTGGTTGGTGGCACTTCCACATATATAGTATTTGGCACAGAGTTGGACACGCTGCAGATTTTTCTGGGGAGGACAGATTCTTAAAATAAGACGGGATATATCAGAAGTTGTGAAGAAGCACCCTATGAAATAGCACCCAAGGGCACACATAATATGTGATCTTGAGAACTGAAATTCACATTAGCCGAATGTTATGATTGGAGAACATAAAGATAAAAAATTCACTTGAAACACCTCTTGAGTTTTGATACCTCACTACACCCTGTGAGGGAGGCCTATATTAGACTCAAATAGTTTGCTTTTCCAGAAGTAAGTGAACAGTTTGACAGATCCTTTAATAAAATGTTAGCAAACTGCTCACACCTAACAGCTATTGCAATGCAATAAATCAAAATATGCTGACACAAGAAAAATCACCTAACAGCACTTCTTGTGATAGGACTCTTCAGCTGCTAAGGTAACCAATGTATAGTGAGGCGCTTATCCTTTTCAATTTCAATGTTTCATCTTTTTGGAGGAAATCAGTTTTGCTTTGGAATCAGTTTTGCTTTTCCAGATTCGTGTTTGTGCAGCTGCAAGAACTTCAAAGAGTTTTGCAAATGTCCTGAGGACATTACTACAAAGCCATTACTTTTGAGCAGAATTTAAAGTGTAATTTCCTTTTCAAATTCTATAGTCTCAGCTCTCCAGTCTTGTTTAGGGTGTATTATGTATTTCTGCATAATCTGAAAACACCAACTGTAACACACAAATACACACCAAATACAAGAGTCCAAGTCCACTCACATCACTAGCCCTCTTCTTCATCTCCCCTCAGGATACCGTCCTCCGCCTAATCATTTTGTGAAAATTCCCAATTTTCACAGCTGGCTGCTCAGTTCTGGTAATTTGTGATTTGTTATTTCTATGTTTTTACTTTGAACTTCAGCAAAAAATCCAGTGCTCATCATATTCCATACTGTTCTCCAGGCTCCTTCCCCATATACTCTATTCAAGTTGTTCGCTTAGATTTTCCTTTATGGGCTTCCTTTCAGAAAATCTGATCATGGGGTTCTATAATAATAAATGACAACTAATAAGAATTCTTAAAAATCTAGTTAATAAAAAAAATTTTTCTTAAAGGAGATTAACAATTGGAAGTCGTATATACGACTGAGACAGCAGAATATGTACTGATATTCAGTGTGCAATAAACCAACATAATCCCAATGTGAGTTTATAAATTCTATTACAGTGCTATGTAATTGTTGTGTTACTGTTTTATTTTAGTTAGTTAGCTTTCAGGGATACTGTCATTAATTTTAAATACTGCTGACAACTATGTGCCCATGATTTACATGTGATCTCACCCTTATGATAAACACCCAGGGTTATTACTCATTTTATATACTCACATGTAATTTTCAGAAAATTAGATTCTGAAACATGACACAGCTAGTAGGAGAGAAGCGCTGGTATTCGAGTCCAAGTAGGACTCCAGAGCCCAAGCTCTTCCTCTCCCTCCACACTAGGCTATACCACATCTCATTTAAAACTCAAAATGCAGGGATGCCCACGTGGCTCAGTCTCATTTCAAAATCAAAATGCAGGGATGTCTGAGTGACTCAGTTGGTTAAACATCTCCCTTTGGTTCAGGTCATGATTCCAGAGTCCTGGGATCAAGTCCCACGTTGGGTTCCCTGCTACACGAAGAGCCTTGGCTTAAATGTGCTGGCTCTCTCATTGGTAAATCAATAAAATCTTTAAAATAAAAAAATCAAAATCAAAAAGCATATATGCAACTAACGAATCGAATCGCTAAACATTAAAAAAAAATCAGAGCGCCTGGGTGGCTCAGTGGGTTAAGGCCTCTGCCTTTGGCTCAGGTCATGATCTCAGGGTCTTAGGATCAAGCCCCACATTAGGCTCTCTGCTCAGCAGGGAGCTTGCTTCCCCCTTTCTCTCTGTCTGCCTCTCTGCCTACTCGTGATCCCTGTCTCAAATAAATAAAAAATTTTTTAAAAATTAAAAAATCTAAAAATAAATTTAAAAAATCAAAAAGCAAGTTTCTTACGCTAAACTGAAATTCTATGCTTTCTTAGGGTAAAATAAGAGAGAATGGGGCTTTTTTTCTTTTCTTCGTGGCAAATGAATACCTAATCCAAATATTACATTTACTAAGTGCCAAAGTTTTAGTTTCCTTTTCATCAGGCGATAACTTAAAAAAAAAAAAAAGGCTTGAATATAGTCATTAATATTAATACAATTCCAAAATTACATAGCTTGCTTTGAAAGTATACTTTGTACCCCATGCTATGAAGTGCTGATGTGAAATTATCCATAACCATTAAAAAAGAGGACACAGCATAAAAAGTGGTAAAAATGGTAAAGAAAGTGGTGTGGAGTAGCTGGCCCATATACTTGGTATTACTTTGTTTTCTTTTCAAGTTTTTGCTCAAAATAGAAAATGCTAATGTGCCATTTAGGGAGAATCCTTTTCAAATTCTCTAAGGAGATAGAGAAACTTTAAAGAAAAAGTTTTTAAAAAGTACCAAGGCACATGCTACCACATGGATGAACCTTGAGGACATTATGCTAAGTGAATTATGACAGTCACAAAAAGATGAATACTGCCCGAGTCCACTTGTTTATCTGGAGTAGTCAAACTCCCAGAAATAAAAAGTAAAATAGTTATGGGGTGGGGATGAGGAGTTGCTTAATTGTTATAGTTTCAATTTTGTAAATGAAAAGGTCCAGAGACTGCACAATGTACACACACTTAATCTTCCTGGATTATTCACCTAAAAATGGCTATGATGGTGTATTTTGTTATGACTATTTTACCATAATTAAAAATTTAATTTTAAAAGAAACCAATGGATTATTTTTAATGTAATAATGATATTGTGGTTATGGCAGGTTTTAAAAAGAAAACATTTAGAGATACATATATGCAAGTTGATTGGTATTTGGGATGTTTGTCCTTTTTTTGTATGTTTGAAATCTTGCCCAGTGAAATAAAAAGGAACAAAATGACCCTTCATAGAAGGGGGAACCAATAATAAAATTTCCTGATCAAGAGAATCATCTATCATGAAAATATTTTATTAGAGTTTAAACATATAAAATGTAACATTGTAGCTAGAACTGATAAATGTGACACATAACTTATTTCACTTGATAGAAAGCTGCTGAAAACCAGACATGGTTTACTGGGCTCCCATTAGAAAAACTACATGGAGAAAATTACATGAACAGGCTAGTTTGCTATGAAAACAATGTATTTTTATTAAAGTAATTAAAAGTCAAAAAACAACAACAAAAGGGAAATTCCACAACCTTTGCAACTATATAATCTTTATGTAGAAAAACTATAAAGTGACAGTCTGGAAAGCAGCTCCACAATAAACTTAATCCTTACATCAAGAGTAACTAAATTATGGAATCCGTTTACCCAAAAGAAATTGTCTTGCTGTAAAATATTTCAGCTGAGCTGATTTCAACTATATTATTCTCATTCCTAAAAAATTGTCTTTCCTGATATTTCGAATCACCAGAGATGTAACGTACAAGAGCCTGTTGAAGTAAAAGGAGAAAACAAATACTCCAAGCACAATTACATGTGAAAATGAATGAGGGCATTTTATCTATAGAGCTACAAAACTATATAAATAACCAATTATACACATAATCCATTTACACCAAAGCTCCATGAGGTGGTACTGAGTAAACACTGAGGCATTGAATTTTCAACAACGGAACATGGCTCACTCTGAACAGCAGCACATTCCCACCTTTTAGTCTACCGTCACAACACTTCCCCTGGGATCTGCATTTGGGGATTATCTAAATCCTGGGAAGTTGATAACAAAAATGAAGAAAAAAAGCCAAAAGGCAACAAATTAAATACCCCCTATAATCTGTCTAAAACCTGCATGTGAAATAGGAAGAAACCAAGCACTATGTGAGCTTTTACAGTCATGTGTTCTTTTCAACTTAGACTAACTAGTGTCTTCGTTACTATCTGGACTGAATTTTCTGTAATTTGCTTTTCCATGAAAGTATAAAAGGAAAACGACAAAGAAGAAAACTCAAATTTTGTAAATGTACTGTCTTAGAAAAGTGGTACTATTTATTTAAAAAAAAAGAACCTTCGCTGTTGAAGAGATCACACTGTTGTGGTCATCAGAACAGCTTAAGCCACTTTGGCAATACAGGGATTTATTTGCTCTTATTTTTTAATAATCATAATGATAGGCTATTATCACGGCCACATAAAGTCAGAATTTATGTGATCGCAAAGGCAAATGTGTAGAACACAGCTAATAAATTAAATCATGGTTGGAACCTCTTAAAAATATTTTCAAGACTATTAAAATCTGGGGGAAAAATACAGAAGTCATAAGCAAGTATTTCTTCTAAGATTCTTTAATTGGGATAAAAGTCTCAGGGTTAGCTCACAGGAATGGTCTGCAATAAAGAAAAATTAGGTCAGTGTCTAGTAATTTCTGCAAACTTTAGCAGAAAAGCCAAGAACATTCTGAGCATCATAAAAGCATTCTTTTGGGTCAGGGCTTTTTGTTGTTTTAGTTCTTTAATTTTTTACCTTCTCAACATATTACAGTTTAGAAATGCCCATATGCTTAACTAATGGGAATAAGGAAATACAATGTCACAGAAAAGATACACAAACATGATCCTTTTCAATCATAGGTCTCTCTTTGGTAAGAAATAGACCACCATTTATTTACTTTCTCTCAGTGTAGGAGGAGATTAAATAGTATTAACCTAGTAAGAAATCCCTGTGTTTAAATGTTAGGACAGAGGGGAAAGAGTTTAAGCCACACTCTTTGTGAAAAGAGTAGGTAACCGAGGATTTCCTCTTACTCGTAGCTATGATAGAGCAAAACTGTCTACTACAGAGCTGGACCAGGTTATTTCCTATAACTAGAAAGTTATCCTATGAACATTTTAGTCAACCTGAAAAAATTCTGCTATCTAATGAAGAGCGCTCTTTAGATGTGAAACATGAATACACTATTTTTTTAAAAAATGGTAAAGTATCTCCGTCCTTAGAATTAACCAATTTCTGATCTTGTTAAACTTTCATAGAATCCATGAAGAATTAAACAGGCTTATTCTAGATATTTTCTAAGTAAAATCGGAAATAACCATTTGCAATTCCAGAAAAAAAATCCAATACAATCTAATACACACATTAGTAAACTTTACAGAACACATACTCTATCAAGCCTAAGCAATCCCCACCCACCCACCCCAAAGGAAGCCAATCTAATCCTCCTTAAGATATTCCTTGTACCTGGATCCACATTAAAAGAACTGCTAATTCCACTGCAGTAGGAAAAATACTACAAATAAGCACCCAAAACTGACCTAACAATTTCTAATCACTCCTCCTTCTTCAGGATATTTTTTTGAGAGAGAAATAAGCATTCCTTGTAATTTGACCGCAAAAATCATTACCTGCCATATTATGTCTAAGCCTATACTAGATACCAACTAATTATGGAATGCCCAAATCACCAGGAACTCAACATTATTGTTATTTATTTATTTATTTATTTATTTTGCAAAGAAAGGTATATATAAAATTTCCTCCCCCCAGGCTAGCAACAGGGGAGGAAAAAAACACTTGAAAAATGGCTATATCTGTAGGTTTTTAAAAACCTTTAAAAATGGCTGTATCTGTAGGTTTTTAAAAACCAGCACCAAATGTTCACATTTAATTATTCTAAGCAACATTTAGGAATTAACATTCCCTAACATCATGAACAAACAAAAGAGTGAACAATAAGGGAATAACCTTGAAGCAATATTGCATGTTGGTAAGAACCATTCAGACCAATAACAGGATTGGCTCATTTATAAAGCTGCTGTAGGTTTGCCCAGTTCGGAAACAGCACACCTCACCACCAGCTAATATACCTACTTCCCACATCATCAGTGCAGCTTATTTTATTTTATAACTAGCCAACATTAAATAAAGCAACTTGAAAATATAGTTTTAAAAAGGTAACTCAAAACAATCCATTATTAGAATGGTTTTCTATGCTATTAAGGGGGAAAAACCAAAACATCAAAACCACTGCATAACGTGTCCAGAAAAACTGAAAGATTCACAAATAGTAGTAGTGTCAGTTCAAGACTATATAACCCTTTATTACATTATATTGTAGCAATATTATGATCAACATTATACAAGTCTTCTTTCTTTCTCATACTGCAGCAATTTTATTCCCATTGTGTAACAGATTTAACTCTGCAAATTGTTTAAATCAACTTTTTGCACCTTGAATTTACAAACCACTGGATGTTAAGTTTCCTGAAAACTATTTTACTTTTAAGCTTTACTTAAAGGTAAAGCTAAAACTCAATTCTTAAAAAACAAACAAAAAAAACAACTAAGGTGCTTTAAATAGAACTTTGTAGAAATATACTGATACCAGTGTTTGAAAGATAACCTACACAGGGCTATAAAAGGGCAATTATCATACAAAAAACTTCTATGGCCAACTCTTGTTAGAAAATTTATTTTATAAATAAACTTCTTTCATGATAGAAGATGAAACCAAAAGATGGAGAGTTAATTTTTCCTAAAATAAATAGTTGCTCAGGACATAGACTGAGTACACTGAAATCATATTGCTTCTTTGATAAAAGAAAATATATTCCAGCCAGGCATTCCATTAACAAAAAGACCATGCCACCTTTCCTTAGTTTTTTGATCTCTGGGTACTAGTATTACCCAAGATAGCCTTACCGAAGAAGTTGGTTGGCAAACCTACCAAATAGGAATCTCAGGTCCCTTAATTTTGATAGTCATCTTAGTAAATATAAAACTTTAGCTACTTGAACAATGGAGCTTATAAAGTGCTTTAAGTATAAGAAACACAACAGAAGTGCTAAACTCACTTAGTAGGACTTTAAGGGACTTGATGTCACCAATAGGGCAAAAAAACAACATTATAGTTTTCTGTTCAGATTTTATTTGAAATCTAATTCAAATTGTCAAAGCTACAAAAGGGGGGAAGACATCTGTATTATTTTTGCTAAGTCACAACATCCTAAAACAAAATACTACTACTGCCAGCAGATCCATTATACACATTTCTGATGAAATTCATTAGCACAATAAAAATTTCATCTTCAGAAACAGCCACAACGAAAGTAATTTATACAATATAAAACAAGGACAGGTCTACAGATGCAGTTACTCATGAGTTTACACATGCATTCACAAACAAATAAACAAAAAATCCAGGAATGCTCTTTCATTTGATTTTTTGTTATTTTTTTTTTTTAAAAAAAACAGACCATTCAGGCACAAAACAAAATTGCATTTCCAATAAGTGACAGCATCTTAAAAATTTATGTCAGTGTTTGTTTTTCTTTGACTTTTTATGAGACCTGTGTGGAGATCGGGACTGGGATCTGGATTTCTTCCCTGACTTTTTAGGGGATCTAGACCGTGATCGCCTAGACCTTTTAGGTGTCCTCGAACCAGATGGTGATCTGAGGAAACAAACAGAAACAATTTATCAAAATACTTATATGATCAAAATGGACCATCCTTTAATTATCTAAAATGATCCTAAACAGAGCACAATGAAAGTCAGAAATAAAAAAGGCTGTAAAATTTCCCAAATTTATACTTTGCCTACTTTATATACACACACACACAATTTTATACCTTCTGTGCACTGCATCAATCAGTGGTGTGCTTACTTAAAAAAGACTCATTCCTGAGCCCTACCACTACTCTATTTAATCAAAATCCCAAGAAGTAAGGACTGGGAATTTGCATTTTTAACAAGCTCCACAGGTTACTGATATACCCCTAAGTCCAAACCTCTTCTACAAGGTAAAGTTCAAAACGGCATCTAAGATCATTCACAAAATTTTTTTCAACACAACAGTGTAGCAGCCTATCTTCCTGAAGGAAAAAGCACCAACTACTACGTATCTTTCAAGTGAATCTTTTAAGATACCATAATTCTGTAAGTGCAGTTCATGAAGATTACCAAAACAAATAAATATGCTTTTTATATATGTGCAAGTGCCATTTAGAAAAGGAAAAACTTATCTTTTACAAAAATTTTACTAAAAATGGTCACAAAAATAAATTTTTAGGCTATAAAGCAGTTTTAGCTCTCAGGAAAATTCCAATATATAGCACCAAATGAATAAAACATTTCTTAACCACTTTTCTGGAACTACAAGGAAAAAAAAAAGTATATAACACAAATTTAAATTACCCACTGAAGAAGGGTATTTATTTCCACAAACATCTACCCAAGAACTTGCTAATAAGATGCAGGGGCAGGAGGGAGGGGGTAATGTATTTTGCTTTCAACCTTGACAAAACCAAAGAATATTCTATAGAAACTGAAGAACAGAATGAGAAGTAAAGCAGCTCCCCCTAGTCCACAGAAAACACTGGATATAATGTTTAAAATTCTTGGCTGGTCTTTACTTGTTGGAAGCCTTCTTGTGCTTTAGTCATGAGGAGACTGGGGTGGGGAGGTGGGAAGGAATAATCTAAAATGGAAGTGTACTTCTCTGGTTTTCTAAAGCCCTTTTAAAAAATGGCTGCCAGCCAAATTATTTTCAAAAGCTGGTAAAAATGACAAGGAAACTGGCATTTGAAATATTACAAAAAAATAACTTGCATTTACCTTTTGGCCTTTTTGCTAACATCTCTAGGAGAATCTTTGTGAGATGACCTGGATCGTGAGCTCTCTTTATGAGATCTTTCTGAACGCTCTGATCGCTCCGATTTGGGTGAAGGGGATTTCACTCGTCTACCACTGCTACTGCGAGATGGGCTAGGGGATGTGCTGTGTCGCCTCTTCCTAAGGAACAAAGCCCCCAAAATATTCCATAAGTGAGTAAAGGATCAGGTATTCATTTTCCTTCTACTGAATTAGCTATTAATTCCTATCAGTTTACACTATTTTCACTAACCTTGTTAATGTTATTTTCCAACAACATTCAAAGCCCTTTATAAAGAACAAGAAAGTCTCAAAGACAGTTTAATCAAAACAAAAACTGATTTCAACTAAATTGGAGTTTCTTTTGCTATACGAGACTGGGACAATGGATAAAATTTCATTAAAGTCTCTGGTTAGATAATAGTATTTGTTTTAATGTTAATCCTCCAAACTTGAAACTTTTATTGTGGTTATGTAAGAAAATGGGGCATCATGTTGGCAAGTTGCTCTTAAATGACTAGGAGGAGGGAAAGGAAGGGAGAAAATTTTAAACAAAAGTAGAACTATTTCAACATTTGTTGGAGAATGTGGGTGAAGGATATCTGGGAATTCTTTACATTATCTTTGTAACTTTTCTATAAATCTGAAAGTATATCAAAATAATAAAAACCAGACAAACAAGTGGTAAATTTAGCATTTAGCCAATCAGTATACTATTTTATTTGTACTTTATTTTACAACAATATTATAGTATAATAGTATTATAGTATTTTATAAATACTATGTTATTTGTAATTATCTGTAGAGTAACTAAGCCAGAATAAATTTATTTGCATTCACTTGGATATTAGGAAAATCTCAGTTAACTAAAGCAATTTTCTCTATTAAACAAGAGATTTGGGAACTGTGAAAGTAAAATAAAAACTAAAAGAGAAAATGATTTTGATTAGAACGAAGACAAAGTGAGGAGTGAGTACTTATGGCCTATGCACACAAACTCCATTTAGACAGGACTGGGAGACTCAAGTTTACAAAGGTAGCAGCCTCAGCACAGCACAGAAGAAAAGCTTATACTAGAGGCAACAAGGAAGATGTAGCAAGCCTGTTTAGTTATTTAAACCTTAGGGTTGATACCTAATATGGTAACTGAATTCTTGCACTTAACTAAGGCTAAGGTACCATTTGAACCATGCAATGGGATTATGTCCTAATTAACCAAGCCAAGTGCCAACTAACTGCCCCATTTCTCAGTTAATTCTGCCTCCTACAGGCAGGAGCCAAACATGTTTATCATGAAAAAAATACTTTTCAAGTTTGTTGGCATCAGTGATGAAAACATTACAAAATGAAATATCATCCCAGAACTTAATTTATTTGGGGGGGACGGGGGGGGGAGAGAAGGCACATAGTAATGTCATTTATTTTTTTTCTTATGTTCAATTAGCCAACATACAGTATATATCATTAGTTTTTGATGTAGTGTTCAAAAAGCAATACAGGCATTAAATGAGAAATATATACCTTTCTTTCCTTGTTGGAGTACATTCATCTTTTTCCTTCTTGTCTTTGGATCGAGATTCCAATTTTTCTTTATCCTTTTTATCTCTTTCTCGTTCTCTTTCTAATTCTTTCTCTTTCTCCTGTTTTATTTTTTTTAAAGAAAGAATATTTAGTCATTAAAAAATACCAATCTGGGTTAATCTCATTTATGCAATAATGTTTCACTTTTTAAATCACTACTGAAGGTATAATGCCATTTAAAAAAAAAAAAAAAATACCTACTCTTCCAGGAAAACTAGTTATTTCTTCTACTTATACTGACCAGTTACTGAGTCCCTACCATAGACCAAATAATTAATAAACAACTTTCCATATACCATTGCATGTAATACTTCAAAACATCCTTAGGCATATTACCAATATCCTCATTCAAGAGATGAAAAATGAGACTCAGAAAGGTTAAGTACCATTTCATAGTCACACTGGATGGTGAAGTCAGGATTTGAGTCTAAGCTCTAGAGAAGGATTCTTAACTACTTTCTTTGTCCCTCCACTTAAAAAAAAAAAAAAAAAAAGGAAAATGCCAACAATACACTGCCCCTTCTATCTTAAACTACAATAAAATAGTTGTAATTCTGTAACAAGTTGATTTAATCTGAGAGCTCTCTCCAAAGCAATAGGCTGAAAAGAAAAATAGTTATTCCCAATAATCGTCCTTAAGAAAATCTTATTAATAACAGGTATCACTTTTAATGGAAATTTTACAACCTAATTTATAAAAGTGCAAACTGACTACATGACTATACAATTATATAAACCAGAAAGATGACCTATCTGCTTTTTCCACTGCTACAATCGCCACTTCTCAGCTGAAATTATTTCTGTTGATAATTAAGGGAGTGGCTACAGAAAATAAACCCATAAAGCCAACTTAGCTCTTCATTAATAGGAATTTAATTTCTCTATGATTTATATGCATCAAGAAAGCTACCTGGTTGCTGATAAACAGCCTATAGCAGACGCTGCAAACAGAAATAATCTTAACAACAACCAGATAGTAAATACTTTCTGCTCTGTGGGTCACATACATTTTCTGTCCCTGGATTCAACTCTCTCATAACAGTCCAAAATCCACTACCGATAATACATTAGTGAAGGCACACGGTTATGTTCTAATAAGCTTATTTAAAATGAGGTGATGGCCTGTGAGGTGATGAGTCTCCTGACCCTTGGTATATACCTTCAAGAAACACATCCTCCTCTCCAGTTACAACCATGGAATGCAAAGAGATTAAAATATTATTACATGCATTACAATCATCAGGACCAGTGAGTATCTCAAGGTTTAGTCTTCCATGCAGATCAAATACCTGCCACCAACTCCAAAAAGACTCAGGGAGTACAGATACACCTTTGAAAAATGTCATTTTTCTTTTTTTGAAATTTAAGATTTAGAGTACAGATTTAAAAGTAATGCAGGGGATGCCATCTTCCTCTGGTGATCTGTAGGAACTATTTTCCTAATTGATAATTTTATAGGAATCAAACTAGGTAAAATACTTAAAATATTTTAAACAATTTAATCCTATAAAAGAGTAACATTAGCTATTATTTCACAATCCTACAAAACTGGGGCTATTGATCTAGTTTCACAGAGAAAAGCAGGCCTCAGCGACTTGCCTAGGAGCACATAGTGAAGGCACACAGGGAAGCGGGGCACCAAGACCACACAGGTGTGTGCAGCACCAAAGCCATCTGATACACTGCTGCTCCCATCACCAGTCCTCTGCCATCAATAGCTTTAGTGAGTCTAATTCTGTTCTAGCTTGTTCTTATCTCTCTCTCTCTCTAGTCTTTTTGTAATGATAGTCAAGATACAGGTAAAAATTAATAGCAGTCCCAATAAAATTCCAGGGTTCTTTCAACAATTAACATGCGTTCTAAAATTCTCTGTATATAGCCACATATTTTTTACGCATAAAGAATTCAAGGCTTAGAATTCACTGATGAGGTATTCTACTACTTGGTGTCCCTCTTTGGAAACAATAGAAAAGGAGTCCTAAATCAACTTCCCAAACTAATTCCATCTTTGTCTTTGTGCCACTGCTGAGGGTTGCTGGCATTTCACTGTCACAAACGTTGAAGTTTCATAATATACAGTCTTCCAGTTTTAAAAGCATGCTCTTAGCAGATTTTCTAGTTCACAGGTAGCATATCCAGAACAAAGTAGAGTGCTGTTGCTCTGAGACTCTTTCCCAAGTTGAAATAATTGCAAAACATCAAATTTCAAATGTTCCTGTCTACCAGTATTCAGCATTTACACATGAAAGGATGTAATCTAAGATATACATTTCCTTAACTATACCAATATACCAATATCCTAGTAGTCAAACAAGTTAACTTTGGAAAATGCATATTATTGAATATACTTATTCCTTACTCGTTGAAGAAGTTTATCTCTGTAATGTTCTACTTGCTCCTGAAAGCTTTGGCCTGGTTTTTTAGGTCTTTTTCCAGATTCCAATTCATCCTGAAACTTCATAACTTTGAGCTGTGAAAGAAGATATTTTAAAATAAATCTTTTCATCACTATAGTTTTTTAAGTAGTGCTTTAGTTCTCAAAAAAATGTTTTTCCTTTGAAATATGTGTGTAAAAAGAATAAAACAGAAACAAAGCACAAAGTAGTAACTGATTAGAACTCAGTCAAAAATGTAACACCAACATAAAGCTCCCTTATCTGAAAGCCACTTGTTAGAGAGCTCAGCCATGCAGAAATCAAGTGATCACATGTGGGCCCACATGCTCTCTATACAGCCACATGAGATGACTCAAAAACCCATGAACTACTATTAAGAATCTACTTATTACCTCAGCACAATGATAATGAATTTGCTATCTGGATCCCCAAATGTGAAAGGCAAGGCTGCTAAGCACAACCTACTTTCAACAAGATAGGACAGCAGGCACAACACAAGATACATAACAATTTTTTTTTTTTTAAGCAGCATTCTTTATAGTTCACGTAGGACCAAACACAGAGCTGTAGAGTTTGAAAGTTTCACTCTATTTACAGTATAGTGCAATCACTGAACATCAAGACATTAAGAAAAGGTTAAACCACAGTAGAAATATAGAGCACATACTAATAAAAAAGGATTAGAAAATCTTCCAATTCTGTTTATCATTTATCCATATGAGCTCAGAACTATTCGTACAAAACTATTCACCACTGTTTGCACATGTATTATGTATTTTAATACATATTGTATGTTAATACACATTCTCTATAGGTTCACTTATGTTACATATATATATACTTTATTATCTGTTATATTAATATAAACATAATTATATTAATATGTATTATAAAAATATATATTTAAATTATAATCTAAAGATATATATACATCTTTACTGAACTAAGGGAGAACAAGTAAGATGAAATGCATGAGAACTCAGAGGATGTTGGAGGTGGACACAGAAAGCACATACAGATCCACTGAGTTATAGTACCAAACCTGTCCACCTTGTTTCACTCAAAGAGGGGAAGGAAACATTCTTGTCTAACAGAATTACTGTATATGCAAACATCTTGACCTATTTTATTAAGCACTGATAGGTCCTTTAAATGGACTAAATGTTATTATAAATGTTTCATTTTTATTTGGAAACAAGACCTCATTTGTTTTAGGTTCCCCCCCCACTACATATGAGGTTTTCCAACAGAATGGCAACAAGTTACAAAAACTTTCTTCCATTCAAAGTGTTACTTTCACTATTTTTGACTTCATGAACATTTCTCATACATTTCCCAATTTTTGCCCTTTTTCTCCTTCCACTTCTATAATTAAGGGTCGTTTATAATCAGAGATTTCAAGTTCCTGCCATTTTCAAAATGCTTAAAAAAATCTTTGCATTTTGTTGTTTTAATGAGGACTACATTTTAAAACACGGAAGACATAAGGGTAAGAGAGAGGGGAAAGGGGGAAGAAATGTAAATGTCTCACCTCACCACTGTGTGTAGCCTCCTATGACTAAAGTGACTCCGTTCGGCAGAATGCATTTGCGGCAAATCAGTTTAAGAGTTAAGCACCCAAAGGTCAAACAGACCCGAGTGCTACTTTGGAGAATGAAAGGCATTCCTTAAAAATCTTTTTAAAAATCATTATAAAATCCTTATAGTATCTGCTCATGTGGCCTAACTCAGGAACAAACACAAGTCCGGGGCACCCAGAAAAAAGGTGACAAAACATCCCAACTCAAACAAGAACAGCACAGGTAATGGCTTGATTGCCAGCTAGCTATCTCCCTGTTGCCCTGGGACAGCAACAAGGTTCACCTTCCAACTCAACTACCCACTTTTTCCTCTGGGACCAAGGCAAAAAAAAAAGGTCTTTCTGCTCCAACAACAAAGAAGATAGCCCCCCACACTACCAACCAACCCAAGCGTTCCACACCTCCAACCTTGTTGTTAGAAGTGGGGATGCAAATAGAATAAGAAAAGACAACTCCAACATAGGTCAGGCTCTAAGCAGTTATCTGAAAGATTAAGTACTTCCTTCTAGCCAACACCAGTAATACTCTATGCCTGCATGTTTTCTAAGTGCTTTGTGAAGAATGTCAGTATTTTATAACACAAATTCTTTGGTTTTATTAATCCCATGCTAAAAAATGTTCAGCTATATAACTGAAACCAGTCAAAGACGAATACCATATGTTTTCATTCATATATGGAATCTAAGAAACAAAACAAATGAACAAAGCCAGGGGGAAGGGAGAGAGACGCCAACTAAGAAACAGACTCTTAACCACAGAGAACAAATTGACAAACCGACAGTTATCAGAGGGGAGGAGGGAGGCAGGGATGGGTGAAATAGGTGATGGGGATTAAGGAGTACACCTGTGATGAGCACCAGCTGGTATGGCACAGCTGAATTACTGCACTGTGTGCCTGAAACGAATACTACACTGTGTGTTATCTAACTGGAATTTAAATAAAAACTTAAAAAATGCTCAGCTATAGACAACTTTATTACAATATATTTGAAAAGAGTTTTCAAAAAGAAAAACTACAATATATAATTTTGTTACAGTAATTTATAGTAATATAACAACATATAACACTATAATAATGACCTTATATATATATATATCCTTATTGAACTAAGGAAGGTCATGTAAGTTGAAAAGCATAAGAACTTAGAGGATGCTGGAGGTAGAGGTAGAAAGCACACAGATCCTGGATCAAATTTAGGGGCAGAAAGAGGACAGGAATAAATCTCATGAACCCTGAGTTCTAGTTCAAATTTGCCACCAGTTGTGAATCTTTATTCCATACAACTAAATCTTAAACAATGGAGAAAAATTAGGTAACTCTAAAATGAAGCCAAGACCTAGATTTTAAAATTAGGGATGTGGTTCACAACTTAAATCTCAAAAAAGGGCAGTAAGTTGTGAGAAGTAGGCACTACATGAACAGGAGAAACAATCAGAGTATGTAACAACGGAAAGGCCAGACAATCAAAGAGCACAGGAAGTATGGAAATGGATGCATGTAACCACACACACACACACACACACACACATAGAGAGACAGATACAGTGTGGAAATAATAATGTTCATAAAAACCATTCAGGTTACCAAAAAGTAAATTATGTGGCTTTCTTCTCCAATTTAAGCCAATAAGGAAATAGGAGTGTTTAAAAACTATCCAACAGTTTTGGCATTTAAAAGGGGTAACTTCACTATCAAGAAAATATATTTTTATTCAACTTCAGCAAAGCAGAGTTCAGTAAGGTTGGGAAGCGTTCTGAAAGTTAAGAAGGGGCATGTGCAGCTTGGAAAAAACCCACAGGTAGAATACTTTCACTGATACTAAAAAATTTATAAGGAATGTATATAATTACATCCCAGGAAAAATGAAATCAACATGTTAACTCTGAAAATCTCTCCTCTTCACTTATAATACACAGTATACTCATTCCGTGTAGGTTAAAACAAAATACTTTCCCTGTTAACATTCTGGCTTGGTGATATCCAAGAAAGAGTTTGGCAAAAACTTGTACCAGTGCAACAGTATTAGAGAACTGGAAACAAGGAAACCACTATGGCAGATATTATAAAGTATTAAGAGGAATAGTGCTGATACACAGTAGGCATGCAAGAGATACTGTTAGTTAAATTAACGGATAAAGAATTAAAAATACACTCTCATATACACTTCTGAGACTCTGGGTTGAGTGCTACACCAGCGTTTACTGGGAATGTTTCATCTCCTTGGGGCAAGGAATGAGGAAAGGTTCCCATTACAACACCCTTCCTTCTCTGAGATGTCTGACTAGTTTTGGTAATAAAAAAGGCATTAAAAAAGGAGAGGGTATTGAGGGAGGGAAAAATCTGCTTGAGATTGTTCAGACTCAATGTTGTAAGTTTTCCCCTGTCTTACTGTTAAGTCCCACTTAATGTCTACTCTCCCCACCCCAAAAGGATGCAGATACTTAAAATGATTACATAATTTGAATGTGCCAGAAAACCTCTCTTTTCCTTGTTACATACTATGTGCACTCAAACGTTATGGACTTCATAATGCCAAATGTAATGTACTCATTGGAAGAATCAGTATCTTAAAAGGATCTCCTCTGTGCCAGGCACTAGATTTATGATGATGAACAGACAAGCGCCACAGCCCTTTCCCCTCACGTAAATCACAGCCTTGTCAGGAATAAATACATTAAACAAGCAAGCTAAGAATACAAAATTAAATAAACACACACCACAATACACGTAAAATCACAAGAGAAATAAATAGGGAGAAGTAAGCAAATGCTGAAGTGTAAAAAAAAGGATAGCAGGAGAGAAGGGATGCTTGAACCAAGAGGCCTACAGTAAGTCAGGTGGTATGAAGGTTTCCAGGCACAGAGAACATAGTATACAAACGAATGATGCCTAGAGGGAACCTAGGTTGGTGGAATAGAGAAAGAAGGCCAGTGAAGCACAGTTTCAACCTCATTGCCATACTAACTTCAATTTCACGAAGTTTAGCTCGTTTTTCCTCACTCATTTCAGAGTACTTAGAGAACTTGGACTCAGTCATTTCTTCTTTGATTGGATTAGAGTACAAATGATGTTCTTCTGATTTGGAACTTTGAGTATCTTCTTCATCTTCACTTTCTTCTTCTTGACTGGAAATAAACAGAATATATCATATGTTAAGGCAGGAAAAAAATGTTACATTTTACAGTCTGGCTTTTTTATTTTTCACTGTCTCAACCTGTAAATAATGTTAACAAAACGTTAAGAGGCCAATTCATCACTAAAACATTTCTAGAAAATATTTTACCAAATACTAGAATTTTATAAAACTCTTACGTTTCTTTCACATAAAAATTTTTAGCTTCAGCATAATCATTTTAAAAAATTCTGTGTGTGTTAAATGTTATCTGTGTGCCTTTCATTCTGCAACAAACTTTTCTTGCAGTGTTAAGTGAAATGAATCATCAGGCAATGATTCCCCAAATTTTCCAGTTAAGCATGAGTTTGGGAAGCCTAACGCTAAAAAAGCCAAATGGATTTACCTTTTCTTCAGCAGAGGCTATACAATGGAAAATACATGAGTTTGTGTCACACAGTTAACTATGAAATAATGTACCATGTAAAGACCTTATCTGATTAGCACATAACCCTAGAAATAAAGCAAAGTATAAATTTTAAATATTATCACACATTAGTACTCATGTCAGAGTTGATTTTGAAAACTGTACTGGTTCTACATCAGCCAAGAAGAAAATGAAAAACTAAGTGATTGCCAAGGGTAAAGATACAAAGAAGAAAATAATCTACCCTTCACAAACAATATAGTGGAAACAGATAGGCAAGCAACTATGTGCAAAGTTGGTCCTCACTGCTGAACAGAGACTGGTAAAAATGTTCTTGAAACACAATTGAAGGGGCCCAAAAAAGCTGTATGCTCTGGGACAGGGCTTTGTTGTGTACATATATGTCAAATCTGGGCAAAACATGTCATCCACATACAAACTCAGAATGTTTATGTATATACAAACAAAATTCCTTTTATAAACAATATTGATTATGACATATAAGCAGGAGTCCTTTCAGTATATATTTAAAGCTATTCATAATAATATGAAAGTAGTTACAACCAATTTGTTCTAGATAAAAATAATTTGAAAGACTGATAACAGAACTCACAGAATGACAAGGAAAATGTAAGGAAGGCAGATAAAAAGAAAGTGCTCGCAATTCAGAATCAGAAATTTGGTATTAAGACTATGCTACTAGCTTTGTAATACCTTACCCAAATGTCCTTTCCTGAACATAACTAAAATGTTTTACAAACTTTTTACTCTAAGAGCCCCACAAATCATTAGTACCACATAAAGATACAACTCACTATAATACTTAAAGAAAACAGTAAAAGGAAACTATTTCTAAAAAACCAATATTCTTTTTGGAAATAAATCTTTAACTTAACACTTCTCATTAATTTGTCAGAAACTTCCTAAATGCAGTTTTTAGTTAATTTTTTTAAACATAAGAATTTCTTGTTTTATGGTGCATAAATGCTTTATAAGTGTTTCAGATGCTTTTAAATGGCTAAACTATAGGCCTGTGTATGTGTAAATACAGAGGTTTGCTGTGATTATTCCAGAAAGGGTCACTCAAAAAGGACGAGACACAATTAAATTGTGGTATCTAAGCAATGGAAATTACTTAACCAATTCCAGCCTGTTATTTACAAATTTTCAGCAATTTTTTTGCAAATTCAAATATTCCTTAAACATCCTTCAACGTTTACCTGAATGCTTTCAATTACAGACAAATACAGAGCAGATAACTATATGGATTGACAAAGAAAAATGCCCATGACACTTAAGTAAAAAATGGGGTCAGAGAATAGTATGTGCAGTATACATTATATCATTCATGCTTAAAATAGATATACATGGGGGCGCCTGGGTGGCTCTGTCATTAAGCATATGCCTTTGGCTAAGGTCATGATGATCCCAGAGTCCTGGGATCGAGCCCCATATTAGGCTCCCTGCTCAGCGAGGAGCCTACTTGTCCCTCTCCCATGCCCCCTGCTTGTGTTCCCTCTCTCTCCCTGTATCTCTGTCAAAAAAATAAATAAAATCCTTAAAAATATAAATAAATAAATAAATAAAATAGTTATGCATGTTTTATGTATACAGAGAAAGGATCTAGATGGCAAGACACCACACATTAACCACATTATTTACTTTCAAAGTAAGCTACACTTCACAACCTGAAATACGTATTTGTTTTACAATTGCTATTTTAATTTTTCAGGGCCCAAGCAGTCTGTTCTCATTGGCTTTGACTTCAGCTCTTAGTTACCAGTGCTTGGTTCAGATCTCAACATAGTTTCATCTTACTCTTTTAAAGAAATGCAAATTCAAGTCTATAAAACCATACAGAATTCACTATAAATGAAATTAAGTTACTACTTGGAAGTTTTCTACAAAACAACAGTAGGGCTATGTTTTCTTTTAATCACTTTTCTGTCATAAACAATTAATTACTAGTTTCAAAATGGCATTTTGGATTCAGCCACTAGAGAGCAGTAGTGATGCATAAGAAAATTTCAAGGACCAAAAACTTGTATGGGAAAAAAAGTCTTTTCCTTGCTTTGTACTTTCATAAAATTATTTTTATGTTATTGTGATTTGGAGCTCTTAAGAAAAATCAAAATTAAAATTTTATTTCCTGTGATCCAGGCCTTGCTGTATAAACATGATTATTCTGTCAACACTAAAATGCAGTCACATTCCAAACTTTAAATATCAAATTTATGCAAAAAAAAAAAAAAAGTTAAAACTTTTAGAAATAAACTGAAGAAATATCCAATGGCCTTTTCTACCCTTCCTTCCCCCTAAATTAAATAATTATCTCATAAATACACATAATTATTTTACACCAGTGATGCTACAATGGTGAGATGTTAATAATAATGTATTACAGACATTAAAAAAAAGGTTAAAGCATTATTTTAAAGCAAACTGGCCTGTCTCAATTCCTGTACTCCTACTAAACAGACCTAGAAAGGTACTTCCACCAAGAAACCACATCTACATTTTGTAAATATTTTGTCACCATCACTGCTGACTAGTTCTGATAATCCCAATATTTCTGGAAAGACATCACTGTTGCGAAGTTTTCCTCAGCATATCAACTGTGCTCCCACATATGCTGATCAATCATATTTCCTTAACAATCTAAATGCTACTAATACCCACTTTCTGAATCCATACAAATACCTAAACTGTGCTGGGACACAAAACAGACTTTCTCCTTTGTTCACTCTTCAATTTGAGAATCATTTTTTAAAAAAAAAATTTTTTTTTTTTAATTGAAACTTCTGCTTTGTGTTCTTGAGGTTATCTGTTCTATTTAATAAAATCAACTTCTGGGGCGCCTGGGTGGCTCAGTGGGTTAAGCCGCTGCCTTTGGCTCAGGTCATTATCTCAGGGTCCTGGGATCGAGTCCCACATCAGGCGCTCTGCTCAGCAGGGAGCCTGCTTCCCTCTCTCTCTCTGCCTGCCTCTCCATCTACTTGTGATCTCTCTCTGTCAAATAAATAAATAAAATCTTAAAAATAAAATAAAATAAAAAATAAAATCAACTTCCTTGCAATGATTTAAAATGTGTCAAGTTCTACATAAAAACTACCAAGACAAACATGCCAGGAGAAACTGGGAGCAGTATTCCTAGAGTCACATTCAATGTTAATACAAAAACAATCCTGGGGTGATTACCCAAGAGCAAAATTTTTCTACATGTTAAAGGAAAGCTTTTTTTCTGTTAGTTATTCTTAGTTCTTTTAACATGTTTACATATAAATAACAGAATGGCCATAATGCAATGCTTAGCAATGTACAATTCAAATAATAACTTTCCCATTCACATTTTAAAAATCACTTTTTGTGGAGTCAAAACAATAGCTGATGACAAAGATTTGAAATAAATGCAGTTGACCATTTAGTAACTACCAACTGAGAATATATATACCTACAATAGAAAAATCAACTCAGAAACAAAGTGAAACCAGATCCATCAAGACCAGAAGCCAAAAGCTCTTCTAAAAAAACAATGACAACTAAAAATGATCCTCTCAACAAGTTTAAAAGTGAAGTTGTCCTCTTCACTGTTATTTCAAGCATATCTCTTAATTAAAAAGGGAGCATATATGCAATAAGAAACTAAGTATGTTTCTTACTTTTGATTTTCTTCTTCTTCTGATTCTTCATGCTGGTCAAATAACTCCCATTTAGAAGTTGTTACAGCTGAGTGGAAGGAAAAAAAAGGGTGTAATTCCAAAAGGTAAATTTAGCATTTTTGCAGTAGCACAGAAGGGCAAAATTGAAAAAGTTTTAGAATTGAAACTTTAGAATTGAAAGTTTATATTACAGAAGCATTAGAATTGGAAGTTTATATAAGTTTGTAAAAAGTTATCTACAATTATCTATTCTTTGAATAGCCTTTTCTATGTGCTAAATTTCTTTCTTTCCTCACACCTAGGCTATAATTTTATTCAAATTCATGAAGTGACAAAGTTATCATTCTTATTTTTGTGCTAGGTGGTAACATTTATTTCATTAGAACCTACAAATATTAATAATTACAGATATAAATACTAAGGACACATGTCCAAAGTAAGTATGAAAAGCAGGTCTAAACTGCAACTAGTAAGTCAAGCATTATAGGAAGATCAAAGCCTGGTTTCTCTCAAGTGACCTCTAAATAAATTTCTAAGTAGGTATTACCTCCCATCTACATTTTCTATTGAAATGCCTTAACTGAAAGGTTTTAGTGATTTCTCTGATTACTCCCAAAACATACAAACTAAAAGATCTAAGAAAATTGTAACAGCAACCATAATGAAAACTAAGCCACTAGACATAAAATAAATAACTGTGGGTCTTAAGGTTGAAACATTATAAAATACCAAAAAAAACAAAAACAAAACAAAACCAAAAACCCACACTCTAATAATTTTAAGTACTCAATTTTTTAAACCTAGTATTTATTGTACTTTTTACTCACCCTGTGCTTCCAATTCAGATTCATCTACAGCTTCCCATTTTGATGGGGCAACTTTAAATATGGGCTCATTCTTCTTTGAGTCCTCAGTTGCATCCACTATTGAGGAAAGATAAGACATTAACCCTGACAACTAGGGGATGACTAAATAGTTCATGAGCATTCACTATATTACTGAAAAGTAAAATAAGGCCACACATGGACTAATAATGCTAGTGTCAAGAATTATGACTAATGACCTCTGTTACCTGAGGTCCAAATTTTGAACATGTTATGTGTCAATTCAGAATATACAAGTTATTATGATTTCAAGCAAATGGGGAAGTTGTGGCATTAAAAAAAAATCTTTATTATCTCTACCTAATTACTGTTTAAACTATACAATTCCCACATTGTTCAATCTTTTCATGTCATTCAAATGTACTAAAGACTGTGTACACTTCCTATTTCCAAAAATGATTTTGGGAAACTAGGAAAACTGAACCCATAAACTATGAACAAAAAGAGAACTGACGAAACAAGGAATCTGGGATGATAAATAAAACTGAGCACAAGATTTTGCCTACAGTCTTCCTGGTCAAATGTATTATTGGGTATTTGAATTTTGAAAAGTCAGAAATAAGAGACAGAAAAAAATAATGACAACTTAAACTTCATCGACATGTGTGGAAATTAAAGAGTTTTGGAATCCAACTTATTAGATCATCAGTTTGAAATCTGAACTTACAAGGCACTCCATCAAGATCATCATCAAGGCTCTTTATAGGGACCCCATCAAGATCATCAATGGGAGTAGCATCAATAGGAATTCCATCCACATCTTCTAGAGGTGCACCATCAAGCTCTTCCTCAATGGGGGCACCATCAAGGTCATCTGGTACATCCTACAGAAACATACACACCATTGTTAACATTTTCCTTTGCTTACTAGTCATATTGCTATAAGATTAATTTACAATATGAGGAAGCTGAGAGGCAACATGGGGGGGTTGTGGGGTAGGGAAAGAATAAATGAAACAAGATGGGATCGGGAGGGAGACAAACCGTAACAGACTCTTAATCTCACAAAACAAACTGAGGGCTGTGGTGGGAGGGTAGGGAGAGGGTGGTTGGGTTATGGACACTGGGGAAGGTATGTGCTATGGTGAGTGCTGTGAAATGTGTAAACCTGGCGATTCATAGACCTGTACCCCTGGGACTAATAATACATTATATGTTAATAAAAATTTTTTTAAAAAAAGATTAATTTGCAATCCAATACAAACCAACCAGCTGGATACCAACATTCCCAGGTACAAAGTGAGGACATATCTAGGATATGATTTATCCTCCTATCTGACAAAGAAGCAGTCATTCTTTCATTATTTATGAAATATCTATCAAGTGTTTACTGAAACCAGGTACACCATGTAAGGGACTGAGATACAATGATGAGCAAAAATGAGTTTGTTCCCTTGGTCATTCCTATAACAGGGCTTACTAGAATATTTTTTGCGGGGGCGGGCGGGGAGAGGCAGGCATATATATTATCACAATATGCAAAGAACCATTACGGTGACCACTACAACAAAGAAGTATATCATACTATTCAAGTGTGCGATAAGTATGTTTCACCAAAGAGGTCTGAGAAGGCTCAATGCGGTTATGCTTAACTGACATCTGAAGGATCTCAGATAAACAGGAAATGTTTAAGAGAAAGGGAGGAAAATTTACAAAGGTCTATGGTAGAAGGAAACGTATATAAGAAACTGAAATGAGGCCCATGTGCTTGGAATACGGGGGCCAATTAGGAGGATCTTGTAGGAGTGAAAGTGAAAATACAATTGGATTAGGATGGTAGAAATGAATATAAAGGATTCACGAAATACTGAGGACGTGAAAAGCCAACAGAATCACGATGAACAGAATCTGCTATCATTGTGGTACATCTCTTCATGTACATATTTATTTATATAGCTACTTTAATAAAATTAAATAGTGCTGTATACAATGCTCTACACCACTTCTTTTTTCTACTAATACATTATCTTTTCATGTCATTAAATAAAACACCAGTCGATAGAAATCAATACATGGAGACCAAATGAAAATTAAAAAAAAAAAAAGTTCAAAATCTTTAGGACATAGCAAAGGCAGTTTTAAGAGGGAAGTTTGTATCAATACAGGCCTACCTCAAATAAACAAAGAAAAGTCTCAAATATACTATCTAACCTTACAAGTGAAAGAATTGGAAAAAGAAAAACAAAGCCCAAAGCTAGTAGGAGGAATAATAAAGATGAGTAGAAATAAAACAGAAACAAAAAGAAAAATTTAAAAAATCAATTAACCCAAGTGCCAGTTCTTAGAAAAGATAAAACTGATAAACCTTTAGCTATTCATCTAGAAAAAAGAAAGGACTCAAATAAATAAAATCAGAAATGAAGCAGAAGTAACAACCAACACCAAAGAAATCAAAGCATTATAACTAAAGCATTATAGAACGAAAAATCATCTGCCAACAAACTGGACAACAGAGAAGAAATGGATAACTTCCTAAAACATACAATCTTCCAAAACTGGAATCAGCAATCAAAAGCCTCCAAACAAACAAAAGTCTAGGGCCAGGTGGCTTTCCAGGTGATTTCAATCTACAGATGCAATGTAATCTCTATCAAAAAACCAAGAGCATCGGGAGGCCTGGGTGGCTCAATTGGTTGGGCTGCTGCCTTCATCTTGGGTCATGATCCCGGAGTCCTGGGACTGAGTCCCACATCCAGCTCCTTGCTCAGCTGGGAGCCTGCTTCTCCCTCTTCTCCCTCTGCCTGCTGCTCCCCCTGCTTGTGCTCTCTCTCTGTGTCAAATAAATAAATAAAATCTTAAAAAAAAAAAAAAACCCAATAGCATTTTTCACAGAACTAGAATAATCCTAAAATTCGTATGGAACCACAAAAGACCTCAAATAGCCGCAGCAATATAAGAACAAGGTGGAGGTATCACAATCCCAGATTTCAAGATATACAAAGCTATAGTAAACAAATCAAGATGGTATTGGGGTGCCTGGGTTGCTCAGGCAGTTAAGCGTCTGACTCTAGGTTTTAGTTCAGGTTGTGATTATGGGACTAAGCCTGGCATCAGGCTCCATGCTCAGCAGGGAGTTTGTTTGTCTCTCTCCCTTTGCTCCTCCCCCTGCTCATGCTCTTTGCTCTCTAAAATAAAATCTTTAAAAAAAAAAAAAAAAAAAGGGAAGATGGTACTGGCACAAAAACAGATGCACAGATCAATAGAACAGGATAAATACCCAGAAGTAAACCCACACCTAGATGGTCAATTAGTCAACCACAAAGGAGGCAAGAACATACAATGAGGAAAAGACAGTCTCTTCAACAAATGAACCTGAGAATACTGAATAGATACAATGCAAAAACACAACAAAACAAAACCAAACCACTTTCATACACCATACACAAAAGTCAACTCAAAATGGATTAAATACCTAAATTTAAGACCTGAAACCATGGAACACAGGCAATAATCTCTGGGGCACCGGCCTTAGCAATGTATTTATGGATATGTCTTCCCAGGCAAGGGAAACAAAAGTGAAAATCAACTACTGGTTTTTGATTCTGATGAAGTCCCAAAAGTTTATTTTCGCATTTGTTTCCTTTGCCTTTGGAGACATATCTTGAAAGAAGTTACTGTGGCTGATATCAAAGAGATTATTGCCTATGTTCTCCACTAGGATTCTGATGGATTCCTGTCTCACGTTGAGGTCTTTTATCCATTTTGAGTTTATCTTTGTGTACGGTGTAAGAGAATGGTTGAGTTTCATTCTTCTACATATAGCTGTCCAGTTTTCCCAGCACCATTTATTGAAGAGACTGTCTTTTTTCCCACTGTATATTTTTTCCTGTTTTGTCGAAGATTAATTGACCATAGAGTTGAGGGTCCATATCTGGGCTCTCTACTTGGTTCCACTGGTCTATGTGTCTGTTTTTATGCCAGTACCATGCTGTCTTGGTGATCACAGTTTTATAATAAAGCTTGAAATCAGGTCACGTGATGCCCCCAGTTTTATTTTTGTTTTTCAACATTTCCTTAGCAATTCAGGGTCTCTTCTGATTCCATACAAATTCTTGGATTATTTGCTCCAGCTCTTTGAAGAATACCGGTGGAATTTTGATCGGAATGGCATTAAAAGTATAGATTGCTCTAGGCAGTATAGACATTTTAACAATGTTTATTCTTCCAATCCAAGAGCATGGAATGGTCTTCCATCTTTTTGCGTCTTCTTCAATTTCTTTCATGAGTGTTCTGTAGTTCCTCGAGTACAGATCCTTTACCTCTTTGGTTAGGTTTATTCCCAGGTTCTTGGTGCTCTAATAAATGGAATCGATTCTCTAATTTCCCTTTCTGTATTTTCATTGTTAGTGTATAAGAAAGCCTCTGATTTCTGTACATTGACTTTGTATCCTGCCACGTTGCTGAATTGCTGTATGAGTTCTAGAAGTTTGGGGGTGGAGTCTTTTGGGTTTTCCATATAAAGAATCATGTCATCTGCGAAGAGAGAGAGTTTGACTTCTTCATTGCCAATTTGGATACCTTTTACT
The DNA here is from genome assembly GCF_009829155.1 of Mustela erminea. Classification (NCBI taxonomy): domain Eukaryota; kingdom Metazoa; phylum Chordata; class Mammalia; order Carnivora; family Mustelidae; genus Mustela; species Mustela erminea. The sequence continues at coordinate 151,165,300 of NC_045614.1, forward strand.
TCTCTTTGTTGTCTGATTGCTGTTGCTAGGACTTCTAATACTGTTGAACAAGAGTGGTGAGAGTGGGCATCCTTGTCTTGTTCCTGATCTCAACGGGAAGGCTGCAAGCTTTTTCCCATTGAGGATGATATTTGCTGTGGGTCTTTCATAGATAGATTTGACGAAGTTCAGGAATGTTCCCTCTATCCCTATACTTTGAAGCGTTTTAATCAGGAACGGATGCTGGATTTTGTCAAATGCTTTTTCTGCATCAAGTAAGAGGACCATGTGGTTCTTCTCTCTTCTCATATTAATTTGTCAACTACTGGGACTATACCAAAACAAAGCTTTTGCACAGAAAAGGAAGCTATCAACAAAACAAAGAAGCAAGCTACCAAAGGGAGATGATGCTTGCGAATGATATACCCAATAAGGGGTTAATATCCAAAATACATAAAGAACTTATACAACTCAACACCAAAATAAAACAAATAATCTGATAAACAAATGGGTGAAGAAGCTGAGCACACATTTTTTCAAAAGACAACAGAGATTGTCAACAGACACATGAAAGGAGACTCAAAATCCCTAATTATCAGGGAAATGCATATCAAAACCACAAAAAGATGTTATCACCTCAAACCAGAATGGCTAGTATCAGAAAGAAAAGAAATAACAGTGTTGGCAAGGATGTGGAGAAAAGGGAACCATCATGTACTGTTTGTTGGTGAGAATGTAAACTGATGCAACCACTATGGAAGACAGTAGGCAGAGTCCTCAAAAAACTAAAAACAGAAATACTATATGGCCCAATAATTCCACTGGTGGGTATCTACCCAAATAAAACAAAAACACTAATTCAAAAAAATACATGCACCCTGATTTTTATTTCAGCATTATTTATAATAATAGCCAAGATAAAAAGATAACCCGAGTGTCTACTGATAGATGAATGGATCAGATGTGATGTACACACACAAATCGTTGTCATCAAAAAGAATGTCATCAAAAAGAATGGATTCTTGCCATTTGTGACAACAGAGATGGACCCAGAAGGTATCATGCTAAATGAAATATATCAGAGAAAGACAGTATGATTTCACTTATACATGGAATCTAAAAACCAAAACAAGCAGACCAAAACAAAAAACAAAAAACAAAAAAAAACCCGACTCTTAAACACAGAGAACTGGTAGTTGTCAGAAGGGAGCAAAATAGGTGAAGAGGATTAAGATATACAAACTCCTGTAACAAAGCAAATAAATCACAGAGATTTAAAAAAACAGCATGCGGAACAGTCAACAATACTATAATAACACTGTATGGTAACTATACTTATCATGATGAGCATCAAATGATGTACAGAACTGCTGAATCACTATGCTATACATTTGAAGCTAATAGAACACTGAATGTCAACTATACTTCAATTTAAAAAAAAAAAAATGCAGGTATTAGGGGAAAGAAACCCAGTCACCCAGTTTTCACATAAGGTCACAAAACAGAATTCCTATATACATCATTCCATCTTTCAGGCTCTAGCAATTCCAGAAACAAAAATCCACAAGTTAGTGATAAACAGTAGTTATTTTTCATAAAGAAATGTTACATCCATAACATACCACACCCCCATAGCATCTCCAGAAATAAATTCTAAAATAATCAAACAAAGACACTGAGTACATACCTCTGTTTCCTTTTCTTCAATAATATTTACAAGTCCTAAGAAAATATTTTGTAGTTTGATCAAAAATGGTTCTGGATAAATTGCCCAATCCTCCCATGCTCTGAAGCAGGTCATTACCCGTTGCTAAATAAGTAGGAAAGAGACAACAAATTATTAATTAGGAAAACACGTCTCAAACTTCATCTCATGAGAAGAGCCATGACAATTTGCTGAATTTTCCTTTAAACCAACATCCTGGATAGAAAATAACTATCATATTTTTAAAAAATCACAAAGTCACCTTCTAACTAAATGGGAATAAAATCAGAAATAAATATAACGAGAAAGCAACAATAACTCTTTTGTTCCTGACCACCTAAGATCAATGTCCCCTACCACTAGTGGTACAAGAGGACCCATCTGGGAATAATAACTTAGAAATTTATTAAAATTGGTACTAAGGTAGTTCTGACCCAAATTCTTTTATGGTCCAATGATGTACTTTCCTGATTCTGGCTAAGACTTTTTCTCTGTCCCATCCCTGAACTTTTCTATAAGCTCTGATTTATGGTCAAAATTTAAGGTCAAAAAATTTTTAAAAGGAGTTGTTTAAATTCTCTAAATGGTAGGGTCATTAGGCATCCTCCCAGTCTAAAAATATCATTAATAGAATTCTTCCTCTCATGAAAGCAGTATCTATTTATTCCATTATATGCAAGGTACTTTGTTTAGCTTTTCTTAACATTGGTCTACAGCTAAGAGATAATAAAAAGTAACTAAATGTATCTTCTAAACATGAATAACTAAAATTGTGTTTCTACTCCAGCCTAATTATACATACCATTACAAAACAAGTGATGTTCTGAACGGTTTTTTGTGCAAAAACTAGTATGTAAAACATTTAAATGTAAGACTTCAAACTAAAACACCCAACAAAATAACACTACATATTTCAAACTTTCAGGCTTTTTGGTACTGAAGATGAAATGGCAGTAAATTTTAAAGCAATAATTTCTGAAAGATTCATGTTATGTCTTATACTTGTCCTATGTACTTTTCTAGCCCTCCAATGTGCTTGCCAGCCCCTACCACATTTCACACTAGGGAAAAAAAACAATAAACATACCTTAAAGTTTTCAGACTGTAAATGGCCTTGAATTGTACGATAGGTAGCATTGAGGTCTGAAAATATCTGACATAACTTTGTTTCAAAACTGAAATTCAAATAATACATATTTAACAGAGTTTATTTAAAAACCTCTATCTACTTCAGCATGCTATCCAATGAAAACCTCTCCTGAACTTAAAAAAAAGTATAAATAAATTAATCAAGTAATTCTTTAAAAATAAAGAACTAGGTACCTAAACTCTTAAAACTGTAACTGAACTCTTTATTCTGAGTTATTCTCCTGCAAAGAATTAGTTTCTTCGATTAACAAGAAACTACATTTTGGATACTTTATGCTACCTAAACTGATCTCTTCATGCTAGGAAAAGTGACTTGTCCAAGGCAAAAGAAAAAGAAAAAAAAAAACCTAATAACAACTAAGGTTAGGATCCACATCTCCAAATTTCATTTCAGAATCAGCTCTTAGAGGAAAGTTTCCCTGATTCATAAAATAAACACCAAACACAAATTCTAAAGAAGAATTATATATTAATTACAATAGAGCAACATAATTTCCTAATGACTAGGAAAACAATCACTGTGAACTACAAAATGATCAAAAGAGAACATAGATTCTATAAACAGTTTATATTCTATCTTTGGTCTCTTCCCTTATGTTTGCCATTATTTCTATTGTTTCAGTTTATTTACTACACAAGTGGCTAAATATGCAATAAAGTTTTTTAACCCTTATTTGTTGTAATTTATCAAGAAACTGGTATGAAAACTTTCCAAACATTTAGCTTAAAGTGGTTTAATGAATGCAACCCAATTTTTTAGAAAACTCTATTAAACTAAGAAGAAATACAAATTATTTCTTATCACTGAAACTATCAATTAACCAAAAAAAATCCTCTTCTCTGAATTCCTTACCCTTAATGTTTTATTTCAGGAATATCATCTTACACCATTATACTTACAATTTTCTATAATATGAAGCATTGGCAACTTTGGCTGAAGAATTATACAAAACATCAGAAACCAAATATAATCTGGCAATCTAGAATACCAAAAGATAACACAAGAGATTAAAAACAAAAACCCATAGCAAATAATGTATCTAGAAAAAATTCCATATTTTTTGCCATCAGTGGCATACAGCTAATGTTTAGCTATAATACTAACAGCTAATTATAGGAGTTAAGAAATTCAACATTACCAGAGCCACTACTTTGACAAGGATAAAATACGTTTCAACCTGTTGATAACCTGTGTACTGATTAACATTAACAAGTTTCCCCAGACAGGAGGAAAATTAGACCGCATGGGAAAGATCTCTTCGGTCAAGTTCTTCATGCAAAACCAATTTTAATAAAAAAGAAGTCATCTCTCTTTTACTTAAATAAATGTTCCAGAAAGAGAAATCATTCCCATACCTTTTTGGGGAGGGGTGTCTTTAAGATGGACAATGACTCAGTAATGCAATCCACTATTTCTTCGGCAGCTTCAGCATTATTAAGACAGAAAACCATTGCATCTCCAATATCATTTTTCCTTGGAGTTAACCCCCGCAGGATTTCTTCTAATTTGTCCCTCTGTCTGAATACAAATGTTTTTAACTTACAAATATTTACAGATAGAAACTTCAAATGTCATTATAGTTTCTGCTCACAAACTAATTTCTTTAAAACCTACTTGGATAAAATTCTGAAGACTAAATTGTATGAAGTCTGATTTTCAAGAGTATTTGAGTTTCCTAGTCCTATTATCCCATTACAGTGGGGGAGGAAGGGAAGCCTTCATGTTTTTTACTCTCTTTTGAAGGAAGTCAGTTACTTTAGCACTTCTGCATCAGATCAGAAACAGGTTAAAGCCGGTGGTGGCAAACTTCACAAAAAATCAGACAGTAAATATTTTAGGCTTTGCAGGTCCTACTGACTCATAGTTACTTGACTCCACTGCTATTAACACTAAAGCAGCCATAAACCACATATAAAAGGCAGTTTGGGGGGGGAGGTGCTGGCAGGGGGCGCAAGAAGTGTAGAGCATGACTGTGATCCAATAAAACTACAAAAACAGGAGATAGCCAGATTTAGTCTACAGACTGAGCTTGAAGACCTGGGCAAAAGTAATGAGGAAAATACATCTTCAGAAGCAAATATGCTTCAAATATATACAGCTCTCCATTAGCAAAGGCTCTCACAAACAATGCACCAGTGCAACTAATACTAAAATTTAGACTATGAAGTGGAGTACATAAACCCACATGCCATGATCTTTTAGTCAATTTCTCCCCATGAGGTATACAGAACTTCCTTTTAATATTTAATAGTTATATCTGTTTCTGATTCTTAAACCAGACTAACCTCACTGTACCCATAATGACTGAACACTAATAAGTATGTTCGCATGGTGTACAACTCTTGGGGAAAGACTCTACATAATCAACCATCTGACTTCACAAAGCTCCACAGTAATTTTTTCCTCTTTAATGTTGCATTCAGGGAGGCTAGAATTCTAAAGATCCCAAGATAATTTCTGTAAGAGTCACAAGTATTCCACTGCTAGAGAATCATTACTTAAGAGATTATCACTGTCTTTTATCTGCAGGAAGAGACAGAGGTCAATAGGCCACATACTTACACTTGCCAAGATTTTTAAAATAACTAAACACATGTATTTTAAAAACAGTCACAAGAAAAAACATTTTATTTTAGGGCTAACATCTTAATAATAAGATCACTAATTAACACAATTATTAAAGCAACTTTTCTTAAAATGTAACAGGAAAAGAAAAAAATTCTTACTCTTCCTTAAGTGCTCCCTTTTTACTTGGCTCCTCTACAAAAGCTTCTGTTTCTTGCTCTTCTGACATCCCATGCAGGTATGGATTTAATGGTGGTGGCCTCCAAAAAGATCCATTTTTGAACATACGAAAATCCTCTGTCCGCCACTTAGTCGGAGAATCTCCCTAATAAAATGTCCAGAATGTTACTAGGCAAAATACCTCAGAGTCAAAATTAACAAAGTAATTGATTCCACTTGCCTGCAGAATAGAATAAAGCTTCCACCTATAGTAAACATGGGCTGGTGTCTGGTTTTCAAATAAGAACCTAAAACAAAACAAACAAAAAAATACATTCTTTAACAAAGAAGCGTCTTCAAGTAAACATAAACAAATGCGAAATACTATCTGCCTACCTCATTTGAAGTAAAACCAAAAGCAAAGATCACTGAAGAAAAATCCTCGTCCACTGCCTTCTGCCATCAATCCTCTTCCTCACCCTAGCCCCTACACTGCCTGTGTGACTGACATTAACACTCAGGAGGTATGTATGCATCTTATTGAGTCTTACAATTTTATTGAATACTTAGAAGTCAGATATTATACCTGGCGATAGATTTTCCCAAGATAGAAATTTCAAAAGCAGTGGTTTTTAAATGACTTAGTAGTGCTAAATGAATGTCTTAGACACCGTATCTGTTAAGAAGATAACCAATTTTCTACGAAGCTCTATTGTTCTACTATGAATGAGTCAGTGAAAAACATGAAGAGTAGTGTCTTCCTCCTAGAGGAAGAGGAATAACTTAAATGCTATTTAAGTAGCCTAAATCAAAATCAGACATAAAACTGACCCAAGTACATCCTAGTCTAATTACTAAAACTTCCTTCTCATTCCATTGCAAAAACAACTCCATACTTTTAGAACTTTATTCTCCGAAATATTTTCAGCTCCAAAAAATAAGTAAAAAGTATTTCTTAAATGCAAACCTAAGGATAAAAAAATTGTGGTAAATACATGTAATGGACTATTATACAGTTTTAAAAGGTAAGGAAATTCTGACACACTCTTCAACATGGATGAACCTTGAAGATATTATGTTAATTGAAATAAGCAAGTCTCAAAGTACTAAATGATTTCACTTATATGAGGTAACTAGAGTAAACATATTACAAGAGACAGAAAGTAGAATGGGAGCTACCAGAGGCGGAAGGACCCAGGGAATGGGGAGTTATTGTTCAAGAGAGGTACAATTTCAGTTAAGGGAGATGAGAAAATTTCTAGAGATAGACAATGGTGGTGATTTTCACAAAAATGTGAATGCACATGATGCCACTCAACTATATCTGTTAAAATGGCAAAAACAGTACATTTTCTATTATATGTATATTATACCACAATAAAAAAATGCACACCTGAACATAGGATTGTTGATTTCTCTGTTCATAATCATAGCTTCAAACATTGGCCCTTCACGTACAACAAACTCTATCATTCGGTGTATCAGGGCGAGCAAATTCCTACAACAACAACACAGTTAAAGAAAATGGATTCAGACCTACCACTATATAAAACTATACTTGACCTAAGTTACTATAATTGTGCAGAAAAAGATTATTCTGCTGACTAATACAAAATTTTATACCTGGAGCATATGTTAATGCCTTGTGCATTAAGAGGGAGTGGGTCAATGGGGATAAGGTAGTGGGAGGGGAAGGGAAGATGGAGGGAGGGAAACCACAACACAGCTTCATAGCAATAAAGATTTTTTTCTAAATGCCACTTAATTTTATTTTCCAAATGCAAAACATTAAATTATGAATCACAACTAACTGGAAAGCTGCAAATATATAAAATGAGTAAACTTAGAGCTTACATGTTATCAAAGCCATCTAAAAACATACACACTATCTCAGTTTTAAAAGAAAAATATTCCTAAACCAAGCACTTTTGTGGTGGTATTGAAATGGTATATACATTGCTATAATTTAGAAAAAATGCAAAACTATTTAACAAGTTTAAGGCCTGATTTAATAAAAAATCCATCCAACTCTTGTGCTTTTCGGGTACACATACAGCAGATGGAGTTTTTATTGAATCTGACCTTTAATGAGGCAACATCCCTTTGGATCACACTTCAAACTAGTTCACACAACTCATCACATGTATAATTCTGCCTGCGTACTATAACTCAATGAAGCAATTATATTGCCAAAGCCTTAAATGGAGTCCTCTTTCCAAAATATTCCAAAATAAGGGACATGGTGAGATGCCTCTCCCATTTTTCATAACAATTACTTTCCAATATTTAAGCCAAGAAGAAACCTGTAACTTTTTAGTACAGTCATTTTATTGGTTGGGCTCATAGAAAATCTTTATTTTTAAAATCTAGGTCCTAAAATCACGTGATTTAAACACTATTTTAGATACTGATTACAACATCAAGCAAAAATGACTCAGCTTATTATAAGCTGCTTTTGATTTCTCACTTCACCAGTCCCCCAGCATATAGACTAGGCAAATAGCAATTGGGAAAAGCAAAAGGATATTGGCTCTTGGTACAAGGCACACACCAAATTACACCTTTAGCATTCCCAACTCAAATTAAGTTCATGTAATTGCTAGAATATAAATAAATATATAGTTATAGAATAAGACATTGTTTTGGCTCTATAATGCCCTGCTTCAGAGTACATAAACAATAAAGTAATTTATTTCATGGTCATTGTAGTTATTTTCTCCCATTTCAAACAAACCTACTTAAATGGACACTAAAATCTCTATATAGTGAAAAAAATTAATTTTTTTGACCTTCTCTAGGTCAAAAAAATTATATGAAAGTTTAAATCTTTAATATAGGGGAAACTATATATTTAAAACTATTAATTCAACCTCAAATTGTTAAAACAAAAAACCAAAAGCAACACTTAATTTTATACCTAAAAATTACTTTTCTTTCACAGAAGTACTAATTATTCTGCAAATATGCAGTTCTTGTTACCAAATGACAATGTATTCTGAGCATCCATATAGTTAATGATACTATTTTGAGGGAAGGGAGATAAAGGTAAGCTATGATTCAGTTCCAAAATTCCCACTGGTATGTGTCAAATTAAAGTGAAGGGAAATTTTATATAAATATCGTAATATATAAAATGAATTACTGGAGAACAAATACTATCATCCAGAAACTTGTATGAATTAAGTCAAATGCAACTTGACTTGAATATTATAAATTAAAAATGATTTAGCAAGTTTAAAACAAAGGATTCACTGTAATGGTGAGTTAAGACTTTTCAACAAAATGTATACTCAAAATTTAGTTTAGAAATAAGCTGAGCCACATGTAAAGCTACTATGGAATATGCTTTTTGAATACTACAAAAATACTTTCCTGTGAATGCTTTATCAGTGGAAAAATAACCCACTATAGTTTTAAACAGGCTTGTAAACTGATAAAATGTATTTTTAGAAAATTTAAAGTTTTTCATGTGATTATTTAAAATCAAAATCTGACAATTAGTTGTTGCTAACCTGAATTCAAGATTATTAAAAGAATTGTAATCACAATTTTTTCCTAAAGATTGTGTATTTAACATCATTCTTAAAAGGGTGACTTTTCTACTAGAATGAAACAGTGTAGTACAAAAAGATGATATATTTTAAAGTGCATTATTTTATTTTAAAATGGCAATTATCTTACTCTGGGCAACAATAACCAAAAAAAAAAAAAAAAAACCAAAAAATTGTCTCTCAGTTATAATAAAACCACATTTATTGGAGTCGATCGTACCAATGTCTGGTCAAAAACTGTATACTTTCCCAATCCATCCCATGATGTTTTCCTGGTCCCCCGCTGCCGCAGACAGTTCAGCTGGTGTTGCTCACCAAGGCCAATGTCAAAGAGAATTTGGTATTCTTTTGTGTTCATTTATTATTCAACCAGTGTTGTGTTCCTGTGTTTGGGAAAAGGCTTAGCTTGACTGAGCAAGAGCATACCTAGAGCATGAATTCTTCTGCTTTATCATTATGTTTAAAAAGAAAAAAAAAGGAAAATAAAAGAATTCCAAATACCTTTTGTTACCATGAAAAAAATTTTCTAGCCATGTTCAATGTTCATAAGGATAATAGGAATTCCTAATCAATTAGAAAAAAAACAAAGCTATGCTCTTCAGTAAGGAGAACTCAAACTAAGGTTACATATTAAACACAGATCATTCAGGAACCAAGACACACACACCCCCATACAAAAAAAAAAAAAAAAAAGGTTGGGTCAAATTGCAACATTACATACAATTTAAGATACATTTAAAACACCTACTTTCCCAGCACAATAGTCTAATATTATTAGACTAACAACTCCAGATTTAATCTATCAAACACATTCTAACTACTAATGCTATAAAATTCCCTACTTTGGTAACAATAAAAACAAAAAGATAATGACATAAAATTGCAATATACTAGAGTTAGTCAAATATCCCCCCCAAAAAGTACTGGGAAGGAACCATTGCTCAGTCAAGATATTACCTTTTCCTGAACACCATTTTTTTTTAATTCAGAAGGGGATATTGTCTATATTTAGATCAGTAATAATAAAGAAAAACATGTACCTTTCTGTTGGGATAACCACTTTGACTATGGCTTGCGACAGAGTCTGTATATGAAGTCACATCAGATAATAAACATAGAATATGTGAGTATTGTTAACAAGTAACAAGCAAAAATATACATAATGCATTGAAAACACTACACATCTAATCACAAGTTTTGCAGGCAATCACTGCATTTGAAGTAATTATACACTAAGCAATTACATAAATGCAAATGGATGTGTTCAGTGAACAATAAATGTTCACCAAATGCAAAGAATCAGAACATTCCTGCCAGAATGCACATCAATGCACTGAAATAGGTACTACACTGAGAATTATCAGATAAAGATTTTAATTTGTGAAATAATTAACTGTTTGCCTCTGACCATACAGTTTGCTACTTTGTTCCCAAGCCTTTAAAACCAGCCCTGTCATTTTAAGTGTAATTATTTCATAACAGAACCAACAAATTCTTATAAACTTGAAATTAAGTTGGTTTTGTGTTTAATAAAAAGAAAATACTCACCCTTTGCTTTTACTAGAGTAGTTAACTGCTTTTTTTAAAAAAACCACATATGCTCTCAAATACTTTAATACCTCAGATCTTGAGAACTAAGTTAGCTAACAGCCATCCAAACAGTTTAACTATTTAGGTCTTTCTAAATGAAAAGTCACTTAACCAAATACAGAGTAACACTTTCTCAGAACAAAGTAAATTTAGATACTGCACTTAAGCAAACCTGGATACAATAGTGGACAAAGAAAAAAAACTTATGTGGTCAAAAAAGGAATGGTAGCCACAAATAAAAATATGACCTAGTATTTCAATACACGGTTTCCATGGGCTAAGGCAGGGAACACATCTACTTATTTCTTAAGAGTTGTCAAACAGAATTACACACACATTTTCTATAAAATTATTGAAAAGAAATACTACCACAGATTTAGTATTTACAAATTAGATGCGGCCCTATGTACATTTTTTAAATTACCTTCTCAAAATCCTCCTTGTTTTTAGGTGGCGGTAACATTGGAGCATTGGGGTTTTTTAACCTCTCTCTAGGCTGCGCATTAAAAGGCAGTCCTGATGGAGGTGGGGGAAGCGTATGTTCCATCATAGAAGGCGGAATGTATATTGGATGTGGAGGAATAGGCACAGCTTTACCCCAACCTAACTTCATTTCAAATGACATAATCATCTTTCCTGCAAAAAGAAAAGAAAGGTCACCCTGGTAATTCTCAAAACAAAATAAAAGACTTCTGTTAATTTGAATTAATTCCCATGTTTAACCTTTCCATTTTTGGTCCATTTTTTCCCTAGAGATTTTATACTTTTCAGAACCAGAAAAAAAACCTGAATTCTATAGTATACAATAGAAACTTTCTTACCATTTAAATTTTTTAAAGCTCTTTCAGCATCTCTTCTATTCATAAAAGCCACAAAGCCACAATTTCTCTCTCTTGCTCTTTCTTCATCAGTTCTAGGCCACATAATTTTCACACTGGCTAATGGTCCGAATCTTCCAAATTCTTGACAAAGCATTTCTTCATTCATCTATTTAAAGGCATAAAAAAAAAATGAATACATAAATAAAAATAAAAGACATAAGAGTTTTTTTGATACATAGAAAAAAAGGGGAAAATCTATGCAACAGAAAGCAAATTTTTACAAAATGAAGAGTGAGATATATTAATGCTACAATTTTCCATTCAAGTACTAGGACCCTATAAAGGTAAAAACCTTGCCCTCAAGGGACATTCACAAATATTTTCATACTAGAAACACAAATCAGTGTTCAAGGTGAAGAGGCTGGGTGGCAAAAGAAAAAGCACACCTCTACATCCCCTCCTGCTCCTTCTGAGATCCTGCATCTAAAATAAGCTGTTCTTCACCGGTGGTTTGTTTCAGTCAGCTCTGATTATCCCAATTAAGGCAAAGAGAAAGTATATGTTGCTGATGAAAGTTAAAAAAAAAAAAAAGCACCTAATCACTTTTCCCCCCCAGCACCCAACGTAATTAAGAAGAGAGAAAAAAGAAAACAGTAAATACCCAATGAGGTCCAAAATATATACAATTATGGGTGCCTGGGTATCTCAGTGGTTGGGCATCTGCCTTCAGACTCAGGTCACGATCCCAGGGTCCTGGGATGTCGGACTTCTTGCTCACCAGGGAGCCTGCTTCTCCCTCTGCCTCTGACCCTTCCCATTGCATGTGTGCACATGTGCACACACACATACTCTCTCTCAAATCTTTGGGAGGGGGAAAAAACCTGTAATTTTTTAAAAAGAGCATACTATGTATAACCACCACCATTTTCCCCATAACACAAGTAACACTGAAGTAAGGAAAAGAATTCAAATATAAAAGACAGAAGTACAAATTACTAGTCTGCTACGATGAAGAGAAAATAGAAAAAGGACGTCCATTAAGGAAGCATGCTAGGCATAAGAGGGTAGTCTCAAAAGAACACTGTCAACCACTGGACACATCCTGATTTGATAAATAAAATCAGTATACAGTAAGACATTTCAAATTCAGATAGTCTAGTTACAGAAAGTGGAGATAAGTCCTTAAGAACTGTAGCAAGACAATACCAGTCCACACCACTAAGGCTCAATTTTCTAAGATAATTTTTAAGACTTCAGTAGCCTTTAGGTTTCACCGAACTTGCTTACTTCAGATTCTTGACTTTATTTTTTACTGGCAAAGTAGTTTTCTTCCATAATTACAAAGAATATGAGCCAACATTCATCTAACTTTTCTAAGATTACCTGTGGATTAATGTTTCCAAGATATAAATTAGTAGTGCTTGGATCTCCTACATCATGTGAGCCAGGTGCATAATCATCAAGAACTAGGACAAAGAGGGATAAAAAAATTATAACCTGCAAAATACAAGGTTTGGACAATTTCTATTAATTAAAAAAGCAAAAAACTGTATTACCACCAGATGATCTATTTCTTCTTGAAGGCGCATCCACTTTAAAAGAGGGAAAAGCAAACAAGTCTTAGTTTTTAGAATAGTTAATCACAAATATAAACATTAAAATAAATGCCACTTACTAGAACGACGCTGGCCATCAGAATCTGACTGAGGTGGCTCAAATCGGCTTAACCTGCCTTTTGTTTTATGTCTCTCATCACGCTCTTCCTGAATTCTGTTGAAAACATTTATAATCACTAATAATGAGGCAAAAGTTATTTATTCACATTTATTAGGAATACAACTTATCCAGGTACTATGTTCATATAACTTGAAATACTTTTGAGTAATTAAATGCCAGTACCAATAACCAAGATGAAAGAATTCCTCAGCTATAACAATCATAAGCAAATTTCTGGTATGTCATGCAAGCATTAGAATACAAAGCTCACTTCTAAGGTGAGAAGAAAATTCAACAATAAAACATTAAAACAAACTGAATTTGTTCTTTCTTGGTTAAGTCTGCTCACTCCTCAGTAACCGCATTTTTTCCACTGCAAACAGGACTCCAGACATGAAATAAATCAATTGAATTGCATCCATATTATGCTACCAACCTCGATGCTGGATGAAATGCTAATTCATTTTCAAACATACCCTAAAAAAAAAGAAATCACTATAATTTCTAAAACAACCTCATCATAGGTTAAGGCCTTTAGTGATAACTAACTGGTACTCTACATTCTTCATACCTGCATCTCTAAGTATCAGCTCAATATACCTATGACAGCCATTCTCCGCACTATAAAACTTACTGTTTCAATTCTTCTTTGAAGAGTTCCAAATTGCTTTTTTTCTTTTCCTTCTCCCCTTTCTTCAGTGGCTATGAAGGATATGACAAGTTATACTTCAAACAAAACATGGTCAAACAAAATTAATGGTTCAATAATCAGATCATTTTAAATAATTTTTGAGTACCAATTATGTTCTAATTATTTAAATTAAAAAGAATGTCTCTGTTCTCACTGTATTTCCTTTTCTCGTCAATTAAGAATTTAACAATTCAATTATTAAGGCAATTAAAGAAAATGACAACAAGTAGTCTTAAAGTAAAGGAACCACAAACTTTATCTCCCAAATGCCTGTGATACTTAGGCCTCAATATTGTTAGAGGGAGCAAAACTAAAGAACATAAAGTAACTGAACTGCCAAGTGACTGCCATGAGCAACCATTGAAAATATGCACTTCTTCAAAACAATCACCTTAGGAGGACTATGAATTATTAAAATAATCAGTAACAATTTGGAACGCCTCTTTTAAAACTGCTTTTGAGATCCCTTTCTTAGAAGTGCCAAAATAATTCAATGGGGAAAAACAGCCTTTTTTTTCCCCCAGAAACAGTGTGAGAACAATCGAATATCCACATGCAAGAAAAACTGAAGTTGGTACTCTTCTCCACACCACACACAAAAATTAACTCAAATGATTCACACACCTAAATTTAAGCACAAAAACTATAAAACTCTTAAGACAAAAACATAGGAATAACTCTTCATCACTTTGAAAGAGGCAATGGTTTCTTAGATATGACATCAAAAAGCACACCTGACATAAGAAAAAATCTGGTTAAAAAATCTGATAAACTCAACTTCATCACAATTAAAAACTTTTGTGTTTCAAAGGATACTATCAATAAAGGACAAAGACAACTCACAAAATGGGAGAAAACATGTGCAAATCGTATAGCTGATAAGAGACTTGACTCTAGGAAGTGGAAAATGCAACAGAAAAGACAACAAATAGCCCAACTAAAAAATGGGCCAAGGATCTGAAAGACATTTCTCCACAGAAAGACTACAAATGGATGATAAACACATAAAAAGATGTCTGACGTCATTAGGGAACTGCAAATCATGCCCACGATTAGGTACAAATTCATACCCACTAAGATGACTAAAATTTTAAAAACAGACAATTTTAACAAGTGTTGGTGAAGACATGTAAAAATTAGAACCCTGGTAATGATGCTGATGGGACTGTAAAATGGTACAGCTAATTTAGAAATGAGTTTTGGCAGTTTCTCAAAAGGTTCAACAAACAGTCGACCATTTGACCCAGCAATTCCACTTCTAGGTATATGTAAGAGAACCGAATACATACGTCCACAAAAAAGGCCTACACACAAATGTTTATAGCAACATTACTCATAATGGCTAAAAAGTGGAGACAACCCAAATGTCAAGTAATAAATGGATAAACAGTATGTGCTATACCCATAAAACAGAGTATTATTTGTCTATAAAAGAGAATGAAGTACTACTATATGCTAGAATACAGATGAACCTTGAAATATTATGCTAAGAAGTCAGAAACAGAAGGCCATATGTTATATGATTCCATCTGCATGAAATGTCCCAAATACACTAATCCAAACAGGCAAAAAGTAGATTAGTGGTTGTCAGAGGTAGGGGATGACTAAAAATAGTTAACGTTTCTTTCTGGGGTAATAAAAACATTCTGAAATTAGAGATTAGTGATTGTTGCACAAATGTGAATACACCTTAAAAAAATAACTGTACTTTAAAAGAGTAAATTTTATGGTATGTGAATTACATCCCAATAAAACTGCTTTTTTCCACTGCCTTCAGAGCTATTTTAAAAGTCACAAAAGAAAAGTCAGTCTCACCATTCAGTGTAATCGTATTTCTTCACCGAGTGTGGCTCCAAATGACATGACTCACATCTACCTTCTAACCCCCATGAAAAGTCCCCACCATTTTCTAACATTGAGAATATTTAAAAGAAAGTACCACTAGTTGACACTAATTCCAAAAATGTTCTAGGCAAAAAATACATTATCAGAATACATATAGTCTTCCAAGATAACTGCCACTACACATGCTGATATTATTTAAATACCTCAGTTCAGAATTGCTTAAAAAGACAATCCCATTATATTTATACCTAAAATATAATCAACCTTTTACTTATTATGACTAAAACACCAGAGGTTCACTGCTCAAAGAACATGAAAAGAGGGGCGCCTGGGTGGCTCAGTGGGTTAAAGCCTCTGCCTTTGGCTCAGGTCATGATCCCAGAGTCCTGGGATCGAGCCCCGCATCGGGCTCTCTGCTCAGCAGGGAACCTGCTTCCTCCTCTCTCTCTGCCTGCTTCTCTGCCTACTTGTGATCTCCGTCTGTCAAATAAATAAATAAAATCCTTAAAAAAAAAAAAAGAACATGAAAAGAATACTATCTACATGCTGTACTCTAACTTATTATCAATTCTCTAGGAAGATTAAACACCAAAACTCAACATCTACTCCCAAAATAATTAAAAACAAGAAACCAAAGTCCTGCTTACAGTGGAAGTAACTAAAAAATCATTAGCAGTATCATCTCTGAACATAAAAAGTCACTTATCTGGGTATGACTTACAGGTTTTTTGGTTTCTATCACAAGAAGAGATGGTGGTCTTTCATTGGATGACTGATTTGGAGGATTTTTTTGATCTGCAAATCTTGAAGAGGGCTTATAAATTTTACCTCTTTTTTCATCTGTTTCATGTTCTTCTGAAATTTAAAACAGTTAAGTTTCAAGACTAATTTTTGAAATTATTTCATATTATTTATCATTTTTATTTAAAAATAAACAGAAATTAGTAAAATGCTTTAAGCACTAAGATATATCACTACTGACAAAATATGAAGTTAAATTCGTATTACCACCTTAACTCTCAAAAATACTAATAAAACTATGAAATAAACTAAAATTTTTGCAAAGTGTTTCACTGTATTCAACAATGAAAGATATTATCTAACTTATCTGGCTCAAATTTCTCATTAATATACATCTGGCCACTTATCCTACTAATTAATAATTAGTATCAACACTAGAGGGTGCTGATAGAAAGGAAATGTGAAATTCAAAAGACAACAAACATATTTCATAATTACCTACAGTCATTCTACTAAGACATTTTGGGTTTGCTCAAGGACTATGATAGTCACACTAACCTTTAGCTGCATTAACAACACCTCCACGCACAAATGTCTTCACTTTATTACCATCACTCCCCTCAAAAGCGGCAAGAAATTCCTCATATATCTCGGCAGCTGCCTTTTCATCTTCCTAAAAACACATGAAAATATTAATACCACTTCGTCTGAAAAATATTATTGTAAACAGGGCAAAACTCATTAAGGAATAAGTAAACAAAATCTTTCCCTTCACTGGGAAAAGCTGGTTATGCAGTCCTAATAGGTAACATCTAATCTTTAGCAGATGTAGATACTAATTAACCTTGAAACTAAGAGAGACTTTGATCCTTCATTGGCAATTTGTGGAACTAGAAAAGGACCCACTAAGTAAATTTGTTTAGAGACATCAAGAGTCAAACTACAGGACAACTATGTAAAATATATTACTTTTTTAAGGTTTTTGACGTTTCCAAAGCATGATGATTTAATTCAGTGGTAATAAAGATTTCCTTCACAAACCAAAGACATGAATATCAGAAGCTGAAGCAGCAATTAACTCCACAGTTGGCATTAGGAAAAAAGCTCAAAAGAACCTTAACAATTTCAATAGTAACTCTTCACAATGTCCCCAAAACATGTATGCATAAAAGGCCAATGGAACAGACAAAAAATAGAGACGTAAATCCAATAACACTTGGAAATTCAGTACTCAATAAAAGAAGCATCTCAAATCAATGGAGAATAGAATGACTTTTCAATGAATGATGGTGGGCTATTTGAAAAAAAGATAAAAATGAACCAATTCTTCATATCACATACCAAGAGAAACTGCAAATGAATCAAATTTAATTTTTTTAACCTGAAACTCTTTAAGGGACGCCTGGGTGGCTCAATCGGTTAAGCATCTATCTGCCTTTGGCTGGGGTCATGACCAGAGTCCTGGGATTGAGTCCCATATCAGGCTTCTTGCTCAGCTAGGAGCCTGCTTCTCCCTCTGCCTGCCATTCTCCCTGCCTGTGCTCTCTCTCTTTCTCGTGCGCTCTCTCTCTCTCTGATGAATAAATAAATAAAAATCTTAAAAAAAAGAAACTACTGGGGCACCTGGGTGGCTCAGTGCGTTAAAGCCTCTGCCTTCGGCTCGGGTCATGAT